>NC_133653.1:111965078-112675370 GCF_009905375.1 Apium graveolens
AAAGGCAAGGTTGATTTTGATGGAAACTTTTTTCACCTGTTAGCCCTGTTAAAATCAATTCGGATTTTGCTTGCGAATGCTGCTTACTACGACTAGAGTCTGGCAAATGGACGTAAAAATGGCCTTCCTCAATGGAAAACTTGAAGAGGAAGTGTATGAGACGCCAGATGGTTTTCTTTCCAAGGGAAATGAACACCTAATGTGTAAGCTGCTGCGAACCATATATGGTTTAAAGCAAGCTTCTCTAGATGGAACATCCGTTTTTATGACACAATCAAAGAGTTTGGTTTTATCAAAAACATTGATGAACCTGTGTCTACAAGAAGGTTAGTGGGAGCGCGGTAACTTTCTTGTATTGTATATGGATGACATACTTCTTATAGAAATATTTTGCGACGTTTTTCATCTGATTAGGGAGATTGTTGAAAGAGGAGATTTCAACGTCAAGAGAGTTGACACACATAACAACATAGCAACCCTTTAACAAAGCACTTTCTCAAAGTCACTTTGATCGTCATAAGACAATGGGTATTATACCAGAGTGATTGGCTTTAGTACAAGTTGGAGATGAAAGAGATGTGTCCTAAGTCTATTCATGTAGATGATTTAGGAATAATTTTATGTAATATGTTTTAATTTCATTGATATTAATAAAGACTTGTTTTTGTTTATTGTGGCATTATCTATTTAAGTGTTTAAATAATATACCATAGTTTAGAGTAAAGCTTTTTATGGATTATGATGAGATCATATAATGAGACCTAAAAGATGATAACCTGAACTAAATATTTCCTGTCGTAGGATTACTAACTGGTAATTAGTAATCCGCAATGATCGGTTACATACTACGCTTGCTTCATTATAAAGGATGTCTGTTCTCATAGACATTTGTGTGGTGACACTATAGCTAGTATGTAGTGCTTATTAGAGATAAGTTCACTGAACATGACTCACACAGCTGAACAATGATGGAGTTCACTCACGTGTCAGCAGGTGTTCACATAGTGATAGTTGTACAAGTATCCTTAGACTTGAGGTCATCATAGTCATCTTGTGTACACTGAACTATACTTTGGTTTAGTTCTTAGTCTCCAGGGACAATAAGGGGCTCTACTAGGGGTAGAATTTGTACACGAAGATAGTGTATGATCAATAAAGGATACCCCTTCTAGTGAAAGGAAGAGATGTTCAATGTTGATCCACTTATGCTAGTTCAGGAATCTCTGGCCAGAGTGAATATTAGAAAGGAGTTTCTAATTCACATTAATTAGAACTAAGCATAGTAAATGGGAAAGCATGATTAAATAAGATAGGCTTGACACGAGTTTCCATGCCTTGTATTTAATCATGACATTGCAGGGTAGAAGGAATTAATTACGGTAACTATTCACTGAATAGGTTCTTGGTATTCTAAGCAGTGAATTCGTATTATCCGGATAGTCGCGATATGCTGAGAAGTATCCCTCACGATGTAGAATAAACATGATTAATTTATAATAATCTATTTAATAAATTAAAATTTATATAAATAATGATAAAATAGTTTTATTATTATTTATTTCTACTACCGGCTTAATATTGAACCTACAGGGTCACACCATAAAAGAGAATGATTTAATGGTGGAGGAATTAATTATAATGGGCGGTAATTATTTATTTGTGAGAACCACTTTATTGCTCCTTTTATTTGTCACAACACAGGCTTCTGAATTGAAGGTTACTGAATTGCCCTTATCACAAATATGGCTGATACTCAGCAAATTATGCTTGAGACCATCCACTAGGGCAACCTCCTCAATGATGACATTGTCTTTTGAAATCAAGCCATATCCCACAGTATAACCCTTGTTGTCATCTCCAAAAGTAATACTCGGGCCAGCTCTCTCCTGAACTCTGTGAGTAGGGTAGAATCTCCAGTCATGTGCCTTGAGCAACCACTATCCAAATACAAAAGATTCTTTCTGTTTCCTGCACACATCAAAACCAAATCAAGTTGATTTTGGTACCCAAGTTTCCTTGGGTCTTGCCTTGTTAGCTTTCTTCTTTTATTTCTTAGATTTGATCTCATTTGACTTGGGGATATCAGATTCATCCTTAGTCATCTGAGTTGGACCTTTGAAACCGGTCATTAAAACAGAATTATCATGCACATTTTTATTAACAGGAAAGGCATGTTGTTTGCAAACATGTTATTCCAGTAAGGCTGCTAAATGGCATTTGAGGCATACTAAATGCAGCATAATAAGGATAGGTTGCAAATGGCATATTAGCAAATTGTGCATTAATATTTTGTGAGACATAGCATTATAGGCATAGAAGCATGGCATTCATGTTGGGAAAGAAGATGGTACAGATATAGGAGTAGGCATAACAAGGTTGCAATTAACAGACGAGATTAACACTACCACACTTAACACAGATTTCTTGGAGCATATTTATCAGCTGTGTAGTTGTTTGTTGTTAATCCCTACTTTCCCATTTTTATTGTTTTTCTTTTAGTTTTTATTTTAACCTCAATCTTTTCTAAGCTGTCATTCAATTCTTGATAGACAGATGACCAACATTCACTTTCTTCTCCTTCTTCACTTGACTTGATTCTCTTGAAACAAAGTTTTGGAAACTGATCCATAATTGCATTTAACTTGGCAAGTTTGTCTTTGCTCACAGGTTTGCTCACAGCCGATAGATGGTTTTGTGTCACTCACGAAAGACAACAGCGCTTACGTCTTCGATAAGAGGGGCGTGGTTCTATTTGAACATAAGGTCTTGGTAAGACGACGGCGCATAAGAATATGGGTGGGTTAAAGGTAAGGCAGCTAGGAAAATACCTCGCCAAAAGGTGAAGGGGGGCGTCGAGACCCCGGGCTGCGGGATTTCCCATCATGATCGACTAAAGGAAAGTCGTACGTAGATATGGGTTCGAGTCCCATTCATGATTCCGGTTCAGAAGGACTCTCGACGATAATCCTTTTGATTATCTGACGGATGACTCTCATCATCTGTCGAGTCCACATCTGTTAGCAATCTTCAACCAAATTGGATTCCATCTTCTCCTTACTCTTTTTCCAGGCTACATCACAAAAGGACTCAATACCTTGAACTTTGGTGATTTGGGCATTAACATCTCTAGATGATTTCCATGCCTTAATCACCTCCTGTTCTCATTCAAGTTGTTTCTTCAAAATCTCTTCTTTCTCAAGGACTCAGTTAATTCCTCCTTAGCAATCTTACATTCTGTAACACCCCAAGATCCGGGGTCGGGGATCCGGGTTGTCACGGTCTTTCTTTCCACAATATCACTTCACTTAATTAATAATAAATAACCTCATGCTGTGACCCCATACTAACACACACCACAACCCGTTATAGTCTCAGAGATGAAATTGAAATAAGTACAAGTCTTTGAATCCACCATTTAAAAGTTATTACAACCCAAAATGATTACTTGATAAATTTACAGTTAATTGCCATTATCTGCCACAAGTTATAATTATACATAATTTGATTCTCAAAAGTAGATGGTCTGAACTACAATGGATCTACCTCTGCAGCTATAGCAGCTACAACATCATCGGGAAGACGCGGGACGCTTCCCACGCGCTTGCGCTGGGTCTGCTGGAGTCTGGCCATCTCTCCTAACTGTTGTTGTGTGATGAAGAAATAAAGCAAGAGTGAGCCTTACAGCTCGCAAGATAATACATAGTGATAACAATAATATAAGTATCTAAATGGATACTTACTAGAATCTTTATCATGTGTAAGATAATTACTTACTAGATATAAGTAAAAACAAGGAATGAAGTTACCAATACTTCACTACACTTATATCATTTATAAAGCTACTTGAACTACCACCGTTCAAAGTATTATAAGTTTTAAAAAAACATCCCATAGATGAGACCACAAGTTAAGACTTGAATAGATTCAATCTTTGAAATATTATTGAATGAAAAAAGTTACGAGATACTTTATTTAGTCCCGATATATATATATCCACATATATATCTCTTAAACATTTCCTGGAACCTCTGTTATGTAAAGTATGAACAGAGTTTGAAACATCCAATGAATTTTGGAAAGGAAAAGAATTTTGGCATAAACCAGATATCTTGCTGATCAGGCAAAGATACCAATAAGTAACCTTTTCTACTAGTAGATGGATGAATCCCCCACCGGTCATCACCCTGGCCACATAAGGACCTTGTGCTGGACCGCCACCCGGCCTCTTACGCGTTGATGGACTGCCACCCAGCCACTTACACTTTCATAGACCGTACCCCCCTGTCGCTTATGCCGACTCAATTAGATGGGCTTACTTCCCGAACATTGGGCAAGTAATCAATTCATTTACCAAAACTGCAACCTCGTTGCGAATATAAAATACACCACAGAGCCGGATTCCCCAGGTTTTGAGCGAGTATTTAAATCCCCTTAAAAGGAAGATCTTAAATATAAAAATGAGTTTTGGGATCCGCTCTGACTTTAAAAATCATTTTGAAGACTCGAAAACACTTTATAGAGTGTTTGGAGTAAAGCTGATTTAATGAAGTAAATCAGTCCCCAGAATATTTAGAAAATGACTGAATATTATTATTTAAATAATATTCCCATAAAGAATAATCTTTATAAAAATAATTGAAGTAGAAGTATTAAAACTTATACTTGAAACGAGTATTAAATAACCAAAGATATACTTATATGAAAGTATTATCTTTATTTGAATAATCGAAAATAAGTTTGATTATTGACACCTTATTCTTTTATAAAATAAAGAATATATTTTAGTAATAAGCGGAGTCATAATACCTCGAATGAATAATAAAATATTCATAAAAAAAGGAGTCATACATCCTCGATGAATATCCAAGTAATATTCAATAATATATAAAGGAGTCATAAGCCCTCGAATAATATTCGAAATAATATTCAATAATAATAAAAGTTATCGAATAAACCTTATTCGATTAATAGTTTGGAAAACTATAACCTATATATATATAAATATATATATATATATATCCATATCCATATATACAAAATCTACTCGGGATCCTCGACTCCCGGTTTTAGAAAATATTTTCACCTTTGGGTCCCTATACTAAGGGTATATGCAAGTTACCGCTATCCTCTAGCATAGGTATTATCAACTGAACCAACAGATATATATAAGAATATGAAACAGGCATGCATATATACCATATCACATGCTACAATATATCGCAAGAATTTGCTAATAACCAATATGCATTTATCGCAAGATCATGCATATACAAATGTACATCACAACAACAGTATAACGGATAGAAACTTGCCTGAGCGACTTGGGGTGATAAAAGGCTCGGGACGAGTCTGGTAACCTATAAACAACAAGTAAGTTGGAATTAAACCAAAATCACTTGTAAATCTATACTTTAACTAACTTAGACTCTAACGCTTGTTTTGCGCTCACTGATTTGCTTAAGTCACTCGGGTACCCTCGGCTCCACCATTTTTAATAATTTAACCTTTACGAGTTTTAAAGCGATTCCTTCGCGAGTGTCTTACCAACTGCCTAACACACTTACCATAAATGTTTCATACATTAATTAACCCTTTTTGGTCTTTAACCTATGTTTCAAAGTAAGGCGAGGGAAAAGTTTCGTTCGCGAAACGCCGTTACTTGAAACGGTCGTTTCTCCTAAACCGTGCATCGGAATCGAACGAACTACATATCAAAACGAAGCTCGTAACATGAGCTATCTAAACATGGCAGTGGTCATAATCTAGCAGGGGGTTCTCGGGTCCTAATGCTATGCACAAAAACAGTCCAAAGAAAATCGGACGTTACGACGGCTATGTTTACGCGATTTCCAATATTTTAAACCATTCAAAACCATCCAAATCAACCTCAAATCCAACATACAACCAACATCCATCCTTATCACATCATAACAACCCCAACCAATTCAATTTAATCATTCATACTTATGCCTAACTTAACTTTAATCATACTTAAGTTCTTTTAATCAAAACCACAACATTTACCATTCCATTTCACTACCATTTCAAATCCCAAACTCTAATCACAACAACAAGCTACAATATCATCCTACTAATCAAAATCATCTTATAATATAGGAACTAGGGTTTGGAGATGGTATACCTTCCTTGAAGTGGTGGGAGGAGCTAGGAAGCCTTAAGAAGCTTTGAGAAGTCTTAAAATGCTTGGATCTTCAAGAAAAACAAGAAAAATTCAAGTTAAAAACTTGAAAACACTATTCATAGTCTTCTTCTTTGATTAAATGAAGAAGATTGAGAAGGAATTAATGGCTTAAACTCATGATATAGCCCTAACTAAGCATGAAGATGATTAGGGAATTATCACCAATTTAGGAAGCTTGGATCTTGATTTTGAAATCTTGCCTTTAAAAGTGAAAAGCCGAGAGCAAGAGAACAAGCCTTGGTTTCTTTTTGATTTTGATGAAGAATGATTTTGGCTTGGTTGGTTGTGTTTTGTTTTGATTTAGTCAATTACCTTCTTGCCCTTGAATTTGTGTGGTTACAAAGCCACCACACCTCCTTCCTTCCCATGTCATGCTTATGTCATCCTCATGATGTCATCCTCCCTTCCTTGTCCTCTTTCTATTGGTTGGATGACATCATTCCCACTAATCCCTTTGATTAACTTCCTAATCGTTTGCCTAATGACCGATGATCTATTATACGGTTCGCTTAACTTTCGTTCTCGTTTACATATTTGAAGGATCATACCCGGGATCTTATTACTTAGGTTCCCTTAACCTTTCTCAATAAATTATATTCCTTTTTATGATCCTCTATTATAATCCTTTAATTTAAATCCTTTTATCCTGTTACCTTATACTCAATTCTCTCGTATCTAGAGGATTTCCGGGAAAAACCAAAGTGTTCAGAATTGGATTCTGACGATCTTTACATACACTTATATACTACTGCATAGAGTACTAATAAATATCCTAGAATATCCATAACAGAACCCCTACATAGTGTGGCGTGAAAAGTTTTCTCATTCAGCTAAACACTATTCCAAGGGTTACAAAAAGTTGAAAATTTTGGGGTTATTACAGTCTCCCCTCCTTAAACGGATTCCGTCCCGGAATCAAACAGAAAACAAATGGGGGTACTTTTATAGCATTGTGCTCTCTAGTTCCCAAGTGTGATTCTTCCACGTTATGATTCTACCATAGTACTCTGACTAGCTTGATCACTTTGTTCCGAAGCACCTGCTCCTTCTTATCCATAATCCTTACTGGCTTCTCCACGTAAGTTAGATCTGGCTGCATATCCACCTGCTCGTACTCCACTATGTGTCTGGCATCCCGATGATACCTCCTTAGCATTGACACATGGAACACATTATGAACTTGTTGCAAATTAGGGGGTTAGGGCTAGCTCGTAAGCTAACTTTCCAATCCGTCTTAATATCTCAAAAGGTCCAATGTATCTTGGGCTTAGTTTTCCTTTCTTTCCGAACCACATTAATCCCTTCCAAGGGGATACTTCAACAGTACTAAGTCCCCTACTTAATATTCCTTGTCCTTTCGGCTAGGTCTGCATATTTCTTCCTGTCTGTCTTGGGCTGCTACAAGTCGCCCTCTGATAAGATCCACTATATCTTTGGTCCTTTGGACCACTTCGGGTTCCGAGCATCTTCCGCTCTCCTACTTCATCCCAGTATAAGGGAGATCGACACCTTCTTCCGTACAGGGCCTCATAAGGCGGCATTCCGATGGCTAGCATGAAAGCTATTGTTATAAGAAAACTCGATCAACGGCAAGTGATCATCCCAACTTCCTTTAAGGTCTATTGCACAGACTCTCAACATATCCTCTAGTGTCTGGATGGTCCTTTCACTCTGTCCATCCGTCTGGGGATGGTACGCGGTACTCATATTTAACTTGGTCCCGCACATTCCTGAAAGCTCCTCCAAAATCTGGAGTTGAACCTGGGGTCTCGGTCTGAGACAATGGACGCTGGGACTCCATGTCGCGTCACTATTTCCTTAAGGTAAATGTCCACCAGTCTATCGACTGTGTATCTCTCATTGATAGGAATGAAATGAGATGACTTTGTCAGTCGGTCTATAATTACCCAAATGGCGTCGTGATTGGCTTTCGTCCTTGGCAAGCCTACAACAAAATCCATCGCTATCTGTTCCCATTTTCATTCGGGAATCTCCAGGGGTCGCAAAAGTCCACTGGGTCTCTGGTGCTCTGCCTTTACTCTTTGGCAAGTCAAACACTTGTTTACCCATTCTGCTACGTCCCTCTTCATGTTGGGCCACCAGTAATATTCCTTCAAATCCCTATACATCTTGGTACTTCCCGGGTGAATGGGAATACCTTGAACTATGGCTTTCAACCAAATCTCATCTTTAAGTTCTTGAACATTCGGAACCCAAATTCGGTAGGAGTACCTCTTATCCCTTTATCATCTTTCTCGGTATGGATCTCCTCTCCAGTCATTGACTTTCTGCCTTCATTCATTATTTTCTCCTGGCACAATCTGATCTTTTCCAATAACTCTGGCTGCATTGAGATCTCAAAAAGCTGTTCAGTTCCGGTTCCGGTTACCTTTACTTCTATTTCCATTCTCTCAAAATCCCTTATCAACTCTTCCGAAGTCGTTATCATTCTGAGTCTTTCCTTTCTACTAAGGGCATCAGCCACCACATTGGCTTTCCCAGGATGATAGAGAATCTCACAATCATAGTCCTTGATTAGTTCTAACCATCTCCTCTGGCGCATGTTAAGCTCTTTCTGCGTAAATATGTACTTGAGGCTCTTATGGTCTGTGAAAATCTCGCACTTCTCTCCATACAAGTAGTGCCTCCAAATTTTTAAAGCAAATACTATGCCGCGAGCTCAAGGTCATGAGTTAGGATATCTAACCTCGTATTCCTTCAGTTGTCTCGACGGCATACGCAATAACTTTATCGTGCTGCATAAGCACACATCCTAATCCTTTGTGCGACGCGTCACTATATATCACAAAATCTCCTTTTTCCGTCCGACAATGCCAATACCGGAGGCCGTTATCAACCTTTTCTTTAATTCCTGAAAACTGTTCTCGCATTTCTCCGTCCATTCAAACTTCTCTGTCTTACGAGTAAGTCGTGTCAAAGGGGCTGCGATCTTCGCAAAGTCCTGAATAAATCTACGATAGTAGCCGGCCAATCCTATGAAAACTCCTTACCTCTGTGGGTGTGATTGGCCTTTCCCAATTTGAGACCGCCTCTATCTTGGAGGGGTCGACCAATACTCCTTCTTTATTGATCACATGTCCTAAAAACTGTACTTCATTCCGCCAGAATTCACACTTCGAGAATTTGGCATATAACTGCTCCTCTCTGAGTATTCCTAGAGCTATCCTCAAATGCTCTGCATGTTCTGCCTCAGTCCTTGAGTAGATCAAAATATCATCGATAAAAACTATCACACACTTGTCCAAGTACTTCTTAAATACTCTATTCATTAAATCCATGAAAGCCGCTGGGGCGTTGGTTAATCCAAAGGACATTACCAAGAACTCATAATGCCCATACCTGGTACGGAACGCTGTCTTGGAAATATCTTCGGGTTTAATCTTTAGTTGGTGATATCCAGTTCTCAGGTCGATCTTGGAAAAATAAACAGCATCCTTTAGCTGGTCAAACAGATCATCTATTCTAGGCAATGGGTACCTGTTCTTTATGGTTAGCTTGTTCAACTCTCGATAGTCGATGCACAACCTCATGCTCCCATCTTTCTTCTTAACAAATAAAACTGGTGCTCCCTACGGAGACACACTGGGTCTTATCATACCCTTATCCAAGAGTTCCTGCAATTGGATAGCTAATTCCTTCATTTCTAACGGGGCTAACCGGTAAGGTGCTTTTGAAACTGGCGCCGTCCCTGGGGCCAACTCAATAGCAAATTCAATCACTCTATCGGGTGGTAATCCCGGAAGGTCTTGTGGGAATACATCTTCAAATTCGTTGACTACTGGAATATCTTGTAAGTTGGGCACCTCCTTCTGCGTGTCCACCACATAGGCTAGGTAAACCTCACTTCCTTTTCGTAGCATCCTTTTGGCCTGGGCCATGGTCAAAAATTTTTGCGCTGCCTCTTTTCTCTAAATATAACTTCTTTCTTCCCGGGGATATTTAACTTAACTTTTCTTCCCTTTACAGTCTATCTGAGCATCGTTGCTAGATAGCCAGTACATTCCCAAAATCACATCAAACTCCCCTAATTTAAAAGGAATCAGATCAACACTGAAAGATTGCTCCCCTATGCCTATCTCACAGGCGGGGTGAATCTGGTTAACAGGAATAATTTCATGATTGGCTATTTCTACTTGTAAGGGTTCTATCAAGGGTTCAGCCTTAAGTCTTAACTTACGTGCAAGGTCCTTTGATATAAAAGATTTAGTTGCTCCCGAATCAAATAAAACATTTGCACTGACTGAATTTAGAGAAAGGGTACCTGCTATCACATCTGAATCTTTCATAGCATCCTGGACTGTCATGTTGAAAGTCCTCGCAGTAGGTGGCTTATTAGAAGCAGCCCTGCTTGCTCCCGAAGCTGCTGGTTTGTTCATTGGGCATTCCCTCTTCCAATGACCCGGGCGTCCACACAGATGACAATTGGTGGTTGGAATGACGGCAGGGGCTGACGAAGGGCAATTATTTGAGTAGTGGCCTTCCCGACCGCACTTAAAACAGGTTACTGGCTTTCCTTTACACTCCCCAGTGTGATTCCTTCCACATATGTTACAGGCTGGCAATGGGGGTCGAGACTGGTTGGAATAGGACATTCTTGACTTCTGGCCGCCCTGGCTCACACTCACACTCATTGGCCGCTTAAACCCAGTGTTCTTTCCCGGTAGGGACACTGCTCCTCGATTAAATCTAGTTGGGAAGCTCCTTCCTACGGAACCTGCACCCATGCTCATACTTTTCCTCTTTATTCCTTTCTTCTCTCTTTCCTTCTGCATCTGTTCACTTCCAACTTCTACAATCATTGCCTTTTGTACCAGAGTGGCATAGTCCGTAAGCTTAAGGATTGCCACCCTATTCTGAATCCACGGTTTCAGTCCCTGCTGAAACCTCCTAGCTTTCTTTTCCTCGGTGCTCACAAACTCTGGCACAAACCTTGATAACTCAGTAAATTTCACTTCGTACTCTGCTACAGACAAGTTATTCTGCTTTAGCTCCAAGAACTTGAGCTCCATCTGGTTTTCCATAAACCTCGGGAAATACTTCCCCAGAAACAATTGACTAAATCTCTCCCAGGTTATAATAGCGTCTGTCTCCATATTTTTCTTGGCCTCCCACCAGTAGTTAGCTTCTCCTTTCAGAAGGTAGGTAGCAAATACAGTCTTCTGTGCCTCCTCGGTACTCAAAATCTCAAAAGATTTCTCCATTTCCTTTAACCATGCCCTTGCCTCAACTGGGTCGGCTGATCCGTGGAACTCAGGGGGCTTAAGGGACTTAAAAGCCCTGAAAGAGTTTGCCACAGCATTGTTACTTCCTTGAGGGGGTGGGTTGGGTTGACGTTCCAAATTCTGCCTTAGGAGTTGCATAAACTGGCTCATGGGATCCATGCCTGGGTGTTGGTACTGGTTGCTCAACCTCGGTTTCTCCTTCTTCAGCCTCTATCTCAAATCCCTCAACATCATATGTTTCCTCTTCCTCTTCATACAGGGAGTCATCCTGTTCCACATAATCCTCATCTTGCTCTTCACTGTGCTCCTGGTTCCTATCATCCTGGTTATGGCTTCCCTGGTCCTCAGATCCAGGGTTCGCCCTAGTTCCAATCTTTCTTAGCGGCATGATTCTGATAATAATAATTTTTTTTTTTGGGAAAATTCAACGTTAGGTCACAATCATATACAACATTGTGCCTTGCACAGCTCTTATAATGGGGAGAACGTATATCGTAATTCTATTATTTTAAGAAAGTTCTAATACGAAGTGCAGTAATAATAATGATAAAAACAGTGATCCCGTCACTATGGAACTGAACCGAAAGGAAACAAATATATACATAATGCGAGAAATACATAGTTTGATCTGGTCAAAAGTACAACAGTGCTACAGTCATCTGTCCCAAAAGTGATACACAAGAGTCTACCTGTCTAGTCAGAAAAAGGGATGCTATATACAAGTCAACTATCCCGGAAAATTAGCTCTTACTAAGGCCTCGGCTAACTAGACAACTAGACTATTCCATCATCAATCCTGAATCACACACCGGAGCGGGTCAGCTCCCATACCCTTTCCATCGCATGACGGAAGATATAGTCGGCCTGCCGCCTGGAGATCCTACCATGCCTGTCCCCCTGGAGCGATCTGAGCCTCGCTCGGGATGTGAGCTCTATCCCCGTAAGCTCCCTCCTCAAGGATCGGGGTATAGAAGCCCTAGTCTCATAAGCTCGGGTACGCCTACCCGCCCTCTCTGCATCCAACTCCCTCCTGGCCTCATCCAGTCGGCCCTCGGCAACAGCCACTCGGGTCCTCAATACATCCTGAACATATCCATGAGCTAACGAAGACTGCCTGTGGGCAGGGTCAAGAGGTGGTGAATCCGGAGCCGCTGAGGGTGCCTCCTCGGTCTGCCTAGGCTCGAAAGTATGGGTCTCTGAGCTGTCATCATCGGGAATCCAGGATAGTGGTGGAGGGGTAGGAGCTCTGACCACCGGGAGTGTGGGTAAAGGAATACCAGCATACACTACCATAGGTCCAACACGCTCCTCAGCTACTGGGACCTCATCCGGGTCCTCCTCATCTGGAATAGCAATAACCTCTGTCTCTGACTCCTCTGAGGGGTCCTCCTCATCTGAAATAGCAATGACCTCCGTCTCTGACTCCTCTGAGGGGTCCTCCTCATCCTCCTCCATCTCAGGCTCCTCCTGATCCTCAACATCTAGAAGTGCCTCATCATGCTCGCGCTCGAACATCTCAGGGTCCCCTATCTCAGGCGCCTACACATTAAACGAGCTAAGTTACTATCATGATACTTATAAGGGTTCCCGTAAGGGTTTTAACTGTCAGTACTACTTTAAGTAGTCCGACCATGAACTTGGCAAGAGTTCTTATTATCTTTGTGAGTTTATTATTATATCATCGCATCATCTCTGACGTTTATAACGCTTAGCTCTGATACCATTTCTGTAACACCCCCAGATCCGGGGTCGGGGATCCGGGTCGTCACGGTCTTTCTTTCCACAATATCACTTCACTTAATTAATAATAATAACCTTATGCTGTGACCCCACACTAACACACACCACCACAACCCGTTATAGTCTCAGAGATGAAATTGAAATAAGTACAAGTCTTTGAATCCACCATTTAAAAGTTATTACAACCCAAAATGATTACTTGATAAATTTACAGTTAATTGCCATTATCTGCCACAAGTTATAATTATACATAATTTGATTCTCAAAAGTAGATGGTCTGAACTACAATAGATCTACCTCTGCAGCTATAGCAGCTACAACATCATCGGGAAGATGCGGGACGCTTCCCACGCGCTTGCGCTGGGTCTGCTGGAGTCTGGCCATCTCTCCTAACTGTTGTTGTGTGATGAAGAAATAAAGCAAGAGTGAGCCTTACAGCTCGCAAGATAGTACATAGTGATAACAATAATATAAGTATCTAAATGGATACTTACTAGAATCTTTATCATGTGTAAGATAATTACTTACTAGATATAAGTAAAAACAAGGAATGAAGTTACCAATACTTCACTACACTTATATCATTTATAAAGCTACTTGAACTACCACCGTTCAAAGTATTATAAGTTTTTAAAAAAAACATCCCATAGATGAGACCACAAGTTAAGACTTGAATAGATTCAATCTTTGAAATATTATTGAATGAAATAAAGTTACGAGATACTTTATTTAGTCCCGATATATATATATCCACATATATATCTCTTAAACATTTCATGGAACCTCTGTTATGTAAAGTATGACAGAGTTTGAAGCATCCAATGAATTTTGGAAAGGAAAAGAATTTTGGCATAAACCAGATATCTTGCTGATCAGGCAAAGATACCAATAAGTAACCTTTTCTACTAGTAGATTGATGAATCCCCCACCAGTCATCACCCTGGCCACATAAGGACCTTGTGCTGGACCGCCACCCGGCCTCTTACGCGTTGATGGACTGCCACCCAGCCACTTACACTTTGATAGACCGTACCCCGGCCTGTCGCTTATGCCGACTCAATTAGATGGGCTTACTTCCCGAACATTGGGCAAGTAATCAATTCATTTATCAAAACAGTAACCTTGTTGCGAATATAAAATACACCATAGAGCCGGATCCCTCAGGTTTTGAGCGAGTATTTAGATCCCCTTAAAAGGAAGATCTTAAATATAAAAATGAGTTTTGGGATCCGCTCTAACTTTTAAAAATCATTTTGAAGACTCGAAAACACTTTAAAGAGTGTTTGGAGTAAAACTGATTTAATGAAATAAATCAGTCCCAATATATTAGAAAATATCTGAATATTATTATTTAAATAATATTCCCACAAAGAATTATCTTTATAAAAATAATTGAAGTAGAAGTATTAAAACTTATACTTGAAACGAGTATTAAATAATCAAAGATACACTTATATGAAAGTATTATCTTTATTTGAATAATCGAAAATAAGTTTGATTATTGACACCTTATTCTTTAATAAAATAAAGAATATATTTCAGTAATAAGCGGAGTCATAATACCTCGAATGAATATTATAAATAATATTCATAAAATAAAGGAGTCATACATCCTCGATTGAATATCCAAGTAATATTCAATAATAATATAAAGGAGTCATAAGCCCTCGAATAATATTCGAAATAATATTCAATAATAAAATAAAGTTAAAGTTATCGAATAAACCTTATTCGATTAATAGTTTGGAAAACTATAACCATATATATATAAATATATATATATATCCATATCCATATATACAAAATCTACTCGGGATCCTCGACTCCCGGTTTTAGAAAATAATTTCACCTTTGGGTCCCTATAGGGTATATGCAAGTTACCGCTATCCTCTAGCATAGGTATTATGCAACTATAAGCATTTGAACCAACAGATATATAACTCAAGAATATGAGACAGGCATGCATATATACCATATCACATGCTACAATATAACGCAAGAATTTGCTAATAACCAATATGCATTTATCGCAAGATCATGCATATACACATATACATCACAACAACAGTTATACGGGTAGAAAACTTGCCTGAGCGACTTGGGGTGATAAAAGGCTCGGGACGAGTCTGGTAACCTATAAACAACAAGTAAGTTGGGATTAAACCAAAATCACTTGTAAATCTATACTTTAACTAACTTAGACTCTAACGCTTGTTTTGCGCTCACTGATTCGCTTAAGTCACTCGGGTACCCTCGGCTCCACCATTTTTAATAATTTAACCTTTACGAGTTTTAAAGCGATTCCTTCACGAGTGTCTTACCAACTGCCTAACACACTTACCATAAATGTTTCATACATTAATTAACCCTTTTTGGTCTTTAACCTATGTTTCAAAGTAAGGCGAGGGGAAAAGTTTCGTTCGCGAAACGCCGTTACTTGAAACGGTCGTTTCTCCTAAACCGTGCATCGGAATCGAACGAACTACATATCAAAACGAATCTCGTAACATGAGCTATCTAGACATGGCAATGGTCATAATCTAGCAGGGGATTCTCGGGTCCTAATGTTATGCACAAAAACAGTCTAAAGAAAATCGGACGTTACGACGGCTATGTTTACGCGATTTCCAATATTTTAAACCATTCAAAACCATCCCAAATCAACCTCAAATCCAACATACAACCAACATCCATCCTTATCACATCATAACAACCCCAACCAATTCAATTTAATCATTCATACTTATGCCTAAGCTTAACTTTAATCATACTTAAGTTCTTTTAATCAAAACCACAACATTTACCATTCCATTTCATTACCATTTCAAATCCCAAACTCTAAATCACAACAACAAGCTACAATAGCACCCTACTAATCAAAATCATCTTATAATATATAGGAATCTAGGGTTTGGAGATGGTATACCTTCCTTGAAGTGGTGGGAGGAGCTAGGAAGCCTTAAGAAGCTTTGAGAAGTCTTAGGAATGCTTGGATCTTCAAGGAAAACAAGAAAAACTTCAAGTTAAAAACTTGAAAACACTATTCATAGTCTTCTTCTTTGATTAAATGAAGAAGATTGAGAAGGAATTAATGGCTTAAACTCATGATATAGCCCTAATAAGCATGAAGATGATTAGGGAATTTACTCACCAATTTAGGAAGCTTGGATCTTTGATTTTTGAATTTTTCTTGCCTTTTGAATAGTGAAAAGCCGAGAGCAAAGATGAACAAGGCCTTGGTTTCTTTTTGATTTTGATCAAGAATGAATTTGCTTGGCTTGGTTGATTTGTTTTTGTGTTTGATTTAGTCAATTACCTTCTTGCCCTTGAATTTGTGTGGTTACAAAGCCACCACACCTCCTTCCTTCCCATGTCATGCTTGTGTCATGTGGTGATGTCATCTTTCCCTCCTTGTCCCCTTTCTATTGGTTGGATGCCATCATTCCCACTAATCCCTTTGATTAACTTCCTAATTGTTTGCCTAATGACCGCTGATCTGTTATACGGTTCGCTTAACTTTCGTTCTCGTTTATCGTTTGAAGGATCATACCCGGGATCTTATTACTTAGGTTCCCTTAACCTTTCTCAATACATTATATTCCTTTTTATGATCCTCTATTATAATCCTTTAATTTAAATCCTTTTTATCCTGTTACCTTATACTCAATTCTCTCCGTATCTAGTGGATTTCCGGGAAAAACCAAAGTGTTCGGAATTGGATTCTGACGATCTTTACATACACTTATATACTACATAGAGTACTAATAATATCCCAGAATATCCATAACAGAACCCCTACATAGTGTGGCGTGAAAAGTTTTCTCATTCAGCTAAAACACTATTCACAAGGGTTACAAAAAGTTGAAAATTTTGGGGTTATTACATGCTCTGTCAGAACTTTAGAGCTTGGAATGAAATCAGTTTCATTCCACTTCTTGGTCCACTCTACTCCCCTATGAGTTTCATCCCAAGGTACAGGAGCATCCTGTTCAACAAATTTCTTGACTAATGCTTCTTTTTCAAGCACAGGAGCTGGAGTATGTACTGAGACACTATCTCCAGAGCTTGATGAAGACTCATTATCCTCTGATAACACAATAGTGTGTGAGGCTATAGGAGTTTCTACATTATCTTCATCTAAATTCTGATTTTCAGGTTCTTGATCCAGAATTGGTGTAGATGGTATCTTAGCATCAGCATTTAAGATTGGAGAATTAGTTGGAGATGTCTGAGTTGTTGTAGGTGGAGCTTCCAGATAAAGAACATTTGGTATATTCAGATTGTGAATATCTATTTCAGAATTTGTAGCTTGTTCTGCAGCATCATCTGTAGCTTTAATAGGAGAGATAGGAGGTGTTGGCACAGTATCTTGAGCTTGAGTAAGGGATGGCGGAGCTTCAATTACAACAGGTTCTGATGAGATCAGAGATTCCTGATCCCCTTCCTCAGCTTCAGTTGTATCCTCAGATGTAGGCTTAGCATTATACCTCTTTGGCCTCATTTTCTTCAATCTCCTTGCCAATGAAGGAGTTCCTTTAGCAGCATCAGAACTTACAGTTCTCTTTCTTTTCAAGGAATCAGAATCTTGAGCTGCAGTTTCTTTTTGAGAAGTGACATTCTCAGCTTCAACTTCTTTCTGAAAAATCACATTTTCAGCTTCAAAGAATATTAGAGAGAGAGAGAGAGAACAAGAGAGATTAAGAATAGAAAAGTAGGTAAAAGATTAGAAAATCTTTTAACTCCCATATATCTACTCTCTCCACTCAACAGTACTTTTTAGAAGTAAAACTGACACTTGTACACCTGCCAGCCAGTAAATAGTTAAAGCAGAGTTAGTGGGCATGGGAAATAAGCAATAATTAACGTGCACATGCAGTTTTTCAAAACAAACACGTTTACCACTAACCCAAATGATTATGACTGTTTTTTTCTCTCACCTAATTATATTCTGATTAATTATGACCGTTACGGAATTTACCACAAATAAGTCAAGTGAGGAATAATGCCACGTAAGCATCAGAGATTCCATCAGGATTTAATATCAGAACTTGACTTATATCAGATTTTAACAGTCATCAGAATATGGCTTCTATACTCAAAAAGTGAATGTTTGTATCTGTGATTCTTCATAAAAATACTGACTTGTTTCTTCAGAGTTTAATCATCAGAACTTCCATCAGAACTTGTTCTCAAAATTTATGCAAATGACACTTAACTGTTTGTCAACAACAACTTAATCACCACAGTAATTTTCATCATTCATATGGAGTGAAAGTGTGTGCATTAGCAAAATATCAGATAAAGATTAAAGTCTGATAAACTTCAGTACATCTTAGAAATAAGGCGTAACTAAGAAAAGTGCTTAAAATCTATCATTAATTTTGAAGTCTACTATAGGATAAATTTGTGCATGATTCCACCTCAACTGTTTGTGCTCATTTTATGCATCTTTATTCTTTTTCACAGTGGCTTGTCAGTGTAAACGAGTCACAACTGCTTATCAGAATTTATGCTATTATCAGAGTATTTCTCCAGTAATCAGAGAATGTGAAAAGTCACCAAGAAAAATTTATTTGCTTTTCTAATGCATATTCATTAATACCAGCAATGCACTTGGGTCTTCCCTTCCATAAATTTACTCTAGATCTCAAAGGAGTACCTGACTTTAATTTCCTTTTCTTTTCTTTTCTTCAGATAAGTGAGGCTTATCAGCATTTAGTTGATCCTTAAGATTTACTGACATCAGAATTTGACAGATAAGAAGCAATAATCTAGTTTGTGACTTAGTAATAAGATACACAAAGTAAACTTGACTAAGCTCAAAATCAGAATTTGCTTGTGTTAATGACTTTCCACTTAAACAACTAATTCAAATATGGGATTTCTATTATGTTAAAGACTACTAGGTCAGCATCTAGCACAGTAATCCTCATTGGATTGAATAGTCACAGAACATTCAAATCACTATCAGAGTATATAGATCCACATTAGATAACAATCAACATTTAATGAATTTCAATTTAAGTACAGATTACATGAAAATAAGACAATCTGTAAACACTGATCATAAAGTATGATGCATGAGAATAAAAACTAAGCAGATTTAGAGAAAGAACCTGAAACCATTCCAAGTTCATTTACCAGTCTTGTAAAAGTAGCTTCACATAATGGTTTTGTGAAGATATCTGCTAGTTGTTGATCTGTTGGAACAAAATGCAATTCTACTGTACCTTCCATAACATGTTCCCTTATGAAATGGTACCTAATGATGATGTGCTTTGTCATTGAGTGTTGAACTGGATTACCTATCATAGCAATAGCACTTTGATTATCACAGTAACTAAGTATTTTAGAAAGTTCTAACCCACAATCTAGTAACTGATTCCTCATCCAAAGAATATGTGCACAACAGCTTCCTCCAACAATATATTCTGCTTCTGCAGTTGATGTGGAAATTGATTTCTGTTTCTTGCTAAACCAAGAAACTAATCTGCCTCAAAGAAATTGGCAGCTTCCACTTGTGCTTTTCCTGTCTATTTTGTATCCTGCAAAATTTGCATCTGAGTAACCTATTAGCTTAAAATCTGATTCTCTAGGATACCACAATCCTAGATCAGCTATACCCTTGAGGTACTTGAAAATTCTTTTCACAGGTATTAGATGAGGTTCTCTTGGATCAGCCTGAAATCTTGCACAAAGACAGGTAGCATACATGATATCAGGTCTACTTGCAGTTAAATAGAGTAAAGAGCCAATCATACCTCTGTAGTTAGTAATATCTACTGGTGAACCAGTATCTTTATCTAACTTGGTTGCAGTGGCCATGGTAGTGGATGCAGTTGAACTGTCTTGCATTCCAAATTTCTTCATACCTTCTTCATTTTGCTTGACTTGAAGTCTCAGAAAATAACTAAGTTCTCCCATCATACTCATTTGATATCTTGACTGCATTAGCTTTGCAAACCTTTCATAAAGTTTGGCATTTGTAGAACCAAATATGTTATCATCAACATATATCTGTACCAAAAGTAAGTCATTTCCATGGTTGAGGTAGAATAGTGTTTTATCAATTGTACCTCTGTGAAATCCACTTTCCAGAAGGAATTGAGCGAAAGTCTCATACCATGATCTAGGAGCTTGCTTAAGGCCATAAAGTGCTTTATCAAGCCTATAGACATGATTTGAAAATTTTGAATCTACAAAGCCTGGAGGTTGTTCAACATAAACCTCTTCTTCCAATTCTCCATTGAGAAAAGCACTTTTCACATCCATTTGAAAGACTTTAAACTTTTTGTGAGCAACATAAGCCAAAAAGATTCTTATGGCTTCCAATCTAGCAACTGGTGCAAATATTTCATCATAATCAATACCCTTCTGTTGAGGTAGCCTTTAGCAACCAACCTTGCTTTGTTCCTTGTAATTATGCTATCACTATCAGTTTTGTTTCTGAACACCCATTTTGTGCCAACAAATGATCTGTTCTTTGGTCTTGGCACTAGGGTCCAGACTTTATTTCTTTCAAATTCATTTAACTCTTCTTGTATTGCTTGCACCCAATCAGCATCTTGAAGAGCTTCTTCCACTTTCTTTGGTTCAGTCTGAGATAGAAAAGAATGATAGAGACATTCATTTGATATTACAGTTCTAGTTCCGACACCTGCTTCAGGATCTCCAATTATTAAGTCAGGTGTATGTGATTTGGTCCACTTCCTTGTAGATGGAAGTTGATTTCTAGAACTGGATCCTCTCCCATGATCCATGCTTTCTCCATCAGCATTTTCTGATGCTCCCTCTGTAGTTATGCTCTCTGACACTTCAGAATTTGAGTTAGATCCTTCAGGATTTGAAGAATCAGAGTTTCCAGAATTATCAGAATTTGGCTCATCAGAACTTGAAGAGCCAGTGACAGGTTCTGATGCTTCTTGAGAGTCTTGAGTTGTGGTAGGATCTTCATCTTGCCCCCCCCTGGACAGGTGCATTTTCCTTTAGTGTTGTTACCATATTTTCAATGACATCAGAACTTAACCCGTCAAAACTTACAGGATCAGAGTTTAAGTCATCAGAATTTACAAAATCAGAATTTAAATCTTCATTTTCAAATCTCAGTTGATCATGATCATTGAAATCTTCAAGTCCAATAATCTTCTTATCATCAAAAGATACATTGATAGATTCCATGACAACCCTTGTTCTTGAATTGTAGACTCTGAAGGCTTTTGTGGAAAGTGGATATCCAACAAAAATTCCTTCATCAGCTTTTAGATCAAATTTTGATAGTTGTTCAAGATGAGTCTTAAGAACAAAACACTTACATCCAAATACATGAAAGTATTTCAGATTTGGCTTCTTTTTCTTCACCATATCATATGGTGTTTTTCCATGCTTGTTTATGAGTGTAGCATTATGTGTAAAACAAGCAGTCTGCACAGCTTCAACCCAAAAGTAGTTTGGTAACTTTTCTTCATCAAGCATAGTTCGTGTAACTTCAATGAGAGCCCTGTTCTTTCTTTCTACAACTCCATTTTGCTGTGGAGTTCCAGGTGCAAAAAATTCATGTTTAATTCCATGCTCTTTGCAAAACTCTTCCATGATTGAATTCTTGAAATCAGTGCCATTATCACTTCTTACAAATTTTAACAGAATCTTTGGCCAATTTATCCAGTTGTTTGACATGATCAGTTAGAGTAGATGCAGTTTCATTCTTCTTGTGCAGGAAATACACCCAAGTGTACCTTGTGAACTCATCCACTATAACCATAGCATATTTCTTCTTTGCAATTGACATGACATTGACTGGACCAAATAGATCAATATGCAGTAGGCGATAAGGCTCAAGAATTGAAGATTCAGTTTTGCTCTTGAAAGAAGATTTTCTTTGTTTTGCCTTTTGACATGAATCACAAAGGCCATCAGGAGCAAACACTGAATTTGGAAGTCCTCTCACAAGATCTTTCTTTAGAAGCTCATTTATGTTATTGAAATTTAAATGAGAGAGACTTTTGTGCCAATTCCAGCTTTCTTCAATTGATGCTCTACTCAACAGACAGATTGCAGAACCATCAGAACTTGTTGAAAGTCTGGCTTCACAAATGTTACCATGCCTGAAACCTTTCAGAACCACTTTGCCTGTAGAATTGCTTACAACTTCAGGGTGTTCTTCAAAGAAATCCACATGATAACCTCTGTGACAGAATTTGACTCACACTTAGCAGATTGTGTTTAAGTCCTGCGACAAGAGCTACTGATTCAATGATGACATTCCCAAGATTGATATTGCCATATCCCAGAGTTTTTCCCATGTTTCCATCTCCATAAGAAACTCATAGGCCAACTTTCTCCACAAAGTCTAATAGCAGGGTTTTATTTCCAGTCATATGTCCTGAACATCCACTATCCAGAACTAGGATGTTTTTCCTGTTGCCCTGCAATCACAAAGACCACTATTAGTTAGTTTTAAGGACCCAGACTTGCTTGGATCCTTTGGCCTTTTTAAGTTTGTTAGCATTTGCAGTGAATTTAATTTCAGAGTTTATGCTAACATGTTGTTTATCAGAGTTTATATCAGACTTTGCATCAGACTTTATACTAGAAGGAATTAAAGTAACTTTCTTTAAAGAAGGTTTTATTTGATAATAATCATAGTACAAACTATGATATTCCTTACAAGTATAAATGGAATGCCATAAACTACAACAATGAAAATAAGGATTTTGTGGTTTAAACCTAACAGACTGACTCTTAACTCCTGATCTAGGAGGTAAAGAGTTTATATCTTTATTTTTCCTGCAAAAAGAAGCAAGATGGTTAGAGTTTCCACAGTTATAACATTTCTTTCTAGGAGCATTAGGAACAGGCATATAATTATTGCTTTTGTTCACACCTTCCTTTCCATTCCTATTTTTCCTAGCTTCCTTTACCTTGTTGACATTCCTAATCTCTTTCAACTTATGCTTAAGCTGCTTCTTTGTCATTAAGCCTATGTTGACTTCAGTTGGTTTATCCTGTTCTAATTTGTCAGAAGTTGACTTATCTTTGAAATTCTGTCACAGACTCTTTCATCTTTTCAGAATCAGACTTTACATTTTTGCTACAAACTTAACATGATTTACCTTTGGCTTAGCAGTCTGTTTAACAATAATTGGCTCAATTTGTTCAGTTCCTTTTTCACTTTTATCATCTCCATAACCTAAGCCCTATTTCCAGTTTCCACTACTTAATAAATTCTGAGTTGTTCTGCCAGAGTTAGTCCAAGTTCTAATAATCTCTCTTTCCTTTTCTAAGTCAGCTTTTAGAGATTCATTCAATTTTAAGACTTCATCTCAAACATATAAAGCATCATGTTTTTCTTTCTTATTTTGATGAAGTAAAACTAACTCCTTTTCTAAATAATCATTTCTCTTTTTATAAGCAAGATTTTTAGATCTTAATCTTTCACATGTTAAAGTCTGATCTATATAACTAATAAACATGGTTTTAAGATATAATCTCAACTCAGTAATATCATCAGTATGAAAGGCATTTGAGTTGTCTCCTCTGTTAGACTTTCCTCCCTTGCCTTCAGACTTTCTGAACCCTTTCTTATCAGAACTTCCACTTTTCCTGGAAAACTTCTTGCCTTTTCTGAATTTCTAGTAGACTATCTTTGTGATACCCTTTACCATAGGAGCACACAATTTCATCATCTCTTCATCAGCATCTATTTGAGGTAAAATTTCAGTTTCTGAATCATCATCATCAGAATATGATGACTCTGAATTAGACTTTATGATGAGAGCCTTTCATTTGCCCCTTTTTGAGGCAGCGAATTTAACAGATTCCTCCTCAGACTTAAGAGCAACTGTCCTTGACTTTCTTCCATGCCTCTTGCTCCTTTGATCCATCTCAAGTTCATAAGGCTTGAGCATACCATAAATTTCATCAAAAGTAGTTTCAGTAAGGTTATAGTTGTCTCTTATAGTAGTAGACTTTAATCCCAATTTTCAGGAAGAGCTAAAAGGAATTTTAGATTTGAATCTTCAAGATCATATTCCTTGTCCACCAGTGACAGATCATTCAAGAGTTTGACAAACCTATCATATAAGTCAGTTAAAGACTCATCAACTTTTGAGTCAAAGTGCTCATACTCTTGAGTGAGTATAGTCCTCTTGTTCTTCTTTATTACATCAGTTCCCTGGCATCTTATCTCCAAAGCATCACATATCTCCTTTGCAGTCTTGTAACGAATTACCATGTTTGACATGACATTATCAATGGCACTATGCAGCAAATGCCTTACCCTTGCATCCTTGGCAATAGATGAGATGTCTTCAGCTCTATACTCACCTTTCTCCTTTGGTATGGTCTTTGCTGGTTGATCAACAACTGCAACAGAGAGTTTGGTTGGCTTATATGGTCCTTCATTAATTCTGTCAAGGTATTCTGGATTTGTAGCTTCTAGAAACATAGCCATCTTCACTTTCTGTAAGAACCCAAATTTTTAACGTCAGTAAAAGACCTTTAGGAATAGTAACCTTGCGGTTTATTAAAAACTTTTGCGACCACACCATATACGAGTGTTTAATTTAAGTTTCCGAGTTCATATTGTGGTTATACATACTAAATGAGTGTATGCAAGAGTCGTGAGTTTTCGAAGAAAACCAATAGTCCAAATGATATTATTTTACGAGCCATCGAGGAATAAAAGAATTATACTACGACCAAGAAAATTTTGAGAATTATAATTTCATAACTCATAACCAAGTACGAGCACTGGAAATGGAAATGATTTACGATTAGCAGAATTCTTTGACGTAGCATTTACGGGAATTGATTTAAACGTACGTGAACGAAATTAAGTGATAATGTAGGATAATTGACTTACAGGAATTGATAATGTAGGATGACAAAATCAAGTGATAACCTAGGAAATTAAGTATTTTATAAATTTATTTAATAAGTAATAAATTAGAAAGCTAGTTACAAAAATTAATAAATAACAAATTTTGATAAACATAAATTCAAGGAGCTTATAATGCAAGCTTTGACAAATGAGACACCTAGCTAAGCCTAGCCTTTGAAAATGAGATGCATCTTGTCCTACACAGTTTCTAAAGTCACACAAGCCTATTTCCACCACATTTCTATGAAGCAAGCAAAGCAATTCTCTCTGCTCTCCAAAAACCCAATGCTGATTTCCAAGAACACCACGGGAAGAAAAATTCATATCTCATGATCTATGCATTCAGAAATCACCAAATTTTAACCAAAGATTCGTCATACCATATACAAGGTACATTCAAAATTTCATGGCCATTGAATTAGTATAGCATAGTCAAATCCTTGCTCCAAATTGGTGGTTAATAGTAATTCCGAAAATCACTAACTTGTTTTCTTGATTTTTCATGAAAGTTTAAGGCTCCTAAAGCTAGAGCAAGGCTTCATCAAGGATCTTAGGATTTTATTAAGTATTAAAAAGCTTCACGGAAGGCATACACATTCATCCAAACTTTGTTTAAGTTTTAAGTTTCAAGAAAAGTAAGGATCTTGGATATAAGTATGGTTTTGATGATTGATTTAATATTATCTTGATGTTTAGTTAATTAGTTTTAAGGTTGATGATTTTTGCCTCAAGAAAATGATGTTCTTGAGAGGAGCTAGTGTTGAGATGATGATTTTATGATTGTTGATGGTGGTACAATGATTTAAGACGTAAACGAAACATGAATCGTAATCGTAATCTCGTTAAAACTAACAAAACTCAACTTAAGTTTCTGCAGAAGTTCCTGAATGTATAAACTGTATTTTCTTACAAAGTGAGACTTTATTATTATAGACAATGTTATGAGGATCATTTAGGAACTTGAATCGCTTGATTCCAATTTACGGATCAAAAGTTATGACCGTTTTAGTAAAAGGGATTTACGCGATAAAACTACTACAAAATTACGAACTTTGTAAATATAAATGTTCGACTTAAAAATAATTAAAAATCATAAAATTTTTACAGAGAGTAAGAAATAGAGTTTATGAGCTTCCATAAAAATTTCAAGTAAAAGTATTGAATTTTCAATTTTATAAAAATGTCGGAGCCAAGGTCGCACGGAGTACGAATGTCAAGAACAACCCCCTGTAAGGAAACTGCCACTTAGGGATTTTCACCCCTGTTACCAGAAATCCATTTTAAAATTTTGTGTTTTAAATTTTTTGTAGATCGCGCATGCGAAAACGGTGCATCAATTGAGTTAACGGTTTGAGAGATATCAACATTTTAGTGAAAGCGGTTTGAATAGTAAAACTCCGTAGTTGACCGAACTTTTGAAATGCTTTTCACCGAATTAAATTCATTTTATCAAAATGAAACTTTTAGGATAAATATTACAAGCACTCAAGAAACTCCTCGAGGTGGTTTTATATTAAAATATTAAATTTACGATTTATTAAAAATGATAGAGTGCGAGTCGTGTAATAGTAATATTCGGTAAAGTCAAATCTAAAAGATCACTTTGACCGTCCGTTTCGACCAAGGAGTGATACTTATTTCGAGTCGGTCGAATGATGAAAGTTATGAAGTATTGAACTTATTAGAAATATAAGTTGGTGATGAGAGTAGGAATACTGATTAATATTATGATGTTTGTTGATTAGAAAACCCGGAACGAGAGGAAGTCGGGAAACGTGTCTTGGACTCCAGACAAGTTTTCAAACCCTACCTTTTTCAAACTGTTGTGTTGTGTTTGTTTTCAAATAATGTCGATATATACATGATGCTATAGTTACGATGTTTTACGAGTTATGATATATAATATCATACGATATGATAATAATTTTGGTATATGAATTTTACCGAATTTCAATTGATAACGCTAGAGAGTAGCGTTGTATAAATGAGGAGTATATTTAGACCGAGGATCGGTCAGTATAATTTTATGAAAACCCGGAAGTATTCCAGAAATGTTTTATTTAAGAATACAAACACTATAGTAGAGCGTGATATATAGTTATAAGACCGAGAGTCAGTCAGTTTAAATACCTCGAACTTTTATTAAAATGATTCACAAAGATCGTATTCCCTCAACCCTATTTTACTTGAACAACGAATATTATTTCGGTTATTAATTTAATATAGGAGAATTATTCTCCAACGATTATTCATTTCAAACTCGACCAATTATTAAAGATTACTTTAAATTATTTAAACATAAATAAGTTGAGAAATATTATTTCAATACTCTTTTAAAATATAGCTATTCGAGGTTTAATTATTTAACGATTAATGTTTAATTATTAATTATGTATTTAATGATTTATTTATGATTTAAAAATCATAAAACCTGATTTAAAATACTTTCTGATTTTCGAAAATTCATTCAAATAATTTCAGATCATCGAGGAATATTATCTCGACTTATCCTAAATATTTTAAATATAGTTTCAAAAGAAACTCCCCCTTATTTAATTATCTATTGACAACGGTCAACTCACATCCTTAGTACTTCCTCCGAAAATTTCGGAAGTACGTATATACATATATATATACGCTAATAAAACAAGTTGTTTCTATCAACAAGCACAATGCTTGGGGTTACTTCGACGTGGTTCGAGTTCTCAAGATATGATAGAATTCTATTAAAGGGCAAGGGAGGGGTAGACTCTAGTACTATGTGTGCTAGGTGGACTACCAAAGGTACCGCAGGCGAAGGTACTCTGTGTACACAGGAACTTGTGAAGTATGTGTTTACCCAAAATTGGGACACGTAGCCCGAATGCGGCAAGGGTGATAACCGGGATACGAAGGTGTCTTCCTTCTACTAGTAGAATAGGTTACTATTTCCGTAGTACGACTGATCATCGTATGCGGTGGCTGCAGTGAATGTCCTATTCTTCCAATTGGAATTGTGATGTAATACCGTAACCCAAGCCTAGGTGTTGGGTTTACCATTAAGGTATTCGCAAGATAATAATCTATTAAAGAATTGTTTTCATAAGAAGGTGTGTATCACCAAGGAAAACTATTTTTAAATAAAACATAATTATCATATATGACGTTTTACTTAAGTTTTTCATACAGTCTTTTCATACTATACATTATTATGGATGAGCATTATTGCTCACTCTTGCTTTCTATTAAATGTCACAACACAACAGATAACCAGTATGCCGGTGTGGGACTTAGTCGCTTGCAGTCATGGAGAGAATCCCTAGCAGCTTTGTCTCAGGTAGGCAAGAGTATGAGATAGGTATAAGATATCAGTCGTAATTATTGTAACTTCATGTAGAGGTTATGAATAATTGTTTGAGATCCTGTAAAGTACATTTGAGTGTAATAAAAGAAGATTACATTTTGTACATCATTTATAAGGTTATAACTTGTGTGTGTGTGCATGAGATTAGGGTCTGTTGGATTATTAAATCATTACAGGTTACACATGAGTGAAGGATGGCGTGATGACCCAGATTCCTGACCCTGGATTTGGGGGCGTTACAGAAATGGTATCAGAGTAATAAGTTATAGTACTCAGATACGAGAGTGTTAGGAGTCTATCTAGATGCGAGATTTCTTAAGAGCTCATATAGAGTTCATCATTGGACTACCGGATGCAGCCTCAATGTGTAGGTTCGGATAAGTGTATATTTGAGGTATTAAAGTATGACTAATATGACCATTGGAGATTATCAGAATGATGAGGAGAAAAATTAGAATCATATATGATTTGGCAAGTATGTGGATGTAGAACTTAGAGCTGAGTCTCCAGGCCATTTAGGGTAAAGATGATATTACCAACACCATATGTTCATTGTGATAACACGAGTATGGTTACTCATAGTTCTTTATAGGTTGCCCATGAAGGGGCATCACATGTAAGAACCATAAAGTCTAACTATTAGTATACAATTGAGGTTATTGACCCAAACTAGTTGAAGGTGTCATTTTACCAATGAGGATGGGAATGTCGTATTAATCACAAACTCACCAGAGATAGTGTCCAATATACCCTTAAGGATTCTAATTCTATTACGGAATATTTGAATGTAATATAAGAATGTTATCATAAGACGAGTATACTACGTGATATTATTAGTGCGCTTAACATGTAAGGTTATGATGGTTTAGCTCAGAGATCGAGAACATCGAGAATTGATGGCATGACTACAATTGAATGGCGTAAGATTACAATGAGCGATAGTTCGATCTTAGAACTTTTTAAAAAGGATAGACCAGTGTGCCTAGAGCGGAATTCTTCGGTAGATATGATGTCAGAGGCTACGTATATATACTCGTAGACCTCTAATATATTCGGTAACATATTTTTAATTACACACACATGCCACTGAACTTATGGACTGCATTGAGATCCCTAAGAGATCTCTTTGATCTGTTCCCAGGGGGAACTGGCTACTTATAGTTAGTAACGGATACGTGTAACAGGCAATTATCGGTTTAACAGATGTTTTTGGAATATTTCTGAGTAAGGTCTTTGAGGTAAAACACCAGAATGACAGATATACGTGCGAAAGTCAAGTTAGTAAGCGATTTTAAAATGACAGATATATGTGCGAAAGTCAAGTTAGTAAGGTTTATTTCAAATTTCCTTCGCTATTCGAAAAGAAAAGTATTTTTTCAATGGGAAAATCTTGCAAGTATCATTCGTATGATGTTATTATTCAGCAATCATTGCTTTTAATGGATATTCTCTATAATATCACAATATAAAATTCTAAGGACATGGAAGGATAATCCTTGTTGTATTCTTCCTTCCAAGTTATAAAATTTTCGGAGTGTTGTGACTCTTTTATTAAGAGCTCATTATTTGTTCAGATGTTAGATTTTGAAATCTTGTTAAGATTGTCTAAATTTCATCGATATCGTGAAAATCATTTTTCCAAGGCTAATTGCCTTCCGAACAAAGAGAGGTATAATTGAGAACCGATTGTTGTAATATGAGACTGAAAGCTCAGTGCTATGATGATGCAATCGGAGCATCGTGATGAGTAAGTTGTTTTAAAAAGGGAATACCATGATTAGTTATTATTATAAGGATCTTTAACATGTTTATAGAAGAACGATAATAGAGATATAACGTGATTAGTGAGGTACGCTTCTGTGAAACACTATTGGGATAAGAACTAATAAATTCGGGAAAGACCAATCATGTATGAATTTGAGGAATAAGACTTTCAAAATGTGAACATAAGATTAGTAATAAACTCTTGTTAGAAATACTCGGCGATAAAAATAGGATTTTGTATGAAATATAATGATAATCTACACGGCTTAAGGACCGTGACATAAGGCGTCCTATTAATGATCTAGAATAATTACGACAAGGTTCGGACTGAAAGGGACAAGGAGTTTACTTAGAAGAAAATTTTGAATTTTTTTTCTTACACTGAACACGAGATAGAGGCTATAGTCAAATTGATCAAAGGCTATGATTGAGAAATCTATTATCATCAAGGAAAGGCCAATGTGGTGGCTGACACTTTAAGTAGGAAAAGATATATTGAGGATGATAAATCTCAGAATAACTGATGAGAAGGATCGCATGAAAAGAACACTTTATTACTTAACAAGAAGACTTAAAGATGCCTAAGAACGTAAACGGATATTAGTCATGACAGAATATGAAAATTGATGTCAATGAGTAGGTAAGTAAGTATTCGACATGGTTGGAAATGAAAACGGAAAGACGAAGATTAAAATTTTGGCGATTACGACTTGTAGATGTCCCAAATAGGAGTAAGAGTTAATTATAATAAATTTTGAAGGAGGATTATCAAGAACCAAGTTAGCCATCGTGCTATTTGAGGATTTTGAATGATAGATTAAATTAGACCGCTTATTTTATTATACAAACGATAAATGTCCACTCTACAAAATTATTATGAACGCAGAAGTGATAATTGGGACAGAGAGACCCTGTGACGACTGTGTCGCGCAAGGACCCAATATTTAATTAACGGGACTATTTCCCAAGATATTTTATGAAAAAGGACGGACAGAGTAATGACTTAGAGTTCTCAAATCGACAAGTAGAATGAGAGGATTATCCTGACCATTAAAGATACGTCTAGCGGCTTACCTTTTATTTGGAACGGTTTGGGGAATCGCCTATTGTTGACAGATAATTCGTGTAGATGTACTTACCACGCTAACATACAAAAAATAGTCGCCGATATCCCTTACGAAGGACAACGTGAAAGAATGAAGGATGTCATTGTCAGATCTGATAGAAGGCAAAGAATATCGTACACGCCCTATAAAGGCCACTGGTAGTAGGTACCAATAAACGTGAATATATCTAAGGCGCTAACGAGAATAACAAGTACGGCCCAGAAGGTATCGTAGTACTTTAGATATTATACAGGGAATGATTAAAGAAGTCCAACCAATGACAGAAGCTGAACGTTCCACGATCCTAAAATGTGTCAATCAATTACGTATAAAATGGTGCTTCCTTCAAGATGGAAACAGGACGATGATATGCCTTACGTTACTACGGGAAGAAATGTTAAATCTGACGCTAAGCGTGTAACATGAGACGAGCGTATAGAAATGCGACGAGAACTTCTTACATAAAATAATCGACAAAGATGATGCGGAAAAATGGGAAAATGTTGAGGAACGAAACTCTAGCACTAGTAAGAGTGATGGAGGGGGGAACGAATAAGTTGAAGGAGCATTCCAAACACTAGAAGATGCGCTAATAGTCCATATAATAGATTTCTAAGAAAAATGAAGTGACCAATTGACGTTAATCGAATTACCGATAATAACGAGTTATCGTGTGGGCATTGGAACGACTATAAAGCTTTGTACGGAAGAAAAAATCATTCTCCCTTAGGTTGGGAAGAAATTGGTAAGCGGAGAATGCTGGACCATAGTTGAGTCTACAGACCAAAGAAATTCCTAGAACTTATCAGAACCCGGCTAGTGGCAGCCTAGGATGAATAATAGAGATATGCGGACTAGATCTATAAAGACGAAAAGTACGAAGTAAAAGATCAAGTATTATTGAAAGTGCCTCCTGGGGAGGGAGTGATGAGATTTGAAAGGGAAAGAATGTTGAACCAAGGATTATTGGACTGGTTGAAATCTTTAAAGGAATAAGAGATTTGGCGTATAAATTAGCACCAACATCAAATAATCACCAAGTTTAAAACGAGTACCCGGAAATATATTTGAAGGATGAGTGGAAATTTTATGAAGAGATCCAATAATGTGAAGTTAATGTGAGAACTCAAGGTGGTCCTGTGAGAAGCGTGTCCCCGCCTATTTCTAAACTGATTCCGGGACGGAATCCTTTTAAGGGGAGAAGACTGTAAGAACCCAATTTTTTGACGTCAGTAAAAGACCTTTAGGAATAGTAACCTTGCGGTTTATTAAAAACTTTTGCGACCACACCATATACAAGTGTTTAATTTAAGTTTCTGAGTTCATATTGTAGTTATACGTACTAAATGAGTGTATGCAAGAGTCGTGAGTTTTCAAAGAAAACCAATAGTCCAATTGATATTATTTTATGAGCCATCGAGGAATAAGAGAATTATACTACGACCAAGAAAATTTTGAGAATTATAATTTCATAACTCATAACCAAGTACGAGCACTGGAAATGGTATTGATTTAGGATTAGCGGAATTCTTCGACGTAGCATTTACGGGAATTGATTTAAATGTACGTGAACGAAATTAAGTGGTAATATAGGATAATTGATTTACGGGAATTGATAATGTAGGATGAAAAAATCAAGTGATAAACTAGGAAATTAAGTATTTTATAAATTTATTTAATAAGTAATAAATTAGGAAGCTAGTTACAAAAATTAATAAATAACAAATTTTGATAAACATAAATTCAAGGAGCTTATCATGCAAGCTTTGACAAATGAGACACCTAGCCAAGCCTAGCCTTTGAAAATGAGATGCATCTTGTCCTACACACTTTCTAAAGTCACACAAGCTTATTTCCACCACATTTCCAAGAAGCAAGCAAGGCAATTCTCTTTCTCTCTCCAAAAACTCAATGCTGATTTCCAAGAACACCGTGGGAAGAAAAATTGATATATCATGATCTATCCATTCAAAACTCACCAAATTTTAACCAAAGATTCTTCATACCATATACTGTCAGAAAATTAGGATTTTAGAGCTTAATTTAATTATGTTCTTGATATTAATCCTAAAAACTAATGATTGGAAATTGTTCAATGATATTTGAACTTAAATTTTCATGTATGGTTTTAAGAATTTTCTTAATGAAATCCATATGAATTGAGAGTTGAAAGTAGCTTGGAAAAACTTAAAATGTTGAGAATGTTTGTCCCACATTGAAATAAATAAAGGGGGTTGTGTGCTTTATATGGTATTACCCACATGAGTAGTATATAACTACTAAGGCGTGTGATCGTCCATTGTGTTGTTGTGTGCTTCACGCGCACACACACGCGCGCGCCGCCGCCCCGCCCCGCCACGCCACGCACCGGACCGGACCGGGTCGAAGGGCGATTTGGGCGAATGTCTAGGCGTCTCGCGTATGCGAGGTGACCTGGGCGAGGATTTTATTTATTTGAGAATTAATTTTAATTCGAATTTATTTATTGGTGACTAGATTTTTATAATTATTATAATAAATTGTTGGGCTGGGTTTGATACTGAATTGGGCTAAGTCACTTTGTTAGTGGGCTTAGTCTAAATACATTGAACCTGGACAAATAATCTGATCTGTAACTGATGAATTAAAATTAAATCTGATAATAATGTGGGTTTTAAGTGAAAAAACTGTTACAAATAATTTAAATTCAAAATCTGATCAGTTTTGATTTTTTAAATTAATGGTGCAGTTTAATTCAGACATTAAAGTGTGGAACAGTTTCATTTTTCCTCTCCTATAAATAGAGGCTCGAGTGAATGTATTTTCTACACCACACAACATTCTCTTCTCTTCTCCCTCTCTGCATTTTCTCTCCCAAAAACACAAGTTTGAAGTGCTGTAGGTTGGTTTTCCGGCGACTGAGGTGCTGGTCGAGGTGGAGGTTTTTGTTGCTGTTGTTAACATAAACTCCGAGCTATTTTATCCTGGTGGAGATATTGCACGCATCCCAAATGCAGCAGGTAGGGGAAATATTCTCTTCAAGTGCATCCAGGACTTCAAGCAAGGTTTGGTGACTCAGCTATGATCAGTTTTTCTTCTTGGCATTTTGTATCTGTGCACCATTATTTTCAGTCACTGTTGAAAGCTATGGTTTTGGGTACATCTTCATTTCTCTCTTCGTTATTTCAGTTACTGATTTTGTTTATATGCATGCTTTGTTTTGTTGACTGTGGTCTTGGCCTGAACTTGCTAAATTCTTTATACACTTGCCTCTGTGTTGCAATATTTGTTAGTGAAATTTACAACATTCTTGAAGAGAATATTAGTTATTTAGAATTTAGCATAATGGTTAACGAAAGTGAGGTTATCGTTGGTGGTGGTAGCGGTTCGGGTGCAACTGCTGGGGCCATTGATTGGACCACCTATAGTTTCCCACAAGCTGTTGAACTAACCGGTTTACCGGAGAAATACAACGGTGGCATTGGCTTTTCTCGCTGGCAGAAAAGGATGAAGTTGTGGTTGACTATAAAGGGTCTATGGCCAGTTGTGGAATATGAGAAACCAGTGGTGGATCAAGAGAAGGCTGACATGGTTAAGTCTTTTACAAAGTGGGCTGAGAAGGATGGAGTGGCTAGGGCGGCCATTCTGGCGGCACTAACAAACACTTTGTTTGATGTCTATTCTTCTGATGTCTACTCTGCAAAATTCTTATGGGAGAAGCTGGACCAGACACATAATACTGACTCACAAGGTCTAGAAAAGTATTCTGTGGCAAGGTTCCTCGAGTTCAAGCTGGTGGACAATAAGTCCATGACTGAGCAGGTGCATGAGTTCGAGATGATAGTGCATGCTTTGAAGGAGTCTGGAATGGACCTCCCGGAGAAGTTCAAGGTGATGAGTGTGATTGAAAAGCTCCCGAAGTCTTGGGAAGAGTTCTCTCTCTCCCTGAAAAGACAGAAAGGAGAGATCACCTGGACCAACCTTATGCTGGACATCTCGGTGCAAGAACAAGACAAGTCCAAACAGGGACATGTGATGCCAACTGAACACGGTACCTCAAAGGTAAACATAGCAACTGTAGGATAGAAGAGGAAGGCTTTTGCTAAGAAAGCTAATAGTAATAAACCTAAGAGTGACAAGGACAAGGCCAAGAAACCCAAGGCAAACAAACCATGCTGGTCTTATGGGCAGGTTGGGCACTGGAGTAAGGACTGCCCTACGAAGAAAGCGAAGAAAACCGAGGTAGCACAAGCAAATGTTGTGCTTGGAACCGCAAGTGGGCCTGTAGTGAACATGGTCGTTGGTGAGGCTACGGCTTTTGAAACCGACGTTGACCGGTATGTATCCTACAACCCTGTAATATTTTATACCTATCTGTCAAATGATTGGTTGATAGATACTGGAGCTAATATACATATTTGTGCTGATATTAGTTTATTTGTATCTTATCAACAGAGCCATAGCCTGACTGTGAAGATGGGGAATGCCAGTGCTGCTCAAGTACATGGAGTTGGAAACGTGGATCTGAAGTTCCCTTCAAGATGTATTCTATCTCTGACGAGAGTGCATCATGTTCCCGACATGCGTAGAAATATAATAAGTGGAAGCTGTTTAGTTTCTAGTGGTTTTGAAATTTCGTTCAAATGTAATAAAGTAGTTCTTATTCACACTGGTACATTCTTTGGCAAGGGTTACTTGTCAAATGGTTTATTTGTTATTAATGCGGATCCCGTTTTGGGAAATTTGAATAATAATGTTATTCCTTCTGTTAACTGTATTGAATCCTCGAATATATGGCATGCTAGACTAGGTCATTTAAACTTTGGTGCTCTTAAGAACATGATGAACTTAGAGTTGATACCAAAACATACCATAGAAAAAAATTCTAAATGTCAAGTATGTGTGTCTGCTAAACAAATAAGGAAACCTTTTCATAACGTTGTTAGCGATTCAGACTTGTTAGATTTAGTACACACTGATATTTGTGAATTTGGTGGTGTGTTGACCAAGGACCAGTTTAGATACTTCATTACTTTTATAAATGATAGTAGTAGATACTGTTATGTTTATTTACTTAGACATAAGGATGAAACACTTAGTAAATTCATTATATATAAAACTGAAGTAGAAAAACAAACTAGTAAGTTACTTAAAAGGTTGAGATCTGATAGAGGTGGTGAGTATACGAGTAATGCTTTTAATGAATTTTGTGCAAACAATGGTATAGTTCATGAAGTTACTCCACCATAGACACCTGAGTCTAATGGGGTTGCTGAACGAAAGAACAGAACATTTAAAGATATGATTAATAGTATGCTTATTAACTCTGGATTACCTAAATAGATGTGGGGAGGCTCTAAATACGGCTTGCCATATTTTGAATAGAGTCCCTCTGAAACACATGGATAAAACACCCTTGGAGTTATGGAAATACAGGATCACTAGTCTTAAGTATCTTCGTGTGTGGGGGTGCCTTGCTAAGGTGCTTGTTCCTGAACACAAGAGAAAGAAACTAGATCCAAAGACTGTTGACTGTATCTTTCTGGGCTATCTTGAAACCACTACAGCTATGAGATTTTTAGTGTTAAAATCTGACATAGAAGGTATAGTGGCAAACACGATAGTTGAATTTCGAGATACGACATTCTTTGAGGATGTCTACCCTATGAAGACTGGAATACCTGAAACGACTTCTGAGGAAGATCCTACTCACACCTCAAGTCCTATTCCTGATCATGTGGAAAAGATGACAAATGTGGGGGCGGAACCTAGTAGTAGCTCTATTCCTAAGGAACTAGAGGAACCAAGGAGAAGTAAGTGTGCAAAGGTAGTCAAGGATTTTGGAGGTGATTTCATCACTTACAATATCGAGGATGAACCTTTAACTTTTTGACAAGCTATGGATTCTTCTGAGTCAAGGCACCGGAAGGGCGCTGTGAAGAGTGAAATTAACTCTATTATTTCTAATGGAACATGGGAGTTGGTTGATCTCCCTCCTGGGTGTTCTACTATTGGGTGCAAATGGGTCTTTAAAAGGAAGTTGAACCTTGACGGCTCAATAGACAAGTACAAAGCTAGACTGGTAGCTAAGGGTTTTAAGCAAAAGGAAGGAATTGATTACTTTGATACATACTCTTCGGTTGTAAGAATGGTAACAATCTGAATGCTTATAGCATTTGCTTCAGTCCATGGTTTTATCATCCATCAGATGGATGTAAAGACGGTTTTTCTTCATGGTGAACTTGAAGAAGAGATTTATATGGATCAGTCTGAAGGATTTGTTGCATCAGGCAATGAAAGGAAAGTATGTAAGTTGATCAAGTCCATCTATGGCTTGAAACAAGCTCCCAAAGATTGGCATAAAAAGTTTGATGAAACTGTATTGTCTTTCAGTTATAAGATTAATGAAAGTGATAAGTGTGTCTACACTAAAGTTAAAGGTAATGAGTATGTTATTTTGTGCCTATATGTGGATGACATTTTACTGTTTGGAACCAATATTGAGATTATTAACGAGACTAAAGAATTCTTGAAAAGGCATTTTGAAATGAAGGATATGGGTGAGGCAAGTGTGATTCTTGGAATCAAACTGATTCAGTCCACTGAAGGAATAACCTTGACTCAATCTCATTATATAGAGAAATCTATACTTGAGAAATATGGTTATTCATAGTGTAGAATCGCTAGTACACCCTCTGATTTGAAAGTTGCCCTTGTCAAGAATACTTCAGGAGTGCCTGTGTCTCAGTTAAGGTATTCTCAGATTATTGGGAGCTTGCAGTATCTTGCTAACTGTTCTGTGTCTAAATTGGCTAGATATACAAGTTGTCCAAATAGAACTCATTGGGATGCTCTTGATAGAGTACTTAGATATCTAAAAGGCACAATGTACCTTAGTTTACACTACAGGAGATTTCCTGGTGTGCTTGAAGGGTACAGTGATGCAAGTTGGATAGCTAAGAAGTCTGGTTCCAATGGAGTGACTGGATACATTTTCACCTTGGCTGGTGGAGCAATATCCTGGAAGTCAAGCAGACGGACTATAGTTACTCGGTCTACTTTTGAGGCTGAGTTGTGTACACTTGATGCCACAGGGATGGAGGCTGAATGGTTACACGGACTTATGTATGCAATACCTGTAGTAAGCAGACCACTTCCTGCTATTGCTATTCACTGTGATAGTCGAACAACTATCGACAAGATTAGCAGTAAAAAGCATAATGCTAAAACTAAGAGACACATCCAAGTTAGACTCAAGTCTATAAGGGGTTTAGTGACTGATAGGATCATAGCTATAGAGTTCATAAGAACTTAGAATAATATAGCTGATCCTCTTACTAAAGGACTGGAACCTGCAGTGGTCCTTAAGTCAAGGTTGGGGATGGGACTGTCAACCCATCATAATTCATCAACAGTGGGAACACAATACATATGAGAGGAGATCTCTCGAAGTGTATTCAATGGGTAATAACAAGCTGTAAGGATGAATTGGTAGTACTTTTGCTAATAGATGATACTATAGTATCTGAGTCTATCCCCTGTAAACCTAAAAGGAACTGACACTGCTAGAAAAGCAAGAGTGTTAAAACTCTGAATGGGGTCAAGTCATTTGACAAGATAGAGGCAGTATATCTCTAGAGATGCCCAGCTAAACAAATGTAATTGTGTGGTCGCAATTAGAGGAAAGGGTTATTCCTTGAAACATTCGACGAACAGGATCGAGACATGACCATTAATGTCTCAAAGCCGTAGATTGGCACCATAGCCTTTGACTTGTCGTAGTCTATAGAATATGGTTATACTAAATGAATTAAGATTCAAGGTAAAACATTCCATCTGAATCTGATAGCCATTTAGGAGGGTTCAAACCTGAAAGGGTACCGACTCTGAAAAACAAGTCATGATGGAAAAATTAATCGCATTTCTGTATGGATTTGTGGGGGATTGTTAGAACATTAGGATTTTAGGCTTAATTTTATTATGTTCTTGATATTAATCCTAAAAACTAATGATTGGAAATTGTTCAATGATATTTGAACTTAAATTTTCATGTATGGTTTTAAGAATTTTCTTAATGAAATCCATATGAATTGAGAGTTGAAAGTAGCTTATAAAAGCTTGAAATTTTGAGAATGTTTGTCCCACATTGAAATAAATAAAGGGGGTTGTGTGCTTTATATGGTATTACCCACATGAGTAGTATACAACTACTAAGGTGTGTGATGGTCCATTATGTTGTTGTGTGCTTCACGCGCGCGCGCCGCCGCCCCGCCACGCCACGCCACGCCACGCACCGGACCGGACCGGGTCGAAGGGCGATTTGCGTGAATGTCTCGGCGTCTCGCGTACGCGAGGCGACCTGGGCGAGGATTTTATTTATTTGAGAATTAATTTTAATTCAAATTTATTTATCGGTGACTGGATTTTTATTATTATTATTATAATAAATTGTTGGGCTGGGTTTGATACTGAATTGGGCTAAGTCACTTTGTTAGTGGGCTTAGTCTAAATATATTGAACCTGGACAAATAATCTGATCTGTAACTGATGAATTAAAATTAAATCTGATAATAATGTGGGTGTTAAGTGAAAAAACTGTTACAAATAATTTAAATTCAAAATCTGATCAGTTTTAATTTTTTAAATTAATGGTGCAGTTTAATTCAGACATTAAATGTGGAACAGTTTTATTTTTCCTCTCCTATAAATAGAGGCTCGAGTGAATGTATTTTCTACACCACACAACATTCTCCTCTTCTCCCTCTCTGCATTTTCTATCCCAAAAACACAAGTTCGAAGTGCTGTAGGTTGGTTTTCCGGCGACTGAGGTGCTGGTCGAGGTGGAGGTTTTTGTTGCTGCTGTTAACATAAACTCCGAGCTGTTTTATCCTGGTGAAGATATTGCACGCATCCCAAACGCAGCAGGTAGGGGGAAATATTCTCTTCAAGAGCAGCCAGGACTTCGATCAAGGCCTGGTGACTCAGCTATGATCAGTTTTTTTCTTGGCATTTTGTATATGTGCACCATTATTTTCAGTCACTGTTGAAAGCTATGGTTTCAGGTACATCTTCGTTTCTCTCTTCGTTATTTCGGTTACTGATTTTGTTTACATGCATGATTTGTTTTGTTGACTGTGGTCTTGGCCTGAACTTGCTAAATTATTTATACACTTGCCTCTGTGTTGCAATATTTGTTAGTGAAATTTACAACATATATAAGGTACGTTCAAAATTTCATGGCCATTGAATTAGTATAGCATAGTCAAATCCTTGCTCAAAATTGGTGGTGAATAGTAATTCCGAAAATCACTAACTTGTTTTCTTGATTTTTCATGGAATTTAAGGCTCCTAAAGCTAGAACAAGTCTTCATCAAGGATCTTAGGACTTTATTAAGTATTAAAAAGCTTCAAGGAAGGTATAAACATTCATCCAAACTTTGTTTAAGTTTTAAGTTTCAAGAAAAGTAAGGATCTAGGATATAAGTATGGTTTTGATGATTGATTTGATATTATCTTAATGTTTAGTTAATTAATTTTAAGGTTGATAATTTTTGCCTCAAGAACATGATGTTCTCGAGAGGAGTTAGTGTTGAGATGATGATTTGATGATTGTTGATGGTGGTATAATGATTTAAGACGTAAACGAAACTCGAATCGTAATCGTAACCTCGTTAAAATGAACAAAACTCAACTTAAGATTCTGCTGAAGTTCCCGAATGTATAAATTGTAGTTTCCTGCAACGTGAGACGTGATTATTATAGACAATGTTATGAGTATCGTTTAGGCGTTTGAATCGCTTGATTCCTATTTACGGATCAAAAGTTATGACCGTTTTAGTAAAAGGGATTTACGCGATAAAACGGCTACAAATTACGAACTTTGTAAATATAAATGATCGACTTAAAACAATTAAAATTCAAGAAATTTTTACAGAGAGTAAAAAATAGAGTTTATTAGCTGCCATAAAAATTTCAAGTAAAAATGTTGAATTTTCAATTTTATAAAAATGTCGAAGCCGAGGTCGCGCGGAGTATAAATGTCAAAAATAACCCCCTGTTAGGAAACTGCCACTTCGGGATTTTCACCCCTGTTACCAGAAAACCATTTTAAAATTATGTGTTCTAAATGTTTTCTAGATCGCATACGCAAAAACGGTGCGTCAATTGAGTTAACGGTTTGAGAGATATCAATATTTTAGTTAAAGCGGTTTGAATAGTAAAACTCCGTAGTTGACCGAACTTTTGAAATACTTTTCACCAAATTAAATTCATTTTATCAAAATAAAACTTTTAGGATAAATATTAAAAGCACTCAAGAAGCTCCTCGAGGTGGTTTCATATTAAAATATTAAATTTACGATTTAATAAAAATGATAGAGTGCGAGTCGCGTAATAGTAATATTCGGTAAAGTCAAATCTAAAAGACCTCTTTGACCGTCTGTTTCGACCAAGGAGTGATACTTATTTCGAGTCGGTCGAATGATAAAAGTTATGAAGTATTGAAGTTATTAGAAATATAAGTTGGTGATGAGAGTAGGAATACTGATTAAGATTATGATGTTTGTTGATTAGAAAACCCGGAACGAGAGGAAGTCGGGAAACGTATCTTGGACTCTAGGCAAGTTTTCAAACCCTACCTTTTTGAAACTGTTGTGTTGTGTTTGTTTTCAAATAATATCGATATATACATGATGCTATAGTTACGATGTTTTACGAATTATGTTATATAATATCATACGATATGATAATGATTTTGGTATATGAATATTACCGAATTTCAATCGATAACGCTAGAGAGTAGCGTTGTATATATGAGGAGTATATTTTAGACCGAGGAACAGTCAGTATAATTTTATGAAAACCCGAAAGTATTCCGGAAATGTTTTATTTAAGAATACAAACGCTATAGTAGGGCGTGATATATAAGTTATAAGACCGAGAGTCGGTCAGTTTAAATACCTCGAAATTTTATTAAAACGATTCCTAAAGATCGTATTCCCTCAACCCTATTTTACTTGAACAACGAATATTATTTCGGTTATTTATTTAATATAGAAGAAGTATTCTCCAATGATTATTCATTTCAAACTCGACCAATTATTAAAGATTACTTTAAATTATTTAAACATAAATAAGATGAGGAATATTATTTCAATACTCTTTTAAAATATAACTATTCGAGGTTTAATTATTTAACGATTAATGTTTAATTATTAATTATGTATTCAATGATTTATTTATGATTTAAAAATCATAAAACCTGATTTAAAATACTTTCTGATTTTCAGAAATTCATTTGAATAATTTCAGATCGTCGAGGAATATTATCTCGACTTATCCTAAATAGTTTAAATATAGTTTCAAAAGAAACTCCCCCTTATTTAATTATCTGTTAACAACGGTCAAATCACATCCTTAGTACTTTCTTCCGAAAATTTCGGAAGTACGTATATACATATATATACGCTAATAAAACAAGTTGTTTCTATCAACAAGCAAAACGCTTGGGGGTACTTCGATGTGGTTCGAGTCCTGAAGATATGATAGAATTCTATTAAAGAGCAAGGGAGGGGTAGACTCTAGTACTATGTGTGCTAGGTGGACTACCAAAGGTACTACAGGCGAAGGTACTCTGTGTACTCAAGAAATTGTGAAGTATGTGTATACCCAAAAATGGGACACGTAGCCCGAATGCGGCAAGGGTGATAACCGGGATACGAAGGTGTCGTCCTTCTACTAGTAGAAAAGGTTACTATTTCCGTAGTACGACTGATCATCGTATGCGGTGGCTCTAATGAATGTCCTATTCTTCCAATTGGAATTGTGATGTAATACCGTAACCCAAGCCTAGGTGCTGGGTTTACCATTAAGGTATTCACAGGATAATAATCCATTAAAGAATTGTTTTCATAAGAAGGTGTGTATCACCAAGGAAAACTAATTTTGAATAAAACATAATTATCATATATGACGTTTTACTTAAGTTTATCATACAGTCTTTTCATATTGTACATTATTATGGATGAGCATTATTGTTCACTCTTGCTTTCTTTTAAATATTACAACACAACAGATAACCAGTATGCCATTGTGGGACTTAGTCGCTTGTAGTCATGGGGAGAATCCCTGGCAGCTTTGTCTTAGGTGGGCAAGAGTATTAGATAGGTATAAGATATCAGTCGTAATTATTGTAACTTCATGTAGAGTTTATGAATAATTGTTTGAGATCCTGTAAAGTACATTTGAGTGTAATAAAAGAAGATTACATTTTGTACATCATTTCTAGGGCTATAACTTGTGTGTGTGCATGAGATTGGGGTCTGTTGGATTATTAAATCATTACAGGTTACACATGAGTGAAGGATGGCTTGATGACCCAAATTCCTGACCCAGGATTTTGGGGCGTTACACTTTCCATATGGGATACTCAGAAGGTCTCAGTATGGAAAACCTAATTGTCTCATATCGATTGTGGGTTTGAGTCTTTTGAGTTTTTTCAGTTTTGGTGGGCTTGGTTGGAGTTTGTGCTTCTTTAGACATGATTTTTTAGATCTTTACTGTATGTGTGTTAACAGATAAGCTCTGATACCAATTGTTAGGTCACACAACACTGTAGAAGGGGGTTGAATACAATGTTATTACAATCAAATCGATTTTGAAGACAAGTAACAGTAAACAGATATATTCAATATGAGAACCTCTGTTACAATGGAATTGTTCTCTCTCAGTGATGAGCAAATTTCACTAAGAGCTGCTAGGTTACAATGTATAATATTCTCGATAATGATAACATATATAGTGTAAGCCTTAAGTCTGTGTTTATATAGTACACAATTACAAGATAACTTCTAATTGATTGGAATACAATTCTGTCTCCTAAAATATATCAATCAGATATCTTCTACAAGTCTTCCAGTCTTCTAACTCTTTCTATGCATATCTTCTTTTGTTTTAGTCTCGATCTTCTACTGTAAATTAGCTTCCTTCCTTATATGAAAGTCTTCCCGCACTTAAGTTCTGATATGACCTTAAATTCTGATATTAAGTTCTGACTTTCAGTAAGTCCTGATTTCAGTAAGTCGTGATATGTCATGTTAGTTAACATCTGAAAACTAAACATGAATCATATTAGACATGACATCTCAAATATATCTAACATCAGCAATTTGATTGGAGCACTAGATCTGGATATAATTGGCGTTTGCGATTTGAAAGATGAGTAGAGGTGTTGATGATGGCGGAGGTGATAGAGATGTATCTCTAGAGCATTAGGTGGCTCTGTAATGTATGAAGATGAATTTGAAAGGAGATGGTGAGGTCGAGTTTGAAGATGGGAGAGAGAAGGGGGAGGTGGAGCCATTGTCAGCGGCTAAGGTGGGGGTGGAAGAGTGAATGTAATGGAGGTGGGTGGAATAAAATGAATTTAAAATATAAAATGGGTGGTTGTGAATTTATTAGAGATTAAAATTGTATAGTTGAGATTAGATTTCAGTTCTCACATTATTAAGTGTTCTTATTTAAGCAAGAGTATATCTATATTTATATATGGCAACACTCCAATGAAAAATTCTTAAGATGGTAACCGCGAAAATTGGTGATTTCATAGTTGAAACTGGTGATTTTTCGAAAATTGAAATTTCGAATTCGGTAAATTAGTGATTTTGTGCAAACCAAAAATTTAAAATTTTATAAAATCAACAATTTTAACTATGAAAATCACCAGTTCTCACTGTTAGGTAATGAATTACACACAGAGAGGGGGTGAATGTATTTTATGTTTTAATGTTTTTCTTGAACTATTTCGGTTGTGAATAAACTAAATCAAATCTTGTAATGAAATGTGTTCATACAGAAATTAAACATGCAATAATAAAGAACACAGATCTTTCAAAACTCACTTAATTTTATATTAAAATTAAGAATGTTTTGCTACAAAATTTATAGGCTCTTTGTTGATAAAGAGCCTAACTTCTATCTTGAGAGAATACAAGAGTTCCTGACCTAAAACCTTCTAACAAAGGACCAGTGTTAACTTTATAATTTTGTTAACTGCTAGTTTACACGGTGTATAATAAGACATGCTATTAACTTTAGTAAATTGTCACTTGTCATTTCCATTTTAGGAAAAGTATATCTTCCATTTCTGGATTAGCATATCTTTGCATACTGTGTTAGCTTTGATCTTCCTTTGTCAGTTAATCTTCACCCTTGATCTTGCATACTCTTCAATCTACTTTTCGTAGACTTGTCAATCCAGCTGGTTGGATTGTTTGTTGATTGTAAATCTTGGATATTGAACTGGTCTGTAATTTTGTACTTTGAGATTTTACCTCTATATCTCTAGTTTGGTCTATAGAGAACTTGACATCTCGATAAGTATTTTGGCTTATCGAGATCTCTAACACTCCATAGTAAATTTGAATTGTAGAGGTCTCTAAGTTCTCTATAAGAGAATTTTTCTTGTCGAGATCTCTAGTCTTCATATCTTCACTTTGACTTATCGATTTCTCTGAGTTCTCTAGTGGCTTATTGACTTGTCGATAACTCAGAGTTCTCTAGTCAAATTTGAATTGTCGATAACTCAGAGTTCTCTAGTTAAATTTGACTTGTCAATAACTCAGAGTTCTTTAGTGAATTTTGACTTATCGGTATCTTTGAGTTCTCTAGTGGAATTTGACTTATCGATAACTCAGAGTTCTCTAATGAATGTTGACTTGTCGATAACTCTGAGTTCTCTAGTGAAGAAATGACTTGTCGATATCTCCAATCTTCATGTCTTCAACTTGGCTTGTCGATATCTCTGAGTTCTCTAGTAGCTTTTTTGAGTTCTCTATAAGTCATTCTGGAGTTCTCGAATGACTTCTCTATAACACTAAATCTGTGACTTGTAGAGATCTTGACTTAGAAAAATTTTCCCAAAATAGATTTATTCAACTCCAAGCTTCTTCATAATTCTTCTGAGACATGATCTTCTTGATCTTCTTCCAAATAGAATTCTTAGACTTGATACTGTTTAAAAGAAAAAGACTCAAGTCTGCTCTTTGACATTTTTACAGACTTTAATATTACAATACAAAATGTAAAGTAAGATTACAATACAACTTGCTTAGGGTTGTCAATTTGACTTAGTCTTGTTAAAGTATAGGCATGTCTTGCACAATAATCTCCCCTAATTTGTGAGAAGATTGCTTAACACAAATTCATACCTATTAACAAGACTAACCCAAAGTTTTGATGGAAGATAAGATTAGAACATACAAATTGACAAAATTACAATTTTTATACATTAAAAGATTTACAGAGTCTAAGTGGTTACAAGCATCAGGTAAAAACTGTTTTTGCTTCTGTTTCTTCTCTAAGAATATCCATTAACTGAACAAGAATTTCAAGTTCATCTACAATAGGTGTCCCACTTAAAGCTTCAACTAGTTTGATCATGGCTTCCTTTAGATAACTACTATATAGTAAATCAATCCTAAATCTTGAGAATTAGCCAGCTTTGATGTTCAGAAACTTCCCATCTTTTGAAATTTTGCTCATTCCTTTTGCTTTCAGTTCTTCTGATCTTTTGATATACATTTCAATCTCATCATCATACTTCCTTTTTCTTTCCTCATATTCAGATTTATTTCTTCTTCTTCTTTCTTCCCTTTCAACCAACCATTCAGCTAGAATAGATCTCCATGCTCTTGTAGCAGTATCCTTGTCCTTCAACAAACTTATCACTCTTTTAATTTCTGTTAAAGAAAGAGTGTCCATCAAATTGCTGCCAAGAAAAGTGAAGGACCCATCTTAAAAGTAGATTCTTACTTCTTTTAAGGTAACAACCCAGACCCTAACTATTTTCTCAGCCAGTTGTTGGAAATAATCTTCATCTGAACTGCACCAGTTTAAGGGTAGAAAATCATTCTACTTAAAACAATTCCGGATGCTCTTTTCTGTAACTTCAACTTTTTCTGTAGGCTTGACTTTTCTAGGTTTCTTCCCAACAGACTTGAAATTGATTTTGAGTGAAGGCTTGTCTAGAGGTAAGGTAGTGATTTTCTTGAGACATGTTTGGTTTGAGGTGATTGGTGTTTTAATAAAGGTGTTTGCAGTTTGTTTGTACAGAAACTTTGGCTTAGAGGTTAGAGAAGGTTTGATGTTTGGGATAATTGATTTTGAAGGTTGAGCTAAAGGTTGAGCTAGTTGAGTTTGGATATTTAGGGTTTATTATGGTTCTGAGTCATCATGTCTCCTCTTAATCCTTCTCTCACTTGCTCTCTTCTTCTCATCATTTTTTTATCATCCTCCTTCTTCTTCTCTCCACCCTTGCTTCCAGATGACTTGGTGGATTGACTTGGATTTGAGCCAAAAGGATTTTGATCATCTTTCTTCTGCTCATCATCATCCAAATTATCCTTGTTAATTTGAGTCTTGGGAAAGTTGGCTTCAGCATCACTCAGGTATCTCCCCAACAGCTTTATCAACTCTACATCATCAAAGTTCTTGTTCTTCTTAGATTTTAAACTAGTTTCCAGAATCATGATAAGCTTCTTTTTGGCCATGACACATTGTTAGGGATTTGGAAGTGTTTGAAATGTTTGGTGTTTGGACAGATGTATGTTATTTCCTAGCTTGGCTCTATGTATACTTCAGGAAAAGCAACCACTTGTGTATTCTTCAATTCAGCTAGCAGCAAGGTGTCTTCATGAGTCACAACTCTGACTTTGTTTATCAGAATGCCCAACTCAGATGCCCTCCTTGAGACAAGATAATTGAGGGACACCTGTATACATTTATCTATCCCAGAGTCATTTGTATTGACCACTATCCTCTTTTGTAGAAAATTGTCTTGATTTACCATGATCACCCTTAAGAAGTTTATTGTCTTGTCCAGGGCCTTCTTGTATGTGAAGTGATTATTTTTTATAGAAGCTTTTAGGGCCTTGAGCAATTCATCAAATTCTTTGCTTAGACTTGGTCCTTCAGCAACCCTAATAAGTCTCTCCATGTCAAGATCTGCTTCTTGATTTAAGCTCTTTTCAGCACCCTGGACTTGTTGAGTAGATGATCTGGATCTTGCTAGCCTAGCCTCTATCTCCCCCTTAGTCTTATTGTCAGGCATGAGGAGGGGAGTATTCAGGCCTTATCTGTTTTGGAAGTGATGGTAGAGGAATATTGAGCTTTCTCATGATGGCTCCCAAGGCAACAGAGTTTTGCATTTGAAGGTGCTTGTGAGAGTCCACCAGGGTCTTTATCTATGTCTGTTGACTTTTGACTAGAAAAGTGAAAGCCTAAACCTGAGTGTTGAGAGATGCATTGGAGTTTTCCAAAGAAGCTACTTGAGTCTTGAGTTCTTGAATGGCTTGAGTTGAAGAGCTTGTAGTAGAGATAGCAGTAGATTGTCCAAAAGTAGCTTGCATAAATTTTTGAATTTCATCCATAACCAAAGGTGAAGGAGTGTATCTTGCATTGTGCATTTGATCTAACTTCAACCTTGTGTCATTGGATTTACTGATATGATCTTGAACAACTTTGTGCAATGCTACAAATGATTCTTTGAGCTGATTTACACTTTTATCAATCCCACTGAGATCATACCTAGACATCTGCTCTGAGAAGTGCTTGAATTGGTTTTTGATCTCAGTTTGAGAAGGATGATTCGGTCAATCTTTTCCCTAACCATCTTCATAACTTTCTCTTTATGTCCATTCAATGTGATTTGTAGAGCTTTTCCAAAGTTATGGAAAGCCTTGATTTGATCCTTGCAGGCCTCATTGATGGCATCATATACCTCTTGTGGAGTGAGGGATCTGGCATTGCTTCCCTGAATAGTAATGTAGACCTCCCTAAATCTAGCTAGCACATTATCCATTGCAACTATGAATTCCTTATCCAACCAAGCATCATAGTTCGCATCCTGACCAGCTTCATCAACAATTTTTGCTTGATTTTCTTCCACATCAGCCTGGTAGGAGAGCATGATAGCTTGGTAGTCTTGATTGGACATATTGGATATGAGTAGCTGTTGTGTGATTTGAGCAAGGCCTCCAAGTTAATCAACTCTAAGATCTTCAATTGTAGATGGTTTATTTTCAGTGTCTTGGAGCCATTGGGAGATGAGGTGTGATTGAGAGGCAGAGGGGTGTGAATCAGAACCACCTGTGACTAAAGTCACAGTTTTACTCACAGATTGCTATGTGGTTTTGACAAGTTGTTGTTCCTCACATAAAGTGGGAACCTCCAATTGAATTGGAGGGGATTTGACTGGACTACTATCATGTGCACCAGTCTAAAACCCTTGTGCTTCTTGCAAAGCACTGTCACTTGAATGTAGGGATGGCAATTTGTACCGAACCGATGGAAACCCGATATGTACTGATCTGATCAAGTTTTACCGAACCCGAATATTTCGGGTTTCGGTTCGGGTTTGGGTATAATTTTTAAACCCGAACTCTTTTTGGGTCGGGTTTAGGTTTAAGGCATATCGTTTCGAACCCGACCCGAAAACCCGAAACCCATTTCGTTCCGACCCGAACCCGAACCCGAACCGAAATCCGTATTAATATATAAATAATATTTTATATCTTAAAAGTATTAATATAATATATGATATCATATATTACTAATATTAGTAGTAAAATGATTATACTCTGTACAAACTATTACGTTAAAGTCTAACATTAATGGACTACTATCGTTAAACATGTTATCAGTAGTAGGGTTCGATACAAGTATACTCTAGGTCAATATTGTTGTATTTTTTTACCAACAACTTTATCCATAGAATTATGATCCATTGCCTACTATGAATCCTCTAATTCAACCCAAAAATTTCATTATTGTTAGATCTATGAGCCCTTTGCTCGTATAAGATCCTATTAATCCTTCAATAAAATTTGTGAAAATTAAAGTATAATTTGGTAGAAATATACAAACCCGAACCTGAACCGAACCCAAATAAACCCGATCGGTTCGGGTTTGATAATTCAGGTTTTTTCGGGTTCTGGTTCAGGTTTGGCAAAGACAATCGGGTTTGGGTTTGGTTTTTGCAAAACCCGTTTCGACCGACCTGATTTCCATCCCTACTTGAATGTGATAAATTTGTCTCCCTCATAGCAGGATCATTGGCAATTGTACTTCTAGCATCTACTACCAAGGCAATTTCTACTAGGGTTTTGAGGGGACTTGTTCCCACACGAGGAACCTCAAATTGAATTGGAGAGGATTTAGATAGCTCCCCCTCAGGAATACTACCCTCAAACCTAACAGCCTGTGAAGGCTGATTTGCATATGAAGGTGCATTTGTGACATCCATGGGGTCTTCAGTAAAAACTGATGAATCCCCATGTTTTTTATGGTGTCATCAAGGTCTACCCCAGCTAGTAGCCTCTCACCATCTGAATAAAGTGTCTGGGGTGGTAAACAAGGTTTGTTGAGCCAAGTCACTTGATTTAGCTTGCACTTGAGAATAGGATTCAAGTGATGTTGGTATAGAAGAAATTTGAGATATTAGAGATTGTTGCTCAGATGTGAGTGTTGGCAGCTCCCCCTGAATGGATGAGGGAGTTTCAAAAGATGTTCTCTTACTGTGTGTGTCATCCTTATTACTCCTACCATACACTTGAATTGCTTCAGGTGCAGGCTGTGCAGACTCTGTACAAGGTGTATTTGGATGAATGCTCTTTTCAATAGACACACCCTGTTGAGAGGATGTATCTAGAGTCTGTTTAGTCCCCATTTCTACAACTGCATCATGTTGGGAAGATATAGAGGTGGCTTCAGTGGTCAGCTCATATTTTTTACTCTTCTTTGATCTCTTGACCAAGGGTGACTCAGCTTCAGTTTGATCCTCACCACTCTCAGTATTAACTGTTAAGGTTACCTCCTTTCTCTTCCTTTTAATAACCTCATCCTTTTGAGAAGATGAGGTGGTTGGTTTCCTAGCTACTAAGGGTTTTGAAGAAGTGGCTTCAGCTTGGGAAGATCCATGTGGGTGTTCCTGTGTTTATACTTCCACAGGTTTGGGAATCATAGTTGTGCTAGATTGTACATTTGATATCATGTCAGGCATAGGGTAAGGGTAAGGGTAAGTCCTAAATCTCTCTAATATGAATGGAGTGAGTTTCAGACTTACATTTACCTTATTCTTTGTAGTAAGTGAACCAAATATTATTTTGGACACTTTCTTACAATTGCATATTTTAGTGCTATTTATGCCATTTACCAAATGTATGTCTGCTACTTTATGATTTAAAGTAGACATAATAAATCTAGGAAAGAAAATTTCCTTACCTCTAGAAGACAGGGGCATTGTCAGTCTGGTTGCAAGTTCTTCCAGGATCAATAAACCAACATTCAAGTGTCTGTTGTGGGCTATTGAATACACCAGCTTCTGCACCACACTTGAAATGTTGTCATACACTGTCTTCCTGCATGTGAAGGCCCTCACCACAGAATAAAAGACAAAGGACAACTTCTTCCTTAGATTGGTCATATTCAAGCTTGACAAGTTGATTCTTCCACCATATTTGATGAAGTCCAGAAACTCAGTCAGTTCACCAGGAGTTGGCACATCCACCAGATTTGCAGTTGGCAGCCCCAAAGCTTTATTCACATATTGTTCATTGAATTCTATTTTTTTGCCTCCAATTGTGCAGGTGACCACCATAGAGAGAGTTATCATTCATATCAGTCCTCACTACTGATGTTGTCCAAAATTCATGCAGAACATCCAGATATAGAACAAGGTTAGCAATCAAACCTCCTGCAAGGTAATATTTGGACAAAAGTTTCACAAACCCCTTGAAATTGTCAGGTGCTTGGTTAGCATCAGTAAAAGCGAGGTAGTTTGTTCCTTTCTATGGAATAGTAGCTCTTGCAACATTGAGTGCCATTGTTGATTGATGAGAGTGAATGGGTGAGAAAATGCTTTGAGAAAGGAGTGAAAACGAGAGAGAAATCGGTTTTTGATTGAAAGGCTAGGTCACTTGAGATCTCGAAAGTTGTAAGTATGTATATGTATCGAGATGTTTGGGTATTTATAGTAAAAGCAAATGACTTGTCGAGAACTCAAAAATAAATGTTTAGAATTAGTTTATCGAGAAGTCATTTTAAGAAATGAAAAACATATCGAGAAGTCATTTTAAATTACTCTTATAGAGAACTAAAAATTGATTTATCGAGATGTCAAATAAATACCCAGTTTGTCCAAAAATGGACTGAATTAATTCCAACTTTTATTTGAATAAATTCAAAATAAAATTAGATAAATTTCCCAAAAGTATTTCACCAAAATAATTTATTAAATTAAATTATTTTAGTTATGTGTTATTGATAAGTCTAAAAATTATACTTGTAGAGAAGTCTGTGAATTAACACTACTAGAGAACTCTACAAGGACTTATCGATAAGTCATAATGAAGCTTATCGAGAAGTCACTCGAGAAGTCAGTGAATTGACTTATCGAGAACTCACTCAAGAAGTCTTTAAATGACTTGTCGATAAGTCAGTTAGACTTATCAAGAACTCAGTTCTCTATATACAATTGATCAATTTTAAGTCTACCTTGTGTTAATTTTACATATTAATGATGTGGATTAACAACTAAGCAGTTTACTTAAAATTTGAAAAATTCCAAGTTAAAATTTTTGTTTTGAAAAATAAATATGCAGAGATCTCTGAAATATTTATAATTCATATTTCAGTTGATTTCCAATTAAATCAAATTAATTTTAATTTACTAGAAATTAATCTGCTGCAAAACATTAGCTGAGTTCTTGCCTTAGGATGAAGAATTAAGCATTCCAATTTCACCTACAAGTCTATTGAAAGTTGCTTCATCCAAAGGTTTAGTAAAAATATCAGCTAATTGTTTTTCTGTTGGAAACAAATGAGCTCAGTGGTACCATTTGTAGCATGTTTTCTAATAAAATGGTACCTTACATCGATGTGCTTTGTTCTAGAATGATTAACTGGATTAACCACTATAGATATAGCACTAGTATTATCACACATGATAGGAATTTTGTGTAAAACTAGGCCATAATTCAGTAGTTGATTTCTAATCCAAAGTACTTGAGCACAACAACATCCTGCAGCTATGTATTCAGCCTCTGCTGTAGAAGTTGATACAGATTGTTGTTTCTTTCTATACCTGAATACAAGTCTTTGACCAAGAAATTGAAATCTTCCACTAGTACTCTTTCTGCCCACCCCACATCCAGCAAAATATGCATCTGTGTAGCCAACAGCTTCAAAAACAGTTCCCTTAGGATACCATAATCCCAAGTTTGGAGTCCCCTTTAATCCTCTTTACAGCCATCAAATGTGAATCTTTTGGATTGGCTTGAATTCTTGCATATAGACATATTGCAAACATGATGTCTGGTCTACTTGCAGTTAAGTAAAGCAATGATCCAATCATTCCTCTATAGCTTGAAATATCTACACTCTTGCCTTTTCTGTCTTCATCTAACTTTGTTGTTGTAGACATAGGTGTAGAAGCAGGTGAACAATCAACCATACCAAACTTTTTTAATAAGTCCTTGACATACTTAGTTTGGCTGATGAAGATTTTATCACTTCTTTGACTGATTTGTAGTCGAAGAAAGTAACTTAATTCTCCCATCATACTCATTTCATATTCACTCTGCATAAGCTTAGAAAATATTTGGAAAAGCTTTTCATTTGTAGAGCCAAATATGATATCATCCACATAGATCTGAACTAGGATCATATCTTCACCATGTTTCATGTAGAAGAGAGTTTTGTCTACAGTACCTCTAGTAAAACCATGTTTCAGTAGGAATTCTGACAATGTATCATACCAAGCCCTAGGTTCCTGCTTTAGTCCATATAGAGTCTTGAGTAACTTGTACAAAAAATTTGGAAATTATGGATCTTCAAAGCCAGGTGGCTGTTGTACATAAACTTCTTCTTCTAACTCGCCATTTAAGAAGGCACTCTTGACATCCATTTGATACACTTTAAAATTTGAATGTGCAGCAAACGCTGGAAAAATCCTTATTACTTCAAGTCTTGCAACTAGAGAAAAACTTTCATCATAGTTAATTTCTTCTTCTTGTGAGTAGCCTTTTACAACCAACCTTGCCTTGTTTCTGGTAACTATACCATTTTCATCCATCTTATTCCTGAACACCCTTTTTGTTCCAATAATGCTCCTATTCTTTGGTGCAGGAATTAACTCCCAAACTTTGTTTCTTTCAAACTGATTAAGCTCCTCTTGCATTGCAGATATCCAATCAGGATCCATTAGAGCTTCTTCAGTTTTCTTGGGTTCTATTTGAGACAGAAAGCATGCATGTAGGCACTCATTAGCAGTTGCACTTCTAGTCCTCACACCAACAATAGGATCACCAATAATTTCTTCTCTAGTGTAACTCCTATCCCACTTCCTTGTATGAGTTTGTTGACTTGTGCCTTCATCATTTTCTTCATTATTAGTATGGCTGCCAGATCCTTCTTCTATTTCTCCCCCTGAGTTTGTGCTATCAAATTCAGGTGTTTGAGATGAGCTTTCATTCCCATAATTTTCCTGTTCAGTAGTCTCTTCATTGATCATCTGTTATGCATCAACTTCCTCTTCTCCATCAGAATCACAATCAATGTTGAGGTTTATAAATGCAAGGGCTTCAACTTCATTTTCATCAAGGCATTCCAGGCCTGGACACCTGTCATCATCAAAAGTCACATCTATGCTTTCCATAATCTTCTTTTGATCTATCACATAGACCTTTAGGCAGTTCTTTTGTTAGTCCCAAAGTATCGTAGAAGGGGGGGTTGAATACGATACCTACAATCTTTTCGATTCATTTACAAGTTCTTCGTTAAAAGTACGGAATCAAATAAGACACAAAATAATTTGAGGAAGATATTGTTTTATTAATATAATCCTTGAGGTTGCTACAATCTAATCAATAAATTGATTAGCTACAATAAATTCAGCAGCATAATAATATGTTTACAAGCTTAATAAATGAGGGGCTTTAATGGAGCTCTCATAAACTAAATTGTGTTGCTGAAGAAGATGACTGATTATGAATTACATTCATTCAGCTTTTGTTGTAGACTTTCAAATTTAATGGACATGTGGCATGTTTGTGTTCACGCATTCCATTTAAATTTTGTTGTAATTGATTCACTAGAAATCACAAAGTGCTCTTATGGTGAACTATACATTATGTCCTCTCTATGGCGACTGGCCGAGGCTTTATGGCGACCAGGTAAGGCTCTGTTGTGACCAGGTGTACTTATGAAGTCCTATGGCGACCAGGAAAAGCCCTATGGCGACAAGGTGAATCCCTATGGCAACCAGGTGAATCCCGGTGAACTTTGAAGTCCTATGGCGACAAGGTGAATCCTTTAGAGATTTCTCTATGGCGACCAGTTCTGTGGCGACCATAGAGTGTCCTGTAGTAGTATACACTTCTATGGCGACTTGAGAGAAGAGTATTATGCCTTGAAGTGTTCTTGCTTCTGTTTAGCCATTCTTCATTGTATCAACATTTTCTTCTGTAACTGAATTAAAATTCCTTCTTCAATACTAATGTTTGGTGCCCTGGTCTGGTTCACAAATAACTAGCATTGAGAGAACCTAATTCAATTTTCTTGTGTTTCTGAGCTGATACAGATTGGTGATTATCCCTTGCTTCTTTCACTGAACCCTTGATCTGTAACACTTGAAATCAATTCATGTAACTGATGTTTAAAGTCCCTTGTTTTCTTATACTTCATGGCTGCTTGAACATGACAATGAACTTATTCCCATGATCTATTAGAGGACTTAAAGAGTCAATTACATCTTTTGGTTCTTTTTCTTTATCTTGTCTTCATCTGTAGGGTTCCTGTGCTTCACAGTTTAATATTATTTACCTGTTTATGTTTTCATGTTGAGTTATAAATCCTCGATTACATGTTATATTACATTATGATTTACAATCTTCCCCTATTTGATTGATAGAGTTCGAAAAGCAAATCCCTAAGTATAACTCAACTGATAATAAGAAAAAGTACAATCTCAAAATAGATAAAGATATTAAATACATTCTGGATTACATATTCAATTCCAGATTTCTTAAGTTACAAATTACAAAGAAATGTTCCTCTAGCCTGAACATATATTATGTCTTCTTTGTCTTTGTTCTTTTCTGCTTCCTGCTTCCTTCTCTTTCTTGAGGCTGATCAGATTTTCTCTTAGAGACTTTCTTCTTAGGATCTGAAGCTTCTGGAGGAGACTCTTTCAGCTCATTTAATCTAGCTTGAACATAATCACGAGCTTCTAACTCAAGTGCATTGATTGGAGGTGGATTGTTCAGTTCATGAAGCATTATCTCAAGATATTTGACTTAGGTGCATTTAGGAACAAGATCAAACAATAGTGATTATTTTCTGGACATTACGAAGACTGTTATCCTTTTAGGATGTCCTCGTACTCTCTTGGTATCATTGATTGATTCTTCTTCTAGTACCTCATCAAGTATCCTTATGATTGGGATCAATGCAATTTTATCCTCCTTACATGTGGAGAGCTTAACGTCCATTAAGGCTTGATAAATTAATTCTGATGCGCTTGTTCTGAAATCATTGATCTTAATCTTCACTTGATTAATTTGAAAGACTAGTTCCCCTTCACTATTAGTGCTGATGATAGGTTCACTATCTTTTAGAAGATTCATTCTTGGCTCTCCATTAATTAACATTATCTCATGATAAGCTCTTCCAACTTTCTTCATATCCTTCTATGTATCCCTGATCATTTTATCATTGAGTCTATAAGCATATAGAACTTCAGCAGCTTTAAGGTCTGCTTCTGATCTTTTAACTCCTGGTGCCTCCAGTTTTGCTCTTTTGCTCCTGAGCTGACTTTCAAGAAATGTGAGTTATAGATATCAAATGGATCTTAGATGTTGGTCAGACATAGTGATATTTTGCATCCTGCCATCCGCAATTACTTTGATCACGAATGGGTACATAAAGGCTTGAGGGGATACATTCATCATCATTCTCCAAAGTTTGTCTCTGAAATATTCATTCTCATTCAATTTCAACCATGGGATTTTTTAGGCTAGGACGAACAGTTCAACAATGTTCAACTTCTTCAACACACTGGTAAACACCTTCATCTGTAGACCATCTTTGTGATCGATAGTGATCTTCCATCCATTCTTCAGACTGTTCACAGTAGTTCCAGTGATTATATTGTTGAACTGGTCATAGAACTCATGAATGTTTTCATAGTCCTTTCTGTAATGTTCCATAGTTCTTAGCAGATTAGAGTTACCAGGGTCTGAATAGTGATATGTTTCTGGTTTATCCACTTTCTTCTTTATTTCTTCCCATTTTCTTCCTTTCCTGTTAGCTCGAAGATATGCTTCTCTCGATTCCCTGTTCTCCTTTCTTTGAATGGCTCTCTGAATTCTTGCTCTTGATCTTTCCATTTCCTCTTGAATCTCTGTATAAGAGTGATTATTTTTCTCTGGCAATCCATAGAATAAACTGTCGTCTGACAAAGCATCTTCATCTTCAAACTCTTCATCCTCAGTAATGATCTTTCTCTCTTCCATAGCCACTTCTTCAAATCTTGGCTCACACCCCACTGGAACATCACTTTCATCTATTTCTCCTTCTTCCAGTTCCTCTTCAGAGAATAAGGGTGTTGGAGCATATATTTGAGACAATAAATTTTTCTGAGTTGTAATTATTTAGCTCAGATGTCCTGATTGCTCCCCCTGAGGTGTTGCACTTTCCTTGGAGAATCTTTCCTTGAGGAGCACCCTTTCATTAATCCTCTCTTCTTGCTATTCCTTTAACTCATCTCCAAATTCATCATAGGAAACTCCAGTGGTCTGAAAGGCATCTTTAAGTAGATCAACAATAATGGCTACTTTTTCTTGTTCTTCTACCCTTTTCTCCCCCTCAGTTGGGTTATCCTTCAGAGCTGTTGTTGATTGAGCATGTAAGGTCGAGACAGGGATCTCAAGAGAAACAGGAAGTTACTTGCTGACTGAGGTCATTGGCCCAGTACTGGCAAGAGCTGCTTCAGAGGAGACCAGGATCGGCGCTTGCTTGCTAACTGAGAGCTTTGGCTCAATGTTGGAAATTGCTTTTCCTTTTCCTGTATGAGAGAGAGATCGCTCAATGAATTCCCGTAAACTAGCGAATGCTGCTTGCTGATGTCCAAGTTGATTGGAAAGAATGGCGATCTGATGATCCCTGAGAGATAGTTTTGTCTGAAAATGTTGATCATTAAGAGCCAGCTGTTCCTTGAGATAGCTGTCTTTGAAAGCTAGCTGCTTTTTAAGATAGGATTTGGTGACATAGTTTGAAAGATCTATAGGTGTAGTTTGGATGGTAGGTGTCTCACAGGCTTCTCGCAGTGTATCGCTCAGCACTCTAGCACTTGGTTTAGGGTCATGTGTGTCACTCCTTCTCACATGTTCACTCTGCTCAAAGCTCCGAGTTCCAATTATACCTGCAGAAGACACTAGAGCCATCCTTAAGGAGGTCAGCAGTGGTGCAATGGGAGTTCGTAATTCCCGATCCTTGTCTGAGACAAGTTGCCTGTCATCAGGAGATGACTCATCCAGAGTTAGAGCTGTGGGTTCTCTCAAAGTACCTTCCTTATTTGTTGCATCTAGTGCAGTTTATCCCTCTATATGCATAGGGTCCTTATACTCCATGGTTTGGGCAAAGAGAGTTGAAGGTGTTTGATTGGGCTCTAGAGGGTGGTTATGAATTTATGGTATGCTAAATTCACTCCCTCTCCTATCTACTTGTTCAATAAGTAGCTATGTGTGATGTGAGTCAAGATGTAATTGATCTATACTAATGAAATCAGAGCATGCTTCATAAGTATTACTCATAGCAGATGTACCCATGCCTGAGAAAGCTTGTATGTAGAAAGATGTATTAGAGTGAGTAGACTCAGCAGCTTGAGGAGGTTATCTAGCAGCTTCAGGTTGAGGTTGTGGAGAATTTTCAGGTTCAGCTTCTTGTTCTGGTTCAACTTCATCCTCTGCTTGATCACCATGTTCAGGCTCAGGTTGATCTGCTTCTTCATTCACATTCTCTTCAGGTGCATGAGCAATGTCTTCTTATGGTGCATTTTAAGCTTGAGGTTCCCCTTCTTCGTCTTCATCTTCATATTAAGCATTGATGGTAGTGAAGACATTTGTCATGTGCTCTGTGAGGAAAGCAACATTTGCATTTGAATAGTTTCCTTTCCTGTGCAATTTAGTCACTATCAATGGGGATAAGATAGGAGAATCTTCCGAGATGTCACTGTGAGTTGATGCCTTTTGTGCTTCTGACAGTTTTCCATTGAGCACAATCTGAAGAAACCATGTGTATAAGATAAAGTTTTGATGCTGAGATTGGTTCTCCAAAATGTGCTTCATGAATAAACGCCCAAAGTTGATGCGAAGATTATTTGTGACAGCAACCCCAATAATATGATTGAAATTAGTCAGTCCATGGAATCCATCAGTCTTGGGAGCCAAGAAGTGAGATAATATGTTGAAAAATAGATTCCATTCTTTTGGAAGATGACTTTTGTTGAAGTGTTTAGGAAAATTATCATTCCATGTCAATGTGCTTCTTATTCCTCTGAAAAAGCTGAGTAATTCCCAGTCTTCTAGAATGGCATCAAAATTATCACGGGGTAGCTGAAGATGTTCATTTAAATCGTCTTCTGTGATTCTGATGGTATCATCACCAATAATAAAGGAAAAACCCAGTTGTTCTTCATCATAGGAGTTTGTAGCTGTTCTATGCACATGCCTGAGAAGCTCAACATTTAATTTCACATTAGTAGTTAATGTGAAGCGCAAAATGGATTTTTCATTTAGAAAATGGATCCATGTCTCAAAATATGCCATTTTAACTAGATCACGTTCAATAATTGAAACAAAATTTGTTTTTGGAATCTAAATATTATTCGCCATTTAATTAAAAATGAGAATAAAATTTGGATTTAAAAAAAAATAAATTTGTGCCCTTCGAATTATAAGATAAATTAAATTGACCAAAATATTTGAAAACACTTTTTGTAATAACTCGAATTTTTGAGACCTTGTAAAACGTTTAAATGAATAGTAACCCTGACGGACGGGAAAAACTTTTGAGCCCACACTATGTAGTGCATGAGAAAATGAGTTTCGTAGTTGATATTGCGATTATACGTATCAAATGAGTGTATGTAAACGCTATTAGTTTTCGAAGAAAATGAACTTTGAAAAACGACCGTATTTACGACTTATCAAGGATTACGGGAATCACAATATAATTACGAGATTAAAACCCTACGGATTTATATTCAAGTAGGATAATTAAAAATATAAGGAATGAATACGAAAGGAATTACGTCGTGAACCCTTTACGAGTAAGTATTACGAAAATGTTTAAGCAACCGAGCGAACGCGTAAACGATTAAATAAACGTAACGCACTAACTAAACCATGGTAAGAAAGTAACCATGGTTACTTCATGTTAGATATATTTGATAATGTCATGGCTAATATGTTTTATGTTTAGCTTTCAGATCTTACTTGAACAGGATAAATCAGTACTTAACTGTTGATCAGTACTTATACTGGAAGTCAGGACTTAAGGATATCAGTACATAGATAATCATCAGAAGATAGATATCAGAACTTAAGTGCTGAAGGACAATCAGATAAGGACAGTAGCTGATTAAAGGAAAGAAGATCAAGATAAACATAAGAAGAGATATGCATGAAGAAGGAATTCTGTAAAGAATGGAATACTTGGAAGAAAAGATATCTGATTGATATATTTTAGGAAGCAAAATTATATTCCATATCAATTAGCGATTATCTTGTAACTGTGTAGTATATAAATACAGATATAGGGTTTACACTATAAGTGTTATCATAATTAGAGAATATTATTCATTGTAACCCTAGCAGCTCTCGTGATATTTGTTCATCACTGAGAGGTAACAGTTCCATACTGTAACAGAGTTTATTGTTTCAATAAAGTTTGTTTTCTGTTACTTAAGTTCTTAAAGTTCGATTTGAGTGTACTATACACTGTATTCACCCCCTCTACAGTGTGTGTGTGACCTAACAATTGGTATCAGAGCCTATCTGTTAACATACATACAGTTAAAGATCCAAACACAATCATGTCGGACACAGAAACTCCAACTAAGCCTACCAAAACTGAGGAACCACCAAAGACACAAATTCAGAGTCGGTATGAGACCATCAGAGTTCCCATACTGAGACCATCTGAATATCCCATATGGAAGGTAAGGATGACCATGTTCCTGGAAGCAACATATCCAGAATACCTTGATAGAATCAAGGAAGGCCCTCACAAACCAACCAAACTCGCTGTTGCAGTTGCAGGTGAAGCAGCAAAGACCGTACCAAAGGGGAAGAGTGATTATACTGCTGAAGACATAGCATCAATTGCTAAGGATGCTAAGGTACGACACTTACTGCATAGTGCCATTGATAATGTAATGTCAAACAGGGTAATCAACTGCAAGACTGCTAAGGAGATATGGGATGCTCTGGAAACAAGGTGTCAGGGAACTGACACAATTAAGAAGAACAGGAAGACAATACTCACTCAAGAGTATGAACACTTTGACTCAAAGACTAATGAGTCATTGAATGATTTATATGATAGATTTGTCAAACTTTTGAATGATTTGTCATTGGTTGATAAAGAGTATGATCTTGAAGATTCAAACCTTAAGTTCCTGTTAGCTCTTCCTGAATGCTGGGATTTGAAGGCAACGACAATAAGAGACAACTACAATCTTGATGAAACAACTCTTGACGAAATCTATGGAATGCTCAAGACTCATGAGCTGGAGATGGAACAAAGAAGCAAGAGGAAAGGAGGAAAGTCAAGGACAGTTGCTCTTAAGGCTGAAGAAGAATTCCCCAAAGCAGCTTCCTCAAAGAAAGACAAGGGAAAAGCTCTTTTCATAAAGTCTGATACCGAGTCATCAAGTTCTGAGAGTGATGATGACTCAGATTCTGAAAGCTTGCCTGAGACTGATGCTGATGAGGAGATGATGAAGCTGTGTGCTCTTATGGTGAAAGGAATCACAAAGATTGCATACAGGAAGTTCAGGAAGGGAAAGAAGTTTTCCAGGAAAGGCATAAGTTCTGATAAGAAGAATTTCAGAAGATCTGAAGGCAGAGGAGGAAAGTCTGACAGAGGAGATTACACCAATGTTAAATGCTATAACTGTGGTGAGAAAGGCCACATATCTCCTGACTGCAAGAAGGTAAAGGGTGACAAAGGCAAGGCTCTTGTCACAAAGCAGAAAAGCTGGACAGACACCTCAGACTCTGAAAGTGAGGAAAACTATGCATTGATGGCAAATGCTGATAAAGAAAGTGCTGAGAGCAGTTCTGAAGCTGCTGAAACAAAGGTACCTCAGACTACTTATGCTTTTCATACTGATGATATTAATGAGTTGAGAAGATATCTTAAAACCATGTTTGTTAGCTATAGAGATCAAACTTTAACATGTGAAAGATTAACTTCTGAAAATCTTGCATTTAAGAAAAGAAATGATTTCTTAGAAAAAGAGTTAGTCATGTTCCATCAAACTCAGAAGGATAGAGATGATGCTTTTAATGTTAGGAATGAAGTGCTAAAATTAAATGAATCTCTAAAAACTGAGTTAGAAAAGGAAAGAGAGATTATCAGGACTTGGACTAACTCTGGCAAAACAACTCAAAATTTGCTAAGTAGTGGAAACTGGAAAGAGGGCTTAGGTTATGGAGAAGATAAGAAAGATAAAGGAACTGAAGAAATTAAGTCTGTTGATAAACAAAAGCCAAAGTTAAAACCTGTTAAGTTTGTAACTGTAAAGTCTGAAAATGAAAAATCAGAAGTTACAAAGAAATTAACTTCTGATAAACTAAAACAGGAAAAGACAGCTGAAGTGAACATAGGCTTAATGACAAAGAAGCAGCTTAAGCATAAGCTGAAAGATGTCAAGAATGCAAACAAGGTAAAATCATTTAGGAAAAATAGGAATGGAAAGGAAGGTGTGAATAAAAGCAATGAATATAAACCTGTTCCTGATGCTCCTAGGAAAACATGTCATAACTGTGGAAGTTCTAACCATCTGGCTTCTTTTTGCAGGAAGAATAAGAATATTAACTCCTTACCTTCAAAATCAGGAGTTAAGAGTCAGTCTATTAGATACAAACCACAAAATCCTTGTTTTTATTGTGGTAGTTTATGGCATTCCATTTATACTTGTAAGGAATATCATAGTTTGTACTATGATTATTATCAAATAAAACCTTCTTTGAAGAAAGTTTCCATTGTTCCTTCTAGTGTAAATTCTGATTCAAAGTCTGATAGTGTAAGTTCTGATAAGAAAAATGTTAACATAAACTCTTATGCTAAATCCGCTGCAAATGTTAACAAACTTAATAAGGCCAAAGGATCCAAGCAAGTCTGGGTCCTTAAAATTAATAATTAGTGGTCTTTGTGATTGCAGGGCAACAGGAAAAATATTCTAGTTCTGGACAGTGGATGTTCAGGACATATGACTGGAAATAAGGCCCTGCTATCAGACTTTGTGGAGAAAGCTGGCCCAAGTGTTTCTTATGGAGATGGCAACATTGGAAAAACATTGGGATATGGCAATATCAATCTTGGAAATGTCATAATTAAACAAGTACCTCTAGTCTCAGGACTTAAACACAACCTACTGAGTATAAGTCAAATCTGTGACAGAGGTTATCATGTTGATTTCTTTGAAGAACACTGTGAAATTGTGAGTAAATCTAAAGGCAAAGTTGTTCTGAAAGGATACAGGCGTGGTAACATTTATGAAGCTAAGCTTTCAACAAGTACTGATGGTTCTGCAATCTGTCTAATGAGTAGAGCATCAATTGAAGAAAGCTGGAATTGGCATAAGAAACTCTCTCATTTTAATTTCAACAATATAAATGAACTGGTCAAGAAAGATCTTGTGAGAGGATTGCCAAACACAGTATTTGCTCCTGATGGTCTTTGTGATTCATGTCAGAAAGCCAAACAAAGAAAATCTTCATTCAAGAGCAAGACTGAATCATCAATTCTTGAGCCTTATCATCTAATACATGTTGATCTATTTGGTCCAGTAAATGTCATGTCTATTGCAAAGAAGAAGTATGAGTTGGTCATAGTGGATGAGTTCACCAGATACACATGGGTGTATTTCTTGCAGACAAAAAGTGAAACTGCATCAACCTTGATTGATCATATCAAACATCTGGATAAAATGGTCAAAGATTCTGTGAAAGTTTTAAGGAGTGATAATGGCACTGAGTTCAAGAATTTGATAATGGAAGAGTTCTGCAAAAGCCATGGAATAAAGCAGGAATTTTCTGCTCCTGGAACTCCACAGCAAAATGGAGTTGTTGAAAGGAAGAATAGAACTCTCATTGAAGCTGCACGTACAATGCTTGAAGAAGCAAAGCTTCCAACCTATTTCTGGGCTGAAGCTGTGCAGACTGCTTGTTTTACTCAAAATGCAACACTCATTAACAAGCATGGAAAAACACCATATGAGATGGTGAAGAAAAAGAAGCCAAATCTGAAATATTTTCATGTATTTGGATGCAAGTGTTTTGTTCTCAAGACTCATCCTGAACAGCTATCAAAGTTTGATCTAAAAGCTGATGAAGGAATCTTTGTTGGATATCCACTTTCCACAAAAGCCTTCAGAGTCTATAATTTGAGAACAAAAGTGGTCATGGAATCTATCAATGTCTCTTTTGATGACAAAAAGATTACTGGTCTTGAAGATTTCATTGACCATGATCAGCTGAGATTTGAAAATAAAGACTCAAATTCTGATACAGAAAATCCTGATAGTCTAAGTCCTGTTACTGTAAACTCTGATGGATTAAACTCTGATGTTATTGAAACTGTGGAGACTACGTCAAAGGAAGATGCACCTATGTAGGGGGGGCATACTCAAGATCCTACCACATCTCAAGAAACATCAGAACATACATCTGGCTCTTCAAGTTCTGATAAGCCAAGTTCTGATAGTGCTGAAAATCTAAATACTGAAGAATCCAACTCAGTGAGCATAGTTTCAGGGGGAGCATCAGAAAATGAAAATGAAAATAGCATGGATCTTAGGGAAGCATCCAGTTCTAGAGAAAACCTTCCATCTGTAAGGAAGTGGACAAAATCACATACACCTGATTTGATAATTGGAAATCCTGATGCAGATGTCAGAACTAGAACAGGTACTTCAAATGAATGTCTTTACAATTCTTTTCTCTCTCAGACTGAGCCAAAGAAAGTGGAAGAAGCTCTTCAAGATGCTGATTGGGTGCAAGCAATGCAGGAAGAGTTGAATGAATTTGAAAGAAACAAAGTCTGGACCCTAGTGCCAAGACCAAAGAATAGATCTGTTGTTGGTACAAAGTGGGTATTCAGAAACAAAACTGACAGTGATGGCATAATTACAAGGAATAAGGCAAGGCTGGTTGCAAAAGGATATTCTCAACAGGAGGGAATTGATTATGATGAAACATTTGCACCAGTTGCTAGGTTAGAAGCCATAAGGATATTCTTGGCTTATGTTGCTCACAAAAAGTTTACTGTCTTCCAAATGGATGTGAAAAGTGCTTTTCTCAATGGAGAATTGGAGGAGGAGGTATATATTGAACAACTTCCAGGTTTTGTAGATACCAAACATCCAGATTATGTCTACAGGCTTGACAAAGCACTTTATGGACTTAAGCAAGCTCCTAGAGCATGGTATGAGACTTTAGCTCAGTTTCTTCTGGAAAGTGGATTCAACCGAGGGACAATAGACAAAACACTGTTCTACCTCAACCATGGAAAGGACTTACTTCTGGTCCAGATTTATGTTGATGATATCATTTTTGGATCTACAAATGACAAACTTTGCAAAAAGTTTGCCAAACTAATGCAGTCAAGATATCAGATGAGTATGATGGGGGAACTTAGCTATTTTATGGGCCTTCAAGTCAAGCAGAATGAGGAAGGAACTTTTATTTGTCAAACCAAGTACACCAGAAACTTGCTGAAGAAATTTGGAATGCAAGATTGTTCAAGTGCATCCACTCCAATGGCCACTGCGACAAAACTGGATAAGGATACCGGTAAATCAGTAGATATTACTGACTACAGAGGTTGCAAAATTGACAGGAAAAGCACAAGTGGAAGCTGCCAATTTCTTGGAGGCAGATTGGTTTCTTGGTACAACAAGAAATAAAAGTCAATTTACACATCAACTGCAGAAGCAGAGTATATTGCTCCAGGAAGCTGTTGTGCACAGATTCTTTGGATGAAGAATCAGTTACTGGATTATGGGTTAACATATTTCAAAATCCCTATTTACTGTGATAATTAAAGTGCTATTGCTATTACAGGTAATCCAGTTCAACACTCAATGACAAAGCACATCAGCATCAGGTACCACTTCATCAGGGAACATTTGGATGAAGGTACAGTGGAATTGCATTTTGTTCCCACAGATCAACAACTCGCAGATATCTTCACAAAACCACTGTGTGAAGCTACTTTTACAAGATTGGTAAATGAACTTGGAATGGTTTCAGGTTCTTTCTCTAAATCTGCTTAGTCTTGTTCTGTGTTATCAGACTTTATGCTCAGTATTTACAGAATTAATCTCATTGTGTATTCTGTGCTTAATTGATAAATGTCTTTAAGTATTGACTGTTATCTGATATATGTTTCTAAACTCTGATAAGTGATATGTCTGTTCAAGTACCTATTCAATCCTATGAGGATAACTGTGCTAGATACTGACCTAGTAGTCTTCAATAAACAAATGATTCCATGTAAGAAGTAATTATTTCAGTGGAAACCCTATGACACTAGCAAATTCTGATAATTGAGCTTAGTTAAGTTTACTTTGTATATCTTATTACTAAGTCACAAATTAGAATAATGCTACTAATCTGTTAAGTTCTGATACTAGTAAAACTGCTGAATGTACTAAGTGCTGATAAACCTCACTTATCAAAAGAAAAAGCAAAAAGATCAAAGAATAAAATCAGGTACTCCTTTGAGATCTAGAGTAAAAATGTGGAAGGGACGACCCAAGTGCATTGCTGGTATTAAGTAGATATGCATTAGAAAAGCAAAATATTTTCTTGATTACTTTTCACACTCTATGATTACTGGAGAAATACTCTGATAATAGCATAAATTCTGATACACAGTCGTGACTCACTTACACTGAGAAGCCACTGTAAAATAGAATTTCAAAAGATGCATAAAATTAGCACAAAACAGTTGAGGTGGACTCAAGCATGAACTCATTCATCAGTAGGTTTCAGGACAATGACAGCTCTTTAGCAAAATTTTAGTTATGCCTTATTTCTAAGATGTACTGAAGTGAATCAGACTTTACTCTTTGTCTGTTATTTAGCTTAATGCACACACTAATCACTCCATCTGAATGATGAAAATTTCTGTGGTGGTCTATGTTATTTTAGATAAACAGTCATTGTGTCATTATTGCACAAATTCTGAGGACAAGTTCTAGTTACACGTTCTGATGATTAAGTTCTGAAGTCTATAACTCAGAACTTGTATGAGGATTTACTAAGATGGGCATTCCTTTTTCGAGTTAAAAAATTATGTTCTGATGACTGTTAAGTTCTGCTATAGGTCTAAGTTCTGATTTCTCAGTCTAATCCTTTACTTGGCTTATCTGTGAATAAAATTTGATAACAGTCTCAGTTCAAACTAGAATATGTTGAAGTGGAAGATTAATAGTCACTATGATTAGGATTAATGGTATTCCTACTTGAACAGTCCACTGTTTCTTGTTTCTTGTGCGGTTTAAACCATGATTCCTCTTTCCAATGAATGTTATTCTTTTTCAAAGTCTAGGGAGAAGAGGTAGAATTAATTCTACCTGTCAGCATTCAATTTCTTTGCATCTCCTGGCATTCTCTTGCCTATATAAGCAGCCACTTCACATCAGTCTTTCCATCAAATTCTTCTCACACACTTATCTTCATACTTCTTCTTTCAAAAACACAATGGTCAGATACAACATGTTTTTGAACTACCAAAACTTCAATATGGAGCTAAGTTATGCCGAGTGGCAGCAGGAATGGCATGTCACAGCCATTCCTGAGGAGATATGGGACTCTGTCCCACAGGAGGTACTGACACACCTTCTGTTCTTCTATATGGACTACCATTGCCATCTGGAGCGATTGGAGGAGGAAAGGCTGGAAGCTCTCCGCCAGCAAGAGCGAATCATCCGACTCGCCATTCTGTTTGTCGAAAGTAGGAAGAAGAAGATGACTTAATCTCGTCTTCTTCCTGTTTTTCTTCATCATCAGCTTTGTCAGGCTTCTTAGCTAGGACTAAGGCTGTTGATGCTAGGATTAGAAGCTTAGGGAAAATCTTGTATAAGTATTGATGTAATTTCCATTTCATAAATGTATTGTCTTGATATATTAATGAAAGTTGTTTTTCCTTCAAGATTTTGTCTCTGAGTTATTTTATCTTGTGTTGATAAATCCTGATTGATATTCTGATGACCATATAAATTTTGTTTTATATTAAGTTTTGATTCATTTTCAGCACTTACTTATCTAATTTATCTTGGTCATTTTCATGTGATGTATTTTCAGAATATCAATGATGCAGTGAAAAATAATTCAATCAGTGCTAACGGTTTAAATTTTGAATTAAAACTGTTTCTCTTGATAAATGGAACATTTTTTTCCTTGAAACTAGGCAACTGTGTAAGTAATGATTCCTGTTTTCTCGAGCCTAGTAACTGTCCGTTATTACTGCATGTCTGACAGGTGTCCAACGGTAACATTTTTGTTCAGAGTATAAGTACAACAGAGAGAAGATTTCTTTAATCTTTTATTTTCTTTATAATTTATCTCTCTCCTTACTTTTACTCTCTTTCTCTTTCTTTCTCACGTTGGTTTTTCATAGAGACATTATCTCAAACACCTAACAGGCATACTTGAATCTCAATTTTTTTTCACATGGCACCAAAGTATTTAATCATTGATGGAGCTAAGTTTGTCCCCAACAACTATGCTGCAGTTCTTGATCACACTGAAGCTCCATCTGAATTGCACTTTGTGCAAGATCTTCTTGCACATAGTGAGGTTGGGTATGCATTAACACAGCCTGAATTCTTTTCAAGCCAACAAGTTCTGAGGTTTTGGAGGACTGGACTTTTTGATGATGGTGGTCAACGTGGAACTCCCAGTATTATCTTCCAAGTGGGTGATTCATCCTTTGTAGTCACTCCTGGTATAGTACGCAGGGCTTTACATCTTCCAGAAGATTGTACTTTCTCAATTCCAGAGGACTCAGCCCTTCGGGAGTTAATGGCTGAATTGGGATATGAAAAGAGTCTGACGAAACTTGGATAGTTGAAACGGGCTAATATCAGAAGAGAATGGAGTTTCTTCTTTGATTGCATCACCAAAGCTTTTAGGAACAAATGTTCAAATTTTGATGCTATCCCAATTCTGAGTCAGCATATAGGGTATCCTATTATTCATCAAACTCATTTTGATTTTGCAACTGGAATAATTGGTTTTATTGGGGATAGGATGACAGAGGATCGAGATGTTGTTTATTTTGCTAGATTCTGTCAACTTATTTACACTTACTGTACTGATGAACCTCATTTAGTCAGCACTCAAACCCCACCTTTTAAGGTTGCAAAATGATACTTTAATGACCTGGTAAATGCTGATACTAAGAAAAAAGTGGTTAGACCATTACAGATTCCTAAGTCTGTAAAACAGATCCTGGTAAATGCTGATCCTGATACTTATAGATCTGTTTACTCTGATGTCCAACCAACTCCAAACACCCAAAATCCATCAACCTCAGTACCTACCTCTTATTCTACTCAACCTACCCTCAGAACATATCTCAAATCCTATCTCTCAACTTCACAGACTGCTCGACCTTCATCTTCAGCACCTACTGTGAAATCTTCATCTTCCAAGCCAAAGAGGACAAAGAATGTTCCTCAAACATCTCAAAAGAGAAGGAGGATTGCATTGAGCGATGAATCTGATTCTGAGGAACCGGTTCCTGCTAGAGAACCTGCTGTTACTGAAGCTGAGAAAGAGGTTTCTCAGAAGGATTCTGAAATTGGGGGTTCTAGGCTTCTCAAGAGGCTTAGACGAATGATAGTTCTTGAAACTCCCAAGGAATCCAAATCAACAAGGAAGTACAAGAAATAGAGGGCACAAAGGCCAGTTTCAGATGATGAAGAGGAAGCAGCTAAGGAAGGGGATCAGGAATCTCTGATCTCACAAGACAAGGAATTTGCTCCAGTCACTTCTTCTCCATCAACTCCATCTCAGGAAGCTGTATCTGACAAGGCTAACTCACCATCTGTGTCTCTTGTTGATCCAGGCACAAGTGCTGATATTGATGTTCAACACTTGGTTGTGTCTGAAGTATTTCTCTTAGAAGCTCCAACAGCAAATAATCCTTCCACAACACCTGTTACTGATGCTGTTCAAACTCCAGAGTTATCAACAACACCTTCTCTGCATCAAGATGCTGATGATCAGACTTTAGGTGAGCATCAGGATATGGCTGTTGATCAGAACTTAGTATCAGATCAGCAATTAGAGGATGCTGAAGCCTCCATTGCTACTCACACTGTTGTCTTATCAGAAGATACTGATTCTTTAAGTTCTGATGCTGCAAATGCTGGAGATACTGGTGATGCTGCTCCAACTGTAGATGCTGATGAAGCAGGTCCTTCAGGACATACTCCTCAACAGACTCTTCCTAAGTCTGAACTGGTAAAGAAGTTTGTTACCGGGGCTGCACCAGTACCTTGGAGTGAAACTCCTGCAGGTCAGGAGTGGACTAAGGAATGGAACTCAGTTTCATGTGTTCCAACTGCAATACATCTTGCTGAGCACTTGACTAAAGCTGATGAAATGTTAAATTCTGATGATTTAAAAACCCAGCTTAGAGTCACTGCATTGAGTATTAAACATCTACAAGGTCTTCATTCAACTACTCATGCAGAGCTACACAAGATTCAGGAGAACTTTATCAAACAAGAACAAGTTTGGAAAATTGATAAGAAAAAGTTCTTTCAACCTACCATTGACAGGATTGCTTATATTGAGAAAACTCAAGAGAAACAACAAGCTCAGATTGATGACATTCTGACAAATCAAGCTTCTCAGCACTCGCAACTTACTGAAATCCAATCCTCAGTGGAATTACTTATCTCTCTTTTACTACCTGCTGATGCCAAAAAGGGGGAGAAGGTAATTAAGTCCAAATGCAACATTAACAAGACACTACAAGGAAAGGATGATGGAAATGATGATCAAGGATACTCTGGAATGGGTAGCGGTCATAGTCAAGGTAGAAGGTTTACATCAAGATAAGCTAGTCACAAGACAAGTTCTGATACCGGGAAAAGAATAAGTTCTGCTGCTGGTAAAAGGATAAGTTCTGATGAACTTCTAGATCTTGATGAGGAAATGTCAAGACAGTTATTTCTTCAAGAAAATCCAGGAATTGACTTGGAAAGTTTAAAGGAAGAAGAAGCCAGACTTAAATCAGAGAAAGTCACATCTAAATCTGAAGTTTCTGGTAAAAAGTCACTTCCAAAACTCAAAGGCATTGTGATCAAAGAAAGGACACATACTGAAGCAACGTTGGCTAGATCACAACCACAGATAGATCCAAGATCCAAGGGTAAAGAAAAGGTTGGTGAACCTATCAAGGTTTATGTACCTCCTGAGGAGGAAGAAATTACTGATGAAAAAGATGATATTGCTCTGACTTCAAGAAAAGTTCTTAAAACAACCTCTGACATGGCTCAAGTTGTTCAGAGTCAAGAAATTGTAAGTTCTGATATTCAGAAGAAGCAAGTAACCTCTGAAAGAGCTCAAGTTAACTTGATATCAGAAAATAGATCAAAGACACTCCTACCAGGATTCACTAAAGCAAAACAGACTCAATCTTTGAAGACTACTGCAAGTGGTTTTGAAGCAAGAGTAGTTACTGGAAAGGAAGCTAGAGATAAAACTGGATTGGAAAGTGCTGATGAAAGAAGAGTACACAACACTACCAATGATCCAACTTCCTTGAGTGAACCAGGTATTGGAGCAACTCCTGAGAGATTGAATCAACTGGAATCTGTACAGATGGTTTACCATACCTACTTGAAAGAATACATCATGTTGTATTTCATGACAGATGGTAGGGTTTATCATATAAGAAAAAATGCCATTCCATTGAAGTATTTTGAAGAATTGGAGCATGTACTTTTCTTACTTCAAGTGGATGACAGAATAACAGAGACTGCTGCAAACTACTTAAAAGAACAGATTCAGAGACAGAAAAGGATTTATTCTGTTAAGTCTGACAGCATGTATGTTCCAAAGTACAGAGATCACAATGGTGATATTGTTGATATGAAGCCTAATACTGCACAGATCAGAACATATCTTGGTATTAAGGGACTTGAATTCAATCTAGAGTCTGACAAAGCTTATGTCATAAGACTAGATCAGGAGTTGAGAAAAGCAAAGATCAATGATCTCAGAGCTACAATCTTTCAAACTGGTGAAGATACTGCAGAGCTTAAAGATGTCAAAAGGAGAATGATTGATGAACTCAGATATGCTGAGAAATGTTTGTTGAAGAACTATCTCAGAACAACTCCTGACATCAGAGAGATCAGAAAATGATGAAGCCAAGTTGAAGATCTACAACTGCTTAAATTCTGATATTTATACAGACTGAAGTTGTTATCAGAAGTTAAAATTGGTAAAAGCTTTAAGGACTTTAAGTTGTAGTTATCTAGTCTAATTCGCATGCATTTGTACTTAATGTTTTTGACATCATCAAATATCTGTTAAACTTATATATTATGTTAATTTACAAGTTGGGGGAGATTGTTAGATATATTTGATAATGTCATGGCTAATATGTTTTATGTTTAGCTTTCAGATCTTACTTGAACAGGATAAATCAGTACTTAACTGTTGATCAGTACTTATACTGGAAGTCAGGACTTAAGGATATCAGTACATATGTTATCAGGAGATAATCGTCAGAAGATAGATATCAGAACTTAAGTGTTGAAGGACAATCAGATAAGGACAGTAGCTGATTAAAGGAAAGAAGATCAAGATAAACATAAGAAGAGATATGCATGAAGAAGGAATTCTGTAAAGAATGGAATACTTGGAAGAAAAGATATCTGATTGATATATTTTAGGAAGCAAAATTATATTCCATATCAATTAGCGATTATCTTGTAACTGTGTAGTATATAAACACAGATATAGGGTTTACACTATAAGTGTTATCATTATTAGAGAAGATTATTCATTGTAACCCTAGCAGCTCTCGTGATATTTGTTCATCACTGAGAGGTAACAGTTCCATACTGTAACAGAGTTTATTGTTTCAATAAAGTTTGTTTTCTGTTACTTAAGTTCTTAAAGTTCGATTTGAGTGTACTATACACTGTATTCACCCCCTCTACAGTGTGTGTGTGACCTAACACTTCATCAAATAGTGAGCTAACCATAGGATGATCAAGCTAGCTAGCAAAATAGTGTGCTAAGGAAGCTAACCATGTAGTTTAGCTTGTAACCTAACAAGCTATTAAGATTTGTCCCCAAGATTTGCTACAAAGAATAAACCTAGAATTCTATACTAGGAAGAATAAAGATCAAGGAAAGATATCACCCCATCTTCCTAGAAGCAACCTAGCAAATTAACCAAGCTAAGCAACCAAGAGAAGTATAAATACCCCCCTTGATGCTTCCATTCGGCTATTGATGAAAAAGAAGGGGAATTCAAATTCAAAACTCAAAGTTCTAGCTCTTGTTAAATTCTCCCATTAATTCCCAAGCCTCCTAGCAATTAAAAAAGGTAATAAAATTCTTTCATTTCTTTTTATCAAGGTTTGATGGGTGAAATAAAATCAAGAAACTCACTAGTGAATAGTATGAATAGTAACCTCTCTTTGGTTTCTTGATTTCAATGGTGGTTTTAGGTTCCAAAAATCATACCAAGCACTTCCAAGCCTCCACCATCCTCAATAACACATCTCAAGCTTTCAAGAAAGGTAAAAATCTTTGGCCCAACTTTATTTAAGATTTATTTTTATGATCCATTTAGTATGTGGTACTGAACCTAGTTTAATGAGTGGTATTGATAAAATCTTGGTGTTTAAGTTAAGTAGATTTAAGGTTGATTGTTGTTGCCTCAAGAACATGATGTTCTTGATAGGAGTTTGTGTGTTAATGATGGAATTATGATTGTTGGTGGTTGTGTTCAGAGTTAGGGCGTAAATGAAACCCCGATCGTAAACGTAACTTCGTTAAAAACCAACAAATCGTAACTTTAAGTTTCTGCAGAAAGTCCCAAAATTGTAAACTGTAGTTTCTTGAAAAGTAACCCTTGTTTAGGATAGACAATGTTATAAGGATCGTTTAGGCGCTTGAATCGCTTGATTCCAATTTACGGATCAAAAGTTATGGTCGTTTTACTAAAAGTGATTTACGCAACGAAAACTACAATAAATCACGAACTTTGAAAATATAAAGGATCGACTTGAAAGTGTTCATAAATCATGAAATTTTTACAGAGAGTAAAATATTGAGTTTCCTAACTGCCATAAAAATTTCAAATGAAAATAATAATTTTTCAATTTTATAAAAATGTCGGAGCCGAGACCGCGCGAGTAGAAACCGTAAGAATCCATAAGCGGAGCCGATGACGATAATAAGAATGAACCTAAGATACTTAGAAAAATGAAGCGACCACGATGCGAATAAGGACTTAAAAGGATAATAAGGGTAATATAAGCTGAGAGGGTGCATAATAAGTAGAGCATGAGTGCGAGTTGTTGAAAATTAGAACAGAACCTAACGAAATGAAATATGTTTATGGTTATAGATTTCCGAGCGGTACCTAGAGCATCCTCCACCTCGAGATACCCAGGCAAGTTTATGAAACCAACTCCATTTTACTGTTGTGTTGTGAAAGGATTTTTTTACTATCATTGCATAAATACCATGCTTTCCATGATACATAGTTTTTGAATTTTCGCATAATGTAGCGATGTTGTACGATAAGTATATATCGTGAAATATTTATTTCGCTTTAAGCGTGACATATTATATGAGACCGAGAGTCGGTCGGGATTTAAGATAAAACCCGGGAATTATTCTGGTAATATTATAGGACGGTTATAAGTCCATAGTAGTACATTTTAAAAGGGGCTCAACGTCCACTAACGAAACATTAAAACCCCTCGAACTTTTATTAAAACGATTTCCCAACGATCATATTCCCTCAACTATATTTTATTGATTCGAATAATAAATACTATATACTTATTCTTTTATCATGGGCGTATTATACCCCAGCAATTATTTATTTCAAACCTGATTAATCATTAAAGATTATTAATTGCGTAAACATAAACTAGTTGAGGAATATTATTTTAAATACTCTTTTGAAGAGTAAACTCATTCGAGGTTTAATTATTTATCGATTATCATTTAATTATTTATTATTTAATTAAAGAGTTTATTTTGATTTAAAATCATAGATCCTGATTTAAAACATACTTTCTGATTTCGGGAAATCATCCGAGTAATTTCAGATCGTCGGAGAATATTATCCCGACTTATTTAATATTTTGAATATAGTTTCAAGGAGAAACTTTTCCCCCTTATTTAATTATCTGTTGACAACGGTCAACTCACATCCTTAGTACTTCCTCCGAAACTTTCGAAAGTACATATATATATATATAGTAAAGCTATGTCTATCAACAAGCAAAACGCTTGGAGGAACTTCGATGTGGTTTGAGTTCTTGAGATATGATAGGATTTCCTAAAGGACAAGGGAGGGGTAGGATCCAAGTACTTCGTGTATTGGATAGACTACTGGTACCGTAGGAGACGGTACAATATGTACCTGCGAAGTGTGTGTATACCCGAAATGAGGACACATAGCCCGTATGCGGCAAGGGTGATAACCGAGATGTGAAGGTGTCGTCCCTCTACTAGTAGAAAAGGTTACTTTTATCGCAGTACGACTGATCATCGTATGCGGTGACTCCAACGAATGTCCTAATTCTTCCAATTGGAATTGAGATGCAATACCGTAACCCAAGCCTAGGTGCTGGGATTACTATTAAGGTATTCGCAGGATATTAAAATCCCTTAAAGAATTGTTTTCTTAAGAAGGTGTGTATCACCAAGGAAAATTATTTTCGAATAAAACATAATTATCATATATGATGTTATCATACAGTCATTTTCATACTGTACATTATTATGCTGGGCATTATAGCTCACACTTGTTTTCTTAAATTGACACAACACAACAGTGAATCAAGATGCCTGCCATGAGAACCACAGCCAGGAAACGGGTAGGAAATGGCTAGCTGTTCGGTAGATTGTTTAGTGTTGTACCACAGGTAGTCAGAATATGCTGGATTAGTTTTCAGTTGTTTATAGTTCGGCTTATTTATAAGTATGACTTATGTAAGGTAAGAAACAAGAAACGTATATTTGGCCGGCGGACTAGCCTTACCTAAAGGTCACTCCTCGGTAAGATTAATTACTTTAGGGTTGTAATAAATATCACTTGATGGTTGACAATTACTCTAGTTATGATGGTTCGTTTCCAAGACAATAACATGTAAGTGTGTGTGTGTGTGTGTGTGATAAGTGTGGGGTCGTGAAGTGTGAGTATTTATATAATGTTGTGTGAGTTTAGATGGCATGGCCTCTGAGACTCCTGACCCCGGGTTTTGGGGCGCCACACTTTTTATAGAAGTATTAACCAAACAAGACCAAAAACAATAAATTAAAATTAAACCAATTAACAAATTTTCCAAATAAAGCCTTAAACCAAAAAAAATAAGTAATTCAATCTCCACAAATACTCGGTTAAAGTTGTTGATTTTGGTATCAATTGAATCCTTGTTCTCTGGGCTTTCAGAATCTTCAATAATTATAAATTTTGGCAGAGTTTTATTACAGCTTTGATCAAACTAAAAATTTCTTCTCCCTCACTTGCGACTGTGTTATGTATATATTCTGAAAAACAATCGGCTGTATGTATATATACTCACAGAAATCAAGTTGAAATGCTAAGTGCTCTGTGGTGACTGAGAAGCTTATGGGCATTCTGTGGCGACCAGGGAGTCATCCTATGGCGACTACAGAGAAGTCACTTAGAGAATTCTAAGTGTTCTCTCTGTGGCGACCAAGTTGTCCAATCCTATGGCGACTACAGAGAAGTAATTTAGAGAATTCTAAGTGTTGTCTCTATGGCGACCAAGGACCCCTGGTAAGATCCTATGGCAATCAACCCTCTGTGGCGACCAAGGAGCCATAGTATGCCCTTTACAGATATTTCAGTTCCCTGAGGCTACCACAGCATGCACTTGACCATTTATTTCACAAAATTACACTATTAACATAATATAATTTTGTGCTATACTAAGATTATAATTTTAACAGTTTCTTTTAAATAATTGTGAATTTAAAAGATGTTAAAATTAATAAATCACAATTATTTTTCACTACTTATACATTTATTATCATTAAATTGATAACACTATATTTTTGTGAAAAAAGATTATGCTGCAGATGAAATTAATTTCAATGAACCCCTTTAAATATTAATTATTTAAAGTCCACTGAAATTAAATTACATAGCTTTATCAATATGAATGTGCTAAAACATATATATATTTTTGGATGCAAGCACATAAATGATTATTTACGAGAAATACTTAATGGCATGTAAATTCAGATGTCCTTAAAATATTGAAATAAAATAACAAGTGAATTTAACCAAGACAAATTGCAGTTTATGACTTCTAAAATTAATTAGAAAGATTTAACACCCCAAGCTCACTAACCAACTTAGAGAAAGTGTTTTCATCAAGTGGTTTTGTGAAGATGTCTGCAATTTGATCCTCTGTGGATACAAAATGTAACTCCACAGTGCCATTTGTGACATGCTCTCTGATAAAGTGATACCTGATATCAATGTACTTTATTCTTGAGTGCTGAACTGGGTTGTTTGGGATTCCTATTGCACTTGTATTGTCACGGAATATTGGGATCTTCGATACCAACAGACTATAATCCCGGAGTTAATTCCTCATCCACAAGATTTGTGCACAACAGCTCCCAGCAGCTATGTATTCAGCTTCAATAGTTGATGTGGATACTGAGTGCTTCTTCTTACTATGCCAGGATACCAATCTTCTTCCAAGAAACTGACGCTTCCTGATGTACTTTTCTGGTCAATCTTACAACCTGCAAAATCTGAATCTGTATAGCCAACTAGGTCAAAACCTGTACCTTTTATAACGACTCGTATATTTCTGTAATATTTAAATATGTAATTATTGCGTAGATAATTAATAAAGAAGTTTATATTACTTATGATCTCTGTGTTTATTTATTTGGGTTGTCTCTAAAATGTTTTTTTTATGATTCTATAATTTTGCTAATTATTTTAGGGATTTTACAAAATTTACAAATCAATATTCTGTTATTTACTTATTCTTCAATGATTTTCTGAATTCATTTAAATTGTAAAATCCATATTTAATTCTTGGATTCTTCAAAAATTATGAAACTCATATTTTATTATGTTTACGATATTTTGAGAATTTTAAAATTATTTTGGTAATTTTTGGGAGTAATCTTACTCACGCGTTGTTTCGTTTATTTGTTTAGCGCGGGTATAAGTTATGTTTGTAAAGTCCTTTAAAAATTATGGAAATTTTATTTTATTAACTCTAGAATATTTCGAGAATTTTGGTATTAAAATTTTTAATTTTTCGATAAATTTTAAAACGCGATTGGTTCGTCAAACTGGCAAAAACGAACCAGAAATTTTACAGAAAGGGGTTCAGGACACGTGTTAGCAGTTGGCAAATTGTTTGATACGTGTAAGCAGCAGAGTTTTTTTTAACAATCAATTTCTTTGTCTCTCTACTCTCGGTTGTCTCTCTCTTTCGTTATCTCTCTCTGCTCTTCATCTCTCTCTCGCCTTATCTCTCCTCTACACTCTCTCTTTCCCCTCTGTTTTCCCTTTTCCACCTCTCCTCTCTAACTCCGTTTCTCCTCCCGTTTTTCATCATCGCCGCCGTAGCTTTGTTTTTTCAGTTCGTTTCTGGTGACCTTTGATCCGATTCTTTCTGGTTGATGTATATATATATGTATATATACGTATATATATGTATGTCCTGTGTGTGTATTCAATTGCATGTGTGTGTGTGTCCCTGTTTTCCCTGATTCTTGCCGCGCTTCTTTTGGTTTTCCAGTTGATTCTTGCAGTTTGTGGTTGTGGCGCGTGTTGTGCAGTTTGGGATTTAATTAATTTTTGGTTTTGTGCAGGAATTTTGACTAACATTTCGTGATAATAAATTTAATTCGTGCGGGATGTGATTTTAATAAATCGGTGAAATTTATTAGGACACCCATGTATTTTCGGGCACCAATAAATTTTGCCGCCGCGCGCGATGAATTTTTACGAGCGCGCGGTGGACGGTGATGACCCTGTTCTGAGTCCTAAATATTTTAATAAATAAAATTTTTATAAATTATGTTCGGCACTAAAATTTAGTTATGTGACGATTCAAATTGATTTTGTTGGGATTTGATGTCGATTGATGTTTCGACAGGTAGGCCTATAAACAGAGGAGTCGTTGTCCAATTTTTCTAAAAATTACCTTAAATTATAAATCGAGTACATATATCTCGTTTAATATAAATTAAACTCTGATTGTTATGTGCACTATTATTACGTATATGTTATTGATATTAATATGCTTACGAGTCGAGAATTATATCGTAGGGTAATTAGTTAGTGAGGAAAAGTCAAGCATGATCGGTCGTTTAACCTAGGTTGTTTCGATTTCGTAGGTTCGAGTCAAAGGACCCAGTAGTTAAAGTCAATTAGAGTTAAGCCAGAGTTAGTGCAAAGCTTCGCAAGGCAAGTACCCCTGAACTAATATTTTACAGTTCAGTATATATGAATAGTTGTTGATTTAAATTATGTACTGGAACAGAATGCTTTAAGTTACGTATTCCCCTATTTAAATATGTTTTACAGAACAAGGTTTTGGGGAAAAGTAACTTCTGAAAATGCCTATCTCTAGATTGTGATTAAAAATTAAAAAGGAATTTTTAGAATGTGTGTTGTAATCGTTTAAACAGAGATAGGTGTAAATGATTTTAGAAACTGGATAAAAATAAATCAGATATTGGATGGTCAGTTGGCGTAAGAGGTCCGTTATTAGGTAACGGCCCAACATGGTTGTGTAAGAGGCTAAGTCGGATGCGCGCACTGGTAGGCCGCTTAGTCCAGCATGACAGAGACCTAGCTAGTCTATGAGTTTCGGAATGAAATTTGTGGTGGGATAGACTGATCAGATGTCCCTAGAATTCATCCTCTTTTATATATTTGATAAAGGTTTAATGGTTCCCGGAATGGAATAAATGATTTATAGTCCCCATAACGGGACAGATGATTTATGGGTCCAGAATTGGACAGTGGTTTTGGAAAGGATGTAGTATGCTAAAATTGAACTCTGGTATTTTTACACAGCACACTACAGATGATGTTATTTTGCAAAGCATGCTAGTTTTGATATCCATTTTATACCTGTTTTATGGATTTTTCGTATATCAGTTAATATATGTTCCTATACTGTTTTATACATCCTGTTACTGGTTATTCATATAGAGGTACTGTTGAGCAATGGATTGCTCACCCTTGTAGCTTATTTTGTATTTATTTATTGCAGATGTCTAGAAGACCAGGTCAGCGTAGAGTGTCAGCCTCCGGTCCCGGCTCCTCTGAGGTAGTTTGTATCAGGCCCTGAGGTCTGATGAGTTGCTGTAATAAGCGAGAGTGTCTGGTTTTGAATAAGTTAGTGTGTGTGGTGTAACCTAAATAATACTTGAACCTGTTTCGGCTCCTGGTTGGGGTCGTGTATTATAATAAAGTTTATTTAGTAGTTTTTGTTATAATTTATCATATTTTGGTGACATCAGCCCCTGACCCCAGGGTTGAGGCCGTCACAGTTGGTATCAGAGCCACAGGTTCAAGTCCCTAATTTAGGTTAAGAGATGAGTCAGTAAGGTGTAGGAAGTATGTCCTATAGTGTCAGTCAGCAACTCATGTCGAGGAGCAACCTTAAGTGTCAGTCGAGGGTTCTGACGGCGTTACCCTGGCATCTATTAATATTTTAATAGACTTGCCCTAACCTTGTTCTGTCTTTCCTGTATATTGTTATGATTGACAGTGGCCTATAGTGATCTCCAGTTCTCCTTCTCAGGGAAACCCGTCAGACTCAGATGATTCAGATTATGAGCGGACCTTGGATGTTGTAGTCGAGGAGACTCCCATGCCTCATCCACCTGTTCCTCCAGTTGTATCAGGAGGCGTGTCAGGACCTAGTATCCGTCCTCACTGGGTACGAAGGTCAGTGTCGGCTGTTAGGGATTTCCCTCCAGGATGTGGCCCTAGTTCCTCCACCTCGAGACCACCTGTTCCTCCCTCTGTTCCTTCAGGTGCATCCTCCCCGATCCCTTACCATATTCACCGAGCGGTGAACCAGTCTTTGATCAGAGAGCAGAGCCCAGGGTTAGCAGCTCAGCTTGACCAGATTCCAGTCGGGCCTTTCTAGGGTATTCATGCCCCTTCCTCAGATATGCAAGAGAGAGTTCGATCCTTGACTCAGGCTGCAGTAGAGAGAGCTCGGACCATTGACCGTTTCATTAGCTCCGAGTTTAGAGCTGTTCAGTACCAGGATCTTGTGAACTGGTTGGTATTTGAGTTAGGATCCATTGGTGGAAGTGGCAGTGGCTAGATTAGACTTGGTGCAGTGAGATACAGAGCTCGGAGTTAGTTGTAGGAGTTCTGTATATGCTTTTCTTATGTATGTTTTCTATGTAGTGTAGCTTGTATTAGGCGGGGCTGCTATGACAGCCAATTTTGTTGTGTACTTATTATGTTATGAGTGTTGTATTGTAGTTGTTAGATGGATTTGTACTGTTGTTGTACTATTATTTTCTGATGTTACGGTTCTCGGTTTTATTTTATTGCACTTTTGTTATTGTTGTTATTGTTATTATTGTAATTGTTACTGGATTGTTGAATTTAGATATGCATCATGAGTGGACCCCAAATAAACAAGGAAGGGAATATTTAATTGTGACCGCATTCTCCCGATGCATAAAACTGTTGCTACCCGGGGGCATGATTTTCATATAAAACCTTTTTGTTGTGTTTCAGGAGAATGCCTCCCAAGAAAAATTTCCCGTCCAATTCCTCCAGCAGGAACTCTGAAGGGGGCCCAATCATGGATGGATTACTAGATTTGTTGTGCCAACAGTCTAATCAGATGGCTCAGTAGCAAGAACAATTCCAACAACAGTAACAACAATTCCTATAATAGCACCAATAACAGCAGCAATTTATACAACAACAACATCAACAAATCCAACAACAGTTACAGCTTCAACAACAACCCCAGCCAAGAGAGTTGAACCAGACTGTTAGTTTCAAGTCTTTCCAGTTAGTTAAACCCCCAGAGTTTAAGGGCGAGGTAGACCCGATTGCTGCTAGAATTTGACTTAAAGAAATGGAGAAAGCCTTCACCCTTATTCAGGTGAGTGATGATTCTAAGTCAGATTATGCTAGTTATTTTCTAAAAGGTGAAGCAAGTTTTTGGTGGGAATCTGTGCGTGCCTTAGAAGGAGAAGGCCATGTTTCTTGGGCCAGATTTATGGAGTTGTTTCTAGAAAAGTATTTTCCAGATTATTTGCAGCGTCAGTTGGAAGTAGAGTTTTTAGAATTGAAACAGGGAGAAAGGAGTGTGGCTGAGTCTGAGGCCAAGTTTACGGAGTTGGCTCGACTAGCCCCTGGATATGTGAACACTGAGATTCAGAAAGCTAGGAAATTCCAACAAGGACTAAAGTCGGAAGTTCGTAGTGGAGTGGTGGCCCTACAACTTAAGACGTATACCTCTGTAGTTCAAGCCGCCCTGGTGATTGAGAGTGATCTGAAGTTGGCCTCCAAGGAAAGGGGTGATCGGAAGAGAAAGTTTGAAGGTGGTACAGGTAAGGCAGACCAGCAGGAGTCTAGTCGGAAGTTCCCAAGGAAGTTTGGCCAGTATAGGAATAGGAGATTTAGAAGGCAAGGCATGGCTCAGACAAATTTCGGTGTCACCTCAGTTGCCTCCGCCCCAGTCCAGTCAACCAGGCTAGTTGTGGATTGTAAGTTATGTGGTAGAAAGCATAGTAGTATGTGCCGGAAGGATGTCCAGTGTTTTAAATGCGATAAAAAGGGTCATTATGCATCAGAATGTAACCCAGGAAACATCGGAGTCACTTGCTTGAAGTGTGTAAGGTTGGGCACATCTCCAGAAACTGCAAGACGGCTACTCAAGGTAGTATAGGAGGGAATGAATCTCAAGGACCAGCAACTAGCACAGCAAGAGCCAGAACCTTTAAAATGACCAAGAAATCTAATGCTCAAAATTCAGATGTGGTTGCAGGTACGCTTTCTTTAAATTCCGTGCATGTTAAGGTTTTATTTGATTCAGGAGCGTCTAAGTCTTTTATATCTAAAGGTTGTGTAAGTAAAATGAATTTAATGTTGGAAGATCTAAATGAGCCCTTGTCGATAGAGGTAGCTAATCAGGATAAAGTTTCAGTAAACCAGTTTTGCCCTAGATGTCAAATAGAAATTTGCGGGCATCTCTTTTTGGTGGATTTAATACCCTTTCAGTTAGGAGAGTTTGATGTAATTTTAGGAATGGATTGGTTGTCTCAGCATAAGGCAAATATTGATTGTAAGAAAATGAAAGTTTTGTTATATTCAGAAGACAATAAAAGGATAGTTTATCAAGGACAAAAACAGGATAAGAAATTTCTTTCTATCTTGGAAGAGAAGAGGTTATTGAGACAAGGTTGTGAAGTGTATTTAGCCCATGTTGTGCTGAGAAGAGAGTACCCGAATTGGAGAAGATTTCAGTAGTTAATGAATTTTCAGATGTGTTTCCAGACGAGTTACCAGGATTACCACCAGATCAGGAGATTGAATTTTCTATTGATTTGATTCCGGGAGCAGAACCGGTTTCAAAGGGACCTTACCGTATGGCCCCAGTAGAAATGAAAGAACTAGCTAAACAACTTCAGGAACTTTTGGATAAAGGAGTAATTAGACCAATTATGTCCCCGTGGGGCGCGCCAGTGTTATTTGTGAAAAAAAAGGACGGAAGCATGAGATTGTGTATTGATTACCGAGAATTGAATAAGTTAACCATCAAGAATAAGTATCCCCTACCCAGGATTGATGATTTATTTGATCAATTGAAGGGAGCATGTTGTTTTTCCAAGATCGACTTAAGATCGGGCTATCATCAGTTGAAGATCAAGCCTGAAGATATATCAAAGACTGCTTTTCGAACCAGGTATGGCCATTACGAGTTTCTAGTGATGTCATTCGGGTTGACTAATGCGCCAGCGGCTTTTATGGATCTAATGAACCGGGTGTATAAGGAGTACCTGGATAAGTTTGTTATTGTATTTATTGATGACATCCTCATCTACTCAAGGACCAAAGACGACCATGTCGTACATCTAAGAATTGCATTACAAAGGTTGAGAGAAAAATGATTATATGCTAAGTTCTCAAAGTGTGAATTTTGGTTAGAGGAAGTTCAATTTTTAGGTCATATAGTTGGTAAGGATGGTATTAAGGTAGACCCTGCGAAGATTGAAGCGGTATCCAGATGGGAGCAACCAAAGGCCCCGACGGAAATTAGAAGTTTTCTTGGATTAGCAGGCTATTACCGAAGATTCGTGAAGGACTTTGCCAAGATTGCAACCCCGTTGACCAAGCTGACCCGAAAGAATGAGAGATTTGTTTGGACAGAGAAATGTGAAGAAAGCTTTCAAGAGCTAAAGAAAAGACTAGTGACAGCACCAATGTTAGCATTACCAGATGAAACTGGGAATTTCGTAATTTACAATGATGCTTCTCTTAAAGGATTAGGCTGTGTGCTAATGCAACATGATAAGGTTATTGCGTATGCGTCTAGGCAGTTAAAGCCCCATGAGCAGAAATATCCGATTCATGATCTTGAGTTGGCAGCTATAGTGTTTGCTTTGAAGTTATGGCGTCATTACTTGTATGGAGAGAAATGTGATATTTACGCGGATCATAAAAGCCTAAAGTATATATTCACCCAAAAGGACTTAAACATGAGACAAAGAAGATGGTTGGAGTTGATTAAGGACTACGACTGTTCAATTAACTATCACCCAGGTAAGGCTAATGTGGTAGCTGATGCCCTAAGTAGAAAAGAGAAATTAAATATGGCCCGTATCGCGGATGAATTAGCCCGGGACTTGGAAAAGATGGAAATCGAAATTCGAGTATTAGGTGAAGATCGGGACACGCTAAATGAGATTACTTTCCAGCCATCATTAATGGAAAAGATTAAAAGATGTCAAGAAGGAGTTATGGAACGAGAATTGGAAGATCTGACAGGAGAAGAATTATGTACTCAAAAGGATAACCACGGTCTATATAAGTTTTCCTCTCGCATCTGGATTCCTAAAGTAGCAAAACTGAAGAATGAAATATTGCGTAAAGTGCACAATTCTAGGTTTTCTATTCACCCTGGTAGCACGAAGATGTACCAAGATTTAAAGAAACACTTCTGGTGGCCAGGAATGAAGAAAGAGATTGCGGAGTGGATTAGCAAGTGTCACGTGTGTCAGAAAGTAAAAGCAGAGCACCAAAGGCCTAGTGGATTGTTGTAGCCTCTGGAGATTCCACAGTGGAAATGGGAAGAAATTGCAATGGACTTTGTGGTAGGCTTGCCGAGGACAAGATCAAATCACGATACCATTTGGGTGATCATTGATAGATTGACCAAGTCAGCGCATTTCCTCCCGATTAATAAAAAGTATTCTCTGGAAAAGCTAGTTAAAATATATTTAGATGAGATAGTTTCCAAGCATGGGGTACTTGTGTCTATAGTATCGGATCGAAATCCAAGATTTAATTCGAGGTTTTGGACAAAGTTTCAAGAGTGTTTAGGAACTAAGTTAAATATGAGCACCGCTTATCATCCTCAAACTGATGGCCAAAGTGAGAGAACGATTCAGACGATCGAAGATATGTTAAGGGTATGTGCTTTGGATTTCAAGGGAAGTTGGGATGATCATTTACCATTAATAGAATTTTCTTATAATAACAGCTACCACGCCAGCATTGGAATGTATAAGGCATATGTCATAGCCTATTTGTTTATTCGAGGATTTAACGCAACTCAAATAAGAATGTAACAAGTAAATAGTGGATCTACCGTCAAAGAGATCTCATAAAGTAACATCTGTCAAAGGATTCAGAAACAAGGTTCATCTACAGACTTGAGGAATTCATTCACTGGAAGAAGTTCAAGAAATTGATCATGCCTCAGTGATATAAATCAAGATTGTGGATTTAATCAAGTGACAGAGATCTCGTCAGGGTATCAATTAATTACAAGGATTTAATCTGAAGAAAATCAAGTTGTCAAAGTCAAGATATGAAGAAACGTCACGGAAGTTAGTCACTCATGAACCAGACAGTACATCGAGTGTCAACATTGAAGTGGTGGAATCGATTCATAATTTTCAGTGATTTTCAGAAGATATTCAGAAGAATGGTTGCTGCTCAAGGTTAGTATTAATTCTCTATTAATTAATTAAGTCATATAATTTAATTTAGAAAATAAATTATATCTGCAAAGATTAATTTATTGATTAATTGAATTAATTGATTAATTAATTCAGAATTAATATTAAGGATTTTCAGAATTTAAATTGGATTAAAATCTATTTAAATTCAACAAGACAATCTGATTGTACTAATATGAAAATCGGTATGACAATTGATAGTCATACCGAAAGTCATGTTAGTACAAATAATTGTCTTGCCGAAAGTTACACTGGGAGGAGGATAGTCTTGCTAATTCATTTGATAGTCCTACCGATTGTCTTGCTGAGCTAATTGGATTGTCATTCCAGTTCTTTTCATTCGGCTGTTTGATTAAAAGAAGCAGAAGCAGTTCATTCATTCTATCCAATCCAACACACAGAACTCGAGAACAAAAAGAAAAAGAAGCAGACACAATATTTCATCTTCTCTGCTACTTCACGATTAAATTTCTAGTTTGTAAAGTTAAATCCAAACCACTAGAAATATTTATCTTGTTCTTGTGTAACAATCTAGCGGATCAAAATCCCTAGAACTTAATCTCAAATCGCGTTTAGCATTTGATTCTAATTATTGCAAAAATAGAAAAAGTTCATGTCGAATTTATTCTAAATTTGTGATAATTAATTTGAGATTAATTCCTTGTAATCGATACAGTTGTTGTAACACCTTTCAAGTTTAATAATATTATTATTTAACTTGAATTTTGTTTCACATTTTTTATTCCGCATTTATTCGATTATTCGGTAATGTTTGTATTCAACCCCCCTTCTACAAACACATTGGGACCTAACAATTGGTATCAGAGCCTTCTGATTAACGAACAAATCAAGATCCTAGACTTTTGTGATTTTTCAACTCCTTGAATTTTTATTTATTCAAAAATTCATAATGACTTCACAAAAAGTTGGAACCGTTAAAATTCCACTATTTGATAAAGAAAATTATATCATGTGGAAGAAGAAGATGCTCTTGTTTTTACAAGTTGCAAATCCCAAATATCTGAACTTGTTAAAGAAGGGTCCAACAACTCCAATGATTATTGAACCAGAGGTGATAGTAGATGATGTTGTGATTACCAAAGCTAGAACCTATCCAAAAGAGCCTGAAGATTTTACTCCTGCTGAGAAGGAAGAAGCCTCCTTGGATGTCAGCCTTCAATTAATATTAATTGATTCCCTTGATCCCTTGATGAACAGACATGTGATGAACTGTAAAAATTCCAAACACATGTGGTAAACTATTGAGGTGATTAATAAAGGCACAGAGGAAGTTAGGGAGAACAAGTTGGAGATTCTAACCTCTGAGTATGAACATTTTAAATCAAATCCAGGAGAAGGAATTTCTGAAGTGTTTGAGAGGTACAATGCATTGATCAATAACCTGAACATAAATGGAAAATATTATTCAATCAGGGAGGTCAACAAAAAGTTCCTTTTAACACTGCCAACTCATCTTGAACATAGAATCACTGCCATTAGAGAAGCTAGAGATCTGAGTGAGATTTCTTTGGATAGACTCTATGGTGTGTTGAAAACCTACGAGTTGGAGCAGATTCGGCAAAAGGAAGTCTACGGGAAAGATAGAATGGTCAGCACATCTACTGCTCTTGTAGCTGAAGGTCAACAACAACAACAATCTCAACAGTCGGAGAGAATGGTACAGTTTTCCAAGGCTGAGGAAAATGTGATAGTAGCAGAATATGATCCTCCTACTACAAATCAATCCAGTGATGATTTTTATTCCTTGGAAGAGCTGGAGCAATTGGAAGATGAGTCAATGGCCCAAATTGTCAAGAGATTCTCCAATGTCAGATTCAAGAGAAATCCCAAGTTCAAGTACAAGTCCAACTACAACAGATTCCAGACAGGTGGATCTTCATCCTCTAACACCAGTAGTGGTGGATACAAAATAGGGATGGTTGATCGGAGCACCATTAGATGCTATAACTGCAATGAGTTGGGACACTTTGCCACAGAATGCAGGAAGCCAAAGCAAGTAAGGAAGAACTCTTATGATTCAAATCAGAAGAGTAACTCTGAGAGGGCTTACCTGGAAAAGGGAAGAAGCTGGGATGATACTGATAGTGAAGATGAAGAAGATGAGAATCTTGCTCTTATGGCTATTGATGGAAAAGCTTCATCGTCAAGAAAAGAGGTAAAATTTACTGATGCTGAATTAGTTTATCATCTAGGAGGTTCCTTAGATTGTGCTCGTCGTGATAATGAACTGTTAAGTCAGCAGATCAAAGACCTTGAGAAAGAGGTCAATGAATTAAGACTTGTGCACATTAATTAAGACAAGTTAAAAGAACAAGTATCTTTTCTAGAGAATAGAGTTGACTGTTATAGACAACTCGAAACTATTCTCAAAGACAAGATCACCGGTCTTGAGACTAAGGTTAGAGCCTACTTCAATTCTTGTTCGAAGGCTAAAGAGTTCTACAGTAAGCATGCTGTTAATCAAACATCTGGAATAGGTTATGATTATAATGCTGCAATTGGAGAATTAGGCATAAACTCCCCTCCTCATGTCTGTGCTAAAGGGAGGGAAGTACCACATGTGCTTAAGGGTGTTGATGAACCCATCTATAAAGCATCAATTGCTGAACCATTTGATGCGACCTCTTCTGTTATTCAAGAAGAAATACGTGCTGAAGATCATGCTAATGAGAAGGTTGTTTCCAAGCCAAGTGTGTCGAAAGTTCCAGTCAAAGTTGTGAAAGCAACTGAGACTAACTCAGACACACATGAGTTGGATAACAAAAATGCCATGTCTACCATGCATAAATTGCCTGCTGTTAATATCTCTCATAAAGCATGTGGTGTTTCTAATTGTATGTCTTGTGCTTTTAATATGATGTATGCTTATTTTAATGGTAAGCATGTTTCTAATGATAAGACTACTCCTCGTCAGCATGTGAATAATAAGAAGAATGATAGGTCTAAGACTGCTAGTCCTTCTAAGGCTAGAAAGGAGACATTTGTGCCTAAGCTTAAACAGAAATTTGTTAAGGCTGTTTACAAGGTCAAATGTTCAGTCATTGAGAAAGTTGAGACCATTAAAATTAAAAATGTTGTTTTGCCTGACAAAGGACAATTCTACAAGTATGCCGGGCCCAACCAAGTTTGGGTTCTAAAGAAGGTCTAATCCATTTGTAGTGCAGGGCATTAAACAGGTGGAACCGGTAGTGTGGATTCTTGATAGTGGATCATCAAGACATATGACCGGAGATAGAGCCCTGCTATCAAATATGGATTAAGAAAGCTGGCCCCCTGGTTACCTTTGGAGATAACAGCAAAGGTTTATCTGAGGGATATGGCTGTTTGCAAGCTGGGAATGTTATTATTGAAAATTTGTATATTGTGCTAGGTTATTATCAGGAAGCAGTATCTAACATATAGCACCAGTGATGAGACTTGAGAATATTACGACATATCAGGCACCTGCTGCACATTACACTTGGAATTGGACTCTAGTAAGATGTGTACAAGTGTACTCCTGGTTGGTGAGTCAAAAGAGGAAGTCAGTGCACCACAGTTCATGGACTTTGCAGCTGCAGATCTATTGGACTATGCAATCTCTTCTTCACAATCTCAGTTCAGGTTGGTATGAACTAGTGTACTGCTCAAGCAATCGTCATATTTATAACTCTCTAATCACTGGGCAGAGTCATATTGTTTTATATGTGCAGTGAGTTTTAGGGGTAAATCAAACTTCTTTCTACATTAGTGATTTCTTATTTCATGTAAAATCTTTTGAAATCACTATTGTACATCATCTCTCTCAAAAGATTAAATGTATAATTTTCATTCATTATAGATCTTAAGTACATTTTATTTCTCTATATTGCCCTATGTTCTGTGATACAAATTAAGTCTCCAATGGCTTTCTTTCATTGACAGTCATGAGGTTGAAAACCCACAACATCTATCCCAGACTGTAAAGACAAACACAGAAACAGAACCAACTAACACTCTTTTACCACTAAATGTAGTATGGATGAGCGTGAGGGAGATAGTGCCTTAGTGCACCATATAAGGAAGGTTCTGAAGTCAACCCAGTAGCTCTGTCTCCTACAATAGATGAGTAGTATTTAAACTGAGACAACTGCTAGCCCCCATACATCTTCTCAAAAAGATGTAATGGTTGAAAAGGCACAAAAACAGTTACTAGATTCATTCTCTCAACAGGGTGCGTCTATTGAAATTTGCCTGTCGGCCAGGGTATCCGATGTAGTGTCACCACCTCAAATATAAACAATTCTTGATGCACAAGGAAAGGTTACACACACAAAGGATGAGTTGACGGAAACAAGAGTTTCGACCATTTTAAGGTCAGATTCGATTGTTCAAGGTTCGTTAATGGACTAATTGCCTTTACAGGTGTTAGGAGAGGATACTAATCCAAAAGTCATATGTCAGTGGTCAGTGTCTACCTCCCCAGGCTTAAATCCCCTGGATGCATCTGTGGATAGTGGATCTGATATAGGTGTAGATCGGCAACTTGTTGACAATGATTCAGATATTACCTGATGAGTCACAAGGAAATGTCTTCACAGACATTAGAAGGGAACTTTGATCTTTATGCTAAATTCGTTGGATCATTGTTTACCTTCTCAGAATTCAAATCTGGACCCCTAAAAGGGAAACTAGCAACTTGTAGATTATGACTCAGATTCATCTGACGAGTTTAACAAGGATGGGGATTTGTGAACTCCCATTGCACCACCTGTGACCTCCTTAAGGATGGCTAAGGTGATTTTCCTTGCAGGTACAGCTGAATGTTGGAGCTATGAGAGAAGAGTGATACACTTGTGAGAATGAGTGTAAACACGAGTGGAGAGAAGAGTGAAACACATGTGAGGTACACTAAACAGAATCACACACTCACAGTGAGAAAGAAAGAGAAACTACTTGTTATTTTTTCCAACCATGTGAAATATGAGAACTCCTTCAGACGACGACATACATTCCTTCTTTAAGGGGGAGATAAAAGCTTAAGTAATAGTTTGGAGGATTCCTCAACTAAGGGGGAGAAATAGCAGGGAGGAAGAAAAAGATCCTACACATGTACACTACACCACACCATTGTTGTTTGTAACTACGGATCCTATTGTACGGGAGAGGTGGTAAACACAAGGTGATTTTCTAGTAAGGGAAGAAGTTGTTTTCAAAAGGGGAGTACCATTGGTTTTTATCTGCGGATCCTATTGTACGGGAGAGGTGGTAAACGAAGGTGATCTTCTTTAATCAGTTGATTCTCATAGGGGGAGAAGCAAGAGAGATATGTGCTTCTCAACAGGAAATGTGGTTGTACAAAAGAAGATGAAACTACTTGAAGATATGTTCAGTCTAGAGGAACATTTATTTGGAATCTGGAAAATGTTAAAAGTTATCCAGAATTTTTCTGCTATTTACTATGCATTTCTGTTTATATCTTTTTCTTATTTGTTAGTTGAGTTATCCTCTAGGTATTTGTGTGTTATTGTTTAACAAACAAATAGGGGGAGATTGTAAGGCATATGTCATAGCCTATTTGTTTATTCGAGGATTTAACTCAACTCAAATAAGAATGTAACAAGTAAATAGTGGATCTACCGTCAAAGAGATCTCATAAAGTAACATCTGTCAAAGGATTCAGAAACAAGGTTCATCTACAGACTTGAGGAATTCATTCACTGGAAGAAGTTCAAGAAATTGATCATGCCTCAGTGATATAAATCAAGATTGTGGATTTAATCAAGTGACAGAGATCTCGTCAGGGTATCAATTAATTACAAGGATTTAATCTGAAGAAAATCAAGTTGTCAAAGTCAAGATATGAAGAAACGTCACGGAAGTTAGTCACTCATGAACCAGACAGTACATCGAGTGTCAACATTGAAGTGGTGGAATTGATTCATAATTTTCAGTGATTTTCAGAAGATATTCAGAAGAATGGTTGCTGCTCAAGGTTAGTATTAATTCTCTATTAATTAATTAAGTCATATAATTTAATTTAGAAAATAAATTATATCTGCAAAGATTAATCTATTGAATAATTGAATTAATTGATTAATTAATTCAGAATTAATATTAAGGATTTTCAGAATTTAAATTGGATTAAAATCTATTTAAATTCAACAAGACAATCTGATTGTAGTAATATGGCAATCGGTATGACAATTGATAGTCATACCGAAAGTCATGCTAGTACAAATAATTGTCTTGCCGAAAGTTACACTGGGAGGAGGATAGTCTTGCTAGTTCATTTGATAGTCCTACCGATTGTCTTGCTGAGCTAATTGGATTGTCATTCCAGTTCTTTTCATTCGGCTGTTTGATTAAAAGAAGCAGAAGCAGTTCATTCATTCTATCCAATCCAACACACAGAACTCGAGAACAAAAAGAAAAAGAAGCAGACACAATATTTCATCTTCTCTGCTACTTCAAGATTAAATTTCTAGTTTGTAAAGTTAAATCCAAACCACTAGAAATATTTATCTTGTTCTTGTGTAACAATCTAGCGGATCAAAATCCCTAGAACTTAATCTCAAATCGCGTTTAGCATTTGATTCTAATTATTGCAAAAATAGAAAAAGTTCATGTCGAATTTATTCTAAATTTGTGATAATTAATTTGAGATTAATTCCTTGTAATCGATATAGTTGTTGTAACACCTTTCAAGTTTAATAATATTATTATTTAACTTGAATTTTGTTTCACATTTTTTATTCTGCATTTATTCGATTATTCGATACTGTTTGTATTCAACCCCCCCCCCCTTCTACAAACACATTGGGACCTAACAGAATGCCACCCTACGAAGCTTTATATGGACGAAAGTATAGATCACCTCTATACTGGGATGAGGTAGGAGAAAAGAAAGTGTTAGGACCTGAATTAGTACAGCAGACAAAAGAAGCAGTAGTGTTAATTCGAAAAAGATTGGAAGCCGCTCAGAATAGAAAGAAAAAGAATGCAGATTTGCATCGAAAGGACGTAAGTTTTGAAGTAGGATCATTGGTATTACTAAAAGTTTCGCCATGGAAGGGATTGGTTCGATTCGGTCAGAAAGGTAAGCTGAGTCCGCAATATGTAGGACCATTCGAAGTTTTGAAGCAAATAGGAAAAGTTGCATACGAAATAACTTTACCCCCGCAGTGGCAGCATATCCATAACGTATTTCATGTGTCCATGTTGAAGCCGTACATTCCTGCCTCGAATCAAGTAATTGAATATGAACCGATCGAGCTTTAATCGGATTTATCCTATGTGGAGCAGCCAATCCAGATATTAGACTGTAAGGAGCGTGTACTTAGGAATAAATCTATCCCTATATTAAAGTACTTTGGAGAAACCCTAGGGTAAAAGAGTCTACCTGGGAACTAGAATCAGATATGCTTGACAAATATCCTCACTTATTTAATTAGTAGAGATTCTGAGGGCAGAATCCTTTTAAGGGGGAAGGATATAACGACTCGTATATTTCTATAATATTTAAATATGTAATTATTGCGTAGATAATTAATAAATAAGTTTATATTACTTATGGTCTCTGTGTTTATTTATTTGGTTTGTCTCTAAAATGTTTTTTTATGATTCTATAATTTTGCTAATTATTTTAGGGATTTTACAAAATTTACAAATCAATATTCTGTTATATACTTATTCTTCAATGATTATCTGAATTCATTTAAATTGTAAAATCCATATTTAATTCTTGGATTCTTCAAAAATTATGAAACTCATATTTTATTAGGTTTACAATATTTTGAGAATTTTAAAATTATTTTGGTAATTTTCGGGAGTAATCTTACTAACGCATTGTTTCGTTTATTTGTTTAACGCGGGTATAAGTTGTGTTTGTAAAGTACTTTAAAAATTATGAAAATTTTATTTTATTAACTCTCGAATATTTCGAGAATTTTGGTATTAAAATTTTAATTTTTCGATAAATTTTAAAACGCGATTGGTTCGTCAAACTGGCAAAAATGAACCAGAAATTTTACAGAAAGGGGTTCAGGAAACGTGTTAGCAGTTGGCAAATTGTTTGATACGTGTAAGCAGCAGAGTTTTTTTTTAACAATCAATTTCTTTGTCTCTCTACTCTCGGATGTCTCTCTCTTTCGTTATCTCTCTCTCTGCTCTTCATCTCTCTCTCGCCTTGTCTCTCCTCTACACTCTCTCTTTCCCCTCTATTTTCCCTTTTCCTCCTCTCCTCTCTATCTCCGTTTCTCCTCCCGTTTTTCATCAAGGCCGCCGTAACTTTATTTTTCCGGTTCGTTTCCGGTGACCTTTGATCCGATTCTTTCTGGTTGATGTATATATATGTATATATACGTATATATATGTATGTCCTGTGTGTGTATTCAGTTGCATGTGTGTGTGTGTCCCTATTTTCCCTGATTCTTGCCGCGGTTCTTTTGGTTTTCCGGTTGATTGTTGCAGTTTGTGGTTGTGGCGCGTGTTGGTGCGCGTGTTGTGCAGTTTGGGATTTAATTAATTTTTGGTTTTGTGCAGGAATTTTGACTAATATTTCATGATATTAAATTTAATTCGTGCGGGATGTGATTTTAATAAATCGGTGAAATTTATTAGGACACCCGTGTATTTTCGGGCACCAATAAATTTTGCTGCCACGCACGATGAATTTATACGAGCGCGCGGTGGAAGGTGATGACCCTGTTCTGAGTTCCAAATATTTTAATAACTAAAATTTGTATAAATTATGTTCGGGACTAAAATTTAGTTATGTGACGATTCAAATTGATTTTGTTGGGATTTGACATCGATTGATGTTTCGACGGGTAGGCCTATAAACAGAGGAGTCGCTGTCCAATTTTTCTAAAAATTACCTTAAATTATAAATCGAGTACATATATCTCGTTTAATACAAATTAAACTCTAATTTTTATGTGCACTATTATTACGTATATGTTATTGATATTAATATGCTTATGAGTCGAGAATTATATCGTAGGGTAATTAGTTAGTGAGGAAAAGTCAAGCATGATCGGTCGTTTAACCTAGGTTATTTTGATTTCGTAGGTTCGAGTCAAAGGACCCAGTAGTTGAAGTCAATTAGAGTTAAGCCAGAGTTAGTGCAAAGCTTCGCAAGGCAAGTACCCCTGAACTAATCTTTTACAGTTCAGTATATATGAATAGTTGTTAATTTAAATTATGTAATGGAACAGAACGCTTTAAGTTACGTATTCCCCCTATTTAAATATGTTTTGCTGAACGAGGTTTTGGGGAAAAAGTAACTTCTGAAAATGCCTATCTCTAGATTGTGATTAAAAATTAAAAAGGAATTTTTAGAATGTGTGTTGTAATCGTTTAAACAGAGATAAGTGTAAATGATTTTAGAAACTGGATAAAAATAAATCAGATATTGGATGGTCAGTTGGCGTAAGAGGTCCGTTATTAGGTAACGGCCCATCATGGTTGCGTAAGAGGCTAAGTCGGATGCGCCACTGGTAGGCCGCTTAGTCCAGCATGACAGAGACCTAGCTAGTCTCTGAGTTCCGGAACAAAATTTGTGGTGGGATAGACTGATCAGTTGTCCCTAGAATTCATCCACTTTTATATATCTGATAAAGGTTTAATGGTTCCCGAAATGGAACAAATGATTTATAGTCCCCGTAACGGGACAGATGATTTATGGGTCCAGAAATGGACAGTGGTTTTGGAAAGGAAGTATCATGCTAAAATTGAACTCTGGTATTTTTACACAGCACACTACAGATGATGTTATTTTGCAAAGCATGCTAGTTTTGATATCCAGTTTATACCTGTTTTACGGATTTTTCGTATATCAGTTAATATCTGTTTCTATACTGTTTTATACATCCTGTTACTGGTTATTCATATAGAGGTATTGTTGAGCAATGGATTGCTCACCCTTGCAGCTTGTTTTGTATTTATTTATTGCAGATGTCTAGAAGACCAGGTCAGCGTAGAGTGTCAACCTCCGGTCCCGGCTCCTCTGAGGTAGTTTTTATCAGGCCCTGAGGTCTGATGAGTTGCTGTAATAAGCGAGAGTGTCTGGATTGAATAAGTTAGTGTGTGTTGTAACCTAAATAATACTTGAACCTGTTTCGGCTCCTGGTTGGGGTCGTGTATTATAATAAAGTTTATTTAGTAGTTTTTGTTATAATTTATCATATTTTGGTGACATCAGCCCCTGACCCCGGGGTTGAGGCCGTCACACCTTTAGGGTACCAAATTCCAAGATTTGGAGTTCCCTTAAGGTACCTATATATCCTTTTAACAGCTATAAGATGAGACTCTTTTGGTTCAGCTTGGAATCTAGCACATAAGCATGTTGTAAACATAATATCTGGTCTATTTGCTGTGAGATAAAGTAATGAGCCTATCATACCTCTGTAGCTTGTGATATCAACTTTCTTACCAGTTTTGTCCTGATCAAGCTTGGAGGTTGTTGGCATGGGAGTCTTTGCTGGAGTTGAATCTTCCAGATTATACTTCTTGAGAAGTTCTCTGATATACTTGGATTGACAAATAAATATACCATCTTTCCTTTGACTCACTTTTAATCCAAGAAAATAGTTCAACTCTCCCATCATGCTCATCTCGTACTTACTCTGCATTAGCTTAGAGAATCTCTTGCAAAGATCATCATTATTAGAACCAAATATAATATCATCAACATTTACTTGAACTAATATCATATCAGATTTATACATTTTATGAAACAGAGTTTTATCTATGACACCTCTAGTAAAACCATTTTCAAGTAAAAACTCAGAGAGAGTGTCATACCATGTCATTGGTGCTTGCTTAAGACCATAGAGAGCTTTGAATAGAAAGTATACAAAATCAGCCAGATTTGGATCTTCAAAACCTGGGGGTTGTTCTACATACACTTCTTCTTCTAGCTCCCCATTCAGGAATGCACTCTTCACATCCATTTGATAAACTTTGAATTTTGAATGTGTTGCAAATGCCAGAAACATCCTGGATTGCCTTAAGTCTAGCCACTAGTGCATAGGTTTCATCATAATCTATACCCTTTTCTTGAGAGTAACCTTTAGCTACCAGTCTGGCCTTGTTTCACGTTACAATGCCATCTTCATCTAGCTTGTTCCTGAATACCCATTTAGTGTCTATCACTGACTTGTTCTTTGGTCGGGGTACCAGCTTCCATACCTTCTGCCTCTCAAACTGATTGATTTCTTCTTGCATAGAAATAACCCAATTTGGATCTTCCAGTGCCTCATCCACTTTCTTAGGTTCTATTTCTGAAAGAAACCCTGAAAAGTGACATTCATTCTGAGTGGCATGTCTAGTTCTTACTCATGTGTCGGGATCACCAATGATCAACTCAAAGGGATGGTCTCTGTTCCAAACTCTTTGACGAGGTAGATAAGATCTTGATGTTTCTCCTTGTTCAGTCTGATGTGGAGTGTGAACTGTAGATCCTCTTCCTGCTCCCCCTGAGTTGTTGTCACCATGAATGGATGATTCTGATCTTGGTGTAGTGGTTATTGATGGTGTTCTTGTATGATTATCATAATCATTGTTTCCACCATTACCACCACTTGATCCTGAATCAACATTGCCATGTGTTATAGATATAGTTCTAGCAATTTCAGGTTTTATTATCTCCAAAGGATCATCTGATAGATTTTGAAATTCCAGAGATTCAGAATCCTTTTCTCTTTGCAAGCTTTCCAACTTGGTGTCGTCGAATGTTACATTAAGGCTTTCAATAACCTTCTGATCAGATATCATATAAACCCTGTAAGCTTTAGATTCCAGAGAATAGCCAAGAAATATGCCTTCTTCTGCCTTAGCATCAAACTTTCCTAGATGCTCATTTCCTTTCTTCAGCACAAAGCATTTAGCACCAAACACATGAAAGTATTTCAGTGTTGGTTTCTTGTCATCCATTATCTCATAAGGAGTCTTGTCATGATCTTTATTAATCAGGGTCCGATTTTGAGTGTAACACGCAGTATTGACAGCTTCAGCCCAGAAGTAAGTAGAAAGTCTTGATTCACTTAGCATAGTCCTTGCTGCTTCAACCAAGGTACGATTCTTCCTTTCTACTACCCCGTTTTATTGTGGAGTTCTTGGAGCTGAATACTGTCTCAAAATACCTTTCTCTGTACAGAATTCATTTAGAAATGCATTCTAGAATTCTGTCCCATTATCTGATCTGATCTTCCTGATAGGTAATTTCGCTTCCATCTCAATTTTCTTTATATGATCCACTATCAGCTGAGGTGCTTCATCCTTGGATTGTAAGAACAACACCCATGTGTATTCGGAGAAGTCATAGACCATCACTAAAGCATATATTTTCCTTGATAGTGATAACACATTCACTGGACCAAACAAATCCATGTGAATCAACTGAAGAGGTACAGTTATGCTTGTCATTTCCTTGCTTCTGTGTGATGCTTTCTTTGATTTCCCCTTTTCACATATTTCACAGAGTCCTTCTTGACAGAATTCCATCTGTGGTAGTCCTCTCACTAATTCTCTCTTGACCAGAGAGTTCATTATCTTCAAGTTCAAGTGTGAAATCTTTTTGTGCCATAACCAATTTTGTTCTGATCAAGCTTTGTTGTAGAAACATCTGATTACTCCATCACAGGTAGACTTCAAGTCAGCTACGTACAGATTACCTTTCCTTACTCCCTGTAAAGCAAGCTTCTCATCTTTCCTGTGAGAGATCAAACATCTTTCTGATCTGAAATCAACATTGTATCCCTTGTCACAAAACTGACTTATGCTCAGAAGATTATGCTTCAATCCTTCCACAAGAGAGATGTTTTCAATGATGACATTATCAATTTCCAAATTGCCATATCCCTTCATAAATCCTTTGTTTTCATCTCCAAAGGTAACTATAGGGCCAGCTTTCTCAACCACTCATGTGAGCAGGGACTTTTCTCCTGTCATGTGCCTAGAACACCCACTGTCCAGAATCCACATGAACTTTTCCTTTTTTACCTTACCCTGCAAACACAGATTGATTAAGAAGACTTTGGTACCCAAGATTTCTTGGGTCCTGAAGGTTTAGGGGTAGAAACAGTATGAATAATTGAAACCTTGACAGGCTTACCTTTCACTTTGACTGACTCCTTCTCAGTGCTAGTCTTATCAGAGATGTTAGACTTAGAGACATGAGGTACTACAGTCTTAGCCTATGTGTGCTCATTACCCATGCTTGTCTTAGTGTCAGTGCAAGTGCTAGCAGTTGCATGAAAGCTTTAAAATATTCAGACATGGTAACAAATGCACATGGCATACATCCAACTACACCACAGGGCTCATGAAAGCTAGGCATGTTAGGCATGGCAGGCATACTGGAAAATGCAACAGATTCTACTTTAGCTTTAGTGCATGCATGTGTAAGGTGTGCAGCAGAATTACAATTATTACATCTTCTGAGATACAGATGAGGAAGATGCAAAGTCAGATTTCTTATTTACACCTACCTTGCCATTTATGTTCTACTTAGTCTTAACCTTAGCACCCTCACCAGTCTTAGAGTTAACTATGGGGTCTGGTTTCTTAAGTGTGTCAGGTTCCTTACTATCCACCTTATTACCTGGGTCAGTTATGGATTTGGCTTTACTAGCTGGAGCCTTAGGAGTCTTAGGGGATTCCTCTTCCTTCTCTCTATCTTCAGCAATCAAAATTTGAAAAGGAAAGGGCTTTCATTACACCCTTAGGAGTCATTTAATTTTGCTCCCTTGGGTTTTCTGCAATCAGATGCAAAGTTCCCTAACTCATTGCAGTTGTAGCATCTTGTTTTGCTTCTGTCTATCCAGCTTGACTTGTAGCCTCCTCTGGAGCTTGACCGTGATGAGTAGCTTCCTTTCTAAAATCTCCCTGATGAACCCCTTGGTTTGTAGTTGGGCTTTCTTCTGAATCTAACATGACTAAATTTTGCAGCCATGTATGCCATAGATTTGTCCTCCAACTGTTCAAGTTCTACTTGAGTATAGAACTCACTTTCATCCTCTGGCTCACCATGAGAAATTTCAGCTACGACAATTTCTTGAATTATTTAGGAGGGTGCAACCTTATTTTCTTGAGTTTCAGGTTCACGAACTACAAGTGCAGTGGTTTTTGCAAGTGTCATACTCTTACTGTCAAGAGAACCAGGTCCATAGATAATAGCTCTCTGTTCTTGCTCCAGCTCATGTGTTCTCAACTTTCCATAGATCACATCTAGAGACATAGTAATAAAATCTGCTCTTTCCCTGATTGATGTGTTCATTTGTTCCAGGTGAACTGGGAGCGTTGGCATTAACTTTCTGTTGGACTCACGTATAGGATAAACTTTCCCTTGCAGCTTTAATTCACTTAACAGTCTTGTATATCTCTCAAAGAGTGAAGACAGTGCTTCTCCGGGTAGAAGTTTGAATGCCTCATACTAAGTCGTCAGAATATCCATCCTGTTTTCTTTGACTTCTTCTGTACCTTCAATTAAAAGCTCAATGGTTTCCCACATTTCTTTTGCACTGTTACTTCCTAAAAGCTGATGACTCATATCTATATCGGTCGATTCCACAATTATGACTTGAAGGCTTGTGTCCAGATTTATCAACTCCTTGTCAGTTTCCGTATATTTAGACGGATCCCTGGGAGTGGATGAGGAAGGAATTCTTACACCATCTGTGGTTGTGGATTCAGCAACTACTTCCATCAGAACATAAAGGCTATTCAGTAATATCCCAATGTAAAGTGGATTCGAGGATTTCATAAACAGCATCATCTTTTTCTTCCATAGGTTGTAATTATCTCTATCGAATGGGGGAACCTTTATACTTCCAATTCTTTGGTTGTTCATCATCTTGGCGGAATTAAATTATTTAAAGTTCAAAAATTTCAAGAAATGCAAGAAATTTTTGAAGAACTTGTTTCTTTCTCCGGATCTTGATCTGTATATCAATCAACAAACTTTGATACCAATTGTTAGTCCCAAAGTATCGTAGAAGGGGGGGTTGAATACGATACCTACAATCTTCTCGATTCGTTTACAAGTTCTTCGTTAAAAGTACGGAATCAAATAAGACACAAAATAATTCGAGGAAGATATTGTTTTATTAATATAATCCTTGAGGTTGCTACAATATAATCAATAAATTGATTAGCTACAATAAATTCAGCAGCATAACAATATGTTTACAAGTTTAATAAATGAGGGGCTTTAATGGAGCTCTCGTAAACTAAATTGTGTTGCTGAAGAAGATGACTGATTATGAATTACATTCATTCAGCTTATGTTATAGACTTTCAAATTCAATGGACAGGTGGCATGTTTGTGTCCACACATTCCATTTAAATTTGTTGCAATTGATTCACTGGAGATCACAAAGTGCTCTTATGGCGACCTGTACATTTTGCCTTCTCTATGGCGACTAGCTGAGGCTTTATGGCGACAAGGTAAGGCTCTGTTGTGACCAGGTGTACTTATGAAGTCCTATGGCGACAAGGAAAATCCCTATGGCGACCAGGTGAATCCCTGTGAACTTTGAAGTCCTATGGTGACTAGCCAAAGCCCTATGGCGACCAGGTGAATCCCTTAGAGATTTCTCTATGGCTACCAGTTTTGTGGCGACCATAAAGTGTCCTATGGTAGTATACACTTCTATGGCGACTTGAGAGAAGAGTATTATGCCTTACAGTGTTCTTGCTTCTGTTTAGCCATTCTTTATCGTATCAATATTTTCTTCTGTAACTGAATTAAAATTCCTTCTTGAATACTAATGTTTGGTGCACTGGTCTGGTTCACAAACAACTAGCATTGAGAGAACCTAATTCAATTTGTCTTGTGTTTCTGAGCTGATACAGATTGGTGATTATCCATTGCTTCTTTCACCGAACCCTTGATCTGTAACTCTTGAAATCAATTCATGTAACTGATGCTTAAAGTCCCTTCTTGTCTTATTCTTCATGGCTGCTTGAACATGACAATGATCATCTTCCCATAATCTGTTAGAGGACTTAAAGAGTCAATTGCATCTTTTGGTTCTTTGTGTTTATCCTGTCTTCATCTATAGGGTTCATGTGCTTCACAGTTTAATATTGTTTATCTGTTTCTGTTTTCATGTTGAGTTATAAATCCTCAATTACATGTTACATTACATTATGCTTTATATCTCTCCAATGAATATCCCAGAAAAATTGCTTCAAAAACTTTAGACTCAAATTTTCTCACATATTCAAAGTAGTCTTTCAAAATATAACACTTGCTTCCAAACACATGAAGATGCTTTACAGTAGGCTTTCTTTTAGACATGATTGAGTAAGGTGATTTTCCATGAGCCTTGTTAATGAGATATCTGTTTTGAGGGTAGCATGCAGTGTTAACAGCCTCTTCCTGGAAACTTGTTGGCAACTTGGCGTCTTGCAGCATTATTCTGGAAGCTTCAACTAATGTTTTGTTCTTCCTCTCAACTACTCCATTCTGTTGAGGTGTTCTAGCTACTGAGAATTCTTGAACAATGCCTTTGTTTTTGCAGAATTCACTCAATATTGCATGTTGTAAAAGACATGTATGTACTTTAACTAGACTAAGACATCTTGTCAACCTTAAGTAAGTTGTATTGTTATCTTAATTTGTATTTTGTACTTGTAACACTTAAAGTCTGTAAAAATGCAAAGGAGCAGACTGGAGTCTTTTTCCTAAAACAGTATCAAGCCTAAGGATTCTATCTGGAAGAAGATCAAGTAGATCATGCCTCAGAAGAATTTTGAAGAAGCTTGGAGTTGAATAAATCTGTTTGGAGAAAAACACTCTAAGTCAAGATCTCTACAAGTCACAGATTTAATGTTATAAATAAGTCATTTGAGAACTCCAGAATGGCTTATCGAGAAGTCAAGATAGCTACTAGAGAACTCAGGAAGATATCGACAAGCCAAATTGAAGAACTGAAGATTGAAGATATCGACAAGTCATTCCTTCACTAGAGAACTCAGAGTTATCGACAAGTCTACATACAGTAGAGAACTCTGAGTTATCGATAAGTCAAGTTCAACTAGAGTACTCAGAGATATCAATAAGTCAAAATTCACTAGAGAACTCTGAGATATCGACAACTTGAATTTGACTAAAGAACTCTGAGATATTGACAAGTCAAGAAGCCACTAGAGAACTAAGAGTTATCGATAAGTCAAAGTGAAGATGTGAAGACTAGAGATCTCGACAAGCCTAAAATTTCTTATAGAGAACTGAAGACCTCTACAAGCCAAACTAAACATAGAATACTGGAGAGCTCGATAGTTCAATATACTTATCGAGATGTCAAGTGTTTTATAAACCTAAACTGGAGATCTCGAGGTACAATCTCAAAGTACAAAATTGTAGATCAGTTGAATATCCAGGATAAACAATCAACAAACAATCCAGCAGCTGGATTGACAAGTCTACAAAAAACAGCTTGAAGAATGTGCAAGATCAATGGAAAAGATTAACTGACTGAGGAAGATTAAAGTGAACACGGGATGCTAAAGATATGTTAAGCCAGAAATGGAAGATCTGTTTTTCTATAAATACAAATGACAATTGACAGTTTAGAAAAGCTAATAGCATGTTTTATTATCCACTGTGTAAACCAGCAGTTAACTTAAGTTATAAAGTTAACACTGGTCCTTTAGTCAGAAGTAACAATTTAGATCAAATTTCTTGTAACATTCTCAAGTAGAAGCTAAGCTCTTTATCAACAAAGAGCCTAGAAATTTTGTAACAAAACAGTCTTAATTTTAATATAAAATTCAGTGAGTTTTGAAGATCTGTGTTCTTTATTTTTCTGCAAATTTAATCTCTGCATGAACACATCTCACTACAATAATTAATTTACTTTGTTCAACCACAAACATTCAAAAAAAGCTCAAAAACAGTAAAACACATTCACCCCCCATGTGTGTTATTCATTTCCTAACAAGTGGTATCAGAGCAAAATCTGAAAGTAAACAAATTTAAGATCTTGGACGAATGAATACACAAAAAATCAGTAGCATCAAAATTCCTACCTTTGACAAAGCTAACTACTCTTCGGAAAAAGAAAATGATGATGTTCATCAAGATGGCCAATCCACTCTACATTCAGATACTCAAGAATGAACCCTTCATTCTTATGGTTAGAGTTAAGGAATCTACAGAAGATCCAAAAGATCCTTCTGAGTATTCTGACCTTGAAAAGGAGAAAGTCTCCATGGATAGTAGCTTGCAATTAATATTGATTGAGTCACTTGACAATGTGATGTACAACAACATTGTCAACTATGACACTGCCAAGCAAATATGGGAAAAGATTGAGATACTCTGTGAAGGAACTGAAGAAGTTAGGTCGAACCAAAGAAGTATACTGTAAGGTCCCGTAAGAGGGCTATTTTAAGCTAAAGGGGAGTTCAATAACTTAATTACCAATTTAAAAATTGTAGTGGCGTATTAAAAATATTTTATCCCTTTCTAAAACTTTACCGAGTGCTTATGCAGTTTATATGTGCGGAAAATAAAGTGCAAGGAAAGAAAATACCACACGGTGATTTTATCCTGGTTCGCGATGGCGCAACCTCTAATAGATTCGCTCACCCCTACTCTAGTCCCTGAGCTCCTCTCCCGGACTCGGGATTTACCCTTATAATAAACTCGCTCCTTTAGTAGGTGTAGAAGTCTTTACACCCTTTACAAGTATTTGTCTTGGTGCGTAACACAAAGGTCACCACCTCAAAATAAATGTATTACCTACACAACTTATCTTAGACAATAACTCCCCGTTATTTCTTCAAAGTTGTTGTAGAGCCTTTGTGGACTTGGCTTCCTTAGCTTTTGTCGGTCTTGGATCTTGGTGATCCGGTCTTGGGTCTTTCCTCTTCTTCATGGTGCGAAGACTACTAACTCCCCGTTAGTATGTCTAGGACTTGGGGTCTTAGAACGAGAATCACCTCACGTCACTTCACCTCACTACAAAACTAATAAGACAATCCATGAAACAAAACAAGTAGGAAAAGATTTGTTTTGAACTAGTATGTTACTGTACTAGCCCACAAGTAGTATAATATCCAAATAAGAATATTAAAACTAATTAGTTATACTTGACTTAGAATAATACAAGATGTTCAAGTATATTTATAATTATTCCTTTATAGATTTAATAAAGTTGTGGAGAAATATGAGAAGTCCCTTTTTATATTAAGCACTTTTGGCTTATGACTTCTTGAGTATTCTTCTTCTTTCGATTAAGTATTTATGGATCGAAGAATACTTTAATTACAACCTCGGAGTTGTAATTTTACCTTTAAGTATATCAACTTAAGGTTTTAAGGTATACTTGTATATTGACGATTATAAGGTCAAAGTATACTCTTTTAACTTCAAGCACGTTTATAAGATTTATGAGTCTTAGCCAAGATCCAATTAAATAAGTGCAAGTAATTGGCTTAAGATTGTGCTTTCGAAGTTCGGACGAATAATTACGAGTATTTTATAGATTTAGTAGTATAACCCCACGGAACACTGAAAGATGTTAGAAGGGGCTTATACGATATGACTCGTAATTATTTATATACATGATATGTGTTAGCCAAGATCCAATTAAATAGCGTGAATGTAATTGGCTAACTCGTGGATTTGATTCGTCCTTAATTTTAACGGATGATTACAAAGTGTTTATAGATCGAGTAATAATCCCCCGGAACACTAAAGATGTTAAAAGGGATTAAAACTTTGCTTCATAATAATTTATGTGCACGTAATGGTTAGTCAAGATCCAATTAAATAAAGTGTAAGTAATTGGCTAACTCGTGAACTTAATCCGTTTTAATATTTGAAAAATTACGAAGTGTTTATAGATCGAGTTATAATCCCCCGAAACACTAGAGATGTTAGAAGGGATTAAATATAACGACTCGTGTATTTTTTTATTTTATTTCTAATATTTGGAAGTGTAATAAAAGTTTAAGTAAATAAATTAAAGATGTATATTGATTTTGGCAGCAGTTATTGATTGTTATTTAATTATTTATGATTTGTTAATATGTGGGATTGGAATTATGTGGTTTATTGGCGAGTTATATGATTTTATTTCGCTTGCAAAAGTGATTTTATGGTAATTTTAATTCCATAAATATTTGGGTTGTCTTTAAAATTGGTTTTCTAATTTTATAATTTCAATAATTATTTTTAGGACTTTATAAAATTGAGAAATCAATATTTCGTTAATTATTCATTTTTAAATGATTTTCTGAGTGTGTTAAATGCTAAAATCTATATTTAATTATGGGAATCTTTAAAAATTATGAAACTTATAATGTATTAAGTTCGTATTATTCTGGGAATTTTTAAATTATTTTGGAAATTTTCGGAAATCGTTTTACCCGCGCGTTGTTTCGTTATTGGTTAAAAAGCGGGGTATAAAGCGTACCTTAAAAATTATTTAAAAAATTTCAAAATTTATATTTTTATTTATTTCGGGATATTTATAATATTTTAGCGCTGTTTTCATAATTTTTTCGGAGGTTGTTTTAATCGCAACTTATTTCGTTAAATTCAGTTTCGGGACAAAATTGCAGTTCCCGGGTATATCTGGGATACGTGTCAAAATCTTATAAAAAGAAATTGACACATATCCAATTAACAGATACGTGTCCACGCCTCATTTTCTTTTCCTTCTCTGTTATTTCCGAAAACGACCCCTGTTCTTTTCTCTTGCAGTCGAGTTAATCTCTCATCTCTCTCCTCGAAATCTCTCTTCTCTGTGTGACTTCCTTCTCTTCGTTTCTTTATTTTTCCGGCGATTCCTCCGGTGAGCCGCCCCTATTTTTCGGTTGGCTTGGCTTTGATTTAAACAGTTGGTATACATATATATATACGTGTGTGCCCTGTGTGTATGTGTGTGTGTGTGTGTGTGTGGCGCGGTGGCAGTTGTGTGTTGGTGCTGCTGCACGCGTTGCGCGTGTGTGCGGCTAGATTCCTGTTCGTTTTTGTGGTTTGTTCAGTTGGGTTATTTTGCTGGGCTTGTTCATTCGGGCCTTGGTTTTGTGTTGGGCCTTACAGTTATGTTAACTGTTGGGCTTGTGGTTTGGATTTTGGTAGGCTGTTTATGTTCTGTTGGGTTGGTTTATTACAAATTTTAATTTTGTTTAAATTCCATTATTGCAGGGAATTATTGATTAATATTCGTGATATTAATTATTCGTGTTGGAAATGATTTTCAAAGAATCGGTATGATTTATTTGGGAACCCGTATTATATCGGGCGCCAATAAATTGTGACGCCGTTGACGATGAACTTCGGTGAGTCAATGGTGGACGGTGATGATGATGTTCTGAGTCCTAAATTCTATAAATAAATAAAATAAAATAATTATGTAAAATATGTTTGGATTTAAATAGTAAAATTTTTATTGGTGTTGGGTTGTACGGAATAATGTTGTGAATTGTTGAGAATTGTTGACGTCGATTATAATCGACGGGTAGTCTTATAAATAAAGAAGTTGCTGCCAAAATTTTCTAAAAATATATTTATAATCGTACATAATTATGTGTTACGTGTTATCCCTATTTATGCTCGAGAGATGTGATTACATGTTTATGTGTATAATAATAATATGAGTTGGTTGTCGGATTTGGGTTATTAGGATTTGAGGATATCAAGCACGTCGGTATAACTAATTAGGGTATTCTGTAATTGTAGATCCCAGTCGAGTTGTTCCAGGATCAAAGTCAGCGTGAAAGCTATTAGGGTTTGTAAAGCGTTGCAAGGAAAGTACCCCTGACCATTCTTTTATGGTTCAGTGTATATGAATAGCTAAATGTTTTATTCTTGTAATGGAACAGAAACATTTTAAGTTATGTATCCCCTGTAGTTATAAATCACTGTTTTCGAATTGTTTTGGGGAAAAGTAACTTCGAAAGGTACCTATCTCGAATGAAATGATTTGCGAACTAGATTTTTATATGTGTGCTGGTTAAATAAATAGTTTTAAAAGGAGATAGGTACAAGTGTTTTGAAAACTGGATAAAACAGTCAGATATGGGATATATTGGGGCCAGAGTAGGCCTATTGAGGTGGCGTAAGAGGCTAATTCGGTTGCGCGCATTATAAAACCGATTAGTCCAGCAGGTCAGAGACCTAGCTAGTCTCTGAGTTCCGGAACAGGTAAATAAGATGGCAGTTAGAGCCGTCTGGTGTTGATAGCCTGATCAGCTATCTTCACATATCTGCTATGTATCTGATTAGGATTTGTGAATTATATGAAAGTATGATTGATTGATACAGCGGTTTTCTAAAATGATTAGCATGCTAAAATTGGACTCTGGTATTACGCAGCACACTATAATGTTGTTTTCACAAAGCATGCTAATTAGTGATATCCAGTTACTTTGATTATCATTATGAAATGTTGATATCATGATTACAACTCTGTTCTCATTATTGTTACATTACTGTTTTAATTTGTTATTCATATTTGGTACTGCTGAGCGATTATGCTCACCCTTGTAAACTGTTATGTACATTTCGCAGATGCCTAGAAGATCAGTCAGACCGACCCGTGTTCCCGCCCCTACTGGACCTGGCTCCTCTGAGGTAGTTTGTATCAGACCAGGTGGTCTGAAGAGTTGCTGAATAAAGTAGTGTGTCTTAGATAGTGAATAAAGAGTTTGTAATAATGAGAACCTGAATTATACTTGAACCTGGATTGGATCTTGGTTTGGGGTCAAGTTAGTATATTCTAATAATAATTCTGTTGTTTATATTTTTGGTAATGGTGTTTAGTGACGTCAACTCCTGACCCCGGGGTTGAGGCCGTCACAGTTGGTATCAGAGCTACAGGTTCAAGTCCCTGATTGAGGTTAGGGATTGTGTCAAGTAGGTGATAACGTGAGTCTTTAAGTGTGAATCAGCAACTCATATAGAGGAGCAAACCTTTAGAGTCAGTCGAGGGTTCCGACGGCGTTGCCCTGGCATCTATTAAATGTTTTGATAGAATTGCCTTGACCTGGTTGTGTCTTGCCTGTATATTTATTATATTGGCAGTGGCCTATTGCGATTTCGAGTTCTCCATCTCGGGCTTCTGATTCGGATAGCTCAGATTCGGAGAAACCCCTTGATGTTGTTGCCGAGGAGACCCCTATGCCTCCTCCACCAGTCCCTTCTTTTGTGCATCGAGACATCCCTGGATCTAGTCCTCGTCCCCGTTGGGTACGTAGGTCTGTGTCTGCTGTCAGGGATTTCCCTCCCGACTGCGGTCCCAGTTCTTCCATGATGAGACCTCCGGCACCTCCTGTGGCCCCTAGTGGTATTTCTTCACCGATCCCTTATCATGTGCATAGGGCGGTGAATACTTCCTTTATCAGAGATCAGAGTCCAGAGTTTGCTGCCCAGTTGGACTAGGTACCTATTGCACCATTTCAGGGTATTTCTGCCCCTTCCCCTGAGGTGCGAGCCCGTGTGAGGGCATTGACCCAGATGGCTGTAGAGAGGGCTAGATCTGTTGACCGTTTCATTAGCTCAGAGTTCAGAGCGGTACCGTATCAGGACCTAGTGAACTGGCTAGTGTTTGAGCTAGGTTCCATTGGTGGCAGTGGTAGAGACTAGATAGAGCTGCAGTAGGCGGATGCAGAGCTCAGAGTTGACTTCTAGGAGTTCTGTAGTTATTTACTTTGTATATGTACATTATGTTGTGATAGTTTGTAGTAGGCGAGGCTGTTATGACAACCAATTTTGGTGTGTATTCGGATGGTTCTTTGTATTTGGATTTTCAGTTGTACTAGTTGGGTTCTGTTGGTTATTGTAGTTCAGCTGTTTTATATTATTGTTCAGTTTTTATATATTGTGCGTTGCTATTATTGTTGTTATTATTATTGTTGTTTCTGTTGCTGGCATTTTTAGATTATAATCATTCACTTAGGATAGATCCAATTATAATGGGGGATGAGAATATTGTCTTAGTGGCAACGCTCTCCTGATGCATACATATAAACTGCTGGAGCAATCCATTTTCTTATATATGACTATCATGTTTCAGGAGATGTCACCAAAGAAAAATTCTCAGCCCAATAACGGATCTGTAGGGGATCCTTCCATGAGTGATTTGATGAACCTGTTGCATCAGCAGACTGTACAGCTGGCCCAACAACAACAACAATTCCAGCAACAGCAACAACAATTGCAACAACAACAACAACAACAACAGCAGCAGCAGCTCATACAGCAACAACAACAACAAATCCAACAGCAGCAACTACAAATCCAACAGCAACATGAGATGAGAGGGGAAAATCAAGGTGTTAGTTTTAAGTATTTTCAAGCAGTGAAGCCCCCAGAGTTTAAAGGAGAGGTAGATCCTGTTGCTGCCAGGATATGGTTAAAGGAAATGGAAAAGGCGTTTGCGCTCACTAAGGTGAGTGAGGATTTAAAGACTGATTATGCTACTTATTTTCTGAGGAATGATTCGAATTATTGGTGGGAATCTACGCGAACCCTAGAAGGAGAAGGTCTAGTTCCCTGGGTCAGATTCACAGAATTGTTTTTGAAAAAATACTTTCCAGCCTCTCTCCAAAGTCAAATGGAGATGGAATTTTTGGAGTTGAAACAAGGAAATAGGAGTGTTACGGAATATGAAGCGAAGTTTACGGAGTTGGCCCGTATAGCACCGGAATATGTGAGTTCAGAAGCCCAACGAGCGAAGCGGTTTCAACAAGGGTTGAAGCCAGAAATAAGAAGTGGAGTTGTAGCTTTACAACTCAAGACATATACTTCGGTAGTTTAGGTTGCCCTGGTGATAGAGAGTGATCAGAAGTTAGCTGCAAAGGAGCAGGGTGAAAAGAAAAGGAAATTTGAAAGTGGACCTGCAAAGTCAGAATCAGTAATAGTAAGTCGAAAGTTCCAGCGTTGGTTTGGCAAGAATAAGAATAAAAAGTTTAAAGGGCAGAACTTTGCCCAAGTTAAGCCCGGTACAACATCAGTTAACTCTGCCCCGACGAGGATGAGTAAGCCAGTAGTTGATTGTAAGACGTGTGGGAAAAAGCACAGTGGACAGTGCCGAGAGAATGTTAATTGTTTTAAGTGTGGACAGAAAGGTCACTATTCCACTGAGTGTAAGTCTGAGATTCAAGGAGTTACTTGTTTTAGTTGCGGCAAAGTGGAACACATAGCTAGGAATTGCAAGTCAGTGACTCAAGGTAATGTTGGAAATAGTGTGTCCCAAGGACCAGCAACCAGTACTGCGAGAGCTAGGACCTTTAAGATGACCCAGAAGTCTCCAGTTCATGACTCTGATGTGGTGGCATGTACGCTTATTCTTAATTGCGTACCTGTTAACGTTTTGTTTGATTCGGCAGTGTCCAAATCTTTTATATCTGTGAAGTGTGTGAATAAAATGTAATTGATGCTAGAAGACTTAGATGAACCCTTAACTATAGAAGTGGCTAATAAAGATAAAGTACCTGTAAAACAATTTTGTCCTAGTTGTTCCCTAGAGATTTCGGGGTATATGTTTCGTGTTGACTTAATACCCTTCGAGTTGGGAGACTTTGATGTTATTTTAGGTATGGATTGGTTGTCTCGATATAGGGCAAACATTGATTGTAAGAAAAAGAGAGTTGTTATGTACACCTCAGATAATAGAAGGATCAGTTATCAAGGGCAGAGACAAGATAGAAAGTTTCTCTCAGTAATGCAAGCAAGAAGATTGTTGAGACAAGGATGTGAAGCGTACTTGGCTCATGTTGTGGATACGAAGAAAGAGACCCCTATTTTGGATAAAATCCCTATAGTAAGAGAATTCCCTGATGTTTTTCCAGAAGAATTACCAGGATTGCCACCTGATCGTGAGATAGAGTTTTCCATTGATTTGGTACCTGGAGCTGAACCAGTTTCTAAGGCTCCATATAGAATGGCCCCAATGGAAATGAAAGAATTGGCTAAGCAACTTCAGGAATTATTAGATAAAGGAGTTATTCGACCCAGTGTTTCCCCGTGGGGTGCTCCAGTGTTATTTGTGAAGAAAAAGGATGGAAGCATGAGATTGTGCATTGATTATAGAGAGTTGAACAAGTTGACAATAAAGAATAAGTATCCCTTGCCATGAATCGACGATTTGTTTGATCTGCTTAAAGGCGCATGTTACTTCTCAAAGATTGATTTAAGATCTGGCTACCACCAATTGAAGATAAAGCCCGAGGATATCCCCAAGACTGCATTTCGAACAAGGTATTGCCATTACGAGTTTCTAGTAATGTCGTTTGGATTGACGAATGCGCCAGCGACTTTCATGGATTTGATGAATAGGGTATATAAGGAGTATCTGGATAAGTTTATTATTGTATTTATTGATAACATTCTCATATACTCGAAGAATCCAGAAGATCACGCGGTGCATCTGCAGATTGCCCTTCAAAAGTTAAGAGAAAAGCAATTGTATGCTAAGTTTTCTAAGTGTGAGTTTTGGCTGACGGAAGTACAGTTCCTTGGTCACGTAATAAGTAAAGAAGGTATCAAAGTATACCCGGTAAAGATTGAAGCCGTATCAAAATGGGAGCAACCGAAGACACCAACGGAAATAAGAAGTTTTCTTGGATTAGCAGGATATTATCGAAGGTTTGTGAAAGATTTCTTGAAGATTGCATCCCCACTAACCAAGTTGACCAGGAAGAATGAGAAGTTCGTTTGGACGGAAAAGTGTGAAGAGAGTTTCCAGGAGTTAAAACGAAGACTAGTGATGGCTCCAGTGTTAGCATTGCCAGATGAGACGGGAAACTTTGTAATTTATAGTGATGCTTCTCTGAAAGGATTGGGATGTGTGTTAATGCAGCATGACAAAGTGATTGCATATGCCTCCAGACAACTAAAGCCTCACGAACAAAAATATCCAGTTCATGACCTTGAATTGGCGGCTATAGTATTTGCTTTAAAGTTATGGCGTCACTATTTGTATAGAGAGAAATGTGATATTTACACCGATCATAAGAGCCTGAAGTACATATTCACGCAGAAAGATCTGAACATGAGACAGAGAAGGTGGTTGGAGTTGATCAAGGACTATGATTGTTCAATTAATTATCACCCAGGTAAAGCCAATGTAGTGGCTGATGCCTTAAGTAGAAAGGAAAGGCTGAATATGATTAAGATTGTGGAAGAGTTAGCACGAGACTTAGAAAGAATGGAAATTAAAGTTCGAAGATCTAACGGAAGTCAAGAGCAACTATACGAAATTACTTTCCAGCCGGCCTTGATGGAAAAGATTAGAAGATGTCAGGAAGGAGTTATGAAACAAGAGTTGGATACTTTGACAGGAGAAGAGTTGTGTACTCAAAAAGTTAGTCAAGGTTTGTATAGGTTTTCGTCCAGAGTTTGGATTCCTGATGTAACAGAGTCGAAGAATGAGGTATTGCAGGAAGCACATAACTCTAGGTTTTCTATCCACCCTGGTAGTACCAAGATGTATCAGGATTTGAAGAGAAATTTTTGGTGGCCAGGAATGAAGAAAGATATTGCCAATTGGGTAAGTAAATGTCACGTGTGTCAGACGGTGAAAGCAGAGCATCAACGACCGAGTGGATTGTTACAACCTTTGGAGATTCCCCAATGGAAATGGGAAGACATTGCTATGGATTTTGTAGTGGGATTACCAAAGACGAGAGCGAATCATGAAGCTATTTGGGTAATCATTGATAGATTGACTAAGTCGGTGCATTTTCTTCCGATTAATGAGAGGTATCCGTTGGAAAGGCTAGTGAAGTTATACTTGGATGAGATGGTTACCAAACATGGAGTTCCTGTTTCTATAGTGTCGGATCGAGACCCTAGATTTAATTCTAGGTTTTGGACTAAATTCCAAGAGTGCCTAGGAACAAAATTGAATATGAGCACCGCCTGTCATCCTCATACGGATGGCCAAAGTGAGAGGACGATTCAGACCATAGAGGATATGTTGAGAGTCTGTGTTCTAGATTTTAAGGGTAATTGGGATGAGCACCTGCCTTTGATTGAGTTCTCGTATAATAACAGCTACCATGCCAGTATAGGGATGCCACCTTATGAAGCTTTGTATGGACGAAAGTGTAGATCACCATTGTACTGGGATGAGGTAGGAGAAAAGAAAGTGTTAGGCCCTGAGTTGGTTCAGCAAACTAGAGATGCCATAGTGTTGATTCGGAAAAGATTGGAAGCAGCTCAAGATAGACAAAGAAAATACGCAGATTTGCATAGAAAAGACATGGACTTTGAGATAGGAGCTTTGGTGTTACTAAAAATATCGCCTTGGAAAGGGTTAGTACGATTTGGTCAGAAGGGTAAACTTAGCCCTAGATTCATAGGACCCTTTGAGGTTTTGAAGAAAGTAGGAAAAGTTGCTTATGAGATAGCGTTACCCCCGCAGTGGCAGCACATTCATAATGTGTTCCACGTGTCTATGTTGAAGCCCTATGTCCCTAATTCGAATCAAGTCATAGAATACGAACCGATTGAGCTTCAACCAGATTTGTCTTATGTGGAACAACCGGTCCAAATTTTAGACCGTAAAGAACGAGTCCTTAGGAATAAATCGATTCCTATAGTAAAAGTTTTGTGGAGAAATCCTCGAGTAGAAGAGTCTACTTGGGAATTGGAGTCAGACATGCTTGATAAATATCCTCATTTGTTTAGTTAAATTAGATTCTGGGGACAAAATCTTTTTAAGGGGGAAGGAATATAATGACTCGTGTATTTTTTATTTTATTTCTAATATTTGGAAGTGTAATAAAAGTTTAAGTAAATAAATAAAAGATGTGTATTGATTTTGGCAGCAGTTGCTGATTGTTATTTAATAATTTATGATTTGTTAATATGTGGGATTGGAATTATGTGGTTTATTGGCGAGTTATATGATTTTATTTCGCTTGCAAAAATGATTTTATGGTAATTTTAATTCCATAAATATTTGGGTTGTCTTTAAAATTGGTTTTCTAATTTTATAATTTCAATAATTATTTTTAGGACTTTATAAAATTGAGAAATCAATATTTCGTTAATTATTCATTTTTAAATGATTTTCTGAGTGTGTTAAATGCTAAAATCCATATTTCATTATGGGAATCTTTAAAAATTATGAAACTTATAATTTATTAAGTACATATTATTCTGGGAATTTTAAAATTATTTTGGAAATTTTCGGAAATCGTTTTACCCGCGCGTTGTTTCGTTATTGGTTAAAAAGCGGGTATAAAGCGTACCTTAAAAATTGTTTAAAAATTTTGAAATTTATATTTTTATTTATTTCGGGATATTTATAATATTTTAGAGCTGTTTTCATAATTTTTTCGGAGGTTGTTTTAATCGCAACTTATTTCGTTAAATTCAGTTTCGGGACAAAATTGCAGTTCCCGGGTATATCTGGGATACGTGTCAAAATCTTATAAAAAGAAATTGACACGTATCCAATTAACAGATACGTGTCCACGCCTCATTTTCTTTTCCTTCTCTATTATTTCCGAAAATGAGCCATGTTCTTTTCTCTTGCAGTCGAGTTAATCTCTCATCTCTCTCCTCGAAATCTCTCTTCTCTGTGTGACTTCCTTCTCTTCGTTTCTTTGTTCTTCCGGCGATTCCTCCGGTGAGCCGCCCCTATTTTCCAGTTGTCTTGGCTTTGATTTATACAGTTGGTATATATATATATATATATATATATATACGTGTGTACCCTGTGTGTATGTGTGTGTGTGTGTGTGGCGCGGTGGCGCGTGTGTTACCTGTGCAGTGGTGCAGTTGTGTGTTGGTGCTGCTGCGCGTGTGTGTGGCTGGGTTCCTGTTCGTTTTTGTGGTTTGTTCAGTTGGGTTATTTTGCTGGGCTTGTTCATTCGGGCCTTGGTTTTGTATTGGGCCTTACAGTTATGTTAACTGTTGGGCTTGTGGTTTGGATTTTGGTAGGCTGTTTTTGTTCTATTGGGTTGGTTTATTGCAGATTTTAATTTTGTTTAAATTCCATTATTGCAGGGAATTATTGATTAATATTCCTGATATTAATTATTCGTGTTGGAAATGATTTTCAAATAATCGGTATGATTTATTTGGAAACTCGTATTATATCGGGCGCCAATAAATTGTGCCGCCGTTGACGATGAACTTCGGTGAGTCAACGGTGGACGGTGATGACGATGTTCTGAGTCCTAAATTCTATAAATAAATAAAATAAAATAAATATGTAAAATATGTTTGGATTTAAATAGTAAAATTTTTATTGGTGTTGGGTTGTACGGAATAATGTTGTGAATTGTTGAGAATTTTTGACGTCGATTATAATCGACGGGTAGTCTTATAAATAAAGAAGTTGCTGCCAAAATTTTCTAAAAATATATTTATAATCGTACATAATTATGTGTTACGTGTTATCCCTATTTATGCTCGAGAGATGTGATTACATGTTTATGTGTATAATAATAATACGAGTCGGGTTGTCGGATTTGGGTTATTAGGATTTGAGGATATCAAGCATGTCGGTATAACTAATTATGGTATTCTGTAATTGTAGATCCCAGTCGAGTTGTTCCAGGATCAAAGTCAGCGTGAAAGTAACTTCGAAAGGTACCTATCTCGAATGAAATGATTTGCGAACTGGATTTTTATATGTGTGCTGGTTAAATAAATGGTTTTGAAAGGGGATAGGTACAAGTGTTTTGAAAACTGGATAAAACGGTCAGATATGGTATACATTGGGGCCAGAGTAGGCCTATTGAGGTGGCGTAAGAGGATAATTCGGTTGCGCGCATTATAAAACCGATTAGTCCAGCAGGTCATAGACCTAGCTAGTCTCTGAGTTCCGAAACAGGTAAATGGGATGACAGTTAGAGCCGTCTGGTGTTGATAGCCTGATCAGCTGTCTTCACATATCCGCTATGTATCTGATTGGGATTTGTGCATTATATGAAAGCATGATTGATTGATACAGCGGTTTTATAAAATGATTAGCATGCTAAAATTGGACTCTGGTATTACGCAGCACACTATAATGTTGTTTTCACAAAGCATGCTAATTAGTGATATCCAGTTACTTTGATTATCATTATGAAATGTTGATATCATGATTACAACTCTGTTCCCATTATTATTACATTACTGTTTTAATCTGTTATTCATATTTGGTACTGCTGAGCGATTATGCTCACCCTTGCAAACTGTTATGTACATTTCGCAGATGCCTAGAAGATCAGTCAGACCGACCCGTGTTCCCGCCCCTACTGGACCTGGCTCCTCTGAGGTAGTTTGTATCAGACCATGAGGTCTGAAGAGTTGCTGAATAAAGTAGTGTGTCTTAGATAGTGAATAAAGAGTTTGTAATAATGAGAACCTGAATTATACTTGAACCTGGATCGGATCTTGGTTTGGGGTCAAGTTAGTATATTCTAATAATAATTCTGTTGTTTATATTTTTGGTAATGGTGTTTAGTGACGTCAACTCCTGACCCCGGGGTTGAGTCCATCACATTAAAACTTTACTTCGTAATATTTTATGTGCACGAATAATGTTAGCCAAGATCCAATAATAAATATAATTGGCTAACTCGTAAACTTGGGTCAAATATAATCTCCCCTTTGGAGATAAAGTGCTTTTGTTTATAGATCTTCTTTTTGAGATGATTTATATGAAGATCAAGTACTTATTCGAATTCCGAGTTCGAATCTTAGTTCTCTTGAGAACTTTGTTTATAAGAGATCTTGTATTAGAGCTTAAGATGAAGTAGAGAAATTAAGTACATATCTCAAATAAAAAGAACTCAAATAAGAAGCTAAAACTAACCACTTTTGAAAAACGGTCGGAAAAGTTTGCCGGAGATTCGGCCAGATTTTGGCACTTTGGTCGAACTTGGGCAGCCCTTCGGGAGGCCGGGAAGTGGTAGTGGATGAGATCACTTGGTGGGATAAAGCTTGGTTGGGTGAAGCTAAGCTTGGGTTTCAAAAACCTTGTATATATGTAAGTATATAGAATAGAGAAAAGGTTTTTGAGAAGAACTGTGTGTATAGAATTTGAAAGAGATGAAGAGAAGCACTTCTTGAAAAAATCCCAGCAACTTTATGGATCTTTAGCTTGAAGAAAATGGGTTGGGGTAGGGGTTCATTTATAGGAGGAGTGGGGTGGATTGAATGGTTGAGATTTGAGAAGGAATGAATGGTGGATGGAGTGTATCACATGGATTGATGACATGACAAGTAGGTTGTATTTCTTTGCAGATGGGAAGGAAGCACGAGCTAGTATTCATTCAAATCTCAGCTGATATATATATTAAATATATATTTTCCTTTTCTTTTAATCATTCTTTAATTACATTAATTAAGGATTAAGCACCATTAATTATGACCACCCAAAAACTCTTAAATAAATATCATAAAAAATATGATAATTACCTAAATATTATAAAATGATGTCCTGCAAGTTTTGGTCAACTTTTGTCAATGGTAACTAGGTCAAACGTGGTCAACTGTGGGACCAACTGCCTCGATTTTTGTGCATGGACAAAAATTCTCTAAATGTTACGAACTTTTTACCATACTTAGAAAATACCATTTAAATGATCCATACCAAATTCCAAGTCATTCTATCATGTGGAAGTATTTTATCTAAAAATAAAATTATTTTGCCAGCCTTTCTTCCGAATAAAAATATCATTGGTCTTGAAATGAAGGAGATGGATCTTTTGACCAAAGTTTTGACTTGTATAAATACTTAAAATATATTTCCTAATTTATAAAATATATTTGGATGATAGGAAATGTGTTTGAGTATTTTTGAATAATTTTCTCCGAGAAATGTTGATTTTACGAAACGGGAGAAAATTATTGTAAGTATTCATAAATGAGTTGCAGAACTGGATATTAATATTCCAACCTTGAATATTAATAAACTTTGAATAAAAAATCTTTTAATATATGTAGAGATATATTTTGGAGTGAAGAGTTAAATATTTTTGATATAGCATGAGACCTCTAAAGAATATTTCTACAATATTCCTTATTCGAGCTTGTTATATTCCTGTTACAACACAGATCTAAGAAATATCATATCTTGATATTTCTTCTTTGATCATATTGCCTTAGAGATATATTCTATAAAGATATAGTTTTGATATTTTACAAGAATGGAATATCTCTTTTATCTGTTTAAAAGACATGATTTTGCTAGTTTGACTTTTTGACTCTGATTTGGATCAATTAAATTTGTAAGATATATTTGAGATGTCATGTCTAATATGTTTCATGTTTAGTTTTTAGACCTTAACAAACAGGAAATATCAGTACTTACTGAAATCAGTACTTACTGGAAGTCAGAACTTAAGGATATCAGGACTTAGATTATCAGAAGATAATATCAGAAGATTGATATCAGAACTTAAGTACTGGAGGACTAACAGTTAAGGAAGGAAGCAAATTTACAGGAAAGAAGATCGAGACTAATACAAAAGAAGATATGCATGGAAAGAGTTAGAGGACTTAAAGACTTGTATAAGATATCTGATTAATATATTTTAGAAGACATAATTATATTCCATATCAATTAGAAGTTATCTTGTAACTGTGTACTATATAAACACAGACATAGGTTTACACTATATGTGTTATAATTATCGAGAAGATCATACATTGTAACCTAGCAGCTCTTGTGATATTTGTTCATCATTGAGAGAGAACAGTTCTATTATAACAGAGTTTATTATATCGAATATATTTGTTTACTGTTACTTGTGTTCGAAATCGATTTGATTGTATTCTACACTGTATTCAACCCCCTTCTACAGTGTTGTGTGACCTAACAAGTGGTATCAGAGCCTATCTGTTAACACACATACAGTAAAGATCCAAAACAATCATGTCTGAAGAAGCAGAAAATCCAACCAAGCCCGCCAAAATTGAAGAAACTCAAAAGACTCAAATCCACAGTCGATATGAGACTATTAGGTATCCCATACTGAGACCTTCTGAGTACCCCATATGGAAAGTGAAGATGGCTATGTTTCTGGAAGCTACTGATCCACAATACCTTGACAGAATTAATGAAGGACCGTATAAGCCAACCAAGCTCTCTGTTGTAGTTGCAGATCAGTTAGCAAAGACCATACCAAAGGAGAAAAGTGAGTATACCAGCTCCATCTTGATCGATTGGAAGAAGAAAGGAGACAGGCTCTCCTTCAGCAAGAACGGATCATCCGTCTTGCAGTGCTCTTTGTCAGCAACATGAGGAACTAGTCATTAGGTCTTCTTAGACTAGGACTAAGGCTGTTGATGTTAAGAACCTTAGAATAGGACTATCTTGTAATTTTTGCATGTAATCGATATATTTCATGAAATATACTCGTTTGATATATTAATGAAATTTCCTTTAATTGCAAGATTTAGTCTCTGTTTCTCAAATTATGTGATTGTGCATGTTTTAATTGCTATTTGTTAATCTTTACTTCATCTATTTTCAACTTTATCCTTTGATGAATGTTTTGATTACAATTATGGTCAATAATAAATTTTGTTGATTTGAGGAAACAATTGAAGCACGGGTTCATACATCAGAACCTGTGAAAGTTGGAGCTGAGAATGTTACTTCTCAGAAAGAAACTGCAGCTTAAAGTTCTGATACTTTGAAAAAGAAATCTGTAAATTCTGAAGCTGCTAAAGCAACTCCTTCATTGGCAAGGAGATTGAAGAAAATAAAGGCTATGAGGTATTTGTCTAAGGCTCCATCAGAAGATACTGAAGAAGCTGAGGAAGGGGATCAGGAATCTCTGATCTCACAAGAACCAATTGTTATTGAAGCCCTTCCAGCTCAAGCCAAAGACACTGCTACTGATACAGTTGTAACCCCTCCTGTCTCTACTATTAAAGCTACAGATGATGCTAAATAACAAACTGAAAATTTTGAAATAGATATTCATAATTTGAATATACCAAATATTCTTTATCTGGAAGCTCCATCTATAGAAGCTCAGCAATTTTCAACTCATTTTCCAATTTTAAATGTTAAGATACCATCTACATCAACCACACCAGCTCTGGAGATAAATTCTGATGTCCAGAATTTAAATGAAGTTGTTCCTGAATCTCCAGTGGCTTCACACACTGTTGTGCTGTCAGAACATAATGAGTCATCCTCAAGTTCTGAAGACAGTGATTCTGCTAAGACTCCAGTTCCTATACTAGGAAAGGAAGAATTGGTGAAGAAATTTATTACAAAGGAAGCACCTATTCCTTGGGAGGATACTCACAGAGGTGTGGAGTGGACCAAAAAGTGGAATGACACTGATTTCATTCCAGTTCTAACATTCTGACAGAGCATATTGCTAAAGCTGATGAGTTGCTCATAAATGCTGATTTAAAGACACAACTCAAGATCACTGCTCTATCTACTAAACATCTTCAAGGTCTACATTCTTCTACTCTTGAGAAGGTTGATACACTAAAGGAACATGCTGATAAGCTAGATCTACAGCTTAAGCTTGACAAGAACAGATATATCAAACCTACTCTTGAGAAAATTGAAGCCATTGAGAAGATTCAAGAGAAGCAATAGGCCCAAATTGATAAGGTCCTGGCTAACCAAGTCTCTCAAAAAGCTCAATTGGAAGAAATCCAATCTTTAGTTGAACTTCTTCTTTCTCTCTTACTTCCTGATGATGCCAAAAAGGGGCAGAAGGTAGTTAAGTCCAAATGCTCACCTACTGAAATACTGAAGAAAAAGGATGATAAAGGTGATGACCAGGGAAACTCTGTTAAGAGTAGAGGTCAAGGAAAAGTTCAAGGAAAATCTTCTACACAGAATAAGTCAAGTTTTGATAAACAAAGTCTGATGTCAAGTTCTGATATTCTGATTCAGTCAGGATCTAAAGACTTTCAGAAGTTTTTACAAACTCTGAAGCTAAAGGGGAAGCAGACTACTGTTTATTACAAAAATCCTAAAATCCAGACACTTGATGAGGAGATAGCTAGAAGATTATTTCTGAAACAAAATCCAGGAATGGATTTGGACACTCTTAAGGAGGAAGAAGCTAGATTTGCTGCTGAGAAGACAACTCTTAAGTCTAAAGCTTCTGATATAAAGAAACCTTCAAGGACTAAGGAAAAAGGTATTGTGATCAGGGAAAAGTCAAATTATGAGACTTCAAAGTCCAAGACTAGATCACAATCTGAAATTGATCCTAAGTCAAAAGGAAAAGAAAAGGTTGGTGAACCTTTAAAGATTGAGAAAAAGATAAGTTCTTCCATTCCAGTCTATCAAACTACAGTGCATGATGATGATTTGATAGAAGATTCAACTGTTCAAATTCTGAAGAAAAGAAAGATAATTGAAGAATCTAAAACAACCTCTGACACTGCTCAAGTTGTTTAGAATAAAGAACAGCAAGCTACAGAAGAAACAGCAAATTCTGATCAAGTTAATTTGGAAAAGATGACAATTGCTGATAAGAAGAAGCTGTTATGGAAGAAAGCTACTCCAGCTGAACCAGTTAGTTGAAATTCTGAGGAAAGCTGAAGACGAGCTGGTAAGAGATTTTGTTAAGAATCATGACGGATTCAGATTGATCCAGTGAAGTTGGTAAAGCTAAAAGGACTGTAAGTTGTAGTTAATAGTCTTATTAAACTCTTATTATATTTGAACTTAACTATTTTTGACATCATCAAATCTATTAACTTGTATATTTTTGCACAATTTATAAGTTGGGGGAGATTGTTAGATATATTTGAGATGTCATGTCTAATATGTTTCATGTTTAGTTTTTAGATCTTAACAAACAGAAAATATCAGTACTTACTGAAATCAGTACTTACTAGAAGTCAGAACTTAAGGATATCGGGATTTAGATTATCAGAAGATAATATCAGAAGATGGATATCAGAATTTAAGTACTGGAGGACTAACAGTTAAGGAAGGAAGTTGATTTACAGGAAAAAAGATCGAGACTAATATAAAAGAAGATATGTATGGAAAGAGTTAGAGGACTTAAAGAATTGTATAAGATATCTGATTGATATATTTTAGGAGACAGAATTATATTCCATCTCAATTAGAAGTTATCTTTTAACTGTGTACTATATAAACACAGACATAGGTTTACACTATATGTGTTATCATTATCGAGAAAATCATATATTGTAACCTAGCAGCTCTCGTGATATTTGTTCATCACTGAGAGAGAACAGTTCCATTGTAACAGAGTTTATTATATCGAATATATCTGTTTACTGTTACTTGTGTTTGAAATCGATTTGATTGTATTCTACATTGTATTCAACCCCCTTCTACAGTGTTGTGTGACCTAACAAAATTCATGTCCTAATGGAGAGGATCTACGTGTTCTTAATTTTATGTTTAATCGTACAAATACCAAAATAAATAATTTATCAAAGATATCCTTTCAATCTTTTCCTTTTTGGTATTTGCCAAACAAACATAAAATTAATAGTGTGTGCTTCCCCTTGGTGTATGCATGAATTTTTGAAAAATATTTTGCACATAAAGCATTTATGTACTTAGAGATTAAATCTCTTTCTTGAGATCCTGCAAAATGCTTTGTTAGATGTATTATACAATAATAGAAACACAGATAGATCCTTGTATATCAAAAAGATAGCAATTTTCTAAATTTTGAAAAAGAGGGGTCCAATTCTCTTATCCTTGTTCAAATTTATCATAATATGATCATAATTTCTCTTCCCATTTTGTTTGGTATATGCCAAAAAGAGTGTATATATTTATGAGGAAGAGTTTTATCTAAAAGTATTGACTAGGTAAGCATGACAATTGGATCATAGATCTAGTCAAGTACATGTATTTTGATCAAGTAGGAATTATATGGATGATATTGTTGATCTATTTTTGCATGTATTGAAAAACAGTCAATGTAATACCGTTGAAATATAGTTAGTTTAGCAAATCAAAAATAGAAGAACTGTTTTAAGCATGCATGGTTTGATTTAAAAGATAGGATGTAATGTTTAATAGCCAATACTAATTATATCTATTAGTAGTTGATCCCTTTTCAATTTAATTACCAAAGATTGTAGTCAAAACAGTTTTAATAAGAATAATTGCATGACTGTGTGATTTAGCCGTCTGTTTGAACTATACTCAAATCAAAGAACAGTCATTTTAGTTTTATCAAGTTCATTTCAGTTTGACAGATTGCATGTAACTTAAGACCAATTGTATTAATCCAATTTTATTCTTTTTCAATCTGTAACATAACATGATTTATGCAACCACGACCTTAGTGATTTACAGTCTAGCATACATAATTTTCAATCATAATTTACAAAGACTGTCACTAATACAATCAATGTTCAGGTTACAAAGTCTGAGATCTAATACATACTATTTGGTCAAATCGACTTTGCTGGATATTGTCATGTTACAAATTCTAACACTAATACAATCTATGGCTATTCTAGGTCTGAGTAACAGACTACGCAGTTTAGAGATCTAATACATTCTAAGGAAAATTCACATTTCTAAACAACCAAAATAGTACATATAAATCCACATTATTGATACTCAATAATTTTACAAAGTCAATTTCCACAGTTGGATTGGTTTGAGACTGAGATACCATACATTAACCTAGTGTGTGTATGTGAAGTAAAAGGAGCAAAAGTTGAGAATTTTTATACCTGTTTTACCTTGTTGACTTAGACAGGTTTCTTGGGAAGTCAAGTTGTGTCCCTTGTATGCTTCTGAAAGGTTCTTGTTGGCTTTAAAGGACTTAACCTTGTCATTTTTTGCTTCTGGAGTTCACTCAGGGGCATTTTTCCTGCATGTTAATTAAATACAGTACAAGGACCACCCTTTGGTAATATGTCAGTTTTATACAGCAGATTTATATATCAATTTAAATTTATTATGAAAGTTTTGCATAATGGTTAAAAATTTATTTCTGATTTTATAAGTGCTTCTATTAAGAAGAAATCAGAAGCTACTTAGTACCACAGAACACTAGATATGGCAAAGTACACTAAGACTAAATTAGACAAAACATAACTGACTCTTATACTAGCAGTTTTATCATAATAGAGAAACAAGATAGTATAAAAAAATTTCTTGCATAAGATTGATAAAGACAGATTTGCAATAAAACAAGCCATGATATATTACCAAAAGTGTTCTCAATAATCAGTGTGGTTCATTGATTATTTAGAACAAACCTGTTTTAAGTCATCACAAGCCAAAGAAGTGCATACACTTCTGAAATTCAAAGATCAACAGAGTTTGAATATTCATAGCAACAGATAATACAGAATCCTTACAAAGTGCAAATACATCAGAAAACAACAAAAGTGGTACATAACAACAAATACCAATACAACATCACAGATGAGACTTCATCAACCAGCAGAATCAAGCAAACTTAACCAATCACATTTCCATCAGCATCACAGATATGAACCAAATCAGGCAAATTATCAATTAGTTGACCTTTAGCACCCACATTAACCTCTTCTAACTCATGAATCATAGCAGTGTTATCATGCATAGGGACTTGAAAGGAAGAGACAATGTCATGATCATTCATGCAAGGAGTTCCTAGAGTAGATGCAGCCAAATGCTCTAAATATGCAATCCTATATTTGCAAGAGGCAGTGAGACTCTCTAATTCTCCTACATTTTCTTTAATCTCATTATTTTCTTCCTTAACCCTCTTAAGTTCAAGTTTTAGTTCATGAAACATGATTTTGACAGACTCAAACTTAGACAGAAACACATCTTCCTCTATTATAAATTGAGGAATAACTGTGGGAGTTGCCTCTTGAGGCTCACAGTGCATCAGGGGCACTTGTGGCCTAATGTGTTCATTAGTGATTCGAGAATCAGCAAGATTCGAAAATGCTTCAGGCATGTTAATGTTGCAAAGTGCAAAGAAGGATGAGATTAGCATACCATAAGGCATATAATCTACAAGATGTGCATTGAACATGTTTAGAAGAATAATATAAGAAATACTGAATTGGATTTTGTTTGTGCATAAAAGATACATGATTTTCATATCAAAGAAATCAAAGTACTTACTTTGATTTGGTTTTGGCATAACATTTGCCCTAATGATTAGAGCAAGATGCTGAAAAGTGCCAGTGAAGTGTTTGAAATGAATACCACAATTAACATCACAGAGACCATCAGGAATGTCATATTTACAAAAAGTGCCAAGCATTAGTTCAAATTCAGATTTGTTAAAAATAAACAGAGAGAAGATATCCTCACAAGGCAGCTCACACAAATACAAAGGTAAATGCAGTGCCCTATTAATGCTTTTGTTATCAACACAAATGACCTTTTTGTTGACTGATGTAGTGAAATGCAGTATGCCATCTACCTCTTTTATGATATTCATGTTACAATAGAACTCTCCCATGAGGTGTGTGCAGTAGTGCTTACCTAAATTATACATGAGACCATCCCACCTAGCCCTTCAAATTATGAACTCTACTTCACCCTTCACATCAACACAAGTGCCAAGTTGGACATTTTTGACAAGTTAAAGAAACTTTTTGGAGTTTGAAGGGTTTGACAGTTTTGGTGGAGGGGGCTTTGGTATGTTCATAGAGGTGTTTGGATTTTGTCTTAGATTGGCCTTTCTGGTGTAAACTTTGGCTTGCAAAGGTTTAGGAGGTCTAGGATTAAAGGATTTAGGGTTTTGATATTTTCTGCTTTGATAGAAAGGGATGGTATGATTCTTGTATCCCTTTCTGAATTGTCTTGGAGGGAAGTGTCTGTTGTGATAGTGTTTAGGTTGTGAGGTTTGAACAGTTTTGAAAGCAGAGGTTTTGTGGTGATGAAACTGATTTTTCTCCATATCTTCAAGAAGATATGGGTTTTCAATCAGTGGTCTTGGTTTAGGGTAAAAAGGGTTAGCATTTGGGTTCATGTTGCAAGTGAAGTGGAGTTTACGCAACTAGTGTGTGTGTGTGAATGCAACATACAAGATATGCATATATATAACCATTTAACACAGACGCAGAGAGAAAAGATTTTAAAAATTAAGATTTTTAGAAGTTGTTTACTGTTCATGAACAGTGAAAAACATTTAATGCATGTATGGCTGTGTTACATAAAAGTCCAAGTCTTTTATGAATAGATACTAGGATGATGCATATGAATGAGTGATGTAATGCAGCACATATACACAGATGCATGGATTAGTATAGCAGAGAATAAAGAATGTATAATTTCTTTGTCTTTGTGTCAACTTTAGAAAACAGCACAGTATGTAAGTACAAGTTTTGGAAACTGTGTGACATAAAGTTGATATCATAGCTTACTCTATTACATAGGGACTGTACTTTCAGTGCAGGAGCATTTAAGGATGAGTTGTGTGTGAAGTGAGTTTGAAAGAAGAACTGATTTTTAATGCACATAAAATCTGTTACATTTATTTCTCAAGAAACTATGTTATTAATGAGATGCTACCAAGGGAATGTCATGCACATTAAACACAGAACAGGGCATACATAATCAGTTTTCATTTAATTCATCAAGCATTCAAGGAAATACAACACTCAGATCATTTAAATCAGATATAACACTTTAAATGCAGTAAGTTAAAAAAAATGTCACCTATTTGTTCTAAGTGGCCATTAATCACAGCAGTGATCCAGATACAGGGATGCTCAAGGCTCCCCTGCCAGGTCTTACTGTGAGGGCTGGTGTGTGAGTGTATTATTTTATTTTTATTACACAAACCAGTCTACAATATACCTTATCTGATTTCTTATAACTGCTTAAGCACCAACAAACACAGAATAGTAAACAGTGTTGCACTATAAGTCCACAGATTATATATATATTCAAACAAACATGATGCACAGACTTAGTACACCTATCAAATAGACAAGTAGAGATTGGAGACAACAAGACATTTCTTGTCCAGATTCAATATATCCAGCTTAAGACTGCAATCAAGACAGCTTGCACATTCATTTGGTCACACATTTAAACAGACTTAACATTTTAATAATCTTGGATCAATTAGGGAGATTATGAATAGACTAAAGCTAAGTAGTATGAACACAGATAATTATAATTAACATGTAAGTAGTTCAACTTAACCAAGTAACCAAGAGAATCAAGTGTTAGCATGTTCAGGGTCTATTTCACACAGATTTTATCACTTAAAGAAATAACAGACCAGGTTCAATATTTTAATCTTGATTATACATTTGGTTCTTGATAGAGAATGAAGGCAAGAGTCTGTTTTCTTTTTAAAGGAAAGTGCTAGTAGAGAACTGTTAAGACAGAACTGTGATTTATCAATCCAAGATAGATTACTTTTTAAAGTACTATTAAAAAATAATATATATTAGTTGTGTCAAAAACTCAAGTAATATACTTTAATGACACACAGATCACAAGCACATGTACATATATTCTACAAAGGTTAATCAGGTACTCAGAGCACAGATATATATAATTATTATTTTGCAAAGCTCAATCAGATAATTAGATCACAAGTATAAATAGTTGTGTTAAAAACTCAATCTAACAGGATTTATATATAGGTAACTTCATCATTAGACAGATCGGAATTCATGAAGTGTAATGAGTTATCAAGGAACTTAAAGTCAAATCAACTAGGACACTGACTTACTTGGACTTAAATAAATCAACACTTAATCTGTAATTACTGAAATTTTATACCAAAAACTCCATAATTTACCAAGTAAATAGGTCTTTTTTTAACCAATTTCACAGAGATTTTGAAACAAACAGATTCACATATTTTAACTTTAATCAAGCATGTTATTTAACTTATCAAGTTTACATTTAGTCCAATTAAGCTTCAACTGCTGAGAGAAATGGTTTTTAACTTAACCAAGCGATTATCATACATGAATTTCTCACTTTAAGCTACCAAGTTTCTTACTTTAAACAACCATTAAGATACATTTTAGATAAACAAACTTTCTTGACTAAACAACACAGCTAATAGGTCATCTTCAAACCAACAGACAATCATAAATTCAAAATTAATCACAAATCTACCAGATAAACATTAATCCAACAGATAATCACAAATTCACAGTTAATCACAAATTCACCAGATAATACAAATCCAATAGATAATCACAAATCCACCAGATTAACATAAATCCAACCGATAATCACAAATCCACCAGATTAACATAAATCCAACCGATAATCACAAGTTCACCAGATTAACATAAATCCAACCGATAATCCAAACTTTATTCCTTTAATTCGATCAAACACAGAATAGAATCAATTCGCAGTTTCATCGAAAATATATCACAGGACATTCATCTCACAAAGATACAAATTAATCAGATAATAATTGATTTAACTTTCAGTCAAGTCCCTCAACAAACAAAATCAGTCAAATTAGACTGAAAGGATTACAGATTTCTTACCTGAGCCTAGAGTCTGGCCTAACTCATAGGATTTACCTGGTTGACTCAGTCGCGGACTGAGTCAACTTCCGTTTTACCTTATTTCGTCGCATACAGCCTTCGAATCTTCTTTTCCGAAAGGATATTGCACTTACCAGTCTTCTCATGTCATCAAACTTTGAAAATACGTTAGATTTTCATTGAATCAATGAATCAAAAACACAAATGAGTGTATAAATATGTAAAGCAATCGATTTAATGTTTAATTTGATGATTCTCGTTCGATTTATATAGAAATCATCGATTTTTATCATCTAAATCGAATTAATTTACCAGCCCAACCAACTATCTTTATCATATCTTTTAGAGATATGATGATTATATATATAAGCATAGTATCTGTAAGAATTCATCAAGGATTTGAAGGGGGAAAACGAAGAAATCAATCTAGGGTTCTTCGAAAGAGGGGGAGAGAAGAAGAGAGGTGAGAGAGAGTTTAGATATTAGGTTTATGAAATAAACTGAGAGCGTGCACTGTACAAATAGTGTATTGTTTAAATATTTTATGGGATGGACGGCTAAGATTAATTAGGGTTAATGATGAATGGCCAGGATTATATGGTTTTAATAGAAATTGGGTTTGTAAATAAATGGGTTGGGCCTTGTTATTTAGAAAATCTGGGCTGATTGAGAATAAATAGATAATCTTTTAACATATCTGGGCCAGATATATATTTGATTTGGGTCGGATAAAAGAAAATGAATATAGATGGATTATTATATATTCATCCTAATATAATTTTTTTTTCAAAATATTTAAATATATATAAATATCACAGAAATATATATATACTTAAATAACATATATTTATAGATATATCTAAAAAATGAGACTATATATATATATATTTAAGAACAAAATAAATATATATATAATTGAAAATAACAATCAGTTTGTATAGGAAAGACTTCTAAATATTTTTAAATCTCATGGAATAATAAATATTCACTAGATTAAATTTATTTTCCCGGTTAATCTGGGCTATTTAAGTTATCTTAACCCGATCAATAAATTTCTTTATTGACAAATCTGAGTTTCAGATAAACTTAATAACTTGATCGGGAGAATATCCTTATCGTTGAGACTTATTTATATTTCTCAACTATTTTTTTATATAAACCATTATTTCATAAATTCCAACATTCCTAAATCCAAGCGGAGTTTAGTGAATCTTTCGGAATTAATGGTTTTGTGAATATGTCAGCGAGATTGATCTCAGTATCAATATTAGTCATTTTTATATCGCCTTTATTGACATGATCACTTAAAAAATGATGTCTCACATCTATACGTTTAGATCTAGAATGTAATACGGGATTCTTGCTAAGATCAATAGCACTCGTATTATCACATAAGATTGAGATCACATCAAATTTTATATTATAGTTAGCTAGTGTTTGCTTCATCCACAGTATTTGAGCACAACACTTTGCAGCTGCTATATACTCAGTCTCGGTTGTTGAGATGGATACGGAATTTTGTTTCTTTGAAAACCAAGAAACTAAACATCCACCGAGAAACTGACAAGTAACACTAGTACTTTTTTTGTCGACTAAATGCTCGGCATAGTCTGAATCAGAAAAACATACTAAGTCAAATGGTATTCCTTTTGGATACCAAAGACCAACATCAGTGGTTCCTTTAAGATATCTCAATATCCTTTTTACTGCAGATAAATGAGATTCTTTAGGTGCTACTTGAAACCTGACACACTTACAAATACTATATTGAATATCGGGATGACTTGCAGTTATATAGAGCAAGCTACCGATCATTCCTCGATATTTCTTTATGTCTATGGGAATTCCTTTTGGATCTTCCGTTAATTTATCGGATGTAGACATAGGAGTAGAGATGGGTTTGGCATTATCCATTTCGAATTTTTTCAACACTCTTTACAATACTTGGATTGAGAGATATGGATGCCTTCATCAGATTTCCTTATTTGCAATCCCAAAAAGAAGTTTAATTCTCCCATCATACTCATCTCGAATTCTTTACTCATATTTTCAGAGAATTCTTTACATGGTGCATCATTTGTTGATCCAAAAATGATGTCATCTACGAATATTTGTACGAGCAATATATCATCTTTTTCTTGCCCCGTAAATAAGGTTTTATCGGCCATTCCCATCTTAAATTTATTTTCTTTTAGGAACTTGCTCAACCTTTCGTACCATGCTATTGGGGCTTGTTTTAAGCCATATAGAGCTTTATATAATTTATAGACATAATTGGGATGTGTTGCATCTTCAAACCCGGGAGGTTGTTTCACATATACTTCCTCTTCCAAAATCCCGTTTAAGAATGCAGATTTCACATCCATTTGATAGACTTTGAAATTTTTATGGCAAGCATAAGCCAATAGCATTCTAATTGATTCAATTCTTGCTACCGGTGCATATGTTTCATCAAAGTCTATTCCTTCTATTTGGGTATATCCTTGTGCAACTAATCTTGCTTTATTTCGAACTACCGTTCCATTCTCATCTAATTTATTTTGAAATACCCATTTTGTACCAATTATGGAAGTTTCATGAGGCTTAGGGTCAAGTTCCCATACTTTACTACGAGTAAATTGGAGCAATTCATCTTGCATAGTATAAATCCAATCATCGTTTAATAAAGCCTCTGTTGCGGTCTTAGATTCTATTTGAGATAGAAAACTAAGATGATTCACAATGTTTTGAACTTGTGACCGCGTTTGAACTCCCTTCCTTAAGTCTCCAAGCACATTATCTAATGGATGACTTTTTATAGTGGGAATTGCTTGAGGAAGTTCATCTTCCTTTTCATCCAATTCTAATGGATTTTTATGTACGGGAGTCCGGAGATCCATATTTTTGAATTATCGAATAACCTTTTCAATATCATCTTGTTCTACATTTTCTTGGTCAACAAGATCTTTATATTTCGCCAGTGGTTTACTTTCATCAAAAGCGACATTCATAGATTTTTCCACCACAAGCAATTTGAGGTTAAACACTCGGTAAGCTTTACTATTGTTCGAGTATCAAAGAAATATACCTTCATTTGATTTAGGATCAAACTTCGTAAGGTACTCCTTTGAATTTAATATGAAGCACTTGCTTCCGAATACTTGAAAGTAGCTTAGTTTTGGAGTTTTTCCAAAATATAACTCGTAAGGACTCTTTTGTTTTATAGGTCGTAGCAAAACCCGATTAAGAATATGGCAAGTGGTTGACATAGCCTTGGCCCAAAAATATTTAGGTTGACGATATTCATTTAACATTGTGCTAGCCATTTCTTGGAGTGTTCTATTTTTTCGTTCAACTACTCCGTTGGATTGAGGAGTGTATGGAGCGGAAAAATTATGTGTGATGCCATGTTCATCACAAAAGTTGGTGAAACTTGAATTCTCAAATTCTTTACCATGATCAGTCCTTATATAGACTATGGTTTTATTTTGTTGATTTTGAATCCTTTTACATAAAGATGAGAAGGATTCAAAAGCATCACTTTTGGCTTTGAGAAATTCAGTCCATGTAAATCGTGAATAATCATCCACAACTACCAACGTATATGAGCAACCTCCAAGACTTTGTATTGGAACTAGACCAATAAGATCCATATGTAGTAGCTCGAGAGGTCTCGAGGTAGATACCATAAATTTTTCTTTGTGAGAAGCTCTAATTTGTTTACCAACTTCGCAAGCTTCACAAGTATGATCTTTATGATAGTTTAGTTTTGGTATACCTCGGACATGGTCTTTAGTTGATATATTCTTTATCAACTTCATGTTGGCATGTCCTAATCTTCGATGCCATAGCCATGGATTATCATTTATAGTGATTAGGCACACGTTCACTTGCTTGCTCATGTCACATGTATAAACATTTTTATTTCTAGGGCAAGTGAGAACCATCTTTCCAAATTTATCTAATATAGAACAATGAGTAGTGTAGAAAATTACCTTGTAATCATTGTCACATAATTGACTTATTGAGAGAAGATTGTACCTTAACCCGGTGACCAATTGGACGTCGAAAATTTTAACTTTCCCATTTTTGATATCTCCGATGCCGACAATGTTTCCTTTACTACTATCACTAAATGTTACGCTCCCCGCGGTAACCTTGTTAATGTTGTTCAAGAGTGACTTATTACCGATCATATGTCTTGAACATCCACTATCAAGGTACCATATGTCTTGTTTCGCCGCAAGATAAACCTACATACATGATTAGTTAAATTTATAGGTATCCCTTTGTCTTGAGGGTCCTGGGGTTAGTATATCATATATAACATTTGATTTATGAAGGAATCTAGGCATGGTATAATTATCATTAGGCATATAAATATTTCTATATGCATAAGACCTAGTTTGAGCTTGATAATACCTAGAGCTATCATGAAATCTTGATGGAGCATGATAAATATTATATCTATTATTAGCATGGTAAGTAGCATAAGTATTTCTACTAAGAGGTTGTTGTCTTCTAAATGCATTACCATTTACATGATATTGTGTGTTTCTATTATGAAACATAGTTGGTTGATGAGACCATTGTCGCCTTGGATTCTTATATTCCATATTTTTATGAGGCACACGTTTATCATCTTTCTTGTATGATTCCTTGTGAATCCATACATGCTTCCCCTTAATTTCACCATTCTTGAATTTGCAATATTGAATGGTATGTCCCATTTTACTGCAATAAGAACATTTATAAGATGGTGATTCGGGAGAAGTCTTTATTGGTGATACAAATCTCCGAGTATTTCCTTTAGGAGGAGAATTCTTATGATATCCCAAACCTTCATGGTTATATGAGGTTTTTGTATGCACCATTTGATCCAACATCGTATTGCCTTTTGTAAATCTTTGAGTGACTTCTTCAAGATTTTCATTTTCTTTCTTTAAGGCATCAATCTTGTTGTTAAGGATTCTTTCTTGATCCTTAATTTGAGCTATTAGTTTATAATTTTCTTCTTTTAGCCTTAGATCTTCACCTTTAAGCTCATTGGTTTCTAATAGCTCATTTTCTTTATCCAGATTATTTTATAAGATGTTTCTATATCTTGAACATTTGGTTCATTTAGAATCTTTAAGTTCAATAGATCAACGTGAAGTTTAGAAATATTATCATTCAATTGTATCTTTTCACGTTCCATCTCTTCGTCTTTGAGAATTAATGATATATTCTCTATTTCAAGGTTGATTATATTTTCTTGAAGTTTATTTACTTCAACCTTGATGAGATGATTTTGATCTTTTCGAGATTTAATCTCTTTTTCATCTTGGACTCTTGAGTCCATCATCCGAGTATACTCTTTATTTTGAGTATGATGTATTTCTTCTATTTTCATTTTCTCGGACCATACTAAGTGAAGCCTTTGATCAACATCTTTGTATTTACTTTTATATTCTACCATAAGTCCAATTAAATCATGCTTATTCATGTCCATAAGTGATAAATTAGATTCATCCAATAATAATTTAATTGAGACGTAGTTAGATGTTACCTCTTTATTTGTAGAGGAGACTTCCCTAGATGTAGTTTCTTCTCCGAGAGCCATCAAGCATAGATTCACCACTTCTTCACTAGCTTTCGGAGCTTCTTCATCTTCACTTAGATCCCAACCATTTTCGGCCACGAGACTTCGTCCCTTTGAAAGTTTAGGACATTCTCTTTTATAATGACCGGATTGTTTACACTCAAAACACACATCTTGTGTTTCCTCAGGAGATGGATCTTTAGGTTTTGGAGGAGTGTAAACTGGATGGTTTGTGGAGGTATTGGCATTGCTATAGGTATTTATATTTTGATTGCCTTTGCCTTTATTGTAGCTCGTTGACGGATAATTACTCTTATAGTTGGAAGAATAATTTTGAGAGTAATTTGGCCTTCCGTTAGAGTTAAAAACTCTTTGTTGATTATTTGATTTTAGGAAGCCTTTTCTGTATCTTTGAGCTTTACTTTGAAGCACACGACGAAGTTGTCTCGTGAGTAGAGCAATTTCACTGTCATCGAGATTTTGGAGTTCCTCGTACTCCTCGTCGTTTTCATCTTCATCAATTAATATGGCCTTTAGAGCCATATTTTTCTTTTTATCCTCCACTTTTGGAGCAACCTTTTCCGGAATATTTTCTTCTTCGTAAGCACGAAGATTTCCGAATAGGTTATCAATCTTATACTCATTTAAGTTGTGCATCTCTTTTATAGTAGTGACTTAAACTTTCCAACTAGGAGGTAGAGATTTGAGCACTCTTCTATTCTTTTCATTTTGAGTATAATTCTTTCCAAGTTGAGATAACTCATTGATAATAAGAGTAAATCTTGTTTCCATATCGATGATATTTTCTCCTTCTTGGAGTTTAAAGTTCTCGTATTCTTGGATCAATGTATCCATCCGAGAATCTTTATATCAGTGGTTCCTTCATAGGTTACCACTAATTTGTTCCACATTTCTTGTTCCGACTTACAATTATTTACTCTTTTATATTCTTTTTCTGCAAGTGCACTTGTGAGAATCATTTCCGCCTTTGCGGCTATATTCATTGTGGCTTCTTCATCTAAGTTGTATTCACTAACCTTCTTTTCGGCGATGATGTCATCGATAGTTTTGGTAGGAATGCGAACACCATCTTCGATAGCCATCCAAACTTTGACTCCTTGAGATCTAGCATAAATGTGAAACCTCGTTTTCCATGTTACAAAGTTGGTGCCATCAAATAGAGGAGGTCATGAGCTAGATAGACCTTCACCACCTCTAACGGGATTAATATATGCCATTTCGGATCACTTTTTGTTGTGCATGTAAATCTGCAAATCACTTAACAAACACGTTAAAAAGCATTGCTCTGATACCAATTGTAAGGTCCCGTAAGAGGGCTATTTTAAGCTAGAATGGGGGTTGAATAGCTTGATTACCAATTTAAAAATTGTTATGGCATTTTAAAAATATTTTATCCCTTTTCAAAACTTTACCGAGTGGTTATGCAGTTTATATGTACGGAAAAAAAGTGCAAGGAAAAAAAATATCACACGGTGATTTTATCCTGGTTCGTGATGGCGCAACCTCTAATAGATTCTCTCACCCCTACTCCAATCCCCGAGCTCCTCTCCCGGACTCGGGATTTTCCCTTATAATAAACTCGCTCCTTTAGTAGGCGGAGAAGCCTTTACACCCTTTACAAGTATTTGTCTTGGTGCGTAACATAAGGGCCACCACCTCAAAATAAATGTATTACCTACACAACTTATCTTGGACAATAACTCCCCGCTATTTCTTCAAAGTTGTTGTAGAGCCTTTGTGGACTTGGCTTCCTTAGCTTTTGCCGGTCTTGGATCTTAGTGATCCGGTCTTGGGTCTTTCCTCTTCTTCACGGTGCGAAGACTACTAACTCCCCGTTAGTACGTCTAGGACTTGGGTCTTAGAACAAAAATTACCTCACGTTACTTCACCTCACTACAAAACTAATAAGACAATCCACGAAACAAAACAAGTAGGAAAAGATTTGTTTTGAACAAGTATGTTACTGTACTAGCCCACAAGTAGTATAATATCCAAATAAGAATATTAAAACTAATTAGTTATACTTTACTTAGAATAATACAAGATGGTCAAGTATATTTATAATTACTCCTTTATAGATTAAATAAATTTGTGGAGTAATATGAGAAGTCCTTTTTTATATTAAGCACTTATGGCTTATGACTTCTTGCGTATTCTTCTTCTTTCGATTAAGTATTTATGGATCGAAGAATACTTTAATTATAACCTCGGAGTTGTAATTTTACCTTTAAGTATATCAACTTAAGGTTTTAAGGTATACTTGTATATTGACGATTATAAGGTCAAAGTATACTCTTTCAACTTAAAGTACGTTTATAAGATTTATGAATCTTAGCCAAGATCCAATTAAATAAGTGCAAGTAATTGGCTTAAGATTGTGCTTTCGAAGTTCGGACGAATAATTATGAGTATTTTATAGATATCGTAGTATAACCCCACGGAACACTGAAAGATGTTATAAGGGGCTTATATGATATGACTCGTAATTATTTATATACATGATATGTGTTAGCCAAGATCCAATTAAATAGCGTGAAAGTAATTGGCTAACTCGTGGATTTGATTCATCCTTAATTTTAACGGATGATTACGGAGTGTTTATAGATCGAGTTATAATCCCCCGGAACACTAAAGATGTTAGAAGGGATTAAAACTTTGTTTCGTAATAATTTATGTGCACGAAATGGTTAGCCAAGATCCAATTAAATAAAGTGCGATTAATTGGCTAACTCGTGAACTTAATCCGTTTTGATATTTGATAAATTACGAAGTGTTTATAGGTCGAGTTATAATCCCCCGGAACACTAGAGATGTTAGAAGGGATTAAAACTTTACTTCGTAATATTTTATGTGCACGAATAATGTTATCCAAGATCCAATAATAAAAATAATTGGCTAACTCGTGAACTTGGGTCAAATATAATCTCCCCTTTGGAGATAAAGTACTTTTGTTTATAGATCTTCTTTTTGAGATGATTTATGTGAAGATCAAGTACTTATTCGAATTTCGAGTTCGAATCTTAGTTCTCTTGAGAACTTTGTTTATAAGAGATCTTGTATTAGAGCTTAAGATGAAGTATAGAAATTAAGTACAAATCTCAAATAAAAAGAACTCAAATAAGAAGCTAAAACTAACCACTTTTGAAAAACGGTCAGAAAAGTTCGCCGGAAAAATTCGCCGGAGGTTCGGACGGATTTTGGCACTTTGGTCGAACTTGGGCATCATTTCGGGAGGCCGGGAAGTGGTAGTGGATGAGCTCACTTGGTGGGATAAATCTTGGTTGGGTGAAGCTAAGCTTGGGTTTCAAAAACCTTGTATATATGTAAGTATATAGAAGAGAGAGAAGGTTTTTGAGAAGAAGTGTGTGTATAGAATTTGAAAGAGATGAAGAGAAGCACTTCTTGAAAAAATCCCAGAAACTTTGTGGCTCTTTAGCTTGAAGAAAATGGGTTGGGGTGGGGGTTTATTTATAGGAGGAGTTGGGTGGATTGAATGGTTGAGATTTGAGAAGGAATGATTGGTGGATGGAGTGTATCACATGGATTGATGACATGGCAAGTAGGTTGTGTTTATTTGCAAGTGGGAAGGAAGCACAAGCTAGTATTCATTCAGACCTCAGCTGATATATATATATATATACATATTAATATATATTTTCCTTTTCTTCTAATCATTCTTTAATTACTTTAATTAAGGATTAAGCACCATTAATTATGACCACCCCAAAAACTCTTAAATAAATATCATAAAAAATATGATAATTACCTAAATATTATAAAATGATATCCTGCAAGTTTTGGTCAACTTTAGTCAATGCTTACTAGGTCAAACGTGGTCAACTGTGGGACCAACTGCCTCGATTTTTGTGCCCGGACAAAAATTCTCTGAATGCTACGAAATTTTTACCATACTTATAAAATACCATTTAAATGATCCATACCAAATTTCAAGTCATTCTAGCATGTGAAAATATTTTATCTAAAAATAAAACTGTTATGTCAGCCTTGCTTCCGAATAAAAATATCATTGGTCTTGAAATGAAGGAGATGGATCTTTTGACCAAAGTTTTGACTTGTATAAATACTTAACATATATTTCCTAATTTATAAAATATATTTGGATGATAGGAAATGTGTTTGAGTATTTTTGAATAATTTTCTCCGAGAAATGCTGATTTTACGAAACGGGAGAAAATTATTGTAAGTATTCATAAATGAGTTGCAGAACTGGATATTAATATTCCAACCTTGAATATTAATAAAATTTGAATAAAAACTCTTTTAATATATGTAGAGATATATTTTGGATTGAAGAGTTAAATATTTTTGATATAGCATGAGACCTCTAAAGAATATTTTTGCAATATTCCTTATTCGAGCTTGTTGTTATATTCCTGTTGCAATACAGATCTAAGAAATATCATATCTTAATGTTTCTTCTTTGATCATATTGCCTTAGAGATATATTCCATAAAGATATAGTTTTGATATTTTGCAAAAATGGAATATCTCTTTTATTTGTTTAAAAGACATGATTTTGCTAGTTTGACTTTTTGACTCTGATTTGGATCAATTAAATTCATGTCCTAATGGAGAGGATCTACGTGTTCTTAATTTTATGTTTAATCATACAAATACCAAAATAAATAATATATCGAAAATATCCTTTCAAACACTGATTTCACAGTATGAGGGTTTTATGGCAAAGCCAAAGGAAAGTATTACTGATGTGTTTGAAAGGTTTAACAAGCTGATAAATGACTTACAGCTTCATGAAAAATATTATGAAGCTGAAGAAGTGAACTTGAAATTCTTTCTTACTGTCCCTGATCATTTGGAACAGAAAATCTCAGCAATCAGGGAAGGAAGAGATTTGAGCAGAATAACTCTAAAGTTCTATATGGAATTCTCAAAACATATGAACTAGAGATGATTCAAAGGCAATCATTGAGATCTGGTCAGGGACATGTTGTGGATGGTTCAAGTGATTTAATTTTAAATTAAAGTCAAACATCTAATGATGAACCAAGATCTCAAACTCCAGTTGCCTCAACAAGTTAGCAAAGAACAAATGATTCACAGGAGCAAGTCATTCTAGAATTTGAAAAGGATGAGTTCTATACTCTTGAAGAACTGGATGAGCTAGATCAGTCAATGGCATATTTAGCTAGGAAATTCTCTAATATTAGAGTAAAGAAGCCAAGATACTTCAAGAATAAAGGACAGTCCTTCAACAAAGGATAGTCCTTCAGAAAAGACAGCAGCTGGAAGGAAAAAGGGAAGTACAATTCTGACAGCAAGAATGGCTACAAAACTGGATCTGTTGATAGATCTAATGTAAGATGCTTCAATTATGATGAACAAGGCCACTTTGCTACAGAATACAGGAAACCCAAGAAAGCAAATAAAGACAAGGCTTATCTTGAACTTGAAGCAAAGTATGAAGCTCTTCTAAGGAAACGGCAAAGTAAAGCTTATATTGCAGAGGGTAAAAGGTGGGATGACTCTGGAAATGATGAAGATGAAGAATTTGGTAATTATGCACTTATGGCCCTGGAGCAAGGTTAATCATTCTCATCTAAATCAATGACACCAACTCTTACCACTATTGATTTAAATATGAATCAATACAAGGAAACTGTTGAAAAGAATATTTAACATTCACACAAGCATGGTTGCTGCTAATGAAGAAGTTAGCAGATTAACAAAGATAAATGAGAAGCTTGAAAGTGAGAAGCAAGAAACTGAATTGTTGTTGGTGGAGCTTGAAGCATTAAAACAAGAAAATGCTTATCTAAAAAACAAGCTCAAGTGTGCAAATGAAATTGAAGCAGTGCTCAGGGAGAAGCTGGAAAAGAATGAAGTGAAGATGAAATCTTTCAGGAATGCATCTGAACTGGTCGGACAGTATCATGAGAAGAATAAGCCATGTGCAAACATTGCTATTGGGCTTGACTATGATGCAATGAATGATAAAAAGAAGACAGTAGGTGATAAAGGGAAAGCAAAGAAAACTTAAAATGCTCCAACCTTTTTGAAAGAGGTTAATGCACCTATATTCAAAGCATGTGAAGTCAACTTCAGTGATGAATAATTGATTATCAAGCAAGAAATTACTGATGAAGATAAAGAGAAGAAAATTGAAAAATCAGTTCAGTCTTCCAATACTGAAGAGAAGCTCATGAACAAACAAAGTCCCAAGACTCCTGTTAAAGAAACCAAAACTGAAGATGCAAGAAAGAAAAGGAGAAATAGAAATGGGAAAATAGGGATAAATAAAAGCAATAATTTTGCTTATGTTGCAAATGTTCCTAGAAAGAAGTGTGAAAAATGTGGCTCTACAAATCATCTAACTCACCTTTGTAAAAAGGTTGTTAGCAAGCCAACTGAAGGAACTTGCAAACACAATGAAGCAAATTCAAATAATCCCTATTCATTCTGTGAAAAGTTTGATTGCATTTCTTGTAACTTGAAAGTAATGAAGAGTTGCCAAAAACTAATAGTAGACCTTAAAGAAACAAGAAATGAGTCCACATCTGAAGGAAAACATACACAACAGTCACTGAATTCTATCTCTTCTAAAACAACTCATTCTACTTTTGCTGAACAAGTTACTAAGAAGAAACTACCCAACACTGCTTGGGTTTCCAAATACACTTAAGACTCATTGTGTGCGGGGATATGATAGGTGATAAGGCCCTGCTATCACAGTTTGAGGAGAAAGCTGGCCATTTGGTGACCTTTGGAGACAACAGTAAAGGATTCACAATAGGATATGACAAGATTGTTTCTGAAAATGTTATCCTTAATGATGTAGCATTGGTAGCTGGTCTTGAAGTAAATCTTCTCAGAGTTAGCAAATTTGCATACAAAGGCCTTAAGTCTTACTCAACAAAGAAGAATGCACTGATTATCAGTAGAAAAACTAGTGAAGTAGCTCTGAAAGGAGCAAGGAAAGGAAGCTTGTTTGTTGAAGATTCTGACTCAATAAATAAGAATGGTGTTTGTTGCTTCTACACCAAGGTATCAGAAGAGATAAACAAGCTCTAGCATAAAAATCTGTCTCACTTGATTTTCAAGGAAATTAACACCTTTTCAAAAAGGAGTTGGTAAGAGACATGCCTAAGATGGAGCTTGCTCAAGTTGAAGTTTGTGAAGTCTGTCAGAATAAGAAAATAAAGAAACTACTCAACAAGAGAACCATGAAAATGGAAGCTCATGTCAAACACCCGAGTTTAATTGCACAACCTCAGGGGAGAAAGAGAATCATCAGAGTACCAGTGGAAACTGTAAATTTTTCTCATCTTGATATAGCTAGAGCTCATTTTCGTACCAACAGAAAAACAATTAGCTGACATTTTTACTAAACCTTTGGATGAAGCAACTTTCACTAGACTTGTAGGTGAAATTGGAATGCTTAATTGTTAGGTCCCAATTTGTTTGTAGAAGGGGGGGTTGAATGCAAACAATACCGTTTCGTCTAATAAAATGCGGAATAAAATTGTGAAACAAAATTCAAGTTAAATAAAACTTTTATTAAACTTGAAAGGTGTTACAACTACGGTATCGATTACAAGGGATTAATCTCAAATCAATTATTACAAATTTAGAATAAATTCGACATGAACTTTTTCTATTTTTGTAATTAAAAGATCAAATGCTAAAAGCGATTTGAGATTAAGTTCTAGGGATTTTAATCCGCTAGATTGATATACAGGAACAAGATAAGTAATTCTAGTGGTTTGGATTTAACATTAACAAACTAGAATATTTGATCTTGAATAAGCAGATGGATGATGAAATATTTTTCTTTTGTTCTCTGCTTTTTTCTTGTTCTGTATGTTGCTGCTCTATTTTTGGATGATATGATCTTCTGCTTCTTTTTCTCTTTTGAAGTAAACAGCCGAATGCAAATGAACTGCAATGACAATCCTTTGAACCAGCATGACTTTCGGTATGACAATTGATTGTCATACCGATTGTTACATAAGTACAATTCAGATTGTCTTGCAAAGATTAATAATCAGATTTTTAAACTAATAAAAATTCTAACAAGACAATCAAATGAATTAGCATGACTTTCGGTATGACAATTGATTGTCATACCGATTGTCATACTAATACAATCAGTTTGCCTTGTTCCAATTTAAATAGATTTTAAACCAATTAAAATTCTGTAATTCCTTAATATTAATTCTAAATTAATTAATCAATTTAATTCAATTAATTAATAAATTAATCCTTGCAGATATAATTTATTTTCTTAATTAAATTATATGACTTAATTAATTAATGGAGAATTAATACTAACCCTGAGCAGCAACCATTCTTCTGACAATCTTCTGAAAGTCACTGAGACTTATGAATCAATTCCGTCACTTCAATGCTGACACTCGATGTACTGTCTGGTTCATGAGTGACTAACTTTCGTGACGTTTCTTCATGTCTTGACTTTGTTGTTCTGATTGAATCCTTGTAATAAATGATACCTTGACGAGATCTCTGTCACTTGATTAAATCCACGATCTTGATTTATATCACTGAGGCATGATCAAATTCTTGAACTTCTTCCAGTGAATCTTCAAGTTTGCAGATGAACAATGTTTCTTTATTCTTTGACAGATGTTACTTTGTGAGATCTCTCTGATGCTTGATCCACTATTTACTTATTACATTCTTATTTGAGTTGAGTTAAATACTCGAATAAACGAGTAGGCTATGACATATGCCTTTCAATCTCCCCCTATTTGCTTGTTAGACAATAACAACAAATACCTAGAGGATAACTCAACTAATCAAATAAGAAAAAGATATAAACAATAATGTAAAGTAAATAGCAGAAAAGTTCTGGATTATATTTAACATTTTCCAGATTCCAAATGAAATTTACAAGTGAATACAAGATAGATGTTCCTCTAGCCTGAACATATAACTACATTAGACTATCTTGATTCATAACGCTCTAATCATATTACATTGAGTTTTGAGCTAATTGACTTTAGTTGTCTTCTCTTCTGACTTCACCTTCTTCTAAATCTTGAAGCAATTCCTTGTCAAAAACACGATCCTTTTCTGAAGTGAAGCTTGCAGGTCTGACTGGTTGAACTCCAACTGTCTTCAACTTATTCTTGAGTTGATTGTACCTTTTAACATTCTTCTCACAATAAGCTTGAATCAAGTCAGCAGCTTGAGTCTTCAACATGGATGAATATCCAGCTGTTCTCAAATGATGTTCCATCCAGACCAGATGCTTAGCTGAGTAGTCTTTAAGAGATTGTACATCTAGCTGACAGATTTGAAGACAATCAGACTTAAAGAATCTCACTTGATGAGGATTGTTGACCACTTGAGGACTAGCCCTGCTGGCAAACTCTTTAAGTCTTTCCCGAAGAACTTCATTCAACTCTGAGCTTCTTTTCACTTTGTTTAAAAGAACCCAAATCTCTGACAACGAACGATTCTCGAATAGATGAAGTGATACCTTGAATGATCCTTCACTCTGACAATATACAAAAATGCTCATCTCATTTAGGGATCTATCAAAAGCAGCTGTGATCCTTGAGACTTCAGTCTTGATAGCATTCATGTACATGTCATTGTTAGGATTTGAGATTTCCAGCTTGTCCAGAAGATGTAAGAACTGCCTATCATTGTTAGTGCATAGCTGAGGCATATCGAGTACTCTCCTAGCTTCATCCCACTTTCCACCAATCTTCAGTCTGACATCTCTTCTCCTTTCTTGAGCTTTAATGTCATGAAGACGTTGCTTTTGAAGAGTTTCTGTTCTTTGTATGTCTTTTCTCCTGTCAATGATCTGTGAGACCTTCTTAAGTTCAGCTTCTTTTCTTTGCATCTCTGACTTTTCTTTCTGAAATTCTTTCTCAAACCTAGGATCCACTGTATCTTCTTCTTCCCAATCTTCAAAATCACTTTCTTCTTCAGCTTCAAATAACCCATCTTTATCTTCCTGAGCTGGTTCAGTGGGAATGTCAAAAATATCGAAGTCATCCTGTTCTCCACTGTAGTAGGCATCATCAGCCTTTCCTTTATCTCCAGCAGAAGTATCTTTTTCTTTCCCTTTGGAACTACTCCCTCCTTTCTTCTCCCCCTTAGTTGAGGGATCCTCTACAGACTTTCCTTTGAAACCTCCACCACTTCCAGAGCCTGATCCTCCACCAGACGGTCCTTCAAAATAAGCTTTTTGTTCTTCATTAGGGCAATGAGAATTCTTGATCATGTAATATAAGTGCTTCATGCCTTCATTTAGATGTTCCATGCCCGTCTCTATCTTTACAAATCTTGAGTTGTCCAGTGAATGATTCATCTCAACGAGGTCTTCAAGAGAAGTCATTCTTGTATGTAGGGAGCAGAAGTTGGATATGTCATCAGTTGATAAGTTTGGAGTGTCCTGAATAGAATTGAGCTTTGGTATTACAGCAGTCTTTAAATCTGAGATGTCATTCCTTATGATCGCAAGCTGATTGTCGACAGAGGTGGAAGAAGAAGACCGTTCAACCACTTGTGCTTTGAATGCTTGAGCTTCAGCTTGACTTTTGGCAAGTTCTTCTTTCAGGGCAGCAATCTGAGCTAACAGGTTGACAGTATCAGTGTCTGTGTGTGCTCTCACCTGAAGTTCACTCGTATTTGGTTCACTCATCTCACGTGCATGTGTTTCTCTCAATATGATTGCTCGTGAGGAGTCTTCCAATTGCTGTTCTTGTGTACCTGCATAAAAAATCACCCTAGCCTCTTCAAGAGAGGTCAGTGGTGGTGCAATGGGAATTCGCGAGTCCCGATCCTCAGTCAATGCTATCAAATCTTTTGGAATAGATGTCTGAATTGCTTCAGGGATAGATTGACCGAGTTGCCCTCCACTTTCTCCAGATAAATCTGCGAGTGGAGAATCCCATAAGGGAGCCAGAGTTGTTGGATCTGGGAGGGGAGAAAATGACTCTATTAAAGATGGCGGAGAGTCAGATTTTCCCTCTGAAGCATGTGAATGCTCTTCTGCCGTAACTATGGCAGGCACTGTAACCGACTCGACGTGCACTCCTCGCTGGGTGTCCTGAGTTTTATCTGGGGAAGTGTATGGTTCCATTGTGAGTAATGGAATTGTGCTTGACTCAGTACAAGATGCCATGGCCCGATGGCGAATTTCAATAGATGCATCCTGTTGAGAGAATGCCTCTAGTAACTGTTCATTGGCCATTTCAAAGTCCATGTCCTGTTGGGAGGACAAGGATGGGCTTTCAGATGCCTCAGAATAGGTTTTTCTTTTCTTAGGAGGAGGCAGAGCTGAGGGTTCACTCATATTTAACATTGTACTACTTCCTAGTAATCTTCTGGGTAACATTTTAGACAGTGGGGGAGAGGGTGAGATAGAATGAGACTCTGTGTTTGGCTCTATGACCTGGGATTGAAGCTGTGGTTCTACAACTTCATGGTCAGCCCTATCAACCACTGAGGGTCTGTTAACAGAAGTAGGAAGAGAGTGAGAGTGAGAGTGAGAAGTTACTACCTGTAATGGAAGAGCCTGGGTGGCTTGAACCACTGGAGGTTGAGGTTGCTGTTCATGGCCGGGAAGATTAAAAATAGGCAAGGGAATATAATTGGCCATGAAAGCAGATACAAGTACTGGTACTTGCATAAATTTGAAGGTTGTGTCTTGGCGAGTGTAAATCTTTTTGCTAACTGGTGGGGGTTCAGTTACAGCAGAGTTAGCAAAAAGTGCTTTGTGTTCAGGGGTGAGTAGATGATCTGCTATGAGCATAAGAAAACGAGCATAGTAACATGATACCCTACGATTTGTAGAATGATCACGTAAAGCAGAAGTTAGACGTCTCAAGAGAATGGGAAAAAGTAGTTTGCCAAAATTGATCCTTTGATTGAAAACAACCGCAAGACCAATATACTGGAGGGTGGAAGTAATGTTATGAAAATTAGATTTTGTACAGTTGGCAAACACTTTGGAAAGTGTATCGAAGAATATATCCCATTCAGACACCAAATTTGATTTAGAAAGTTTGGTTAAATTGATCACCCCCTGATAGTGAATGGCATTGAAAAAATTTGTGATATCATTTTCAGAGGGTAAATTACAGAAATTGTCTAGTGGAAAATTTAAAGCACGATTGACGACTGTTTCATCAACTACATACTGTGTGTTTGCGATGGTGAATGAAAAAGATTTTGAATCAACAGCCACAGTAGAAGTTGTGCAAATTAGTCTAAGTAGATCAACGTTTAAAATCACATTTGATTTAATAGCAGAGCTAACAATCGAATGATCATTTAAAAATCTAATCCAAGGCTTAAATTTTTCAACATCACATCTTTCCGGATTGAAATAACCAACTTGATTATGCGCGACAATTTGGAAATTGAGAGCCATTTTTTTAAAGAATAATAATAAGACACAAGCTTATCAGAATTTTAAGAATAATATTAAGAAAATTCGAATTAATTAAATTAATTTAATAATTCGAATTAAATTAATTATAATCAAAAAAAAATTTAGACCGAAATGTATCTCGTTAAAATTCTTAACTCACAAGCACAATTTTGATAAACCAAAAGACACAAATCTGAAATTAAAATTAAAAAGGAATTTGAAGGGGCAAACTTATTTTAATTTGATTTTTGCGTTTTTTTTTATAATAATTTTTTTATTTTTAAGAAAATTTCAGCAGCACTTCTTTATGTATATACTTGTATGTATATATCACAAAGTGATGATTAAGTGTGTTGAGTAAAAACTCGAGCAAAGAAATGAATCAGATTTTTGGTTTGGTTTTGATCTTGTTCGAGGAGAGAGAAGAGAGTAAAAGACTGTTAGAATTTTTCGAAAATGAACTGCTGTGATTAAAATGTTTGAAAACAAAGCAGTACAAGCCTTATATAACAGCTGGTATGACAATCCGGGATTGTCATACCGATTGTCATACCAGGCAAAAAGAAGGAAAATAAAACAAATAAAAAGAGTATTAAAAATATAACTGGTATGACAATCTGATAGTCATACCGATTGTCATACCAGTACAAAATAATTCTGATATTAATTTTATTACTGGCATGACAATCAATAGTCCTACCGATTGTCTTGCCAGTTATAAAATTAATCTGATATGTAAAATAAGCAATCAATTATTACTAAAATGACTTTCAGCAAGACAATTTCAATTGTCTTGCCGATAGTCTTTCTAGTATTAATATAAAATAACTATTAACATATTTATATTTACAAGAATACTGAAATGATTTTCAGCAAGACAATTTTAATTGTCTTGCCGATAGTCTTTGCAGTATTAAAACAGAATGAATATGTACAGACAACTATTAATGTACTGAAACTTTATTTCAAAATAGTAAAACTAAAATAAAAACTTATAATTTTTACAGAAACAAAGATAATATATCAGAATTAATTATTTTTATTCCAAAAATAGATTTATGTTGAATTTTAGCAAATAAAATTCATAGAAAAATATCTTTAGAGGAAATAAAATATTCTGAGATATTTTAAATTAACAAGTAGAGTAAATAACATAGATAAGATAATATATATTACATAGAAATAAGCAAGAAATATGATAAAATGATAAAATAAATTTGCAAATGAATTTTTCATTTATGAAAAATTCATTTGTAAATTCATTCAAGAACAGATTCCAGATATTAATTAAATTAATCACTAAAACTATTTAACATGCCCAATTTACCAACTAATCTGGTAAATGTGGATTCGTCAAGTGGTTTAGTGAAAATATCTGCTATTTGTTCTTCTGTTGGAACAAAAAATAGTTCAACAGTACCATTCATGACGTGCTCTCTAATAAAATGATACCTGATGTCAATGTGCTTTGTCCTCGAGTGCTGCACAGGGTTGTTGGTGATGGCTATTGCACTTGTATTGTCACATAAAATAGGAATCTTGTTCAATACAGAGCCATAGTCTCGTAGTTGATTCCTAATCCACAAGATCTGAGCACAGCAGCTTCCAGCAGCAATATATTCAGCCTCGGCCGTTGAGTTGGAAACTGTTTGCTGTTTCTTGCTGTACCATGAGACTAGCCTGCTTCCTAGGAATTGACAACTTCCTGAGGTGCTTTTCCTATCAACAACACTTCCTGCGTAATCTGAATCTGTATATCCAACAAGGTTAAAACCAGATTCTTTAGGGTACCAAATACCTAGATTTGGTGTTCCCTTAAGATATCTTAAGATTCGTTTAACAGCAACGAGATGAATATCTCTAGGATCCGCTTGGAATCTTGCACATAGGCATGTAGCATACATAATATCTGGTCTACTTGCAGTAAGATAGAGTAACGAGCCAATCATACCTCTGTAGCTTGTGACATCTACCTTAATGGAGTTTTCACATGGTCCAAGCTTGACAGCTGTAGTTGATGGAGTCCTTGCTGATGCAGAATCCTCTAGATTGTACTTTTTGAGGAGTTCCTTGAGATACTTGGATTGACAAATAAATGTTCCATCTAACCTTTGATTTACTTGTAATCCAAGAAAGAACTTCAGCTCTCCCATCATGCTCATTTCAAACTTGCTGTGCATTAACTTAGCAAATCTCTTACAGAGATTATCATTAGTAGACCCAAATATTATATCATCCACATAGACTTGGACTAATATAGTATCATTCTTATGTTTTTTAGAAAAGAGAGTTTTGTCTATGACACCTCTAATAAAGCTATTTTCAATAAGAAATTCAGAGAGAGTGTCATACCATTTTCTTGGTGACTGTTTTAGCCCATAGATAGCCTTGAAAAGAAAGAAGACAAAATCCATATGATCTGGATCTTCAAAACCAGGAGGTTGCTCTACATATACCTCTTCATCCAACTTTCCATTCAGAAAGGCGCTCTTGACATCCATTTGATAAACTTTAAAGTTTGAAAATGCTACGAATGCCAGAAATATCCTTATGGCCTCAAGTCTAGCCACTGGAGCATAGGTTTCATCATAATCAATACCTTCAGCTTGAGAATACCCTTTAGCTACCAGTCTTGCCTTGTTTCTTGTAACCACACCATCTTCATCTAGTTTATTCCTGAATACCCACCTTGTACCAACAGCTTTCTTGTGTACAGGCCTAGGTACCAGTTTCCAGACTTGTTGACTTTCAAACTGATTGAGTTCATCTTGCATAGCAATCACCCAATCTGGATCAGTTAGTGCTTCTTCAATTTTCTTAGGTTCTATCTCAGAAAGAAATCCTGAGTACAGACACTCATTTTGAGTAGCACGTCTAGTTCTGACTCCAACATCTGGATCACCAATAATCAACTCAAAAGGGTGAGCTTTATTCCAGACTGTCTGTCTTGGAAGATTTGATCTTGATGATTCGCCTTGAAATTCATTGTGATGTTGTGTCCTACTAGATGATCCTTCAGCATCTCCCCCTGAGTTGTTGCCATGTTGACTTGAAGATTCTCCGTCAGTAGCAGTGGTATCTCCATTGTTTCCAGAGTTTCCATCACTATTACCTTGAGTAATATCAGGATTAACAGGTTCTTCAACAGCAACAACCTCAGGTTCTTGACCATGTTCTGACTCTGAATCTGACATATCATCAAACTTCAGTTGCTCAGAAGGATCTTCAGTTTGGATACTAGGGAGTTTAGTGTCATCAAAAGTAACATTGACACTTTCAGTTACTTTGTGTTGATCAATGATATACACTCTATATGATCTTCTTCCATATCCAACAAAAATACCCTCATATGCCTTTGCCTCGAACTTACCACGACGATCATCTCCATCCTTGAGCACGAAGCATCTGGCACCAAATACATGAAAGTATTTGATAGAAGGTTTCTGTTCATTCAAAATCTCATAAGGAGTTTTCATGAAGTCTTTGTTGATTAGAGTTCGATTCTGAGTATAACATGCAGTATTGACAGCTTCAGCCCAAAAGTACATTGGAAGACCTGATTCATTTAACATCGTTCTTGAAGCTTCAATCAATGTACGATTCTTCCTTTCTACCACTCCATTTTGCTGAGGGGTTCTAGGAGCTGAAAATTGTCTGGTAATCCCTTTGTCTGTACAGAATCCATTTAGAAGTGCATTCTTGAATTCTGTTCCATTATCTGACCTTATTGCTCTAACAGGGACGTTAGAATCTAACTCAATCATCTTGATATGATCAATCACAACTTGTGGTGTTTCATCCTTAGAGTGAAGAAACAAAACCCACGTATACTTGGAATAGTCATCAACTATCACAAGACAGTAACACTTCTTTGACATAGAAAGGATATTAACTGGTCCAAATAAATCCATGTGCAATAATTGCAGAACACCAGTTATGGAAGATGTGTCAGTGCCTTTGTGACTTGCTTTCTTTGACTTTCCTTTCTGGCAAGCCTCACATAGTCCTTCTGGAGAGAATTCCAGCTGAGGCAGACCTCTTACCAGTTCTCTTTTGACAAGAGAATTCATTGTCTTGAAATTGAGATGGGAAAGTCTCTTGTGCCATAGCCAACTCTCATTTGACGATGCTTTTGCATAGAAACAATTGACTTCAAGATTGCTTCCAGAGTTCATGTCAGCTACGAACAGATTTCCTTTCCGTATTCCCATTAAGGAGGGTTTTTCACTTTTCTTGTGCAGAATCTGACACTTCAGCTTGTCGAATAAAACATTGTAGCCGTTGTCACAGAACTGACTAATGCTAAGCAGATTGTGTTCAAGTCCTTGCACAAGATATACATTTTCAATGATAACATTTCCAGCTTGCAAACAGCCATATCCCTCCGTTAAACCTTTGCTGTTATCTCCAAAGGTAACCACTGGGCCAGCTTTCTCAACCACATTTGATAGCAGGGCTCTATCTCCGGTCATATGTCTTGACGATCCACTGTCAAGAATCCACACTACCGGTTGTACCTGTTTAATGCCCTCTTTTCTTGACGATGAGGTGCTTGCATCACTAGCCATGAGAGCAAGATTCCCAACTTCTTCATCTTCACTGTCAGTATCATCCCAACTTCTTCCCTTTGCCAGGTACGCCCTTTCAGATTTACTCTTCTGATTAGAATCATAAGAGTTCTTCCTTGCCTATTTTGGCTTTCTGCATTCTGTGGCAAAGTGTCCCAACTCATTACAGTTGAAGCATCGGATGGTGCTTCGATCAACCATCCCTGTTTTATACCCACCACTGCTGGTGTTAGAGGATGAAGATCCACCTTTCTGGAATCTGTTGTAGTTGGACTTGTACTTGAACTTGGGATTCCTTTTGAATCTGACATTTGAGAATCTCTTGACAATCAGGGCCATTGACTCATCCTCCAATTGCTCCAGTTCTTCCAAGGAATAATAATCATCTCCTGATTGATTGGTAGTAGGAGAATCAAATTCTGCTACTATAACATTGTCTTCAACCTTGGAAGACTGTACCATTCTGTCTGACTGTTGAGATTGTTGTTGATATAGTGGTTGTTGTTGTTGTTGTTCATCAGCTACCAGAGCAGTAGACGTGCTGACCACCCTTCCTTTCCCGTAAACCTCCTTCTGCTGAATCTGCTCCAACTCATAAGTCTTTAACACACCATAGAGCCTTTCCAAAGAAATCTCACTCAGATCTCTTGCTTCTCTTATGGCAGTGATTCTATGTTCGAGATGAGTTGGCAGTGTCAAAAGGAACTTTTTGTTGACCTCCCTGATGGAATAGTATTTACCATTAATATTCAGGTTATTGATCAATGCATTGTACCTCTCAAACACTTCAGTGATTCCTTCTCCTGGATTGGATTTAAAGTATTCATACTCAGAGGTTAGGATTTCTAGTTTGTTCTCCCTAACTTCCTCTGTGCCTTCATTAATAATCTCAATAGTTTCCCAGATATGTTTGGAATCTTTACAATTCATCACATGTCTATTCATTAGGGGATTAAGGGAATCTACTAAGATTAATTGAAGGCTAGCATCCAGGGAAGCTTCTTCTATTTCAGCAGGAGAGAAGTCCTCAGGATCCTTCACATAAGTTCTCGCTTGGGTGATCACCACATCATTCTCTATCACCTCTGGTTCAATAACCATAGGAATTTTTGGACCCTTCTTCAACACTTGCAAATATTTGGGATTAGCAACCTGTAAAAACAGTAGCATCTTCTTCTTCCACATCACATAATTTTCTTTATCGAAAAGTGGAATTTTAACGGTTCCAACTTTTTGTGTAGTCATTATGAATTTTTGAGTGAATAAAAATTCAAGAAGTGAAAGAAACACAAAAGTCTAGGATCTAGATTTGTACGTTAATCAGAAGGCTCTGATACCAATTGTTAGGTCCCAATTTGTTTGTAGAAGGGGGGGTTGAATGCAAACAATACCGTTTCGTCTAATAAAATGCGGAATAAAATTGTGAAACAAAATTCAAGTTAAATAAAACTTTTATTAAACTTGAAAGGTGTTACAACTACGGTATCGATTACAAGGGATTAATCTCAAATCAATTATTACAAATTTAGAATAAATTCGACATGAACTTTTTCTATTTTTGTAATTAAAAGATCAAATGCTAAAAGCGATTTGAGATTAAGTTCTAGGGATTTTAATCCGCTAGATTGATATACAGGAACAAGATAAGTAATTCTAGTGGTTTGGATTTAACATTAACAAACTAGAATATTTGATCTTGAATAAGCAGATGGATGATGAAATATTTTTCTTTTGTTCTCTGCTTTTTTCTTGTTCTGTATGTTGCTGCTCTATTTTTGGATGATATGATCTTCTGCTTCTTTTTCTCTTTTGAAGTAAACAGCCGAATGCAAATGAACTGCAATGACAATCCTTTGAACCAGCATGACTTTCGGTATGACAATTGATTGTCATACCGATTGTTACATAAGTACAATTCAGATTGTCTTGCAAAGATTAATAATCAGATTTTTAAACTAATAAAAATTCTAACAAGACAATCAAATGAATTAGCATGACTTTCGGTATGACAATTGATTGTCATACCGATTGTCATACTAATACAATCAGTTTGCCTTGTTCCAATTTAAATAGATTTTAAACCAATTAAAATTCTGTAATTCCTTAATATTAATTCTAAATTAATTAATCAATTTAATTCAATTAATTAATAAATTAATCCTTGCAGATATAATTTATTTTCTTAATTAAATTATATGACTTAATTAATTAATGGAGAATTAATACTAACCCTGAGCAGCAACCATTCTTCTGACAATCTTCTGAAAGTCACTGAGACTTATGAATCAATTCCGTCACTTCAATGCTGACACTCGATGTACTGTCTGGTTCATGAGTGACTAACTTTCGTGACGTTTCTTCATGTCTTGACTTTGTTGTTCTGATTGAATCCTTGTAATAAATGATACCTTGACGAGATCTCTGTCACTTGATTAAATCCACGATCTTGATTTATATCACTGAGGCATGATCAAATTCTTGAACTTCTTCCAGTGAATCTTCAAGTTTGCAGATGAACAATGTTTCTTTATTCTTTGACAGATGTTACTTTGTGAGATCTCTCTGATGCTTGATCCACTATTTACTTATTACATTCTTATTTGAGTTGAGTTAAATACTCGAATAAACGAGTAGGCTATGACATATGCCTTTCATTAATTCTTCATCCTGAGGCAAGAACTCAGCTAATATTTTGCAGCAGATTAATCTCCAGTAAATCAATAGTGATTTGATTTTATTAGAAGTTAACTGAAATATGAATTATAAATATTTCAGAAATCTCTGCATATTTTTATTTCAAATTCAAATTCAACATGGAATTTTTCAAATTCTAAGTAAATTGCTCAGTTCTTAATTTACATTCTTAATATGTAAAATTAACACAAGGCAGAATTACATAAACCAAAAGTATTTAGAGAACTGAGTTCTCGATAAGTATAAATTGACTTCTCGACAAGTCATTTTAGGACTTCTTGAGTGAGTCCTCGATAAGTCAATTTACTGACTTCTCAAGTGTCTTCTCGATAGGCTTAAAAATGACTTATCGATAAGTCCTTGTAGAGTTCTCTAGTAGTGTTTATTCACAGAGTTCTCTACAAGTACAAATTTTGACTTATCAATAACTCAGAACTTAGATAATTTAAATTAATAAATTATTTCGGTAAAATACTATTGAAAATTTATTCTAATTTTATTTTGAATTTATTCAAATAAAAGTTAAAATTAGTTCAGTCCACTTCTTGGACAAATTGGGTATTTATTTGACATCTCGATAAGTCAAGTTTGAGTTCTCTAAAAGAGTAATTTAAAATGACTTCTCGATATGTACTTTATTTCTCTCAATGAATTCTCGATAGACTAACTCCAAATGTCTATTTTTGAGTTCTCGACAAGTCATCTGTTAGATATATTTGATAATGTCATGGCTAATATGTCTTATGTTTAGCTTTCAGATCTTGTGTGAACAGGATAGATCAGTACTTAACTGTTGATCAGTACTTATACTGGAAGTCAGGACTTAAGGATATCAGTACTTATATTATCAGGAGATAATCATCAGAAGATAGATATCAGAACTTAAGTGCTGAAGGACAATCAGATAAGGACAGTAGCTGATTAAAGGAAAGAAGATAGAGATAAAACATAAGAAGAGATATGCATGAAGAAGGAATTCCGTGAAGAATGGAATACTTGGAATAGAAGATATCTGATTGATATATTTTAGGAAGCAGAATTATATTCCATATCAATTAGCGATTATCTTGTAACTGTGTAGTATATAAATACAGGCATAGGGTTCACACTATAAGTGTTATCATTATCGAAGTTATTATTCTTTATAACCCTAGCAGCTCTCGTGATATTTGTTCATCACTGAGAGGTAACAGTTCCATATTGTAACAGAGTTTATTATTTCAATAAAGTTTGTTTTCTGTTCGATTTGAGTGTACTATACACTGTATTCACCCCCTCTACAGTGTGTGTGTGACCTAACAATTGGTATCAGAGCCTATCTGTTAACTTACATACAGTTAAAGATCCAAACACAATCATGTCGGACACAGAAACTCCAACTAAGCCTACCACAACTGAGGAACCAGCAAAGACACAAATTCAGAGTCGGTATGAGACCATCAGAGTCCCCATACTGAGACCATCTGAATATCCCATATGGAAGGTAAGGATGACCATGTTCCTGGAAGCAACAGATGCAGAATACCTGGATAGAATCAAGGAAGGTCCTCACAAACCAACCAAACTCGCTGTTGCAGTTGCAGGTGAAGCAGCAATGACCGTACCAAAGGAGAAGAGTGATTATACTGCTGAGGACATAGCATCAATTGCTAAAGATGCTAAGGTACGACACTTACTGCATAGTGCCATTGATAATGTAATGTCAAACAGGGTAATTAACTGCAAGACTGCTAAGGAGATATGGGATGCTCTGGAAACAAGATGTCAGGGAACTGACACAATTAAGAAGAACAGGAAGACAATACTCACTCAAGAGTATGAACACTTTGACTCAAAGACTAATGAGTCATTGAATGATTTATATGATAGATTTGTCAAACTTTTGAATGATTTGTCATTGGTTGATAAAGAGTATGATCTTGAAGATTCAAACCTTAAGTTCCTGTTAGCTCTTCCTGAATGTTGGGATTTGAAGGCAACGATAATAAGAGACAACTACAATCTTGATGAAACAACTCTTGACGAAATCTATGGAATGCTCAAGACACACGAGCTGGAGATGGAACAAAGAAGCAAGAGGAAAGGAGGAAAGTCAAGGACAGTTGCTCTTAAGGCTGAAGAAGAATTCCCCAAAGCAGCTTCCTCAAAGAAAGACAAGGGTAAAGCTCTTTTCATAAAGTCTGATACTGAGTCATCAAGTTCTGAGAGTGATGATGACTCAGATTCTGAAAGCTTGCCTGAGACTGATGCTGATGAGGAGATGATGAAACTGTGTGCTCTTATGGTGAAAGGAATCACAAAGATTGCATACAGGAAGTTCAGGAAGGGAAAGAAGTTTCCCAGGAAAAGCATAAGTTCTGATAAGAAGAATTTCAGAAGATCTGAAGGAAGAGGAGGAAAGTCTGACAGAGGAGATTACACCAATGTTAAATGCTATAACTGTGGTGAGAAAGGCCACATATCTCCTGACTGCAAGAAGGTAAAGGGTGACAAAGGCAAGGCTCTTGTCACAAAGCAGAAAAGCTGGACAGACACCTCAGACTCTGAAAGTGAGGAGAACTATGCATTAATGGCAAATGCTGATAAAGAAAGTGCTGAGAGCAGTTCTGAAGCTGCTGAAACAAAGGTACCTCAGACTACTTATGCTTTTCATACTGATGATATTAATGAGTTGAGAAGATATCTTAAAACCATGTTTGTTAGCTATAGAGATCAAACTTTAACATGTGAAAGATTAACTTCTGAAAATCTTGCATATAAGAAAAGAAATGATTTCTTAGAAAAAGAGTTAGTCATATTCCATCAAACTCAGAAGGATAGAGATGATGCTTTTTATGTTAGGGATGAAGTGCTAAAAATGAATGAATCTCTAAAAACTGAGTTAGAAAAGGAAAGAGAGATAATCAGGACTTGGACTAACTCTGGCAGAACAACTCAAAATTTGCTAAGTAGTGAAAATTGGAAAGAGGGCTTAGGTTATGGAGAAAATAAGAATGATAAAGGAACTGAAGAAATTAAGCCTGTTGTTAAGCAAAAGCCAAAGTTAAAACCTGTTAAGTTTGTAACTGTAAAGTCTGATAATGAGAAATCAGAAGTTAAAGAGGAATTAACTTCTGACAAACTAAAACAGGAAAAGACAGCTGAAGTAAACATAGGCTTAATGACAAAGAAACAGCTTAAGCATAAGCTGAAAGATGTCAAGAATGCAAACAAGGTAAAATCACCTAGGAAAAATAGGAATGGAAAGGAAGGTGTGAATAAAAGCAATGATTATAAACCTGTTCCTGATGCACCTAGGAAAACATGTCATAACTGTGGAAGTTCTAACCATCTGGCTTCTTTTTGCAGGAAAAATAAGAATATTAACTCCTTACCTTCGAAATCAGGAGTTAAGAGTCAGTCAGTTAGATACAAACCACAAAATCCTTGTTTTCATTGTGGTAGTTTATGGCATTCCATTTATACTTGTAAGGAATATCATAGTCTGTACTATGATTATTATCAAATAAAACCTTCTTTGAAGAAAGTTTCCATTGTTCCTTCTAGTATAAATTCTGATTCAAAGTCTGATAATGTAAATTCTGATAAGAAAAATGTTAACAGAAACTCTGATGCTAAATCCGCTACAAATGTTAACAAACTTAATAAGACCAAAGGATCCAAGCAAGTCTGGGTCCTTAAAACTAATAATTAGTGGTCTTTATGATTGCAGGGCAACAGGAAAAATATTCTAGTTCTGGACAGTGGATGTTCAGGTCATATGACTGGAAATAAGGCCCTGCTATCAGACTTTGTAGAGAAAGCTGGCCCAAGTGTTTCTTATGGAGATGGCAACATTGGAAAAACATTGGGATATGGAAATATCAATCTTGGGAATGTCATCATTAAAGAAGTAGCTCTGGTCTCAGGACTTAAACACAACCTTCTGAGTATAAGTCAAATCTGTGACAGAGGTTATCATGTTGATTTCTTTGAAGAACACTGTGAAATTGTGAGTAAATCTAAAGACAAAGTTGTTCTGAAAGGATATAGACGTGGTAACATTTATGAAGCTAAGCTTTCAACAAGTACTGATGGCTCTGCAATCTGTCTATTAAGTAGAGCATCAATTGAAGAAAGCTAGAATTGGCATAAGAAACTCTCTCATTTAAATTTCAACAATATAAATGAACTGGTCAAGAAAGATCTTGTGAGAGGATTGCCAAACACAGTATTTGCTCCTGATGGTCTTTGTGATTCATGTCAGAAAGCCAAACAAAGAAAATCTTCATTCAAGAGAAAGACTGAATCATCAATTCTTGAGCCTTATCATCTTATACATGTTGATCTATTTGGTCCAGTAAATGTCATGTCTATTGCAAAGAAGAAGTATGCGTTGGTCATAGTGGATGAGTTCACCAGATACACATGGGTGTATTTCTTGCACACAAAAAGTGAAACTGCATTTATCTTGATTGATCATGTCAAACAGCTGGATAAAATGGTCAAAGATTCTGTGAAAATTTTAAGGAGTGATAATGGCACTGAGTTCAAGAATTTGATAATGGAAGAGTTCTGCAAAAGCCATGGAATAAAGCAGGAATTTTCTGCTTCTGGAACTCCACAGCAAAATGGAGTTGTTGAAAGGAAGAATAGAACTCTCATTGAAGCTGCACGTACAATGCTTGAAGAAGCAAAGCTTCCAACCTATTTCTGGGCTGAAGCTGTGCAGACTGCTTGTTTTACTCAAAATGCAACACTCATTAACAAGCATGGAAAAACACCATATGAGATGGTGAAGAAAAAGAAGCCAAATCTGAAATATTTTCATGTATTTGGATGCAAGTGTTTTGTTCTCAAGACTCATCCTGAACAGCTATCAAAGTTTGATCTAAAAGCTGATGAAGGAATCTTTGTTGGATATCCACTTTCCACAAAAGCCTTCAGAGTCTATAATTTGAGAACAAAAGTGGTCATGGAATCTATCAATGTCTCCTTTGATGACAAGAAGATCACTGGTCTTAAAGATTTCGTTGACCATGATCAGCTGAGATTTGAAAATGAAGACTCATATTCTGATACTGAAAAACCTGACAGTCTAAGTCCTGATACTACAAACTCTGACGGATTAAACTCTGATGTTATTGAAACTGTGGTGACTACGTTAAAGGAAGATGCACCTATGCAGGGGGAGCATACTCAAGATCCTACCACATCTCAAGAAACATCAGAACATGCATCTGGCTCTTCAAGTTCTGATTCGTCAAGTTCTGATAAGCCAAGTTCTGATAGTGCTGAAAATCTAAATACTGAAGAATCCAACTCAGAGAGCATAGTTTCAGGGGGAGCATCAGAAAATGAAAATGAAGATAGCATGGATCATGGGGGAGCATCCAGTTCTAGAGAAAACATTTCATCTGCAAGGAAGTGGACAAAATCACATACACCTGATTTGATAATTGGAAATCCTGATGCAGGTGTCAGAACTAGAACAGGTACTTCAAATGAGTGTCTATACAATTCTTTTCTCTCTCAGACTGAGCCAAAAAAAGTAGAAGAAGCTCTTCAAGATGCTGATTGGGTGCAAGCAATGCAGGAAGAGTTGAATGAATTTGAAAGAAACAAAGTCTGGACCCTAGTGTCAAGACCAAAGAATAGATCTGTTGTTGGTACAAAGTGGGTATTCAGAAACAAAACTGACAGTGATGGCATAATTACAAGGAATAAGGCAAGGCTGGTTGCAAAAGGATATTCTCAACAGGAGGGAATTGATTATGATGAAACATTTGCACCAGTTGCTAGGTTAGAAGCCATAAGGATATTTTTGGCTTATGCTGCTCACAAAAAGTTTACTGTCAGACTGAGTATGATGAGTATACTGCCATAAGGTTATCAGATGAGTATGATGGGGGAACCTAGCTATTTTCTGGGCCTTCAAGTCAAGCAGACTGAGGAAGGCACTTTTATTTGTCAAACCAAGTACACCAGAAACTTGCTAAAGAAATTTGGAATGCAAGATTGTTCAAATGCATCCACTCCAATGGCCACTGCAACAAAACTGGATAAGGATACCGGTAAATCAGTAGATATTACTGACTACAGAGGTATGATTGGCTCTCTACTCTATCTAACTGCTAGTAGACCTGATATCATGTATGCTACCTGTCTTTGTGCAAGATTTCAAGCAGATCCAAGAGAACCTCACTTAACAGCTGTAAAAAGAATCTTTAAGTATCTTAAAGGAACAGCTGCTCTGGGATTATGGTATCCTAGAGAATCAGATTTTAAACTAATAGGTTACTCAGATGCAGATTTTGCAGGTTGCAAAATTGACAGGAAAAGCACAAGTGGAAGCTGCCAATTTCTTGGAGGCAGATTGGTTTCTTGGTACAGCAAGAAACAAAAGTCAATTTCCACATCAACTGCAGAAGCAGAGTATTTTGCTGCAGGAAGCTGTTGTGCACAGATTCTTTGGATGAAGAATCAGTTACTGGATTATGGGTTAACATATTTCAAAATCCCTATTTACTGTGATAATCAAAGTGCTATTGCTATGACAGGTAATCCAGTTCAACACTCAATGACAAAGCACATCAGCATCAGGTACCACTTCATCAGGGAACATGTGGATGAAGGTACAGTGGAATTGCATTTTGTTCCCACAGATCAACAGTTGGCAGATATCTTCACAAAACCATTATGTGAAGCTACTTTTACAAGATTGGTAAATGAACTTGGAATGGTTTCAGGTTCTTTCTTTAAATCTGCTTAGACTTGTTCTGTGTTATCAGACTTTATGCTCATTATTTACAGAATTAATCTCATTGTGTATTCTGTGCTTAATTGATAAATGTCTTTAAGTACTGACTGTTGTCTGATATATGTTTCTAAACTCTGATAAGTGATATGTTTGTTCTTGTATCTATTCAATCCTATGAGGATAACTGTGCTAGATACTGACCTAGTAGTCTTCAATAAACAAATGATTCCATGGAAGAAGTAATTATTTCAGTGGAAATCTTATGACACTAGCAAATTCTGATAATTGAGCTTAGTGAAGTTCACTTTGTATATCTTATTACTAAGTCACAAATTAGAATAATGCTACTCATCTGTTACGTTCTGATACTAGTAAAACTGCTGAGTGCACTAAGTGCTGATAGACCTCTCTTATCAAAAGAAAAAGCAAAAAGATTAAAGAATAAAATCAGGTACTCCTTTGAGATCTAGAGTAAAAATGTGAAAGGGACGACCCAAGTGCATTGCTGGTATTAAGTAAATATGCATTAGAAAAGCAAAATATTTTCTTGGTGACTTTTCACACTCTATGATTACTGGAGAAATACTCTGATAATAGAATAAATTCTGATAAACAGTCGTGACTCACTTACACTGAGAAGCCACTGTAAAATAGAATTTCAAAAGATGCATAAAATTAGCACAAAACAGTTGAGGTGGACTCAAGCATGAACTCATTCATCAGTAGGTTTCAGGATAATGACAGCTCTTTAGCAAAATTTTAGTTATGCCTTATTTCTAAGATGTACTGAAGTGAATCAGACTTTACTCTTTGTCTATTATTTAGCTTAATGCACACACTAATCACTCCATCTGAATGATGAAAATTTCTGTGGTGGTCTATATTATTGTAGATAAACAGTCATTGTGTCATTTTTGCATAAATTTTGAGGACAAGTTCTAGTTACACGTTCTGATGATTCATTTCTGACGTTCATAACTAAGAACTTGTATGAGGATTTACTAAGATGAGCATTCCTTTTTCGAGTTAAGAAATTTTGTTCTAATGACTGTTAAGTTCTGGTATAGGTCTAAGTTCTGATTTCTCAGTCTAATACTTTACTTGGCTTATCTTTGAATGAAATTTAATAACAGTCTCAGTTTGTACTCGCATATGTTGAAGTGGAAGATTAATAGTCACTATGATTAGGATTAATGGTTTTGTACTTGAACAGTCCACTGTTTCTTGTGTCTTGTGCGGTCTAGACCATGATTCCTCTTTCCAATGACTGTTATTCTTTTTCAAAGTCTAGGGAGACGAGGTAGAATTAATTTTACATGTCAGCATTAAATATCTTTGCGTCTCTTGGCATTCTTTTGCCTATATAAACAACCACTTCACATCAGTCTTTCCATCACATTCTTCTCACACATTTATCCTCCTTCTTCTGTCAAAAACACAATGGTTCGATACAACATGTTTTTGAACACACAAACCTTCACAATGGAGCTCAGTTGTGCCGACTGGCAGCAGGAGTGGCATATAACAGCCATTCCTGAGGAGATCTGGGACTCTGTCCCACAGGAGGTGCTGGCTCACCTTCTATTCTTCGAGATGGATTATCATCGCCATCTGGAGCGCCTGGAGGAGGAAAGGCGGGAAGCTATCCGTCAGCAAGAGCGAATCATACGACTCGCCATCTTGTTCGTCGAAGATAGGAAGAGGAAGATGACTTAATCTCGTCTTCTTCCTGTTCTTCTTCATCCTCAGCTTTGTCAGGCTTCTTAGCTAGGACTAAAGCTGTTGACGTTAGGATTAGAAGCTTAGGGAAAATCTTGTATTGATGTAATTTCTATTTCATATATGTATTGACTTGATATATTAATGAAAACTATTTTTACTTCAAGATTTTGTCTCTGAGTTATTTTATCTTGTGTTGTTAAATCCTGCTTGATATTCTGATGACCATTTAAATTTTGTCTTCATTTAAGTTCTGATTCTCTGTCAGCACTTATTCATCGAAATTATCTCGATCATTTTTAACATGATTCATTTTCAGAATATTAATGTTGCAGTGAAAAATAATTCAATCAGTGCTAACGGTTTAAATTTTGAATTAAAACTGTGTCTCTTGATAAATGGAACGGTTTTTCCTTGAAACAAGGCAACTGGGTAAGTAATCATTCCTGTTTTCTCGAGCCAAGTAACTATCCGTTATTACTGCATGTCTGACAGGTGTCCAACGGTAACATTTTTTTTCAGAGTATAAGAACAACAGAGAGAAGATTTCTTTAATCTTTTATTTTCTTTATACTTTATCTCTCTTCTTACTTTTACTCTATTTCTCATTCTTTCTCACGTTGGTTTTTCATACAGACATTATCTCAAACACCTAATAGGCATACTTGAATCTCAATATTTTTTCACATGGCACCAAAGGATTTAATCATTGATGGAGCAAAGTTTGTTCCAAACAACTATGCTGCAATTCTTGATCATGCTGAAGCTCCATCTGAATTGCACTTTGTGCAAGATCTTCTTGCACATAGTGAGGTTGGGTACGCCTTAACTCAGCCTGAATTATTTTCAAGTCAACAAGTTCTGCGGTTCTGGAGGACTGGAGTTTTTGATGATGGTGGTAAACGAGGAACTCCCAGTATTATCTTCCAAGTGGGTGATTCATCCTATGTAGTCACTCCTGGTACACAACACTACCGATGATCCAACTTCCTTGAGTGAACCAGGTATTGGAGCAACTCCTGAGAGATTGAATCAACTAGAATCTGTACAGATGGTTTACCATACCTACTTGAAAGAATACATCATGTTGTATTTCATGATAGATGGTAGGGTTTATCATATAAGACAAAATGACATTCCTTTGAAGTATTTTGAAGAATTGGAGCATGTACTTTTCTTACTTCAAGTGGATGACAGAATAACAGAAACTGCTGCAAACTACTTAAAAGAACAGATTCAGAAACAGAAAAGGCTTTATTCTGTTAAGTATGACAGCAGATATGTTCCAAAGTACAGAGATCACAATGGGGATATTGTTGATATGAAGCCTAATACTGCACAGATCAGAACGTATCTTGGTATTAAGGGACTTGAATTCAATCTTGAATCTGATAAAGCTTATGTCATAAGACTAGACCAGGAGTTAAGGAAAGCAAAGATTAATGATCTCAGAGCTGCAATCTTTCAAACTGGTGAAGATACTGCAGAGCTTAAAGGTGTTAAAAGGAGAATGATTGATGAACTAAGATATGCTGAGAAATGTTTGTTGAAGAACTATCTCAGAACAACTCCTGACATCAGAGAGATCAGAAGATGATGAAGCCAAGTCGAAGATCTACAACTGCTTAAATTCTGATATTTATGCAAATTGAAGTTGTTATCAGAAGTTGAAATTGGTAAAACTTTAAGGACTGTAAGTTGTAGTTATCTAGTCTATTTCTCATGTATTTGTACTTAATGTTTTTGACATCATCAAATATCTGTTTAACTTGTATATTTTGTTAATTTACAAGTTGGGGGAGATTGTTAGATATATTTGATAATGTTATGGCTAATATGTCTTATGTTTAGCTTTCAGATCTTGTGTGAACAGGATAGATCAGTACTTAACTGTTGATCAGTACTTATACTGGAAGTCAGGACTTAAGGATATCAGTACTTATATTATCAGGAGATAATCATCAGAAGATAGATATCAGAACTTAAGTGTTGAAGGACAATCAGATAAGGACAGTAGCTGATTAAAGGAAAGAAGATAGAGATAAAACATAAGAAGAGATATGCATGAAGAAGGAATTCCGTGAAGAATGGAATACTTGGAATAGAAGATATCTGATTGATATATTTTAGGAAGCAGAATTATATTCCATATCAATTAGCGATTATCTTGTAACTGTGTAGTATATAAACACAGGCATAGGGTTTACACTATAAGTGTTATCATTATCGAAGTTATTATTCTTTATAACCCTAGCAGCTCTCGTGATATTTGTTCATCACTGAGAGATAACAGTTCCATATTGTAACAGAGTTTATTGTTTCAATAAAGTTTGTTTTCTGTTCGATTTGAGTGTACTATACATTGTATTCACCCCCTCTACAGTGTGTGTGTGACCTAACATCATCTACTTTTAATATAAATACCCAGACTTCTCGATACATACACTTACTTACATCTTTCGAGATCTAAAGTAACCTAGCCTTCAATTCAAAACCGATTTCTCTCTCGTTTTTCCTTCTTTCTCACAAATATATTTTACCCACTAAACTTCATACTCATATCAATGGCTTCCAACAATCTCGTAACCTTTCTCCCCAAAGAAACCAACTTTCTTGCGTTTCTGGATGCAAATCAAGCACCTGAAGTTTTTCAGTGCTCTGTTAAGTTCCTTTCTGAGACCTACTTTGTAGGTGCTCTAACTGCTAATCATGTGCTGTATTTAGACGTGCTAGGTGATTTCTGGAACACAGCAACAACCAGGACAGTTGTGCATGAGAATCAAGCTGCAACTATAGTGATAAAATGCACAATTAAGGGACAGCAAGTGGAAATTCTTGAGGATGATGTCAACAAGGCTTTGAGCATTCCTACTGACAATCTGGTGGAGGCTCCAACTCAGAATGAGCTGCATGATTTCATGGATTTTATAAATTATTCTGAGAGGATTAATTTGGCCAGCATGAACAAGAAGTATCTGAGGAGGGAATGGTCATTCCTATTTGACTCTGTGATTAGGGCATTTACTTGCAGAAAGTCAGGATTTGATAATATATCCAGTGTTGTCCAGAAGCTGGTCTACTCCATGGCTCACAACAAACAGATAAATGTAGGACACTACATATTGGAGGAGCTGAGCACCAGGTTGACTATGCTATTGGAATCAAGAGGTAAGGAGATCTTTTTGCCTAGATTTATTATGTCAGCTTTAAATTATAAAGTAAATGACATACACATACTAGAAGGTGTAAACAGGACACTAATTGGCAATTGTAAGCAAGTATCCAAAATTCTATTTGGATCACTTCTTACTAAGAATAAGGTTCCAGTAAGTCTTAAGTTAACACCTTTCATGATTGAAAGATTTAAGACTTACCCTTATTCTATGCCAGACATGAGAAGTATTGGTAATCAATCTAGCACAGTTATGATCCCTAAACTTGTGGAAGCACAAACACAGGAACACCCACAGGGATCTTCCCAAGCTGCAACCATTCTTTTACAACCTTTAGAAACTAGGAAACCAACTACCTCATCTTCACAAAAGGATGAGGTCAGTAAAAAGAAGAGGAAGGGGGCAACCTTAAATGTGTTAACTGAGAGTGGTGAGGAGATAGCTGAAAAAGAGACACCTCTGGTCAAAAGATTCAAAAGGAGTAAACAAATTGAGCTAACCACTCTAGCCACCTTTGTATCCTCCCAACACGATGCAGTTGTAAAATCAACTAGAAGTAGATCTGTACAGCTTGCACAAGAAGCAATTCAAGTGTATGGTAGGAGAAATAAGGAAGGCACACACTGTGAGGACACATTTTTTGAAACTCCCCCATCTATTCAGGGGGAGCTACCAACACTCACATCTGAGCAATAATCTCTTCTATCTGAAATTTCTTCTCTTCCAATTCCACTTGAATCTACTTCTCAAGTGCACCAAAAATCAAGTGACTTAGCTCAAGAAGCTCTGCTCACCACCCAGACACTTCATTCAGATGGTGAGAGGCTACATGATAGGGTAGACCTTGATGACACCATCACAAGCATGGGGGATTCATCAGTCTTTACTGAAGACCTCATGGATACTCTTAATGCACCTTCATGTGCAAAATAGTCTTCACAGACTGCAAGGTTTGAGGGTAGTACTCCTGAGGGGGAGCTATCTAAATCCTCTCCAATTCAATTGGAGGTTCCTCATGTAGGGACAACTCCCCTCACAACCCTAGCATAAATTGCCTTTGCAGTTGAAGCTAGGAGTACAATTGCCCATGATCCTGTCATAGGGGAGGAAAGCATAGCACATTTAAGTGTCAGTGTGTTGCAAGACACACAAGGGTTTGAGGCTGGTGTACATGACAGTAACCCAGTCAAATCCCCTCCAATTCAATTGGAGATTCCCACTACAAGTGGAGGACAAAACACTGTCAAAACCACAGAGCAATACGTGAGTCAAACTGTGACCCCAGTCACAGGTGTTTCTGATGAACCATCTACCTCACAACCTCACATACTCTCTCAAAGGCTATAAGAATGTACTTCTCAATCAACCTCTGTAGATGATCTACTAGTAGAGCAGATATCTGGACTGGCCAACATCTCACAGCATCTACTGACTTCAAATATGAGCAACCAGGACTATCAAGCTATTATGCTTGCTTACAATGAAGAGGTTGAGGAACAAAAGGAGAAAATTGTCAATGATGCTGAGCCAGATGGGAATGTGGATGCATGGCTGTCTGACGACTTTGCCTTGGAGATGAATCAAGTTCTGGCCAGATTCAAAGAAGAGTATGTTACTATTCTGGACAACAATGCAAAAGACTTGAGTCCAGAAGCTGTCTATGATGTCATTACAGATGTATACAAAGCTCAGCTCAAAGCATTTCATCTGTTTGGCAAGGCTCTTGAAATCAAGCTTACTGGACATGAAGACAGAATCAGAAAACTGGTGAATGAGAAAATGGACAAGATCATACCATCTCACGAGCATATCTCTTCTAAATTCAAGTATTTTTCTGATCAAATGGCTAGGATGGATCTTGCCTCTATTGAGAAGGAATTCAAAAACCTCAAATTATCTTTCACCAATCTCCATACAGTGATCCAGCAACAAATCACTCACTCAAATGAGACCAAGGTCCAGCTGGATCAACTCCACCAGAGCAGATATAAACCTTCAGATTTGCTAATGGAAGGGATCAAAGAGGCTGTAGAAGAACACTTTAGCACATCCAGCAGCTCTTATCATCATGAATCCACTTCAACAAATCTGCAAATTCAGTCTCTACAGGGTCAAGTCGCAGCATTGCAAGACTCCAACTCTTCTCTCACTATACAAGTTCAGGCTTTAACATCTCTTGTCAAGAGCCAACAAACAGATATCCAAACCCTGGTGAACTCCCATAAGCATCTTCAAATGCATAATTCTATAGCTTTAGGAGCCATCACGGGCAAACTCAACATAGCACTACCTTCTCTAATTGAACAAGTCAGGCCTAAAATTCCTACTCCCCTTGTAATGCCTATCAACAAGACTAAGGGGGAGATAGAGGCTAGGTTGACACGATCTAGGTCCTACTCCCCTTGTAATGCCTATCAACAAGACTAAGGGGGAGATAGAGGCTAGGTTGACACGATCTAGGTCATCTCAACAGCAAGTCCAGAGGGATGAAATGAAAGCTAAAGAAGTTAATATTGACATGGAGAGACTTATTAGGTCTGCTGAAGGACCTAGTCTGAGCAGAGAGTTTGAAGAACTACTTAAAGCCTTAAAAGCTTCTCTCAACAACAATTACTTCACATATAAAAAGGCCCTGGACAAGACAATCAATTTCATAAGAGTGATCAAGGTCAATAAGGACAACTTTCTGGAAGAGATGATAGTGGTTAATACAAATGACTCAGGGACAGACAGATGTATGCAGGTGTCCCTCAATTGCCTTGTCTCAAGGAGGGCATCTGAGTTAGACATCTTTATCAGCAAAGTTAGAGCTATAACTCGTGAAGATACAATGCTATTAAATGCACTGAGAGATGCTCAAGTAGTTGCATTGCCTGAAGCTTATCTACATCCAAGCAAGGGTATAGCATACATATGTCCCACCACCAGACAACTCAGAAATTTTCAGATCCCCAAACATTGTGTCATGAGCAACAAGAAGCTTATCATGATCCTGGGAACTAGCTTAAAAGCTAAGAAATATAAGAACAATGATGATATGGAAATGATAAAGCTACTAAGGAGATATCTGGAAAATACAGAAGCCAACTTGCCCAAAACACAGTTCAACAAGGATAACTTGGATGATGATGAGCAGAAGAAGAATGATCAAAATCCTTCTAGCTCAAATCCTAGTCATTCCATTAAGCCATCTGGGAGCAAGGGTGGAGAGAAGAAGAAGGAGGATGACAAGAAAGATGAAGAAAAGAAGTAAATAGGTGAGAGGAAGAGTAGAAAGCCTCATGATGATTCAGAAACTCAAACAACCCTAAAAATCCAAACACAATCAACTCAAACCTCTGCTCAACCTACAACATCAACTATCTCGAACATCAAACCTTCTCAAACACCTAAGCCAAAATTTCTATACAAACAAACATCAAATTCTTTCCTAAAAATTCCAATCACCCTCAAGCTACACAAATCTCAAGAAAATGACAACCCTACCTTTAGTCAAATCTTCACTAAAATTCAAGCACAAATCTGTTGGGAGAAAGCCTAAGACAGTCAAGCCTGCAAAGAATGTGGATGTCACCTGAAAGGGCCATCTATAATTGCTTTAAGGAATCTGACTTTCTACCTCTAAATTGGTGCACCTCAGATAAAGACCATTTCCAATATCTAGTTGAGGAAATTGTTAGAGTTTGGATTGTATCCTTGAAAGAAGTCATAATTTATTTTGAGGATGTACATTCACTCTTCTTGACAAAAGCTTAATGGATTCTTTGACTCCTACAGAAATTAAGAGAGTGTTAAGTTTGTTAAAAGGCAAGGATACTGTTACAAGGGCATGGAGATCATCTCTAGCTGAATGGTTGATTGAAAGGGAGGAAATAAAGAAAAGAGATAAGGCTGAAGCTGAAGAAAGAATAAGGAGGCATGATGAAGAGATAGACATGTACATAAAAGGATAAGAAGAATTGAAAGTAAAAGGAATGAGCAGAATTTCTAAAGATGGGAGATTTTTAAACATCAGAGCTGGTGGATTCTCAAGATTCTGCATAAAGGTTCTGGACCAAGGTTATCCTATGGAAGCAAGACAAAAACTTGTAGAAGCTCTAAGAAAAGAAGCAAATGTAAAAACTGTCTTTACCTGAGTCTTGTAATTATTGAACGTTGTGAATCTTATGTTGTACAAGTTGTAATTCTATCAAGCTCTATGTATTAATTTTATCTATATCATTTTAAAATTGGGGTTAGTCTTGTTAACAGGCATGAATTTGTGTTAAGCAATCTTCTCACAAATCGGGGGAGATTGTTGTAAAAGACATGTCTGTACTTTAACAAGACTAAGACATCTTGTCAACCCTAAGTAAGTTGTATTGTTATCTTAATTTGTATTTTGTACTTGTAACACTTAAAGTTTGTAAAAATGCAAAGGAGCAGACTGGAGTCTTTTTCCTGAAACAGTATCAAGCCTAAGGTATCTATCTGGAAGAAGATCAAGAAGATCATGCCTCAGAAGAATTTTGAAGAAGCTTGGAGTTGAATAAATCTGTTTGGAGAAAAACACTCTAGGTCAAGATCTCTACAAGTCACATATATAATATTATAGAGAAGTCATTCGAGAACTCCAGAATGGCTTATTGAGAAGTCAGGATAGCTACGAGAGAACTCAAGAAGATATCGACAAGCCAAATTGAAGAACTGAAGATTGGAGATATCGACAAGTCATTCCTTCACTAGAGAACTCAGAGTTATCGATAAGTCTACATTCAGTAGAGAACTCTGAGTTATAGATAAGTCAAGTTCCACTAGAGAACTCAGAGATATCAATAAGTCAAAATTCACTAGAGAACTCTGAGATATCGACAAGGTGAATTTGACTAAAAAACTCTGAGATATCGACAAGTCAAGAAGCCACTTGAGAACTAAGAGATATCGATAAGTCAAAGTGAAGATGTGAAGACTAGAGATCTTGACAAACCTAAAATTTCTTATAGGCAACTGAAGACCTCTCCAAGTCAAACTAAACATAGAATACTGGAGAGCTCGATAAGTCAATATACTTATTGAGATGTCAAGTGTTTTATAAACCTAAACTAGAGATCTCGAGGTACAATCTCAGAGTACAAAATTGCAGATCAGTTGAATATCTAGGATAAACAATCAACAAACAATCCAACAGCTGGATTGACAAGTCTATAAAAAGCAGCTTGAAGAATGTGCAAGATCAATGGCAAAGATTAACTGAGAGAGGAAGATTAAAGTGAACACGGGATGCTAAAGATATGTTAAGCCAGAAATGGAAGATCTACTTTTCTATAAATAGAAATGACAAGTGACAGTTTAGAAAAGCTAATAGCATGTTTTATTATCCACTGTGTAAACCAACAGTTAACTAAGTTATAAAATTAACACTGGTCCTTTAGTCATAAGTAACAATTTAGATCAAATTTCTTGTAATATTCTCAAGTACAAGCTAAGCTCTTTATCAACAAAGAGCCTAGAAATTTTGTAGCAAAATAGTCTTAATTTTAATATAAAATTAAGTGAGTTTTGAAGATTTGTGTTCTTTATTTTTCTGCAAGTTCAATCTCTGCATGAACACATCTCATTACAAGAATTAATTTACTTTGTTTAACCATAAACATTCAAAGAAAAGCTCAAAAACAGTAAAACACATTCACCCCCCCCCCTCTGTGAGTTAGTCATTTCCTAACATTGCATTCCTGAATTTTGTTCTATTAACACTTCTCAATCTTTTTACACAATTATGATCTTCAGTCTGTTTTTCTATCTTCTTTATGTGCTCAATTATGATGTATGGAGTTTCATCTTTAGAGTGCATGAACTCTACCCAAGTGTATCTTGAGAAATCATCCACCATCACAAGTACATATTTGTTTCTTGAAATAGATAAGAAATTTACTGGTCCAAACAAGTCCATGTAAATAAGTTGCAATGATGCACTTCTAGAATTCACAGTTTTTGACTTGTGACTTAAATTTTTAATTTTTTCTTTCTGACAAGCTTCACAAATTTCAACTTGAGCAAACTCCAGTTTAGGCATGTCTCTTACTAACTCCTTTTTGACCAAGGTGTTAATTGCCTTGAAATTCAAGTGAGACAACTTCTTATACCATAGATTGATTTGTTCTTTTGATTCCTTGGTGTAGAAGCAACAAATTCCATCCTTATTTGTTGAGTCCAAGTCTGCAACAAACAAGTTTCCTTTCCTTGCTCCTTTCAGAGCAATTTCACCAATTTTTTTGCTGATAAAAGTGCATTCTTCTTTGTTGAATAAAACTTCAAAACCTTTGTTTGCAAATTGGCTAACACTGAGAAGATTCACTTCAAGACCAGCTACCAGTGCTACATCATCAATGACAATATTTTCAGAAACAATCTTGCCATATCCCATTGTTAATCATTTGTTGTTGTCTCCAAAAGTCACCAAAGGGCCAACCTTCTCCTCAAACTATGATAGCAGGGCCTTATCACATGTCATATGTCTGGAACACCCATTGTCAATGATCCATATGACATTCTTCACTTAACCCTGCACACAATGAGTTTTAAGTATATTTAACAACCCAACCAGTGTTGGGTACTTTCTTCTTGTTAACTGATTTAGAAGAAGTCGAATAAGTTATTTCAGATAAAATAGAATTCAATGATTATTGTGCATTTTCCCTATCTGTTGTGGACCGAATTTTTATTTCCTTGAGGTCTACTCTCAGTTTGTGACAACTTTTCATTACTTTCAAGTTGCAAGGGACAGTCAAACTTGTCACATAATGAATAGGGATCATTTGCATCTGCTCTATTATATTTGCAGGCTCATCAGCAAACATGAGACATTGAACATACATGTCATCATCGATATGTTTATGATAAACAATATGTTGAGCGTGGGATGATCCTTCAGGGAGAGGTGCAAGGCGATGAATATCTATCACATAGAGTTTGCGCTCTTGTTTGAGGAAAATCCTTAAGTTCCTATTCTAGTCAAGGAAGTTTGTTCCTGTCAGCTTGTCCTTCTAAAGGACTGATCGTACAGAAAAGTTGTTTGAATTATTTGCCATTTGATATCTACAATATTTTAAAATGCATAAGATAAATTAGTCTACAGATGATTATTAAATTATGTTCAAGTAATTATTCATATATATTCAAAATATATATCTCCCACTATTTTTATCAAATTAATAAACCTAACTATTAATTTGGAAATAATATCTTCTATATACTTTCTAGTGAGCCAAGATCCATATTTCATCATATCTTAGGTTAGCTTTGGCTTTTCTCCTAAAACAAGATTATTTAGGTAGACAACATTTGTCAATTATATCAACTATAAAACTCTTGGATAATTTAATGGAACAAAATTTGTTCGTATTTATCCAATAAATCTCGCCAAACTCTATGCTCTAAGTTCATATTCCTATTGTGGTAACTTAGTTAAATCTAACACAAAGGTCTAAAAAGTATCATATACTTCAAGACGCCTTCCCACGATAGATTAGAGTACTTCGCTTTGGCGAATCCACTCCTTATCGATCTAGGGGTTAACACATTGGACTCATTGGAAGGCATCCGATCAGCTTAATATTAATTTTAGGGTTTTGTTAATTTTAAAACGATCATGATCCCATCATAAAGAGATTCCCAATTTTTTCTTGAATGAAATACTTCAAATTAATACTTATCAATGGTTTGATTTCCAGGTAGTGAGGAAGTCACATCGGTCTCGCTTAAAACCCACAACCTTACAAGTTCGATGAACCCATTTTTGACATAATCGCCCAATGTGATAAATAAAGAAGATTCGTATTTTATTTCGTGTTTCATTAACATAAGAATCTCATAGTCGTTTGTAAATCTTAAAATCTTGAGTCATTACAGATTTTATCTTTCTTAAGCATGCATGACATGTGAGTTGTATCTAATAGAAACACAAATAATCTAATTAATCATGCATTATATGTCCATACATTGCACCATATACATCACATATATATATATATATAAAGTGCATAATCAAATTGTGTCATGGTTATGGCCCAATCCTATATGATTTTTTCAAGCTAATGAAAAGATCAAGGTCAATATATGGTGGTTACAATACTATGTTAGATGTAATTGATGATATCAGGATATAAACTATCAGAATTTATTATCATGACTTAATATCCATATTTGCAGTGACGTCATCAGTACTTGTTGGTACCTGTGATTTTGATGAGAATGATTTTCCTTGCTCCAAGGCCATTAAAGCATAATTTCCAACTTCCTCATCTTCATCATTATCAGAATCATCCTTTTTCCCTCTGCAATATAAGCTTTGTTTTGCTGTTTCTTCAGAAGAGTTTCATACTTTGCTTCCAGTTCAAGATAAGCTTTATCTTTCTTTGCTTTCTTGGATTTCCAGCATTTTGTAGCAAAATGGCTTAGTTCATCACAATTGAAGCACCTTATCTTTGATATGTCAACAGATCCAGTTTTATAACCATTTTTGCTATCAGATGTGTACTTCCCTTTTCCTTTCCAGCTACTGTCTTTGTTAAAATACTGTCCTTTACCCTTGAAGTATCTTGGCTTCTTTACTCTAATGTTAGAGAATTTTCTTGCCAAATAGGCCATTGAATGGTCTAACTCATCAAGTTCATCAAGGGTGTAAAACTCATCTTCTTCTAATTCCAGTATGACTTGTTTTTGTGACTCATTTGTTCTTTGCTCACTTGATGAGACACCTGGAGTTTGGCATATTGGCTCATCATAAGAGGTCTGGCTTTCATTGACAATTAGAGCACTTGAACCATCTACAACATGCCCTTGACCAGTTTTTAATGATTTTCTTTGAATCATTTATAATTCATAAGTTTTTAAAATTCCATAAAGAACTTCCAGTGTTATCCTGCTTAGATTTCTCCCTTCTCTGATTGCTGAGATTTTCTGTTCCAAATGATCAGGGAGTGTGGGCAAAAACTTCAAATTCACTTCTTCAGCTTTATAGTATTTGTCATGGAACTGCAAGTTATTTGTCAGCTTATTGAACCTTTCAAACACATCAGTGATACTTTCTTTTGGCTAGGTCATGAATCCCTCATATTGTGAAATCAGTATCCTTCTTTGATTATATCTAACTTACTCAGTTCATTCACAAAGTATTTCAATCTTTACCCAGATTTGCTTGGCAGTGTCACAGTTGACAATGTTGTTGTACATTACATTGTCAAGTGACTCTATCAATATCAGTTGCAAGCCACTATCTAGGGAAATTTTCTCTTTTTCATAATGATCATATCACCTTCTGTTGATTTTTCAACTCTCACCACACGAGTGAAGGGTCCATATTTGAGATGAATATATAGTGAATTGGCCATCTTAATAAACAGCAACATTTTCTTTTTCCAAAGAGTGTAGTTAGTTTTGTCAAAATTATATTTTTTATAAATTCCCTTTTTTTATATAATCTTCTTTCTAATTATGTCCCCTACATGTAACTTAGTAAATTTTATTCCCTGCATTACTCATTTTGGAAGTTACAAACGAGCAGCAAATAAAAACTTTATTGGTTATGACAATGGGAAGAAAGTGTAATATTAGTCAAACAAACAAAAAATGTTGAAAATTTGATAATTAGAAGAAACGTTGTTTTATTGTTTTATTTTACGCCAGTAGATACTCAAGTTACATATATTTCTAAAACTCATTGGAATTGAACATTAAAATTCAAGGACGCATTAACCCTAGATTTAATTTTTGTTGTAAAACAATCTGGAAAATTCAGTTAATTCTGACACTGCCAAATAAGATTTGTATGATTATATCCATCACATATCAAAACTAAAATCTTCCACATACCAAATGAGGTTATAAATCATCCTATTAGAACTTGGAATAATTAAGCATACTCTAGAAGTTTGAATTAAATAACATGCTCAAAGTAATTTGTTAAACCAAAGATATTTAGGCAAACAATGAAACTAAATCCCAGGTGAAAGCATGTACTTAAACATGTACATATTATGACAGATTATTTATTGCAGATTGTCCATCATTCAACTTCTCAATATCCAAAAGAGGAATCTGAACCATGGACAAAATGGTTAAAGCCATAACAATGATGCAAAACTGAACTGATACAGACTCACAGCGTACAACGTTCGCACAAAATGATATAAAAAGGTTTCTATCATTATAAGTTAATTCTCTAGAATAATTTGTGAAGACAGACCCTTATCTTTCAGTGGCCAGCCTTGGCCGCAGCTTTCTGTTGAGACTTGGCTTTTGCCTGGTGAAGGAACAGAAATTCATATCAATAGTCAAGCAAACCTTTACATGTGAAATCTATTCCATCTCATTTTATAAGGAGCTAATATAGCCTCAATCTTGTCCGAAAATTCCAACTGATACTTAATATTAACTGCCTAAAGTTCGTTAAGTATGTTGACAAATAGGAAGCTGAAACTAAGATTCCGAAGTAAAATAGTCTATTAAACTAGTAGCAAAAAAATCTCTAATGCAAGTAACGCAAGTAATTTAGCAACAAAAAAAATCTGTAACACGACTAAAATAATTGAAATACTTTATCTTTTTTTTCGGTGTTTGGCTACCGAATTTATTTTGAAAGTTCATATACAACATCGAGGAGGAAGTGATGGCATATTTAATTCAGTAACTCAATCACATAGAATAATACATCTGGCTTTAATGTGCATGAATATATGTATGCTTGTCTTAACAATAGGCAGCTAGCAGCACAGCAAGTACAAGTATGGTGGCTTAACTCGCATACAGAAATACTGAAAGATGTGCATTTCAAATTGAATAACAAAACATTTAGGCACACTTTCTGGCATAATTATTTCTTTTTTTAGAATTGTAATTAGTATAAAAGGCCTAATAACCGTTGTACAAATTTAAATGATCAAGTAAGGGAAACAGTGTTGCAAAGGCTGTAGATTTAAATGATCTAGTATGGTAAGTACTCTCTTCGACTACAAAAGCAATATGTTTGTCATCCCGGTGGAGGCGAGGGAGTTCAGAGAAAGTGAGACCCAAGAGGCTATAATTTTAATTTGTGAAAAAGTGAAATTAGTGTGATTAGTGTTTGTTTTTTTGTTGTTTTTACTGCAAAGGGAAGTTATTCATTACACATAGAAACATATTATTTTGAGTTTGAAATCTATACTATACTATAATAACCGGAATGGGGTATAATTTGATTCAACGGTTATCCCCTAATTTTGGTTATTAAAAAAATAAATAAATAGGGTTATATATCAGCTAAACTACTAAATTATTAAACTACTACACACATACTCTACTTCTCCTACTAAACTACAATCACAACTTATCCTATTATTCAAAAAAAAAAAATAGCGTTATATATCCGTTAAACTACTAAATTGTTGAACTACTAGATATAGTATATTTATCCTACTAAACTACGACCACGTGTTATTCTATTATTTTTTTATAAATTTAATATTATTATTATATATATATATAAATATTTTAAAATTATAATATGAGGAATAAATAAAAAATTAAAATATTAACGAGAACCCGTTCATCGCACGGGATTTAAGCTAGTAGGGTTAAATCTCAAAATTGTCATCAAAGTAAAGGTCATATATCAAAAAAAATCACTCTAATTATCGGGGACTCATATGCACCACTCTAATTGAGAGTAATGACAACCCCGATAGTTAGCTTGGTTGACTTGATGGAAAATGGGTCGACTTAACGAAAGTAACATCTCGAAAGCACCTGCAACACAAGTGGATGGTTTTATGTTGCCCGGCACTACAAAACAGTTTTCAATATTTAATCAAATAAGTTTCTTTGTTTTTTTGACAGTTTCTTTGTTTTCAATCAAAAGCTTTCGTCCAAATTTTTTAAAATTAGTCATAAAATTTGCTAAACAGAATCATTATAAAACAACTATTATTTTATACTATTAAAAATGTTCAAATTTCATATTCAATAAAAGTTTTCTTTTTAAATATATATCTTTCTTTTAAAAATATATAAAAAAGGTATAAATTTCATTTTAAAAGTAAACAATTTTTTAATGTTAAAATGAAAATTCATTTTTTCTTGAAAAGACATAACAAAATAATTAAAAAGATATTAGGGACGCATATTTCAAATTTTATATTTGAAATACAAAATCTTAGTACTTTTAAATTTATAAAATTAATCTTTTAAGAAAAATGAGAAGTACATTTTTAATCTAAAAATGAAAATTAAATAGAAAACTGGAACTCGAAACTTAAAGATAAGTTCATGATTGGACGATAATTTGTGCTATCTGAGATCATCCGAAAGATAAAGTAGTTGGAAATGTTTGGATAATTAAAGTTCCATTAATACAAGCAGCTTGGGTTCCATGATGGACGATAAAGAAAAAAGTACTGATGGCTCACATTGAGAAGCTTGTATTCATATTCGAGTTGCTCATGTGGCTTAGGTTCTCGAATAATAATATGCGAGGCCCGGGAATTTCATCTTCTTCCCCGTGTTCAAAATTCAAACTTAATTTATGAATCTACGTATGTATGTATGTATAACTAAGTGCAGTAATTCGATATTAGGTTAGCTTATTTGAACTCCACATGACATGCCAGGTGTTACAAGTCTATCCAGCTATAAATGGTGTCAATGATAAAATGATTTCCGTCAAGTCAATTAATCATGACTAACAGTCAACTAGCTTGACTAACGGTGATGTCATTACTCTCAACTAGAATGGTACAAATGAGACCCCGATAACTAGAGTGAGTTTTTTGATATATGACTTTCAGTTTAGTGACCATTTTGAGATTTAACCCGTTTGAAGTATGCTACTTTTAACTCCCAAATATTGTAAGCACACACTCCACAACACTTGAGACGGAAATATCTGAATCACAAATGTTGAAGAAGCGGCTAAGTTCTCTGTCAAGCCTCGAATCTGTGCTTTCGTTTCGAAAATTCCAGCCTAATAAACGCTCAGTGATGAGGAATGGAAGTTCCAATAAAATATATTTATTAGTAAATAGTTTAATCATGTAAGGTGTAGACTGAAGACATTATTCGTCTGGTACTTTATCAAATATGTAGTATTTATTTGATCTTTAAATTATTGAACCTAAATGAGTATTTATTCATGGGAAGTAAACTAGTGATCCATACTTTATCACCCTTTTGCGATTAAAGAAACCCATGGGATCGGGGATTTGTTGCGGTTAAACCCATGTTTATCTTCACGTTATTTTTATTATAATATATCATCATAACCAAATCGGTCCTACATCACTTAGAGCTTCTAACACACACATTTTTAGGAGATGTACCAAATTTGACTTAGTTTTGTGGCTGTCAATTTTAATTTTAAGAATTGGAACTAAATGATTGTGAAGACCAATTTCAAAATGTTCTAGAAGAAGAGTATGCTTACAAAACGAAAAAATACTTTTGTTTATGTATTTCTTTCAATTTTGAATTGTGTAATCCTTAACTTGAAACAATGTCATTGCATATCTTAATTGTGATCAAATTTAATTAATAAAAGTTTTTTAAAGTTATTACATACATATGTCTTATTCTTAAAGCATAATAAAAATTATACAGTAGCTAAATAGCTTTTAAACAACATGTGTAATTCATTTTGAGATACATCTGTACATTATAACAGGTGAATCACGTCAACTAGTAACCAATACTTGCCAGGACAGTACAAATCTGCACTACTAGAGCACACGTCCTAAACAAGGTAAAATTATGCAACATCCGAGTTTGCGTGTATGCATGCCACTACCAAGATAAATACGCCACACTTAATAATATACATCAATCAGGATAAGAAAAACAAAAAATGCAATCAAAAATCGAAACTTCAAATTACAAGGATTGTAAAGCTTAGAATCAAGCAGCAAGCACGTAAATCCCAAAATGAAAAAATTATAAACCCATAAATTAAATGGAATCAGAATCAAACAAGATGATCAAAAATACCTTAAGATACTTGAGCTTCATGCTTCCATAAACCAGTCCAAATGAAAAGGCAGAAACACGAGCCACCTAATATATATACACATAAATAAACATCAAAATACACTAACCCATCAAACAAATTCACAAATTAAACTGACCCGTTACAATAATTATACAAATAAACAAAGGGGAAAATTACCAAAGCGAGGGTGCTGGTTCCTGAATAAGGTCCTGGTGGAGGCGCCATTGGAGTTGAGAGAGAGAGAGAGAGAGTTAAACTCCAAATAATAATCAAAAAAGCTCTCACCTTGAAGACCTAAAACTAAATGACTTGGGCAATTCAAGAACTATCTTACTATGAAGAGGCCCAAAATGAAAATAGAGTCTGGTCCAGTTTCTTTAGTTCAAAATCCAAGAGCCTCCTCTTTTTTGTATTTTAAAAAAAAATAGAAGCTTCTTTACTTGAAAAAAATAAATAATGAAAGGTGATAAAAGATACTTGATCCCCTAGTCCCAAGTTTTAAAAATTCATGACAGGTGTGGTGCCGGGTTTGTGTGCGCGATAACATAGGACTTGGGCTCTATTTGGGAGTGCTGTTGAAAATTGCTGTGCTCTGAGAAAAAGTGTTGGTGAAAAAAGTGCTGTCAGGAAAATGAAAAAGTGTTGTCAAGAAAATTAGATGACTGTTTGGTAATTATTTTTAATTTATACATATTTTGAGATATAATATATAAAAATAATATTTTCAAAAGCGCTTTTCCTGACAGCAGCTTTTAGAATTTACCAAACACCTTTCTGACAGCTTTTTAGCAAAAGTTGTTATAACTGTCTGCAACAACAATACCAAACGGAGCCTTACATGTGGATGTATTTATTTATTTATTTTGCTAAATGGATATTTTAAATTTGTTTACAATAAATTGTTATAAATATGAATTGTTATAACAAAATATATGGGACGTAAAGTATTGTTTTAGTGTCTGGTCCAAGAAAAATGAAACAGGCTTTGTTATTCATAGACAAATTTTAAAACACTCTACTTGAATGAACTGGCAAGTATCAATGGTCTTAATGTATTCTGTAATCTAAATTGTGGAGTTTGGATGACTGTGGAGGTTTTGAACCTAAACACCAGCTGCATCTTATGAAAATGGTTCCTCAGGGGATTTGGCTATTTGGTTAGAGCACCTTCCTTCTCGGAGGCATTCTTTCAGAGGGAGATGAATGGCAGAAAGCATATTAGAGCCTTTGCCTATTCTCCAACTCTCCTCAAGCTCATCATCAAGAATAAGAACATGCAATAAGAGCATAAAAGCAATTTAAGCTTGTTGCTGGCTGCACTTCTCAATTCTTAGCTTAACACTAAATACAACGAGGTTGTAAAAATTGTGTGCCCGAGATAGCTATATGCATGACTCCTATGAATGTCTAAGACGTGCTTATTTTTATAATTATTTCATAAACCTGCTAATCATCTGTATACTACCAGTCTAGGTGGTATCAGCAAGAGAAAATGCAAGCTAAAATCTTCTTTCTCAAGGCAGTTCAATTAGTAACCAAAGCTGCATTATGTATACATTTACTCATCCACAGACAGATATTTTAGCCCCAAATGTAATACTTTGAACCTAACTGGAGCTTGAAGACAAAGCCTATTTTACCTCCATTTGTTTTTCCCATCCACAGGCAGGGCTCAATAAAAAGAAAAAACTAAAACCCAAGTTTCTCGATAATCTTATCTGATGGTAATGTAGCGATTAGTACCATGCTTAGCCCAGTGTTCTTTAAGATCCAAGGGCATACGAGTGTCATGACCTTCGGCTACTAAACGAGTTAGCAATCTAGAAAAAACATTCCCGCTCATCTTTCGTCCACCTATCCGTGAGTGTCGTTTGTTGGACATTTGCGGCAACGGATACTGTGACGTAGTGGTTGTGCAACAAGACGACTGCCAGCCCCCGTTGCCCCATTTGTAACACTGATGCTGAACTCCTGTGCAAGAGCATACGGGTATAGGCATTGTGGATCCATCATAGATAATTTCCTTCATCAAGCCGAGATGCTGAGCATCCCACTCGGCCTTTGACCAGTCAGTGGTGACATGCCTGTTCAAATCTTCACTTACTTTCTTCACCTTCGGTTGTGACTTAGGTGGAACGACCTTCTTCGGCTTTGCAAGCTTTTCTTGGTGTGCCTTTCTGGCATCAGATGAAACGGCTTGTAGAGGGAACGCGTCAGTTATAGGCCCTTCCTTTGTGTTGTGAGCAGCTACAGAAGGGTAATTTGCGACATGGTGGACTCGCTTCGATCCACGTTGGACAGTGTTGTTCCATGCAGTTTTCATGGTGGTCTCCTGGAACCGAAGGGCTTCTATGGCAATATCTCGTTCCCTTAAAGCACTGTCACGCTCAGATATTGCTGCATCACGTTGCTGGATCGCTAGATTTCTTTCATCCATTGCAGCCTTCCTTTCAGAAAGAGCTCTATCACGTTCTTCAAAAGCAGCATCCCTCTCAGCAATGATGTTTGCAATCTTCCCCTGCATAAAGAACGCATTCTGATCTTTCATCTGATATTGGGGCACCATATTCCACTGCAAAACAACATGATGACAGGAAAATCAAGATAAGCATTATTTCCTGTCAAAAAAAAAAGATAAGCATTATTTTATTTACATTTGAGATACTAATGACTAGGATTGAGAATCATGTTCCTTTGCCTTGAAAATTTATCACCTGAGTGTGACCACCTTTATAGGATTCCATGTGTCTAGCACGACCACCTTCATCCATCTTCAGTCAGCGAAGCTGCCAGCGAGGGCAGATATGAACAGCAACTTAAAGCTCAGCTACTAAATATAGGATATCCACTCTTTTCACACCACAGAATCTTCCCACATTTGACAAAAATGGAAGAAGTTAAGACTCCCATGCTATTTATAAACAGAGGGGAAATAGATTTTTTACCAAGTGCGTCAATTTAATAGTTTCTTATGCAGTAATAATTCCACAAGAAAATACAACCATCACCCAGCAATTAAGTAAATTTAGTTGGCTTTTTAGCATAATGTGATTCATTTATAAAATATAGAAAGATAACAATAATTTAGCCAAGCCACACCTAGCAATAAATTGTGAATATCCGGTTACTCTCATACTTTAAAAACAGTTACAGGAATTGACTAATAATTTTTCTGTTTACAATGCACTGCAAAATACTTGAATCCCGGTTTTGATATTATACTATTCCTGTGCAGTCTTTTCAATATCACACCTATAACGAATGAATCACGGATGAATAGGTCTGCTTGTTAAAAGAAAATGAAATGCAGATCATGCTACTGAAAAATATGAACAATTTCGTAAGCACATTTAATGTCAGTTTAATAACGCTCACTAACTTATGCAAGAATTTGACTGACTACTGAAATGAGATTCTCTACTTGTTATGGGTTGTTTATCCGGCTTCTAGGGTTGTGAAATCCTTAAGGTAGTGATTTTACTACCATTGTATCAGCTAGCTTATCTTTTTATTGAATTATTCCATAAATCCTTGTTTTAATTTCTGATCTACATCAGCTTCCAAATGTGAATTCCCAGGGAATTCATATATTTAGCTGAGTCAAGGGTACCCAGGAAGTAGCACCAAATGGGCATGAGATAAATTCTCTTGGTTAGCCACCGTAACCTATATCACTAATTCACTTTTGAAGGAAGATTTGATAGCAAAACAGCGTTGGTAGTTGAGAGAGGAGTGACACTCCGTACTATGCAATATGCATTCACTGGAGTGGGTTATGAATTATAATTACATCAAAAATTACTATAACCCTCACCAAAGTTGTGGCTCAAGTTTAAACATCAGAAAGCATGAGAAAAATGTTCATGGAGCAAATTATTCACCTATCTTAGAGAAAATAGGAACAAAAAGCATAGAACTAACAGAGAAGAAACATATATTAGAACTCAACAAGGAGGTAACTCAAGGAGGAAGAAAAGCAATGAGAAAATATATGTTTATTGATGCAAGATCATAAATTTTATATAATAAATTATCATGAGCATGAATTTTTAGTAAATGATTTAGCCTTTTAGGACTAATATCAAACTAAAAGATTTTATGGTGTGTATGAGAACTCAGATCTTATTTAAAATTCTGTTTGATGAAATGACATGTTTGGATACCAAAAAAAAAATGAATCTAGATTTAAATGAAATCGAAGACATCATTTAAAATGACATACTACACAATCTTAATATGTTCCCAACCAATTAGCATTACAATATATAAAAAATGAAGAAAAAGGCCGGTGCTGCTGCGACTAAATACCAGAATCAACCATGTGCTAAAAAAAGAATGGAGTCAGGAACTTTTTGTAGCAAATCAAACTCCAGTGGCAACCTTGACCAACTACAAATAACCATAACACCAAAACTCAAAAGCAAACAAAACCAGAAATACATCTTGATAGTGAAGGACTGACATTACATAACAAAAGTCATACGAGCTTCATGTATAGCGTGACTTGTTACTCCGGCAAATATTATATAAAATATAATGTACTCTGGTTCAAACTTTCCAATATCAGAGTAAACAGTTGTTCATGAACATCAAACCAAAATATTAGGAGGAGATAAGGGTGTTTTTCCTTGGAGATTGATAACCTGACAACAAGGTTTTACCGACCCTTAGTTTAAACTGCAGGACGAATAAAATAATATAACTTACTGGCAACTGCTAATTTAAGTTCTGCTGGGTGCATATTAATTTGTCACCACAATTCTTAAAGACCGTCATGTCAATCAGAAACTAAGGAATGGAGACCCTTGAATAATTTTAGTGCTTGTGCGGTTATGAACAGTACTATACAACACATGTTAAATTTTACAGAAGCTATATCCTTTCTGGGGGTTCGGTGTTCACCTTTTGATGGACCTCATGTTAAACTACCCTTAATTTCCATTGAGAGAATAAGGTGACCCCAGGAATCCAACTAGACGGCCTATCTCTGCAATATTTGTGAGCCAAGGTAGTGTTGCAGGGTTATTCCCTATTATCTTATTCTTGGCCTAGGTAACTCTAAATGAGTTTGACAGGAAAGTCAACCAAACCAAATTTTAACCTAAGCTAGAATATTAAAAACTTCTTCCATCACGTTATATGGCAGCTTCTATATGACAAATAAGATAATCGTAAGTTCTACCATTAGATTATTGCTTCTCAGCTAGGAAGCAAGGACACGGGTGCGGGAGTGCGTAGTGTGGGGGTACGAGTGTGTAGTGCGGGGATATGGGGATACGGGAGACACCGGAAAAATAAACAAAAAAAAATCATATATATTTCATGTTAAACATAATAAAATATACTAAAAGAACCAAAAATTGTATGAAAATGAACTAAATGTGTCATTTATTAACCTAAAAACCAAAATACAAATAAAATATTTTAATTTATGCAAAAATGAATATGGTAATCAATACTCTTGTAGTAACTAATAGATATGAATACTTAATTTTGTCAATGTAGTTTGCTAAAATAGATTTTGACTACAACTTTTGAAGATAAAACTTCAAATTAGTACGGAGATACGTGTGTCCGAGTATCCGACATGGGGGCTCGGCATGCTACCCAAGTGTCCTTGATTCTTAGCTTCTCAGTGAGAATAAGATAAATATTAAGCTCTACCTCTACCATTAGATTATTATATTGCAATTTTGTGTAGTTCTGTTGTCATTGTTAAAGGAGGTTACTAATAAGATCATAAATTATAATTATCTGTTTAAGTTATTTGGTTTCCATTCATAGCCTTCCCTTTTCAACCAATATTCATCAAACCTTAAATCACGAACACTTGAACAATATTGGTTCCTATCGATCTTAATTTTCTTGTGGATTAACACTAGAAACCTATAACCAAGTACAATATTCGGAAAACAAAAAGTATCCCTTGTCAATTAAAACTCGAAAAGCCAAAAAAACAACAGGCAGGTTTATAAGAAGTTTTATCAAATCGAGTACTTGGACAAGTTATATCAATCTGAAACAACCACACATCATCACCACTTGACTAGAAATTAGTTGAAATAAAACTAAATACAACACAAATCGAACATACTAAACAAAAAACACAACTAAGAAAATATAATTACAACCTATAATTGAACTTAGATAATTAAAGACAAAACCCACAAAAGGGTAGACAATGAACAAGAGCTAAGAAAACAAGAAATGCATGTGAGTGTGAGAAAACAACATAAAAAGAAGCATAGATTATAGATACAGAAGAGGATGATAAAGACTTACAGATTAGGCAGAAGAAGGAGAGAGAATCATAAATAAATAGTAAAAACGCATCAACAAAGAGGGGAAGTGACAAGTGAGCAGTAGGAAACTCTATGTAACTTTTTTTATTTTTTAATTATTCTGAATAGTCTTTACTTGTTCCTCTTTTTTTGTTCTTCGCCTTGCGTTTGATATTCCCTTCTAAATTCTCAACTTGCATAAAATTAAAAAATTAAACATTAATGTGTATATTCTTTTACGGGTATTATTAATCTACACTTAATTTTTATATGTACGTAAATGTTGAAAAATTAGAAGCTAAATTACAATGGGAACCAAGAAAAAATGAAACAATAAATATCCAGTGTTTTTTAATTAACTGTTTGACAAGATTTCTCATCTCCAAAGCCCAAGACGGTAGAACATTTAGGGTGGAGATTCATTCTTACTGTTATACCATAAAATTGTTATGGGTATTTTATCGGATCTTTAAGAAAATGGGTCGGATCACCGTTGAGAAAGAGGACGGACGAGTCCCGGAGACGAGTATCGGATCTTTAAGGAAATGGGGCGGATCACCGTTGAGAAAGAGGACGGACGAGTCCCGGACCTAGGGTGTGACGCCCTCAATCTCGGGGTTTGGAAATGAGGACCCACACACCTCTAATCTATGAATTAAATAAGCATAAACTCCGATTAGCTACTAACAGGATCAAACAGGATAAAATATGAGACAAGATTACAATTACCAACCATAGAATATAATTTACAACCCAAATTAAAACCAAATTTACATAGTCGATCCCAACTGGGAATCGACAGATAACACATTGTATCTTAACAACTTTTCGGCTAAGCGCTTGCTCACTCGAAACCTGTACTACCTACTCTGGCAACCGGAAGCCCTCAACACGGTAGGGACCACCAGGTACGCTCTTACGAGCAGTGCGCCTAAACTTGGCCATTTTCTTGCTTAACTGTCATGGTTAGATTAAAACAAAACATATGAGTATAAAACTCAGCAAGTAACTATTAAACAGTTCTACGATACAAAACCCACAATATACATTACTGATCTCAGGGCATTCTACTTTATCATTTCTAGGTGGTAGATTTCTATCTTTTAGGCTATGAAAGGGGTTATGAAGAAAACTTTGGACTTTCAAGGAACAAGGCTCAAGATAGGGTGAAAGCCGACATTCATCACAAATCATTAATGGGATCTCAGATGATCTCTCAAATGGAAAGCAATAATATTTTCATTATTGGAAATCAATTATATGATTGATAATATCAACAGAATCAGAATCAGGGGTTCACAAGCTGTAGGCTTCATAATACCACAATCAACTCTTTTCAAAACAATATAAGCCTTTTCATTTTCAAAGAATCGGTTACTGAATAGGTGAAAGTATATCTTCGATATATTATTTATTTTGGTATTTGTACGATTAAACATAAAATTAAGAACACGTAGATCCTCTCCATTAGGACATGAATTTAACTGATCCAAATCAAAGTCAAAAAGTCAAACTAGTAAAATCATGTCTTTTAAACAGATAAAAGAAATATTCCATTCTTGCAAAATATCAAAACTATATCTTCATGGAATATATCTCTAAGGCAATATGATCAAAGAAGAAATATCAAGATATGATATTTCTTAGATCTGTGTTGCAACAGGAATATGACAACAAGCTCGAATAAGGAATATTGCAGAATTACTCTTTAGAGATCTCGTGCTATATCAAAAATATTTAACTATTCGCTCAAAAATATATCTCTACATATATCAAAAGAGTTTTTATTCAAAGATTATTAATATCCATAGTTGGAATATTAATATCCAGTTCTGCAACTCATTTTGTATACTTATAGTAATTTTCTCTCGTTTCGTAAAATCAACATTTCTCGGAGAAAAATATTCAAAAAATACTAAAACACATTTCGTATCATCCAAATATATTTTATATATTAGGAAATATATTTTAAGTATTTACACAAGTCAAAACTTTGGTCAAAAGATCAATCTCCTTTATTTCAAGACCAATGATATTTTTACTCGGAAGAAAGGCTGACAGAACAGTTTCATTTTTAGATAAAATACTTCCACATGCTATAATGACTTGAAATTTGGTATGGATCATTTAAATGGTATTTTATAAGTATGGTAAAAATTTCGTAGCATTCAGAGAATTTTTGTCCGGGCACAAAAATCGAGACAGTTGGTCCCATAGTTGATCACGTTTGACCTAGCTACCATTGATTAAAGTTGACCAAAACTTTCAGGACATCATTTTATATTATTTAAGTAATTATCATATTTTTATGGTATTTATTTAGGAGTTTTTAAGGTGGTCATAATTAATGGTGTTTAATCTTTAATTAAAGTGATTAAACAATGATTAAAAGAAAAGGAAAATACATATATATTCAAATATATCATCTGGGTTTTTGAACCCATAAAGTTGTTTGTCTTATATGGCTATGTCAAAGAAACACAACATACTTACCATGTCATCAATCCAAGTGACATACACCATCCACCATCCATTTTCCTCAAATCTCCACCATTCAATCCACCCAACTTCTCCTATAAATAAACCCCCACCTCAACCCATTTTTCCAGCTAAAGAGCCACAAAGTTGCTGGAATTTTTTTTAAGAAGTGCTTCTCTTCATCTCTTTCAAATTCTATACACACACTTCTTCTCAAAAACCTTCTTTATCTTTTATATACTTACATATATATAAGGTTTTTGAAACCCAAGCTTAGCTTCACCCAACCAAGCTTTATCCCACCAAGTAAGCTCATCCACTACCACTTTCCGGCCACCCGAAGGGCTGCCCAAGTTTGACCAAAGTGCCAAAATCCGGCCGAACCTCCGGCGAATTTTTCTGACCGTTCTTCAAAAGTGGTAACTTTTAGCTTCTTATTTGAGTTCTTTTTATTTGAGCTTTGTACTTAATTTCTCTACTTCATCTTAAGCTCTAATACAAGATCTCTTATAAACAAAGTTCTCAAGAGAACTAAGATTCGAACTCGGAATTCGAATAAGTACTTGATCTTCACATAAATCATCTCAAAAAGAAGATCTATAAACAAAAGTACTTTATCTCCAAAGAGGAGATTATATTTGACCTAAGTTCACGAGTTAGCCAATTATTTTTATTATTGGATCTTGGCTAACATTATTCGTGCACATAAAATATTACGAAGTAAAGTTTTAATCCCTTCTAACATCTCTAGTGTTCCGGGGGATTATAACTCGATCTATAAACACTTCATAATTTGTCAAATATCAAAACGGATTAAGTTCATGAGTTAGCCAATTACTTGCACTTTATTTAATTGGATCTTGGCTAAGTATTTCGTGCACATAAATTATTACGAAGCAAAGTTTTAATCCCTTTGTTAGATCTTAAGGTTCAGGACAAATCAGTACTTAACTGAAATCAGCACTTATACCGAAGTCAGAACTTAAGTGATCAGTACTTAAGGTTCAGGAGATATTTATCAGGAGATAATATCATAACTTAAAGGAAACTGTCAGATAAGGAAGGCGGCTGATTGAAAGAAAAGAAGATTGAGACAAACGTAAGAAGAGATATGCATGAAGAAGGAATTCTATGAAGAATGGAATACTTGGAAGAAAAGATATCTGATTGATATATTTTAAGAAGCAGAATCATATTCCATATCAATTAGAGATTATCTTGTAACTGTGTGATATATAAACACAGACATAGGGTTTACACTATAAGTGTTATCATTATCGAGAATATTATTCATTGTAACCCTAGCAGCTCTCGTGATATTTGTTCATCACTGAGAGAGGACAGTTCCATAGTGTAACAGAGTTTATTGCATTGAATAAAGTCTGTTTTCTGTTACTTGTGTTATTTGAATTCGATTTGATTGTGCTATACACTGTATTCAACCCCTTCTACAGTGTGTGTGACCTAACAAGTGGTATCAGAGCCTATCTGTTAACACACAAACAGTTTAAGATCCAAAAACAATCATGTCTGAAGCAGAAACTCCAACCAAGCCCACCAAAATTGAAGAACAATCAAAAACTCAAATCCATAGTCGATATGAGGCTATTAGAGTTCCCATACTGAAGCCATCTGATCCAGAATATCTTGACAGAATCCATGAAGGACCTCACAAGCCAACAAAACTCGTTGTTGTAGTTACAGGTGAAGCCGCAAAGTCTGTACCAAAGGAGAAGAGTGATTACACTGCTGAAGATATTGCTTCATTTGCTAAGGATGCTAAGGTACGACACTTGCTGCATAGTGCCATTGATAATGTAATGTGAAATAGGGTAATTAACTGCAAGACTGCAAAGGAGATATGGGATGCCTTGGAGATAAGGTGCCAGGGAACTTATTCGATTAAGAAGAACAGGAAGACAATACTCACTCAAAAGTATGAACACTTTGACTCAAGGCCTAATGAGTCATTGACTGATTTATATGACAGATTTGTCAAACTATTGAATGATTTGTCACTAGTTGATAAGTAGTATGATATTGAAGATTCAAACCTTAAATTTCTGTTAGCTCTTCCTGAAAGTTGGGATTTGAAGGCAACAATTATAAGAGACAACTATAATCTTGAAGAAATAACTCTTGATGAAATTTATGGGATGCTCAAGACTCATGAGCTTGAGATGGAACAAAGAAGCAAGAGGAAAGGAGGAAAGTCAAGGACAGTTGCTCTTAAGGCTGAAGAAGAATCCCCCAAGGCAGCTACCTCAAGGAAAGGCAAGGGAAAAGCGCTCATCAGAAAGTCTGATACTGAGTCATCAAGTTCTGATAGTGATGATGACTCAAAAACTGAAAGCTTGCCTGAGATGGATGCTGATGAAGAGATGATGAAGCTGTGTGCTCTTATGTTGAAAGGAATCACAAGGATTGTATACAGGAAGTTCAGGAAGGGAAAGAGGTTTTCCAGGAAAGGTGCAAGTTCTGATAAGAAGAATTTCATAAAATCTGAAGGCAAATGAGGGAAGTCTGACAGAGGAGATCACTCAAATGTCAAATGCTACAACTGTGGTGAGAAAGGCCACATGTCTCCTGATTGCAAGAAAGTGAAGAGTGACAAAGGCAAGGCTCTTATCACAAAGAAGAAAAGCTAGACAGATACTTCAGATTCTGAAAGTGAGGAGAACTATGCCTTGATGGCAAATGCTGATATGGCAAATGCTGATAGCAGTCCTGAAGCTGCTGAGTTAAAGGTACCTCAAACTACTTATGCCTTTCATACTGATGATATTAATGAGTTGAGAAGATATCTTAAAACCATGTTCATTAGTTATAGAGATCAAACTTTAACATGTGAAAGATTAACTTCTGAAAATCTTGCTTGTAAAAAGAGGAATGATTATTTAGAAAAAGATTTAGTCATGTTTCATCAAACTCAGAAAGATAGAGATGATGTTTTCTATTTTAGGGATGAAGTACTTAAAATGAATGAATCTCTAAAAACTGAGCTAGAAAAGGAAAGAGAGATTATCAGGACTTGGACTAACTCTGGCAGAACAACTCAAAATTTGTTAAGTAGTGGAAACTGGAAAGAGGGCTTAGGTTATGGAGATGATAAGAATGATAAAGGAACTGTAGAAATTAAGCCAAAGCTAAAACTTGTTAAGTTTGTACCTGTAAAGTCTGATACTGAGAAATCAGAAGTTAAAGAGGAATTAACTTCTGACAAACTAAAAAAGGAAAGGACAATTGAAGTAAACGTAGGCTTAATGATGAAGAAGCAGCTTAAGCATAAGCTGAAAGAAGTTAAGAATATAAACAAGGTAAAGTCACCTAGGAAAATTAGGAATTGAAAGGAAGGTGTAAATAAAAGCAATGATTATAAGCCTGTTCCTAATGCTCCTAGAAAAATATGTCATAACTGTGGAAGTTCTAACCATCTGGCTTCTTTTTGCAGGAAGAATAAGAACATAAACTCCTTACCTTCAAAGTCAGGAGTTAAGAGTCAGTTTGTTAGATATAAGCCACAAAATCCTTGTTTTCATTGTGGTAGTTTATGGCATTCCATTTATACTTGTAAGGAATATCATAGTTTGTACTATGATTATTATCAAATAAAACCTTCTTTAAAGAAAGTTAGCATTGTTCCTTCTAGTGTAAGTTCTGATACAAAGTCTGATAGTGTAAATGCTGATAAGAAAAATGTTAACATAAACTCTGATGCAAAATCCGCTGCAAATGTTAACAAACTTAATAAGGCCAAAGGATCCAAGCAAGTCTGGGTCCTTAAAACTAATCATTAGTGGTCTTTGTGATTGCAGGGAAACAGGAAAAATATCTTAGTTCTGGACAGTGGATGTTCAGGACATATGACTGGAAATAAAGCCCTACTATCAGACTTTGTGGAGAAAGCTGGCCCAAGTGTTTCTTATGGAGATGGCAACATTGGAAAAATATTGGGATATGGCAATATCAATCTTGGAAATTTCATCATTAAAGAAGTAGCTCTGGTCTCAGGACTTAAACACAATCTGCTGAGTGTTAGTCAAATCTGTGACAGAGGTTATCATGTGGACTTCTTTGAAGAACACTATGAAATTGTAAGCAAATCTACATGCAAAGTTGTTCTGAAAGGATACATGTATGGTAACATTTATGAAGCCAGGCTTTCAACAAGTACTGATGGTTCTGCAATCTGTCTAATGTGTAGAGCATCAATTGAAGAAAGCTGGAACTGGCACAAGAAACTCTCTCATTTAAATTTCAACAATATATATGAACTAGTCAGAAAAATCTTGTCAGAGGACTGCCAAAGTCAGTATTTGCTCCTTATGGCCTTTGTGATTCTTGTCAGAAGGCTAAACAAAGAAAATCTTCATTCAAGAGCAAGACTGAATCATCAATTCTTGAGCCTTATCACCTACTACATGTTGATCTATTTGGTCTAGTGAATGTCATGTCTATTGCAAAGAAGAAATATGCTATGGTCATAGTGGATGAGTTCACCAGATACACATGGGTGTATTTCTTGCACACAAAAAGTGAAACTGCATCTATCTTGATTGATCATGTCAAGCAACTGGATAAATTGGTCAAAAATTCTGTGAAGATAATAAGAAGTGATAATGGCACTGAGTTCAAGAATTTGACAATGAAAGAGTTCTGCAAAGACCAGGGAATTAAGCAAAAAATTTCTGCTCCTGGAAGTCCACAGCAAAATGGAGTTGTTGAAAGAAAGAATAGAACTCTTATTGAAGCTGCACGAACAATGTTTGATGAAGCAAAGCTACCAACCTATTTTTGGGCAGAAGCTGTGCAGACTACTTGTTTTACTCAGAATGCAACACTCATTAACAAGCATGGAAAGGCACCATATGAGATGGTGAAGAAAAAGAAGATAAATCTGAAGTATTTTCATGTATTTGGATGCAAGTGTTTTGTTCTCAAGACTCACCCTGAACAACTATCTAAATTTGATTTAAAAGCTGATGAAGGAATTTTTGTTGGATATCCACTTTTCACAAAAGTCTTCAGAGTCTACAATTTAAGAACAAGGGTTGTCATGGAATCTATCAATGTCTCCCTTGACAATAAGAATATTATTGGACTTGAAGATTTCAATGATCATGATCAGCTGAGATTCGAAAATGAAGACTTAAATTCTTATACTGAAAATCCTGACAGTCTAAATCCTGATACTGCGAACTCTGATGGATTAAACTCTGATATTATTGAAACTGTGGTGACTACATCAAAGGAAGATGCACCTGTGCAGGGGGAGCATACTGAAGATATAACCACATCTCAAGAAGTATCAGAACATACAACTGGCTCTTCAAGTTCTGATTCATCAAATTCTGATAAGCCAACATCTGATAGTTCTGAAAACTTAAATTCTGAAGGATCCAACTCAGAGAGCATAGTTTCAGGGGGAGCATCAGAAACTATTGATGAAGATAGCATGGATCATGGGGGAGCATCCAGTTCTAGAGAAAACCTTCCATCTGCAAGGAAGTGGAGTAAATCACATACACCTGACTTAATAATTGGAAATCCTGATCAGGTGTCAGAACTAGAACAGTTACTTCAAGTGAATGTCTTTATAATTCTTTTCTTTCTCAGACTGAACCAAAGAAAGTAGAAGAAACTCTTCAAGATGCTGATTGAGTGCAAGCAATGCAGGAAGAGTTAAATGAATTTGAAAGAAACAAAGTCTGGACCCTAGTGCCAAGACCAAAGAACAGATCTGTTGTTGGTACAAAGTGGGTGTTCAGAAACAAAACTGATAGTGATGGCATAATTACAAGGAATAAAGCAAGGTTGGTTGCAAAAGGATATTCTCAACAGTAGGGAATTGATTATGATGAAATATGTGCACCGGTTGCTAGATTGGAAGCCATAAGGATATTTTTGGCTTATGCTGCTCACAAAAAGTTTACTGTCTTTCAAATGGATGTGAAAAGTGCTTTTCTCAATGGAGAATTGGAAGAGGAAGTATATGTTGAACAACCTCCAGGCTTTGTAGATCCCAAATATCCAAATCATGTCTACAGGCTTGATAAAGCACTTTATGGCCTTAAGCAAGCTCCAAGAGCATGGTATGAGACTTTACCTCAGATTCTTCTGGAAAGTGGATTTAACAGAGGAACTATAGACAAAACACTGTTTCATCTCAATCATGGAAAGGACTTACTTTTAGTTCAGATATATGTTGATGATATCATCTTTGGTTCTACAAATGACAGACTTTGCAAGAAGTTTGCCAAATTGATGTAATCAAGATATCAAATGAGTATGATGGGGGAACTTAGCTATTTTCTGGGCCTTCAAGTCAAGCAGAATGAAGAAGGCACTTTTATTTGTCAAACCAAGTATACCAGAAATTTGCTGAAGAAATTTGGAATACAAGATTGTTCAAGTGCATCCACTCCCATGGCCACTGCAACAAAATTGGATAAGGATACTGGTAAATCAGTAGATATTACTAATTATAGAGGTATGATTGACTCTCTACTCTATTTAACTGCAAGTAGACCAGATATCATGTATGATACCTGTCTTTGTGCAAGATTTCAAGCAGATCCAAGAGAACCTCACTTAACAGCTGTGAAAAGAATTTTCAAGTATCTTAAGGGAACAGCTGGTCTGGGATTATGGTATCCTAGAGAATCAGACTTTAAACTAATAGGTTACTTAGATGCAGATTTTGCCGGTTGCAAAATTGATAGGAAAATCACAAGTGAAAGCTGCCAATTTCTTGGAGGTAGATTGGTTTCTTGGTTTAGCAAGAAACAAAAGTCAATTTCCACATCAACTGCAGAAGCAGAGTACATTGCAGCAGGAAGCTGTTGTGTACAGATTCTTTGGATGAAGAATCAGTTACTGGATTATGGGTTAACATATTTTAAAATCCTTATTTACTGTGATAATCAAAGTGTTATTGCTATGACAGGTAATCCAGTTCAACACTCAATGACAAAACACATCAGCATTAAGTACCACTTCATAAGGGAACATGTGGATGAAGGTACAATGGAATTGCACTTTATTCCAACAGATCAACAACTAGCAGATATCTTCACCAAACCACTGTGTGAAGCTACTTTTACAAGATTGGTAAATGAACTTGGAATGGTTTCAGGTTCTTTCTCTAAATCTGCTTAGCTTTTGTTCTGATGCATCAGACTTTATGATCAGTATTTACATATATTACTATCTTTGTGTATTCTGTGCTTATTGAAAATTTGCTTAAGTACTGATTGTTGTCTGATATGAATCTCCAAACTCTGATAGTGATATGAATGTTTCTGTGATTATTCAATCCAATGAGGATAAATATGCTAGATGCTGACCTAGTAGTCTTTAATATACTAACAAATCCCATGTTAGAAGTAATTATTTATGTGAAAATCTATTGACACAAGTAAATTCTGATATTGAGCTTAGTTAAGTTTACTTTGTCTATCTTATTACTAAGTCAACAGGTAGAATAATGCTTCTAATCTGTTAAGTTCTGATGTTAGTAAATCTGGTGAATGTACTAAGTGCTGATAAGCCTCACTTATCAAAAGAAAAGGAAAAGAAAAAGAATAAATATCAGTTACTCCTTTGAGATCTAGAGTAAAAACTGTGGAAGGGAAGACCCAAGTACATTGTTGGTATTAAGTAATATGCATCAGAAAAGCAAAAATAAATATTTTTCTTGGTGACGTTTCACACTCTATGTTTACTGGAGAAATACTTTAATAATTGCATAAATTCTGATAAGCAGTCGTGACTCACTTACACTGAGAAGCCACTGTAAAATGGAATTTCAAAAGATGCATAAAATGAGCACAAAACAGTTGAGGTGGACTCATGCATGAACTCATTCTAAAGTAGACTTCAGAATCATGACAGGTTTTGAGCAAAGTTCTTAGTTATGCCTTATTTTTAAGATATATGGAAGTGAATCCGACTTTAATCTTTATCTGATATTTATATGTGGTGATAAATGATGTTTTCGATGAACAGTTTATGTGTCAGATTGCATATTTTTGAGGACAAGTTATGATGGAAGTTCTGATGATTAAGTTCTGAAGAAATAAAATCAGAATTTGTGTGAAGAATTGCAGAAATAGGCATTTACTTTTCGAGTTAAGAAATCATGTTCTGATGACTGTTAAGTTCTGATATAAGTCTAAGTTCTGATATTACACTCTGATTCTTTACTTGACTTATTTGTGGTTAAAATCTAAAACAGTCTTATTTAAAATCTGAATATGTTTGGGTGAGATATTAACAGTCAATACAATTAGGGTTAGTGGTACACGTCCATGCACAATAATTTTTTCTTGTTTTATGTGCGCATTAAATCCTATTTTACACTTCCAATGGCTGTTTTTATTCTTATCAGTCTAGGGAGACGAGGTAAAATTATTTCCACCTATAATCATTAAATTTTCCTTGCATCTCATGACATTCCATTGGCTATATAAACCAATACTTCATTCCAGCCAGCACATCTCTCATTTTCTCACAAACTCACTTTCGTCTTATTCATATCACCACAAATGGATGCATTTAGCTGGTTTTACAATTATGGTACTGAGACAGTACATGTTTTTCTAAATAGAATTCCAACTCCATACCATATCAACAACATCCCTCACAATCTCTGGATTCAATTTCCAGAGATTATTAAACGTGATCTGTTGACAGTTCGAAGAGATCTACATCTCCGTCATCTTCGACAGCAGGAGCGAATCGTTCATCTCGCTGTTCTTTTTGTTGAGAGTAGGAAGAAGAGATAGTTTATGCTCCCTGTTTCTCTTCACTGTCAGCTTTTTCTGGCTTCTAAAGCTTAGGACAAAAGCTGTTGCTGTTAAGATTTGTAGCTTAGGACAATCTTATAATTTTGTGATGTAATTTAAATTTCATGAAATGTATTTGCTCAATATATTAATGAAATTTTTATATTTATGCAAGATTTTGTCTCTGAGTCATTTGATATTCTGATGCATTTTTAAATCCTGATTTACCCATATTCTGATGACCGTTTTAGATCTGATACATATCAAGTTCTGATTCTGACGTGGCAATATTTGTTTACTTGGTTTCTTTATGGTCATTCTCTAATTGGTCACATTTTTACAGAATATTGGTCTCGCAGTGAAAATAATTTACTAAATGGGAACAGTTTTAAATTTTAAAATAATACTGAACTACCTTAATTAATGGGATTACTTACCCGAACAGTTTTTCCTTGAAAAACTGCATGTGATAAGTAATGATTACTGTTTCACGTGCCCATTAATTATACTTTACTGCTGCATGTCTGACAGGTGTCCAACATTTACTTTTTCTACCGTGTATAAGTAAAAGAGAGAAAAGATTGTACAATCTTTTATTTACTTTCATATTTTATATCTCTCATTTTTTACTTTTATCTCTCATATCTACTGACGTTTTTCAAACAGTTATTTTATCAAACACCTTACAGGCACCCTAATTCCTCAATTTTTCTCATGGCACCTAAGGATTTGATTATCAATGGAGCTAAGTTTGTGCCCAACAACTATGCTGCAATCTTGAATAATGCTGAAGCTCCATCTGATTTGCACTTTGTGCAAGATCTTCTAGCACACAGTGAGATTGGGTATGCGTTAACCCAACCTCAAGTCATTTCAAGCCAACAAGTTCTTACGTTCTGGCGGACTGGGCATTTTGATAATGGTGGTGCTACTGGTACACCAAGCATTATTTTTGAGGTGAATGATGTTGAGCATCTGGTAACTCTTGGAGCAGTTCGTAAAGCTCTCCATTTACCAGAAGGCTACATTTTCTCAACAGCGGAGGAACCTGTTCTACAGCAGCTCATGGCCAATTTGGGGTATCAGAAGAGTTTGGCCAAGCTTGGACAGTTGAAAAGGGCACATATCAGAAAGGAATGGAGTTTTTTCTTCGACTGCATCACTAAGGCATTCTCCAATAAGTGTTCCAACTTTGATGTTATTCCAATTATGAGTCAACACATCGGGTATGCTATTATTCACCAAACTCATTTTGATTTTGCAAGAGTTGTGCTAGGTTTTATAGGGGATAGGATGACAGAAGATAGGAATGTAGTGTACTTTGCTAGATTTTGTCATCTTATATATAACTTCTGTTGTGCTGATGAACCCCAACCTACCACTGACTTAATTCCACCCTTTAAGCTTGCAAAACGGGCTTTTAATGACTTGGTAAATGCTGACCTTAAGAAAAAGGTGGTTAGACCCTTACTGATCCTCAAACCTACAGATCTGTTTACCCTGATGTTCAACCTACCAACACATCCTAGACACCACAACAACCATCAGAACATACCACATATACACCTCAACCTACTCAACCCTCTATCAGAACATATCTCAAACCTTCACAGTTATCTCAAGCTTCATCATCAACACATACTGTGAGGCTTTCATCTTCCAAGCCTAAGAGGACAAAGACTGTACCTCAGACACCACATAAGAGAAGGAGGATTGTTCAGAGAGATGAGTCAAAAAGTGAGGAACATGTTCCTGTGTCAGAACCTGTTGTCAAAGAAGTTGAGAAGGTCTCTTCTCAGAAGGATACTAGAATTGGGGGCTCTAAGCTTCTCAAAAGGCTTAGAAGGATGTATTCTGCTGAAACTCCCAAGAAATCTCCACCTTCAAAGAGATACAAGAAACAGAGAGCACAAAGGTACAGGATTGAGTCAGTTTTAAAGGATGAGGAAGCATCAGCTAAGAAAGGAGATCAGGAATCTCTGATCTCAAAAGAGCCAGAATTTGCTGAAGCTACTGTATCTACACCTCCATTGTCACCAACTCAGGAAACTGCTCAAGATAAAGTATCTACAACACCCGTGTCTCCTGTAAATGAACCAGTATCTACTGCAGACCCAGGCACAAGTGTTGAGATTGATATTCACAACCTAATTATGCCTGAGGTTCTCTACTTAGAAGCTCCGCCAGCTCCAATCAATCCATCAACAACACCAATTCCTGATGCTAATGAAACTCCAGAATTTTCTACAACACCTTCTCTGCATCTAGACATTGAAGATCAGACTATAGGTGAGCATCAGAATATGGCTGTTGATCAGAACTTGGAAGCAGATCAGCACTTAGAGGATGATGTTGAATCCTCAATAGCCTCTCATACTGTTCTTTTATCAGAGGATGTTGACTCTGTAAGTTCTGATACTGCAAATACTAATGATAGTACAAATACAGATGCTGATGAAGCTGGTCCTTCTGGACATGCACCTCTACAAGCTCCTTCAAAAGCTGAACTAGTTAAGAAGTTTGTTAGAGGAGATGCACCAGTACCTTGGATTGAAACTCCTAGAGGACATGAGTGGACTAAGGAGTGGAACACAGTTACCTTTGTTCCAAATGAAAGAATTCTTGCTGAGAACTTGGCAAAAGCTGATGAGATGCTAGTTAATGATGATTTCAAGACACAGCTGAGAGTTACTGCATTGAGTACTAGACACCTTCAGGGTCAACACTCAACAACTCATGCCGAGGTGCATAAAATTCAAGAAGCTTTACTCTAGCAAGAAATGACTATGAAACTTGAAAAGAAAAGTTTTTTCCCACCTACTTTTGACAGAGTTGCTTACATTGAGAAAAAACCCAAGAAAAGCAACAATCTCAGATTGATGAAATTCTGAAAAATCAAGCTTCTCAGCAATCTCAACTCGATGAAATCCAATCCTCAGTGGAATTAAGTCCAAATGCAAAACTGTTAAGACACTGAAGGGGAAGGATGATAAAAAAGATGACCAGAGAAACTCTGGAATGGGTGGAGGTCATGGTCAAGGTAGAGGTCTCTCATCAAGTAGAGCTAGAACTACAAGTCATAGAACAAGTTCTGATACTGGGAGATGAATAACTTCTGATATTGGTAAAAGGATAAGTTCTGATGAACTTTTGGATCTTGATGAAGAAATTTCAAGACAGTTATTTCTGAAAGAAAATCCAGGAATGGACTTTGAGAGTCTAATGGAAGAAGAAGCTAGACTTAAGTCAGAAATAGTCAACTCCAAATCTGAAGCTTCTGTTGGTAAAAAGAAACTTCCTACGGCTAAAGGCATTGTGATAAAAGAAAGGACAAATCCTGTGGCAACTAAGGTCAAATCACAATTGCAGATAGATCCAAGGTCCAAGGGCAAAGAAAAAGTTGGTAAACCTATAAAGGTTTATGTTCTTCCTATGGATGAAGAAATTTCTATAGAAGATGCTGATCTTACTCTGACTTCAAGGAAGATTTCTAAGACAACCTCTGACATGGCTCAAGTTGTTCAGAGTCAAGATATAGTTAGTTCTGATATAACCATAAAGCAAGCAACCTCTGACATAGCTCAAGTTGACTTGATATCAGAAGATAAATCAAAGGAAACCTCTGACATTGCTCATGTTAAATTCTCAAGGTTACTCCTACCAAGTTTCACTAAAGCCAAACAGACTCAACCTTTGAAGACTGCAACAAGTGGTTTTGAAGCAAAAGTGGTTACTGGAAAGGAAGCAAGAGATAAATCTGGATTGGGTAGTGTTGATGAAAGAAGAGTGCAGAACACAACCAATGATCCAACTTCCTTAAGTGAACCAGGTGTTGGAGCAACTCCTGAAAGATTGAATCAACTAGAGTCTGTATAGATGGTCTACCATACCTACTTGAAAGAACACATCTTGTTATATTTCATGACAGATGGTAGGGTTTACCATATAAGGGAAAATGCTATACCACTGAAGTATTTTGAAGAACTAGAACATGTTTTATTCTTACTTCAAGTGAATGACAGAATAACAGAAAGTGCTGCAAACTATTTGAAGACTCAAATTCAGAGACAGAAAAGGCTTTATTCTGTAAAGTCTAACAGCACATACCGTCCAAAGTACAGAGATCACAAGGGTGATATTATTGAGATGAAGCCTAACTCTGCTAAGATTATAACTACCTTTCTGGGTTATAAGGTTGTAGAATTCAATCTTGAGTCTGACAAGGCATATTTGATCAGACTGGATCAGGACATAAGGAAAGCTAGAATAAATGATCTCAGGGCTGCTATCTTTCATACTGGTAAAGATACTGCAGAACTCAAAGATGCTAAAAGGAGGATGATTGATGAACTCAGATATATTGAGAGATGTTTGTTAAAGAACTATCTCAGAACAACTCTTGACATCAAAGAGATCAGAAAGTGAAGCCAAGTCAAGATCTACAACTGCTCAAATTCTGATATGTATACAGACTGAAGTTGTTATCAGAAGTTGATGTTGGTAAAGCTTTAAGGATTGTAAGTTGTAGTTATCTAGTCAGTTTCTCATGTATTTGTACTTAATGTTTTTTTGACATCATCAAATATCTGTTAAACTTGTATATTATGCTAATTTACAAGTTGGGGGAGATTGTTAGATATATTTGATAATGTCATGTCTAATATGATTTATGTTTAGTTTTCAGATCTTACTTAAGCAGGATAAATCAGTACTTAACTAAAATCAGCACTTATACTGAAGTCATAACTTAAGTGATCAGTACTTAAGGTTCAGGAGATATTTATCAGGAGATAATATCAGAACTTAAAGGAAACTGTCAGATAAGGAAGGCGGCTGATTGAAATGAAAGAAGATTGAGACAAACATAAGAAGAGATATGCATGAAGAAGGAATTCTATGAAGAATGGAATACTTGGAAGAAAAGATATCTGATTGATATATTTTAGGAAGCAGAATCATATTCCATATCAATTAGCGATTATCTTGTAACTGTGTGATATATAAACACAGAAATAGGGTTTACACTATAAGTGTTATCATTATCGAGAATATTATTTATTGTAACCCTAGCAGCTCTCGTGATATTTGTTCATCACTGAGAGAGGACAGTTCCATATTGTAACATAGTTTATTGCATTGAATAAAGTCTGTTTTCTGTTACTTGTGTTATTTGAATTCGATTTGATTGTGCTATACACTATATTCAACCCCTTCTACAGTGTGTGTGACCTAACACCCTTCTAACATCTTTAGTGTTCCGGGGGATTATAACTCAATCTATAAACACTTCGTAATCATCCGTTAAAATTAAGAACGAATCAAATCCACGAGTAGCCAATTAATTTATGTTATTTAATTGGATCTTGGCTAACACATATCGTGTATATAAACAATTACGAGTCATATCGTATAAGCCCCTTCTAACATCTTTCAGTGTTCCGTGGGGTTATACTATGATATCTATAAAATACTCGTAATTATTCGTCTAAACTTCGAAAGCACAATCTTAAGCCAATTACTTGCACTTATTTAATTACATCTTGGCTAAGACTCATAAATCTTATAAACGTGCTTGAAGTTAAAAGAGTATACTTTGACCTTATAATCGTTAATATACAAGTATACCTTAAAACCTTAAGTTGATATACTGAAAGGTAAAATTACAACTCCGAGGTTGTAATTAAAGTATTCTTCGATCCATAAATACTTAATTGAAAGAAGAAGAATACTCAAGAAGTCATAAGCCATAAGTGCTTAATATGAAAAGGGACTTCTCATATTACTCCATAACTTTATTAAATCTATAAAGGAGTAATTATAAATATACTTGACCATATTGTATTATTCAAAGTCAAGTATAACTAATTAGTTTTAATATTCTTATTTGGATATTATACTACTTGTGGGCTAGTACAGTATTATACTAGTTCAAAACAAATCTTTTCCTACTTGTTTTTTTCGTGGATTGTCTTATTAGTTTTGTAGTGAGGTGAAGTGACGTGATGTGATTCTCGTTCTAAGACCCAAGTCCTAGACGTACTAACGGGAGTTAGTAGTCTTCGCACCGTGAAGAAGAGGAAAGACCCAAGACCGGATGACTAAGATCCAAGACCGGCAAAAGCTAAGGAAGCCAAGTCCATACAAAGGCTCTACAACAACTTTGAAGAAATAGTGGGGAGTTATTGTCTAAGATAAGTTGTAGGTAATACATTTATTTTGAGGTGGTGACCCTTGTGTTACGCACCAAGACAAATACTTGTAAAGGGTGTAAAGGCTTCTCCGCCTACTAAAGAAGCGAGCTTATTATAAGGGAAAATCCTGAGTCCGGAAGAGGAGCTCGGGGACTGAAGTAGGGGTGAGCGAATCTATTAGAGGTTGCGCCATCACGAACTAGGATAAAATCACTGTATGGTATTTTCTTTCCTTGCACTTTATTTTCCGTACATAAACTGCATAACCACTCGGTAAAGTTTTAAAAAGGGATAAAATTTTTTAAAATGCCACAATAATTTTTAAATTGGTAATTAAGCTATTCAACCCCCCTTCTAGCTTAAAATAGCCCTCATACGAGACCTTACAATTGGTATCAGAGCAGTGCTTTTTAACGTGTTTGTTAAGTGATTTGCAGATTTACAGGCACAACAAAAAGTGATCCAGAATGTCGTATATTAATCCCGTTGGATGTGATGAAGGTCTATCTAGCTCACGACCTCCTCTATTTGATGGCACCAACTTTGCAACATGGAAAACGAGGTTTCACATTTATGCTAGATCTCAAGGAGTCAAAGTTTGGATGGCTATCGAAGACGGTGTTCGCATTCCTACCAAAACTATCGATGACATCATCATCGAAAAGAAGGTTATTGAATACAACTTAGAGGAAGAATCAACAATGAATATAGCCGCAAAGGTGGAAATGGTTCTCACAAGTGCACTTGCAGAAAAGGAATATAAAAGAGTAAACAATTGTAAGTCGGCACAAGAAATGTGGAACAAATTAGTGGTAACCTATGAAGGAACCACTGATATAAAAGATTCTCAGATGGATACATTGATCCAAGAATACGAGAACTTTAAACTCCAAGAAGGAGAAAATATCATCGATATGGAAACAAGACTTAACCCGAATCACCATCTTATAAATGTTCTTATTGCAATAAAATGGGACATACCATTCAATATTGTAAATTGAAGAATGGTGAAATTAAGGGCAAGCTTGTATGGATTCGCAAGGAATCATACAAGAAAGATGATAAACGTGTGCCTCACAAAAATATGGAATATAAGAATCCAAGGCAACAATGGTCTCATCAACCAACTATGTTTCAAAATAAAAACACACAATATCATGTAAATGGTAATGCATTTAGAAGGCAACAACCTCTTAGTAGAAATGCTTATGCTACTTACCATGCTAGTAATAGATATAATGTTTATCATGCTCCATCAAGATTTCATGATAGCTCTAGGTATTATCAACCTCAAACTAGGCCTTATGCATCTAGAAATATTTATATGCCTAATGATAATTATACCATGCCTGGATTATTTCATAAATCAAATTTTATATATGATGTACTAACCCCAGGACCCTCAAGATAAAGGGGTACCTATAAATTTAACTAATCATGTATGTAGGTTTGTATTGCCGCGAAACAAGACATATAGTACCTTGATAGTGGATGTTCAAGACATATGACCGGTAATAAGTCACTCTTGAATAACATTAAAAGGGTTACCATTGGGAGCGTAACATTTGGTGATAGTAGTAAAGGAAACATTATCAGCATCGGAGATATCGGAAATGGGAAATTTAAAATTTCTGACGTTCAATTGGTAATCGAGTTAAGGTACAATCTTCTCTCAATTAGTCAATTATGCGACAATGATTACAAGGTAATTTTCTACACTACTCATTGTTCTATATTAGATAAATTTGGAAAGTTGGTTCTCACTTACCCTAGAAATAAAAATGTTTATATATGTGACATGAGCAAGCAAGTGAACGTGTGCCTAATCACTATAAATGATGATACATGGCTATGGCATCGAAGATTAGGACATGCCAACATGAAGTTGATAAAGAATATATCAACTAAAGACCATGTCTGAGGTATACCAAAACTAAACTATCATAAAGATCATACTTGTGGAGCTTGCGAAGTTGGTAAACAAATTCGAGCTTCTCACAAAGCAAAGTTTATGGTATCTACCTCGAGACCTTTCGAGCTACTACATATGGATCTTATTGGTCCGGTTCCAATACAAAGTCTCGGAGGTTGCTCATATACGTTGGTAGTTGTGGATGATTATTCATGATTCACATGGACTGAATTTCTCAAAGCCAAAAGTGATGTTTTTGAATCCATCTCATCTTTATGTAAAAGGATTCAAAATCAACAAAATAAAACCATACTCTATATAAGGACTGATCATGGTAAAGAATTTGAGAATTCAAGTTTCACCAACTTTTGTGATGAACATGGCATCACACATAATTTTTCCGCTATATACACTCCTCAGTCCATCGGAGTAGTTGAACGGAAAAATAGAACACTCCAAGAAATGGCTAGCATAATGCTAAATGAATATCATCGACCTAAATATTTTTTGGCCGAGGCTATGTCAACCGCTTGCCATATTCTTAATCGGGTTTTGCTACGACCTATAAAACAAAAAACTCCTTATGTGTTATATTTTGGAAAAACTCTGAAACTAAGCTACTTTCGAGTATTCGGAAGCAAGTGCTTCATATTAAATTCGAAAGAGTACCTTAGAAAGTTTGATCCTAAATCAAATGAAGGTATATTTCTTGGATACTCGAATAATAGTAAAGCTTATCGAGTGTTTAACCTCAAATCACTTGCGGTGGAAGAATCTATGAATGTCGCTTTTGATGAAAGTAAACCACCGGCGAAATATAAAGATCTTGTTGACCAAGAAAATATTGAATAAGATGATATTGAAAAGGATATTCGACAATTCGAAAATATGGATCTCGGGACTCCCGTACATAAAAATCCATTAGAATTGGACGAAAAGGAAGATGAACTTCCTCAAGCAATTCCCACTATAAAAATTCGTCCATTAGATAATATACTTGGAGACTTAAGGAAGGGAGTTCAAACGCGGTCACAAGTTCAAAACGTTGTGAATCATCTTAGTTTTCTATCTCAAATAGAACCTAAGACCACGAAAGAGGCTTTATTAGACGAGGATTGAATTTCTGCTATACAAGATGAATTGCTCCAATTTACTCGTAGTAAAGTGTGGGAACTTGTCCCTAAGCCTCATAATACTTCCATAATTGGTACAAAATGGGTATTTTGAAATAAATTAGACGAGAATGGAACGGTAGTTCGAAATAAAGCAAGATTGGTTGCACAAGGATATACTTAAATGGAAGGAATAGACTTTGATGAAACATATACACCGGTAGCAAGAATTGAATCAATTTAAATGTTATTGGCTTATGCTTGTCATAAAAATTTTAAAATCTATCAAATGGATATGAAATCTGTATTCTTAAATGGGATCTTGGAAGAGGAAGTATATGTGAAACAACCTCCCGGGTTTGAAGATGCGACACATCCCGATTATGTCTATAAATTATATAAAGTTGTATATGGCTTAAAACAAGCCCCAAGAGCATGGTACGAAAAGTTGAGCAAGTTCCTACTAGACAATAAATTTAAGATGGGAACGGCCGATAAAACCTTATTTACGAGGCAAGAAAAAGAGGATATATTGCTCATACAAATATACGTAGATGACATCATTTTTGGATCAACAAATGATGCACTATGTAAAGAATTCTCTGAAAATATGAGTAAAGAATTCGAGATGATTATGATGGGAGAATTAAACTTCTTTTTGGGATTGCAAATAAGGCAATTTGATGAAGGCATCCATATCTCTCAATCCAAGTATTGTAAAGAGATGTTGAAAAATTTTTGAAATGGATAATGCCAAACCCATCTCTACTCCTATGTCTACATTCGATAAATTAACGGAAGATCCAAAAGGAATTCCCGTAGACACAAAGAAATATCGAGGAATGATCGGTAGCTTGCTCTATATAACTGCAAGTCGTCCCGATATTTAATATAGTGTTTGTAAGTGTGCTAGGTTTCAAGTAGCACCGAAGGAATCTCATTTATCCGCGGTAAAAAGGATATTGAGATATCTTAAAGGAACCACTGATGTTGGTCTTTGGTATCCAAAATGAATACCATCTGACTTAGTATGTTTTTCTAATTCAGACTATGCCGGGCATTTAATCGACAGAAAAAGTACTAGTGGTACTTGTCAGTTTCTCGGTGGATGTTTAGTTTCTTGGTTTTCAAAGAAACAAAATTCCGTATCCATCTCAACAACCGAGGCTGAGTATATAGCAGCTGCAAAGTGTTGTGCTCAAATACTGTGGATGAAGCAAACACTAGCTGATTATAATATAAAATTTGATGTGATCTCAATCTTATGTGATAATACGAGTGCTATTGATCTTAGCAAGAATCCCGTATTACATTCTAGATCTAAACATATAGATGTCAGACATCATTTTTACGTGATCATGTCAATAAAGGCGATATAAAAATGACTAATATTGATACTGAGATCAATCTCGCTGACATATTCACAAAACCATTAAATTCCGAAAGATTCACTAAACTCCGCTTGGATTTAGGAATATTGGAATTTGTGAAATAATGGTTTATGTAAAGAATAGTTGTGAATTATAAAGAAGTCTCAACGATAAGGATATTCTCCCGATCAAGTTATTAAGTTTATCTGAAACTCGGATTTGTCAATAAAGAAATTTATTGATCGGGCTAAGATAACTTAAATAGCCCAGATTAACTGGGAAAATAAACTTAATCGAGTGAATATTTATTATTCCATGAGATTTATTTAGAAGTCTTTCGTATATAAACTGATTATTATTTGCAGTTATTGATATATATATATATATTCATATATATATACATCTATTTTGTTCTTATATATATATATAGTCTCATTTTTTTTAAATATATCTATAAATATATGTTATTTAAGTGTATATATATATATATTTCTGTAATATTTATATATATTTAAATATTTTGAAAAAAACTTATTAGGATGAATATATAATAATTCATCTATATTCATATTTTTTAGTCCGGCCCAAATCAAATATATATCTGGCCCATATATATTTTAAAAGTTTATTTTTTATTTTCAATCAGCCCAGATCATTTTAAAATAAAAAGGCCCAGCCCATTTAATTACAAACCCAAATTTCTATTAACACCATATAATCTTGGCTGTTCATCCCTAACCCTAATGAATCTTAGCCGTCCATCCCATAAAATATATAAACGAAATAATGTTTGTACAGTGCACGCTCTCAGTTTAGTTCATAACCCTAATCTCTAAACTCTCTCTCGCCTCTCTTCTTCTCTCCGCCTTTTTCAAAGAACCCTAGATTGATTTCTTCATTTTTCCCTTCAAATCCTTGATGAATTCTTACAGATACTATGCTTATATATATTATCATCATATCTCTAAAAGATATAATGAAGACAGTTGTTTGGGTTGGTAAATCAATTCAATTTAGATGATAAAAATCGATGATTTATATATAAATCGAACGAGAATCATCAAATCATACATTAAATCGATTGATTTATATATATACACTCATTTGTGTTTTTGATTCATCGATTCAATGAAAATCTAACGTATGTTCAAAGTTTGATGACAGGAGAAGACTGGTAAGTGCAATATCCTCTCGGAAAAGAAGATTCGAAGGCTGCATGCGACGGAAAAAGGTAAAATGGAAGTTGACTCAGTCCGCGACTGAGTCAACCAGGTAAATCCTATGAGTCAGGCCAGACTCTAGGCTCAGGTAAGAATTCTGTAATCCTTTCAGTCTAATTTGATTGATTTTGTTTGTTAAGGGACTTGACTGAAAGTTAAATCGATTATAATTTGATTAATTTGTATCTTTGTGAGATGAATGTCCTGTGATATGTTTTCGATGAAACTGTGAATTGATTCTATTCTGTGTTTGATCGAATTAAAGGTATAAAGTTTGGATTATCTGTTGGATTTATGTTAATCTGGTTAATTTGTGAGTATATGTTGGATTAATGTTAATCTGGTGGATTTGTGATTATCTATTGGATTTATGTTAATCTGGTGAATTTGTGATTATCTGTTGGATTAATGTTAATCTGGTGGATTTGTGATTATCTATTGGATTTGTGTCATCTGGTGAATTTGTGATTAACTGTGAATTTGTGATTATCTGTTGAATTAATGTTAATCTGGTGAAATTGTGATTATCTGTTGGATTAATTTTTATCTGGTAGATTTGTGATTAACTTTGAATTTGTGATTCTCTGTTGGTTTGAAGATTACCTGTTAGCTGTGTTGTTTATTCAAGAAATTTTGTTAATCTAAACTGTATCTTAATGGTTGTTTAAAGTAAGAAATTTGGTAGCTTAAAGTGAGAAATTCGTGTATGATAATCACTTGGTTAAGTTAAGAACCATTTCTCTCAGCAGTTGAAGCTTAATTGGACTAAATATGAGTGTTAAATAACTTGCTTGATTAAAGTTAAAATCTGTGAATCTGTTTGTTTCAAAATCTCTATGAAATTATTTAAAATAAAGTCCATTTGCTTGGTATATTATGGAGTTTTGGAATAAAATTTCAATAATAACAGATTGAGTGTTGATACATTTAAGTCCAAGAAAGTCAGTGTCCTAGTTAATTTAACTTTAAGTTCCTTGATAACTTAGTGTACTTCATAAATTCTTATATGTCTAATGATGAAGTTACCTAGATGTAAACCCTGGTGGATTAAGTTTTTAACACAGCTATTTATATTTGTGATCTAATTATCTGATTGAGTTTTACAAAATAATAATTTAATATATCTGTGCTCTGAGTACCTGATTGATATGTCTTGGATAGTACTTTAAAAAGTAATATGTCTTGGATTGATAAATCACAGTTCTGTCTTAACAGTTCTATACTAGCACTTTCCTTTAAAAAGAAAACAGACTCTTGCCTTCATTCTCTGTCAGGAACCAAATGTATAATCAAGATTAAAACATTGAACCTGGTCTGTTATCTCTTTAAGTGATGAACTCTGTGTAAAATAGACCCTGAACATGCTAACACTTGATTCTCTTGGTTACTTGGTTAAATTGAACTACTTACATGATAATTATCTGTGATCATACTGCTTAGCATTATTCTATCTTTAATCTACCTAATTGATCTAAGATTATTGAAATGTTAAGTCTGTTTAAATGTGTGACCAAATGAATGTGCAAGATGTCCTGATTGCAGTCTTAAGCTGAATACATTGAATCTGGATAAGAAATTTCTTGTTGTCTCCAATATCTACTTGTCTATTTGATAGGTGTACTGAGTCTGTGCATCATGTTTGCTTGAATATATATAATATGTGGACTTATAGTGCAACACTGTTTACTATTCTGTGTTTGTTTGTACTTAAGCAGTTATAAGAAATCAGATAAGGTATATTGAAGACCGGGTTGTGTAATAAAAATAAAATAATACACTCACACACCATCCCTCACAGTAAACCCTGGTAGGGGAGCCTTGAGCATCCCTGTATCTGGATCACTGCTGTGATTAATGGCCATTTAGAACAATTTGGTGACATTTTTTTACTTACTGTATTTAAAGTATTATATATGATATAAATGATCTGAGTGTTGTATTGCCTTGAATGCTTGATGAATTAAATAAAAACTGATTATGTATACCATGTTCTGTGTTTAATGTGCATGACATTCCCTTGGTTGCATCTCATTAATAACATAGTTTCTTGAGAAATAAATGTAACCGATTGTATTTGTATTAAAAATCAGTTCTTCTTTCAAACTCACTTCACACACAACTTATCCTTAAATGCTCCTGCACTGAAAGTACAGTCCCTGTGTAATAGAGTAAGCTATGATATCAACTTTATGTCATACAGTTTCCAAAACTTGTACTTATGTACTGTGCTGTTTTCTAAAGTAGACACAAAGACAAAGAATTAATACATTATTTATTCTCTACTGTAATAGTTTATGAGTTGCCTTGTGAGGATATCTTCTCTCTGTTTGTTTTTAACAAATCTGAATTTGAACTAATGCTTGGCATTCTTTGTAAATCTGACATTCCTGATGGTCTCTGTGATGTTAATTGTGGTATTCATTTCAAACACTTCACTGGCACTTGTCAGCATCTTGCTCTAATCAATAGGGCAAATGTTATGCCAAAACCAAATCAAAGTAAGTACTTTGATTTCTTTGATATAAAAATCATGTATCTTTTATGCACAAACAAAATCCACTTCAGTATATCTTATGTTATTCTTCTAAACATGATCAATGCACATCTTGTAGATTATATGCCTTATGGTATGCTAATCTCATCCTTCTTTGCACTTTGCAACATTAACATGCCTGAAGCATTTTCTAATCTTGTTGATTCTCAAATCACTAATGAACACATTAGGCCACAAGTACCCCTGATGCACTGTGAGCCTCAAGAGGCAACTCCCACAGTTATTCCTCAATTCATTAGATAGGAAGATGTGTTTCTGTCTAAGTTTGAGTCTGTCAAAATCATGTTTCATGAACTAAAACTTGAACTTAAGAGGGTTAAGGAAGAAAATAATGAGATTAAAAAAAAGTAGGAGAATTAGAGAGTCTCACTGCTTCTTGCAAATATAGGATTGCATATTTAGAGCATTTGGATGCATCTACTCTAGGAACTCCTTGCATGAATGATCATGACATTGTATCTTCCTTTCAAGTCCTATTCATGATAACACTGTTATAATTCATGAGTTAGAATAGGTTAATGTGAGTGCTAAAGGTCAACTGATTGATAACTTGCCTGATTTGGTTCATATATGTGATGCTGCTGGAAATGTGATTGGTTAACTTACCAGATTCTGCTATGTGATGAAGTCTGCTCTGTGATATTGTGCTGGTACTTACTGTTATGTACCTATTTTGCTATTATCGGATGTATTTGTAACTTATCAGACTTTGTGTTGGTTATAATCTTGAATTGTTGTTTAACTGTGTTTGGATTTGATGTAGTGTATGCACTCCTTAGGCTTTGGAATCTCTTAACACAGGTGCAGAACTTTGTTCTATTTAATCAGTGAACCACACTGATTGATATGAACACTTTTGTTCTATGTAATATACTCTGCATTCTGTTATTTCTGGTGTTGCATACTCTATCATTATTATACTACAAGTTTACTCTTAAACTCACTAACCATTCTATGCAGGATCAAAGTCAAATCCGACTTTAAACATTTCTATGTTTTCTGGTATAAAAATATAAGTTAGTGAAATCTATTTCTCGTGTAGGATTTAGATCTGATATATAATCACTGGTATTCAAATAGTAAACCATATTAATTGAAAAGAACATTTCTGTTCTTGCAGATACTCCAGTACTTTATTCTGATACAGCTAACAGTTATGTAAATTGCTGGCAATTGCTTTTGATGTCAAACTAATTTGTAGAAAATGTACATCTCTAAGACTCTACCAATATATAGAATTTGACAAAGTGCAGTACAATGCATTCCAGGAAAGCTCATTTTAAAGGTATAAAAGGTGAGAAGAACATTTTCCTTTATATATTTTATCTATATTATTCACACTACTCAATGCACAAACCATCCCAGTTACCATTCTAAAGGTATGTGCATCTTATTCTCAATTTCACTATTAGTCAGATGTGTTAAGTATAGTCTCTGGTTTGTCAATCAGTCATACTAGATTGTATTAGTTGGTCAACTTTGTAAAATCTGTGCTTAGCTGCTGTTGTTAAATTGGATTCATTCAAGACATAATTTTAGTTTGTATTAGACCTTGTTAAATGTAATGTCATCAACTAGACTGTATTAGATCTCAAACTGTGTAGTCTGTTACTTAGACCTAGAATAGACAAAGATTGTATTAGTATTAGATTTTGTACCAAAAAGACTATATTATATTAGTGGCAGTTCTTGTAATTTGAGATTGCAGAATTATGTATTCTAGATTGTAAAACACTAAGGCCTTATTCTTATGCATCAAGATATACTCCAGATTGAATAAAAATAAAATTGGCTTAGTACAAGTTGTCTAAAGTTACATGCAATCTGTCAAAATGAAATGAACTTGCTAAATCTTAATTAACTGATCTTTAAATATAAGTTCAAACAGGCGGCTAAATCACACGATCATGAAATTATTCTTATAAAAACTGTTTTGACTACAATCTTGAAAGGAATATGTCCTAAGTCCAATCATGCATTAGGATTTAGGAATAACTTTTATGTAATCTGTAATAACCCCAATTTTTGAGAAATTTTGAAACCCTTATGAATAGTGTTTTTGCTGAACGAGAAAACTTTTCATGCCACACTATGTAGGGGTTCTGTTATGGATATTCTGAGATTTTATTAGTACTCTATATGGTATATAAGTGTATGTAAAGATCGTCAGAATCCAATTCCGAACACTTTGGTTTTTCCCGGAAATCCACAAGATACGGAGAGAATTGAGTATAAGGTAACAGGATAAAAAGGATTTAAATTAAAGGATTATAATAGAGGATCATAAAAAGGAATATAATGTATTGAGAAAGGTTAAGGGAACCTAAGTAATAAGATCCCGGGTATGATCCTTCAAACGATAAACGAGAACGAAAGTTAAGCGAACCGTATAACAGATCAGCGGTCATTAGGCAAACAATTAGGAAGTTAATCAAAGGGATTAGAGAGGATGATGTCACCCAACCAATGAGAAGAGGACAAGGAGGGGAGGATGACATCATGAGGATGACACAAGCATGACATGGGAAGGAAGGAGATGTGGTGGCTTTTTAACCACACAAAATCAAGGGCAACTAGGTAATTTACTAAAACAAACACAAAAATCAAACCAACCAAGCCAAGCAAATCATTTTTCATCAAAATCAAAAAGAAACCAAGGCATTGTTCTTCATGCTCTCGGCCAAAACAGAACCAGAACACTAAAACTGCTGTATCTCCTTCATTTCTCACTCAAATATTGTGTTCTATAGCTCATTGGAAAGGTATTGAGATGGCCTACAACTCTTGTTCACAAGTCTCGTCCAAATAATCATGGTAAGACCCTCATTTTTACAGTTCTTTAAATCGGACTTTTAGAAACTTCAAAGCCTAACTTTGTGTTCTTGATTTCTTTGGAAAGATCAAGCTTGTAGGAGGCTCCCTAAGGCTTCCTAGCAACTTAACACCTCCCAAGGAAGGTATAAACTTCAAACCCTAGCCTTTACTTTATTTGTTAGTAAGTTTAATGGTTGGTGTTGTGAAATGAGAAGCATGGATTGTGATTATTAGTAGTTTGGTTTGATTTGGAAGTGTTTTTGGTAATTGAAGCTTGATTATAGTTCATAGGTCTTGATTGTGGTTGTTTGAGTTGAAAACCTTGGAGATTATGGACTGATGTGGTATGGTTTAGGTGAAGTTTTGTTGTATTGATGGTTATGAGTTGGTTGGTGGTTAATTGGAGTAGTTTAAAATTGGGAAATCGCGTAAACATAGCCGTCGTAACGTCCGATTTTCTTTGGACTGTTTTTGTGCATAGCATTAGGACCCGAGAACCCCCTGCTAGATTATGACCACTGCCATGATTAGATAGCTCATGTTACGAGCTTCGTTTTGATATGTAGTTCGTTCGATTCCGATGCACGGTTTAGGAGAAACGACCGTTTCAAGTAACGGCGTTTCGCGAACGAAACTTTTTCCCTCGCCTTACTTTGAAACATAGGTTAAAGACCAAAAAGGGTTAATTAATGCATGAAACATTTATGGTAAGTGTGTTAGGCAGTTGGTAAGACACTCGCGAAGGAATCGCCTTAAAACTCGTAAAGGTTAAATTATTAAAAATGGTGGAGCCGAGGGTACTCGAGTGACTTAAGAGAATCAGTAAGCGCAAAACGAGCATTAGAGTCTGAGTTGGTTAGAGTATAGATTTACAAGTGACTTTGGTTTAATTCCAACTTACTTGTTGTTTATAGGTTACCAGACTCGTCCCGAGCCATTCGTAACCCCCAGTCGCTCAGGCAAGTTTTCTACTCGTTATACTGTTGTTGTGATGTAAATATATGTATATGCATTATCTTGTGATAGTGCATGATTGTTATTAGCAAATTTTGCGATATATTGGAGCATGCTGATATGGTATATATGCATGTCTGTTTCGTAATCTGGTTATCTATCTGTGGATTTCAATGCTTATAGTTACATAATACCTATGCTAGAAATAAGCAAGTAGTTGCGTATACCCTTAGTATAGGGGATAAAAGGTGAACATATTTCTAAACCGGGAGTCGATGTTCCCGAGTATATTATATATATATTTATATATTTATATATATATGGATATAGTTTTTAAAACTATGGATCGAATAAGGTTTATTCGATACCTTTATTTTACTTAATTGAATATTAATTTGAGTATTCATTCGAGGGCTTAAGACTAAGTTTATTTTATTATTTGAATATTATTTGAGTATTCATTCGAGGGCTTATGACTCAGTTTATTTTATTATTTGAATATTATTTGAATATTCATTCAAGGGCTTATGACTCAGTTTATATTATTATTGAATATTACTTGGATATTCATTTGAGGATGTATGACTCCTTTATTTTATGAATATTATTTATAGTATTCATTCGAGGTATTATGACTCCGCTTATTACTTAATAATATTCTTTATTGTATTAAAGAATAAGGTGTCGATAATCAAACTTACTTTTGATTATTCAAATAAAGATATTACTTTCGTATAAGTATATCTTTGATTATTTGCTATTCATTTCAAGTATAAGTTTTAATACTTCTACTTCAATTATTTTATAAAGATTATTCTTTATGGGAATATTATTTAAATAATAATATTCAGACATTTTCTAAATATTCTGGGGACTGATTTACTTCATTAAATCAGCTTCATTCCAAACATTCTTAAAAATGTTTTGCGAGTCTTCAAAATGATTTTTTAAAAGTTAGAGCGGATCCCAAAACTCATTTTTTTTAAGATCCTCCTTTCAAAGGGGATTTAAATACTCGCTCAAAACCTGAGGGATCCGGCTCTGTGGTGTGTTTTATATTCGCAACAAGGTTGCTGTTTTGATAAATGAATTGATTACTTACCCAACACTCGGGAAGTAAAATTCTTGGAACAAGTTAATCCATTAACAGGCATCGCCTGGGAAATATCGGTGAGTTCTCCTTTCCAAATAGATACGACTTCTTGGTGGAGCCGTATCAACAAGTTTCTACTTGGGGAAAGTGGGGACAAGCTTTACGTTTCAGAGTCATGGATTTCATCTGAACTAGGAGTGGCGTAAGTGGCCGAGTAGCGCCGGCCCAGCCTTATTATATTGGCCCAAATGGCCTGGAAGTTCCGCTAAGGCGGTCCATTCCTTAGGAGTTCAGTGTTCGGTTGACAAGTAAATCCGACAGGTTCTCCTCTACATGTAGAAAATGGTGGGGTTGTACTACTATGACTGATCATCGTAAGTGGTCTTCCTGGCGCGGCAAACTCCCGTAATGAGTTCATCATCCAATTGGATAATTTCTGCAACACTACCCAGAGCACTTCGATAGAAAGGCTACGGTTGGGCGATTGTTGAGTGTTGGCAGGGTCAAGTTTTCAAAATGATGTTTACATCAAATGAAGTATCTCGTAACTTCATTTTATTTTGATAATATTTTAAAGATTTAATCTATTCAAACCTTGCCTTATAGTCTCATCTATGTGATGAACTTTTGAAGCTAATTATAACTTGAACGGTGGTAGTTCAAGTAGTATTTGGGAAAGATATAAGTATATTGGGGTATCTTGTAACTTCATCTTTTAAACTTATATCTAATTAATAATTGTCTTATGAATGACAAAGATTTTCAGAAAAACGTTGAGACAAGGTTAGATATATGAGATCACCTTGCAACGATATTTTTATTTTATTTTATACAGTTATACACTGGGACTTTGTGTATATTGTGCATGGAAGAGGACTTCCAATATTTTGAAAAGTATATATGTATATATATATATACTGAATATTTTGCGACTTCATCGCATTAAGATATCAACTTGGTTCATTTCTTTTGACCAAGACTTTCATGAGTACTATGAGAAGGCTCATATATTGTTAATCATTATACATATTATTTTGGTGGGCTTGCTGCTCACCCTTGCTTTCTTCTTTCATCACACAACATCAGATAGAAAGGATGAACAGGACCAAGCTCCCGATTCGCAAGCGATTAGGAGACGTTCCGCAGTTTTATAGAAGCATTGATGCCGCCGTAGCTGAGGTAGGAGCTACCAATAGGCTAGGCTTTCAACTTCTAATGTACCAGATTATGTATATTTATGAATTGTAATAATGGCAAAGAAATGTAAATTTATTCAGAAAACCTTTTAAGGTGTATTGGCAGATAATTGTGGAATAAAATGACTTGTGGTTATTTTTGGATGTTCATCTCTGAGACTATAACGTGTGGTGTGTGTGTTTATTGTGGGGTCACAGTACAGAGTAGTTGAGTAATTGTTAAGATTGGGTGTTATTAAGGGAAATGGAACTCGTGACAACCCGGATCCCCGACCCCGGATTTGGGGGTGTTACAGAAATGGTATCAGAGCTAAGCGTTATAAACCTCAGAGATGATGGGACGTTAAGATAATAAGTTCACTAAGATAATAAGAACTCTTGCCAAGTTCATAGTCGGACTACCTAACGTAGTACTAACAGTTAAAACCCTTATGGGAACCCTTATAAATGTAGCGATAGAAGCGTAGTTCGTTATAGTATATGGTAGCGGGACTCCGAACCCTGAAGTTGAGGAACATCAACGCGATGATGTTTTATTACTAATTGGAGATCAGATTGTGGATCCAATAGAGCGTCCTAACGCAGGACCGGATGATGTTGATATTGAGGATGTAGCGGTTGAGGATGTTGTCCTAGAAGGGATAGTTGCTGAGGAGGATCCCATGGAGGATCTTGACGAGATTGGATAAAGGACCACTGATGAATTGATGACCCTGGTTGGGTCGACTACCAGAGGTAGGATTGGCCGGTCACTACCAGAGGTTCGTTCAAGTTTGTAAAGATAGTAGCCCCTTTAACGCGGCTTACTCGTAAGACTGAGAAGTTCGAATGGACAAAGAAATACGCGAACAACTTTTAAGAACCGAAGCAAAGGTTGGTGACGTTCCCTATGTTGGCGTTGCCGGATGGAAAATGAGATTTTGTGATTTGTAAGTGATGCTTCGCATAAGGAATTAGGGTGCTTCTTATATAGCACAGCAAGATAATCGCGTCTGCGTCAAGACAATTAAGGGAATTTAAAATTCAATATCCCCACCCATGAGCTTGGGCTCGTGGCAATAGTTTTGCCCTAAAGATTTGAGGCACTACTTGTATGGAGAGAAGTGTGAGATTCACAAACCATAGGAGCTCTAGTACATTCTTACGTAGAAAGAGCTCAACATACGCCAGAGGAGGCGGTTAGAGCTAATCAAGAATTATGATTGGGAGATTCTTTATCATTCGGGGAAAGCCAATATGGTGGCTGATGCCCTTAGTAAAAAGGAGAGACTCAAGATGATAATGTCTTTTGGAGAGTTTATAAGAGATTTTGAGAAAATGGAAATAGTAGTGAAGGTAACCGGAGCCGGTACCGAAAAGCTGTTTGAGATAGCAATACAGCCCGAAGTATTGGAAAAGAACATATTATGCCAGTAAAAGTGATGAATGAAGGCAGAGAGCCAACAAATAGGTATGAGATTAATACCGAGAGAGATGATAAGGGAATAATGAGGTATTCCTATAGAATTTGGGTTCCAAAGGTTTAAGAGCTTAAAGATGAAATCTTAGATGAAAGCTAGTTTGAGGAATAAGATTTAGAGCAAACCCTGAACGTGATAGTCAGGGAGGTTGCCACCAAGACAAAAGGAACCCATAACATGATGAAGTGGAAAATGAGGATTTAAATTATGTAAGATGACCCCAATTATGGGGAGTAGGAAGAAATATTTAGACTGAGGAAACAAAAGTCGAGTAAAGACAAGAGACCCGAGATGGTAGCCCTATACGACAATTCATGGACCTGTCTAAAGAGAACTTAGACTATTATCCCCAACCACCACCCTGAGGAGACAGTGCGGTGGGAAATTCTTTCATGACCTTTAAGTCGCTAAGCTCTCAGAGTTCCAAAGAACAAGCTGACCCAGTCGAGGCAAGAGCCTGGCTAAAGGAAATAGATGAATCATTTGAGATTCTAAATGATTGACGAACCACAAAAGACTGTTTTGTCACTTACCCTCCTAAGAGAGAGACCACCCGCTGGTGAAAGGCCAAGGAAGGCACGGAGCAAGAGATTATAATAAACTGATTTAAGTTCAGTCAATTGTTTTCAGGAAAGTACTTCCCAAGGTTATGGAGATAGTGTAAAAGCTTAAGAGCCAGAACAAAGGCAGACGAGTATGATGAATTATGAATCTAAGTTGTAAAAGTTATCAAGATTCGTTCTGAAGACACGAATCCAGAATGACGGGATGTTTGAAATCAATGCTTATGTTGTGTTGGTTCATGAAATAACGATAAGAGAAAGGAATATAAAGGCAAGAGAGTTTGAGGAATGATAAGGGAGTTGGGTATGAGGAAACCCTAAAGACTCGTAGAAATAGAAATAGAAAAGTAGGTAATCGTCCGGATGAGAGTGATTCACCATGAGTTAAATTGATGGTTGAAGGTATAAGAGATACATATATTTTATCCCCTGTAAGTTGGGAAGATTCGAGGAAACCTTGAGATAATTCGAAGGATAAATAATGAGACGCGGATAGACTGAGGAGACAAGAAAGTAAGAAATTAAGAAAATTGGGTGAAGGAAGTGACCTTCAAGAAGGTAAAGTGTAAGACCGGTGGCATGATACCCAGAAAGGGAGACGCCAGATATGAAAGATATCCCAATATTGAGATGACTGTTGAGATAAACAACAAAAGTAAATAAGGAATTATTAAGAAGAAGTTCATGTTGAACATGACCAATATCTTCCAGAACATCCATGTTATCATTACCAAATCAAGAAAGAAAAGTGGATGACCATTGTTATCTTTTGGAGGCCATATGGATTGACCTCAATTTGAATAAGGATGCTATTATGAAGTTAGGTATAGACTATCGAGGTGGGAATGATTTACTAAGACACCCTTATCAGGGATATATGACTTGATTTATCCATGGAAGGATGCAGGTACCTTTTAAAGGTGGAATTAAGGATAGAACATCGGTAACTTAAAATGAATCCTAGGGGAATGCATAAAGGTTGGAATTTCACCCTTAATAGGGACAGTATGAGTTTTGACAGTATGATTTGGAAAGGGTTAATGTAGCAACAACCTTTAAGAATCAGTGGAGAAATTTTTCAGAAGTATATAGACAATGGTTCTAGTAATAGTAAATGGTATTTTAATATGCCCTGTATCTAGGGAATACAGGAGGAACGATTGAAGGATAACCTTAGAGGTTTTACAAGGAGAAAGGTAATATTCAAAATTTTCAAGAATAGAAATGTTGATAAAGGAAATATGACGTAATTATAATGTTGCCAAGTGGGGCATGTGTTAAACCACGAGAAAGTATGGATCGAACCAGTAATGGTCGAAATTATTCAGGGCAATTAGGACTTAAGATAAAAGATGTTCTAATTATGATTGAGAGTCAGTCATGACAGTGATTAACCTCTAAAGACTGAGGCAATAACTTATGGAAAAATGGTGATTTTTTTTTTACTCATCAGATTTTAAGGAAAGCATTTTCACATAAGCTGTGATTGAAATAAGGTAGAAAATTTATTTGGAGATGGTTAAAGTGACATTGACTGTAAGGAAATTTTACTATCAGGAAAGGCCAAAGAGGTGGCCGACACTTTAAAGGTAAGAGGATAATTATAGGCGCTTGTGCCAAAAGAATACAGTGATGATGGTTAAAACTGTGAAGGTTGTATTATGGTTTGGAAGATTGACATTCCTCCTGATGACTGTGCAATACCCAACCGTAATAGTAGTTGGTAAAGGTTTAATTCGTGTAATCGCCATGAACGGGCTATCTATCATATAAGGTCCTATCTTGAGATAAGCCAGAACCATGTTTCAAAAAGGACTAGATGCACCCTTGAGTTAATTCTTCTATTTAGGGCGTATGATTAAGAATGGTATTAACCTGCTATCGTTGCTTCGATTGAAACTCTTCTGCACTTTTATTTGCTTCATGTCATGTATGTATGTCAAGATCAGGAGTGTTCTTCATGAATCAGGAGTGGTGATTATGTTACCTCCTTAGAATGATTTGATACGACATGGATAGACTCCGTATGGTTAGCTATTAAGACTTCATGGAAAATGAATGACTACAGTAGGTCAGTGGTGGACCATAGTAATGCAGCAATGATTCTGCGAGTAATGAGCTGGTTACAACCGTGAGAGTTGTATTGGAATGGATGTTGAGATTGAATACCACTAATCGGGTAGTGGTAGTGTATAAGTTATCATTGATAGACTAATTAAGTAGAGTATCTACCTATTGAATATTTATTCTTTCTTATCAATAGAGAGCCGTATTATTATACGAGGAAGGTTGCGATGCAAGCATAGAATTCTAGTAACGATGATGTCTAGAATGAGATCCTAGGTTCGATTTTCGACATCGAGGGAGTTTCAAAGGTAATTGTGTATAACCTAGAGGAAGTGCATAGGTCCATAGAATGATGGACGGAATAGCAAATATTTAAGCATGTGAAATGCGATGCGATAATACTCGATGTTGATATAAATACATATATGTTTTGTTCTCCTATGACAAACCTCTATAGTTCAGAGGTAGATTCCAAGCCAGATATTTTATGGCAATATTTTTACATATATATACAATTCTCTTCAGTTCACTCTTTTCTCTTCTTTTTATTTCATGTAAGCTGAGAAGAACAACCCTTCCAGAAGGGGAGGTATTGCCGAATGACTATCTATCTTTGTGATAGAAGACTAGTAGGATACCACATGTTGTTTAATTGCTTGTCAAGTACTAAAGGCTGGCCACCTTCTGTACTAACTATGCGATATAACAAGTGTTCATGATCATAGTGATCTCTCAACAAATTCCTTTACTTCTATTTGATTGATCAAATTTTGGAAAATAGAAACAACTGAAAAAGGAGTAATAAAGTGGTGGTAGTATGCGGAATGGGAACACATTCGTGATACTAAGGTTGACGTGGTTATTAAAAGGTTATAGAACGCTAACGAGCAAAAGTATAACCAGTATAATATTAGGAACGGAAGGTAGTAGCGATTACGAACTGGAAAAGAATGGGTATTGAGAAGCAGAAGCTCTAATGCTAAAAGCAATAATGAGAGTCTGTGCAATAGACTTGAAAGAATTTGGAATGATCACTTAATTCGGATTGAGTTATCTTACGACAATAGATCATATGTCATTATCGAGATGTCGCCTTATGAGATCCTTGAGGGAAGACAATGTCGATCTCCCTTATGTTAGGATGAAGTTGTAGAGCGCAAGATGCTCGGGCCCGCAGTAGTCCAAAGGACCAAGGATATGATAGATCTAATCAGAGGACGGCTGGTAGTAGCCCAAGATGGACATGATAAGTATGTTGATTTGACACGAAAGGATAAAGAGTATGAAATAGGGGACCTAGTAATGTTATAGGTATCCCTTGGAAAGGATTGATGAGGTTCAGAAAGAAAGGAAAGCTAAGTCTACAATTTGTTGGACCCTTGGATATATTAAGACGTTTGGAAAGTTAGCATATGAGCTAGCCCTAACCCCGAACATGTAGCAGGTCATAACGTGTTTCACGTATCAATGTTAAGGAAGTGTAATTCAGATGCCAGATAAATAGAGGCATATGAGCGCATAGATATGCGACCCGACGTAACCTATATGGAGCAACCAGGAAGGGTTATAGAGTGAAAAGGAACAAGTGCTTAGGAGAAGGATTATCAAACTAGGCAGAGTTTGGTGGTAGAACCACAATGTGGGAAAATTGATTCGAGAGTTAGAAAGTGTAATGCTAAGAAAGTATCCCCATTTGTTTTCTATCTGATTCCGGGACGGAATCCTTTTAAGGAGGGGAGACTGTAATAACCCCAATTTTTGAGAAATTTTGAAACCCTTATGAATAGTGTTTTTGCTGAACGAGAAAACTTTTCATGCCACACTATGTAGGGGTTCTGTTATGGATATTCTGAGATTTTATTAGTACTCTATATGGTATATAAGTGTATGTAAAGATCGTCAGAATCCAATTCCGAACACTTTGGTTTTTCCCGGAAATCCACAAGATACGGAGAGAATTGAGTATAAGGTAACAGGATAAAAAAGATTTAAATTAAAGGATTATAATAGAGGATCATAAAAAGGAATATAATGTATTGAGAAAGGTTAAGGGAACCTAAGTAATAAGATCCCGGGTATGATCCTTCAAACGATAAACGAGAACGAAAGTTAAGCGAACCGTATAACAGATCAGCGGTCATTAGGCAAACAATTAGGAAGTTAATCAAAGGGATTAGAGAGGATGATGTCACCCAACCAATGAGAAGAGGACAAGGAGGGGAGGATGACATCATGAGGATGACACAAGCATGACATGGGAAGGAAGGAGATGTGGTGGCTTTTTAACCACACAAAATCAAGGGCAACTAGGTAATTTACTAAAACAAACACAAAAATCAAACCAACCAAGCCAAGCAAATCATTTTTCATCAAAATCAAAAAGAAACCAAGGCATTGTTCTTCATGCTCTCGGCCAAAACAGAACCAGAACACTAAAACTGCTGTATCTCCTTCATTTCTCACTCAAATATTGTGTTCTATAGCTCATTGGAAAGGTATTGAGATGGCCTACAACTCTTGTTCACAAGTCTCGTCCAAATAATCATGGTAAGACCCTCATTTTTACAGTTCTTTAAATCGGACTTTTAGAAACTTCAAAGCCTAACTTTGTGTTCTTGATTTCTTTGGAAAGATCAAGCTTGTAGGAGGCTCCCTAAGGCTTCCTAGCAACTTAACACCTCCCAAGGAAGGTATAAACTTCAAACCCTAGCCTTTACTTTATTTTTTAGTAAGTTTAATGGTTGGTGTTGTGAAATGAGAAGCATGGATTGTGATTATTAGTAGTTTGGTTTGATTTGGAAGTGTTTTTGGTAATTGAAGCTTGATTATAGTTCATAGGTCTTGATTGTGGTTGTTTGAGTTGAAAACCTTGGAGATTATGGACTGATGTGGTATGGTTTAGGTGAAGTTTTGTTGTATTGATGGTTATGAGTTGGTTGGTGGTTAATTGGAGTAGTTTAAAATTGGGAAATCGCGTAAACATAGCCGTCGTAACGTCCGATTTTCTTTGGACTGTTTTTGTGCATAGCATTAGGACCCGAGAACCCCCTGCTAGATTATGACCACTGCCATGATTAGATAGCTCATGTTACGAGCTTCGTTTTGATATGTAGTTCGTTCGATTCCGATGCACGGTTTAGGAGAAACGACCGTTTCAAGTAACGGCGTTTCGCGAACGAAACTTTTTCCCTCGCCTTACTTTGAAACATAGGTTAAAGACCAAAAAGGGTTAATTAATGCATGAAACATTTATGGTAAGTGTGTTAGGCAGTTGGTAAGACACTCGCGAAGGAATCGCCTTAAAACTCGTAAAGGTTAAATTATTAAAAATGGTGGAGCCGAGGGTACTCGAGTGACTTAAGAGAATCAGTAAGCGCAAAACGAGCATTAGAGTCTGAGTTGGTTAGAGTATAGATTTACAAGTGACTTTGGTTTAATTCCAACTTACTTGTTGTTTATAGGTTACCAGACTCGTCCCGAGCCATTCGTAACCCCCAGTCGCTCAGGCAAGTTTTCTACCCGTTATACTGTTGTTGTGATGTAAATATATGTATATGCATTATCTTGTGATAGTGCATGATTGTTATTAGCAAATTTTGCGATATATTGGAGCATGCTGATATGGTATATATGCATGTCTGTTTCGTAATCTGGTTATCTATCTGTGGATTTCAATGCTTATAGTTACATAATACCTATGCTAGAAATAAGCAAGTAGTTGCGTATACCCTTAGTATAGGGGATAAAAGGTGAACATATTTCTAAACCGGGAGTCGATGTTCCCGAGTATATTATATATATATTTATATATTTATATATATATGGATATAGTTTTTAAAACTATGGATCGAATAAGGTTTATTCGATACCTTTATTTTACTTAATTGAATATTAATTTGAGTATTCATTCGAGGGCTTAAGACTAAGTTTATTTTATTATTTGAATATTATTTGAGTATTCATTCGAGGGCTTATGACTCAGTTTATTTTATTATTTGAATATTATTTGAATATTCATTCAAGGGCTTATGACTCAGTTTATATTATTATTGAATATTACTTGGATATTCATTTGAGGATGTATGACTCCTTTATTTTATGAATATTATTTATAGTATTCATTCGAGGTATTATGACTCCGCTTATTACTTAATAATATTCTTTATTGTATTAAAGAATAAGGTGTCGATAATCAAACTTACTTTTGATTATTCAAATAAAGATATTACTTTCGTATAAGTATATCTTTGATTATTTGCTATTCATTTCAAGTATAAGTTTTAATACTTCTACTTCAATTATTTTATAAAGATTATTCTTTATGGGAATATTATTTAAATAATAATATTCAGACATTTTCTAAATATTCTGGGGACTGATTTACTTCATTAAATCAGCTTCATTCCAAACATTCTTAAAAATGTTTTGCGAGTCTTCAAAATGATTTTTTAAAAGTTAGAGCGGATCCCAAAACTCATTTTTTTTAAGATCCTCCTTTCAAAGGGGATTTAAATACTCGCTCAAAACCTGAGGGATCCGGCTCTGTGGTGTGTTTTATATTCGCAACAAGGTTGCTGTTTTGATAAATGAATTGATTACTTACCCAACACTCGGGAAGTAAAATTCTTGGAACAAGTTAATCCATTAACAGGCATCGCCTGGGAAATATCGGTGAGTTCTCCTTTCCAAATAGATACGACTTCTTGGTGGAGCCGTATCAACAAGTTTCTACTTGGGGAAAGTGGGGACAAGCTTTACGTTTCAGAGTCATGGATTTCATCTGAACTAGGAGTGGCGTAAGTGGCCGAGTAGCGCCGGCCCAGCCTTATTATATTGGCCCAAATGGCCTGGAAGTTCCGCTAAGGCGGTCCATTCCTTAGGAGTTCAGTGTTCGGTTGACAAGTAAATCCGACAGGTTCTCCTCTACATGTAGAAAATGGTGGGGTTGTACTACTATGACTGATCATCGTAAGTGGTCTTCCTGGCGCGGCAAACTCCCGTAATGAGTTCATCATCCAATTGGATAATTTCTGCAACACTACCCAGAGCACTTCGATAGAAAGGCTACGGTTGGGCGATTGTTGAGTGTTGGCAGGGTCAAGTTTTCAAAATGATGTTTACATCAAATGAAGTATCTCGTAACTTCATTTTATTTTGATAATATTTTAAAGATTTAATCTATTCAAACCTTGCCTTATAGTCTCATCTATGTGATGAACTTTTGAAGCTAATTATAACTTGAACGGTGGTAGTTCAAGTAGTATTTGGGAAAGATATAAGTATATTGGGGTATCTTGTAACTTCATCTTTTAAACTTATATCTAATTAATAATTGTCTTATGAATGACAAAGATTTTCAGAAAAACGTTGAGACAAGGTTAGATATATGAGATCACCTTGCAACGATATTTTTATTTTATTTTATACAGTTATACACTGGGACTTTGTGTATATTGTGCATGGAAGAGGACTTCCAATATTTTGAAAAGTATATATGTATATATATATACTGAATATTTTGCGACTTCATCGCATTAAGATATCAACTTGGTTCATTTCTTTTGACCAAGACTTTCATGAGTACTATGAGAAGGCTCATATATTGTTAATCATTATACATATTATTTTGGTGGGCTTGCTGCTCACCCTTGCTTTCTTCTTTCATCACACAACATCAGATAGAAAGGATGAACAGGACCAAGCTCCCGATTCGCAAGCGATTAGGAGACGTTCCGCAGTTTTATAGAAGCATTGATGCCGCCGTAGCTGAGGTAGGAGCTACCAATAGGCTAGGCTTTCAACTTCTAATGTACCAGATTATGTATATTTATGAATTGTAATAATGGCAAAGAAATGTAAATTTATTCAGAAAACCTTTTAAGGTGTATTGGCAGATAATTGTGGAATAAAATGACTTGTGGTTATTTTTGGATGTTCATCTCTGAGACTATAACGTGTGGTGTGTGTGTTTATTGTGGGGTCACAGTACAGAGTAGTTGAGTAATTGTTAAGATTGGGTGTTATTAAGGGAAATGGAACTCGTGACAACCCGGATCCCCGACCCCGGATTTGGGGGTGTTACATAATCTGTTTTGATTTCATTGATATTAATAAAGACTTGTTTTGTTTTTATTACGGGCTTTATCTATTTAAGTGTTTAAATAAGATATACCATAGTTTAGAGTAAAGCTTTTTATGGATTATGATGAGATCATAATAGTGAGACCTAAGAAGATGATAACTCTAAACTTAAATAGTTCCTGGTCATAGGATTACTAACTGGTAATTAATAATCCGCAAAGATTGGTACATACTATGCTTGCTTCATTATGAAGGATGTCTGTTCTCATAGACATTTGTGTGGTGACACTATAGCTAGTATGTAGGTGCTTATTATGGAATAAGTTCACTGAACATGACTCGCACAGCTGAACAACTGATGGAGTTCACTCACGTGTCAGCAGTTGTTCACATAGTGATAGTTGTACAAGTATCCTTAGACTTGAGGTCATCATAGTCATCTTGTGTACACTGAACTATGCTTTGGTTTAGTTCTTAGTCTCCAGGGACAATTATTAGGGCTCTTCTGGGTATAGGAATTTGTACACGAAGATAGTGTATGATCAATAAAGGATCTACCCCTTCCAGTGAAGGAAGCGAATGTTCAAGGCTGATCTACTTATGCTAGTTCAGGAATCTCTGGTCAGAGTAAATGAAATTAGAAAGGAGTTTCTAATTTGCATAGAACTACGCATAGTAAATGGTAAGCAAAGTGATTGAATTAGATAGGCTTGACACGAGGTCCATGCCTTGTATTTAATCGGGACATTGTAGGGTAGAAGGAGTTTATTGTACGGTAACTATTCACTGAATAGGTTCTTGGTATTCTAAGCAGTGAATTCATATTATCCGGATAGTCGCGATATGCTGAGAAGTATCCCTCACGATGTAGAATAAATGTGATTAATTAATTAATCATATTTAATAAATTAGAGAATTTATATAAATAATGATAAAATAGTTTTATTATTATTTATTTCTACTACCGGCTTAATATTGAACCTACAGGGTCACACCATAAAAAGAGAATGATTTAATGGTGGAGGAATTAATTAATAATGGCTAAATAAATAATTAATTGGTAAATTTAATAATTGATTAAATAAGATTTAATTGATTATAAATTAATTAAGAAAAGTTCTTAATATTATTAATTAAGTATTTAATTTTTGGAAATTAAATCAAGAGAGAGAATTATTTCTAAAGTGTTTAGAAAAAGGATTAATAAATAAAAGGTGTTTTAATTATTAATGAGAATAATAAATGGGATAATAATAATATTATTTATGGGAAAATTTCAGCTGAAAATTTTGTCTATAAATACACTATTATAGACCCTATTTTATTCTAACCCACATCAAACCCGAAAACCCAAAAAGTTTGGAAAACCCAATTCTCTCCACCTCCTTCCTCCTCCTTAACATCGTTTTCTTGGTGGATACCGGTGGAGTGCTTCACACTTGAGGAGCAACTGCTAAGGATCTCTGATCGTTGTCTCCGAATTATTTTTAAAGGTTAGATTCGATCCCTCGAATTTTTATTCATGATCTGTATGCTTTTATTTAGATTTTATATGTGTAAAAGTGTTTTGCCATGCCCTCGCTGCGATTAAAATCCTACAATGGTATCAGAGCATAGGTTGTATGCATATAGATCTGTGGTAAAAATTTCAGAATTTTATGTGCTTGTATGAATTAATTATGATTTTTACAAGTTATATTATGGATTAATTTTGTCTGATGAGAAATCGTTTCTCAGAATAATTTTGAATGTTGATCTGGGTTCTACAAGTGTTGTAGATCGTCTGGGTATTTTTTTCATAATTTTATGATGTATAGATTTTTTATTATGAATTTTTGAAGTTCTTGTAATTAAATTCGTAATTAAATTAGTATAAATATATGTATATAAAGTATATATATATATATATGTTTGTATCTATCTGTGTGCTGCTATCTCCAAAGTCTGCACTCTGTCTGTTGGCACGGAAACAAAGCAGGTCTGACATGCACGACAACCGAGAAGGACTGTCAAGCGGCGGAGAAGAAAAAAAAAATAAAAAAATAATAGGGGTGTCACGCATTCTGGGAATGCGTTACAAGCCCTGTAACGCATTCACGGAATGCGTTACACCCTTAAATGGCTTAAAAGGTGTGTAACGCATCACCGGAATGCGTTACAGGGCTTGTAACGCGTTCCTGTAATGCGTTACAGCCCGACTGTTTACATTAAAATTGATTTTCTGGGAGTTTCGTAACTCCGTTTTAGGCGTGCAATATACCGTTGGATTCGTTTTTCCGAGACAGATCTAATGGAGTGATCAATTTTAGTTTATATAAAAGTTTTGAACTGTTTATATTTCCATGAAGTGTTTTAAAGCTGTTTTTGACTGTTTTAATTGCTTTTAAATGCTTCATGTGATACATAGAGATGTATAATGCTTAGACTAATATGCTAGATGATATAACATGCCTATCTTGATGTTTATTCATGTTGATATATGTGATATATGCTTAGTTTATCATGCGATGATAGATTTAGGTGAACTTAAATGAACATAAGGCGTTTGTTAGACAACCTAGTATAGTGAAATTGTTTCATAACCTTAATAACAATATTATGAATACAATCATGAGATTCTTGTATTTGTGAAACACGTAATTGAATATGAATTTTTGATATGAGAGAAAGGATGATTCTGTCAACAACAAATTTCTATCTGTAAGAAAGGGTTATTAAGTGACGCCTCTTGACAATGCTCCACCCGATCTGGGAATCATCTGATTATTGATTATTGATTTGAAATATTTAATTTAAAAGGAAGAATTTCTTTATAATATGATTATGATTGTACCGTAATATAATCCCTCTAAAATTAAATAATATCAAGTAGTAATTGACCAATGACACAACGGGCTTGTGTCGGTCATAACCTTCCAACATGATAGAAAAGTAGTTCTTATTTTTGAATCATTGTCGGTTCGTGCTACAGCCGAGGGCTTTGATTTCGAAATAAGAAATACTTGTCTATTACATAGAAATGTGTACATTGAATAAGAATCTAAAGGTCGGTACGTGCTACAGCCGTGGGCCTTTGGGGACTGATTCAACTGTACGGAATGTTGGGTTAGACTTGACTTAGAATATTGAGTTTGTCGTGCTACAGCCGAGACTCAATTATTCAAGAGGCTAAAGTTTGATTAGGGAATAACATGAGATGTAATTGACAAGAGTTGTCTGCCTATTGAACATTACATGGCGGTTCGTGCTACAGCCAGGGTCGTGTAATGGAATGTAGGATCCCTATTCCCACTAGCATTATGAATGCTTAATTTTTCACGTAGGGGGTTGAATAAATTAGGAAAACTAGTGGGAGCCACTTATGAATAAAGACCCGATTCATATAGTGTTTTAAAATGAAATCGAATATTTGCTAAGTGTTGTTATGTGTTTATCATTTACAGATTTACTTTGTACGTTATGTCTTCTGCACTATCACTCAGGAGCATACTGGATGCTCATAAATTGACTGGTCCTAATTATGCTGACTGGCTTCGAAACTTGAGAATTGTTCTCAGGATTGAGAAGCTGCAATACGTGATTGACTCACCTAAGCCTACTGAACCTGCTAGTGATGCACATAATGATGAACATGTTGTGTATCGTAGGTGGATAGATGATGCAAATGTTGCTCAATGCATCATGCTAGCTTCCATGAACATTGAGCTACAGAAGCAACATGAGCATATGGATGCTCACACTATCCTAATGCATCTACAAGAGTTGTATGATGTGGCGGGGAGGATAGCTCGATATGAGATATCGAAGGAGTTGTTCGGTTGTAGGATGTCTGTGGGATCATCTGTGAATGACCATGTACTTAAGATGATCAATTTGATTGAACGTCTTGGACAACTTGGTTTTGCCATGGATGGGGAGCTGAGCCAAGACTTGGTCTTGCAATCGCTTCCGAGTTCGTTCTCACAGTTTGTTGTGAACTTTCACATGAATAAGTTAGATGTCAGCCTGCCTGAACTACACAATATGTTGAAGACTGCGGGATCAAATTTTTCCCCTAAGAAGAGTTCTGTTCTTCTAATTGGTGAAGGTTCCAATCCTAAGAAAAGGAAGAGGAACTCTTCCAAGAAGAAGAAAGTAGGTGAAGAACAGCCGGTTCCACCAAAAGCTGAAGACCCCAAGAGCAAAGTTGTTTGCTTTCACTGTAACAAGGTGGGGCACTGGAAGAGGAACTGCAAGGTTTACCTTGCAGAATTGAAGAAGAAGGGTAGTGAGACTACCGCTTCTGATTCAGGTATGTTCATGATAGAAGTGAATATGTCATTTCTACTTGGGTATTCGATACCGCCTGTGGTTCTCATATCTGCAATTTGTTGCAGGGACCAAGGAGAAGTAGGACTCTTGTGGAAGAGGAGGTGATTCTACTGATGGGAAATGGAGCAAGAGTTGCTGCTGAAGATGTAGAATCATTTCATTTACATAGGCCTACGGGCAAGACTATTGTTTGAAATAATTGTTATTTTGTTCCCTCGATTGTGAGGAATATTATTCCCATGTTAGACTTGGCTGGATTTTCATTTATTATTGAGAATAATGAATGTTCTATTCTTAGAGATAATATTCTTTATGGACGTGGTACTTTAAATAATGGTCTGTATAAATGTGACATAATTTACTTCAGATTGAACAAACTAATAAAAGAAAAGGGATGATGAAAATCTCACTTTATAGTGGCACAGCAGTCTCCATTTAGTAGACATGGAGAGAGGGCTGCAAATTTGCTAGGAATGGTACACACAGATGTATGTGGACCAATGTCTAAGCAAGCCATGGGTGGATTTTCATACTTCATTACTTTCATAGATGATAGATCTGGATTCGGATATGTGTTTGATGAAACACAAGTCTGAGGCCTTTGAAAAGTTCAAAGAGTATAAGTATGAAGTGGAGAAATAACCAAACATAGTATTATAACTCTTCGATCAGATCGAGGTGGTGAATACTTTAATGGAGTGTTTCTAGATTATCTCAAAGTAAATGGTATAGTCTCCCAGTTGACTCCTCCAGATTGGTATCTGAAAGGAGAAATCGAACTTTGTTAGACATAGTTCGGTCCATGATGAGCTATGCAAATCTTCCAGTATTCCTATGGGGTGATGCATTGGAAACCTCAGCATATTTACTGAATAAGGTGCCTTTCAAATCTGTTCCTCAAACTCCGTATGAGATATAGAAAGAAAGGAAACCGAGTCTTAAACACGTTAAGATTTGGGGATGTCCAGCTTATATCAAGTAAGTTGACCCAGATAAGCTGGAATATCGATCCGTAAAATATAGTTTTGTGGGATATCCTAAAGAGACTTTAGGGTATTACTTTTGCACCGATCATCGGGTGTTTATCTCCAGACATGCTACCTTCTTGGAAAAGGAGTTTATCCTTGAAGGAAACAGTGGGAGCAAAATTGAACTTGATGAAGTTCAAGAAGCACAAACTACTACGGATCAAGTGGAAACACCTGTTCTAACTGAACAACCTTTTATGGAACAGCCCATTCATAGAACAGGGAGAGTGTCTCGCTAACCTGAGAGGTAATATGGCCTTGTCATTAAGAATGACAATGAGTTGTCGATCATTGATGATGACGACCCTGTGAACTATAATGAGGCTATGAGTAGTGTTGACTCAGAGAAATGGCATGTTGCCATGAAATCCAGAATGGAATCTATGTATACGGTATACAAAAGATAGGTTATAGCAGATGGCCAGGTGGAGACCTATAAGGCCAGGCTTGTGGCAAAAGAATTCAAACAAAGGCAATGGATTGACTTTGATGAAACTTTTTACCTATAGCCCTGTTAAAATCAGTTCGGATTTTGCTTGCGATTGCTCCTTACTACGACTATGAGATCTGGCATATAGCCAGATGGTTTTCTTTCCAAGGGAAATGAAAGCCTAGTGTGTAAGCTACTGTGAACCATATGTGATTTAAAGCAAGCTTCTCAAAAGATGGAACATTCGTTTTGATGAGACAATCAAAGAGTTTGATTTTATCAAAAACGTAGATGAACCATGTGTCTACAAAAGGGATAGTGGGAGCGCGGTAACATTTCTTGTATTGTATTGAAATAGAGTTGACACACATAACAACATAGCAGACCCACTCACAAAGCTACTTTATGAAAGTCACTTTGATCGTCATAAAGACAAGATGGGTATTAGATACCAGAGTGATTGGCTTTAGTACAAGTGGGAGATTGAAAGGAATATGTCCTAAGTCCAATCATGCATTAGGATTTAGGAATAACTTTTATGTAATCTGTTTTGATTTCATTGATATTAATAAAGACTTGTTTTATTTTTATTACAGGCTTTATCTATTTAAGTGTTTAAATAAGATATACCATAGTTTAGAGTAAAGCTTTTTATGGATTATGATGAGATCATAATAGTGAGACCTAAAAATATGATAACTCTAAACTTAAATAGTTCCTGGTCATAGGATTACTAACTGGTAATTAATAATCCGCAAAGATCGGTACATACTATGTTTGCTTCATTATGAAGGATGTGTGTTCTCATAGACATTTGTGTGGTGACACTATAGCTAGTATGTAGGTGCTTATCATGGAATAAGTTCACTGAACATGACTCGCACAGCTGAACAACTGGTGGAGTTCACTCACGTGTCAGCAGTTGTTCACATAGTGATAGTTGTACAAGTATCCTTAGACTTGAGGTCATCATAGTCATCTTGTGTACACTGAACTATGCTTTGGTTTAGTTCTTAGTCTCCAGGGACAATTATTAGGGCTCTTCTGGGTATAGGAATTTGTACACGAAGATAGTGTATGATCAATAAAGGATCTACCCCTTCCAGTGAAGGAAGCGAATGTTCAAGGCTGATCCACTTATGCTAGTTCAGCAATCTCTGGCCAGAGTAAATGAAATTAGAAAGGAGTTTCTAATTTGCATAGAACTACGCATAGTAAATGGTAAGCAAAGTGATTGAATTAGATAGGCTTGACACGAGATCCATGCCTTGTATTTAATCGGGACATTGTAGGGTAGAAGGAGTTTATTGTACTGTAACTATTCACTGAATAGGTTCTTGGTATTCTAAGCAGTGAATTCATATTATCCGGATAGTCGCGATATGCTGAGAAGTATCCCTCACGATGTAGAATAAATGTGATTAATTAATTAATCATATTTAATAAATTAGAGAATTTATATAAATAATGATAAAATAGTTTTATTATTATTTATTTCTACAACCGGCTTAATATTGAACCTACAGGGTCACACCATAAAAAGAGAATGATTTAATGGTGGAGGAAATAATTAATAATGGCTAATAATTATTTATTTATGAAATAAATAATTAATTGGCAAATTTAATAATTGATTAAATGAGATTTAATTGATTATAAATTAATTAAGAAAAGTTCTTAATATTATTAATTAAGGATTTAATTTTTGGAAATTAAATCAAGAGAGAGAATTATTTCTAAAGTGTTTAGAAAAAGGATTAATAAATAAAAGGTGTTTTAATTATTAATGAGAATAATAAATGGGATAATAATAATATTATTTATGGGAAAATTTCAGCTGAAAATTTTGCCTATAAATACACTATTATAGACCCTATTTTATTATAACCCACATCAAACCCGAAAACCCAAAAAGTTTGGAAAACCCAATTCTCACCACCTCCTTCCTCCTCCTTAACATCGTTTTCTTGGTGGATACCGGTGGAGTGCTTCACACTTGAGGAGCAACTGCTAAGGATCTTTGATCGTTGTCTCCGAATTATTTTTAAAGGTTAGATTCGATCCCTCGAATTTTTATTCATGATCAAAAATCCAAATAAAAGCATACAAATCTTTGGTAATCAAATTGAAAAGGGATCAACTACTAATAGATATAATTAGTATTGGCTATTAAACATTACATCCTATCTTTTAAATCAAACCATGCATGCTTAAAACAGTTCTACTATTTTGATTTGCTAAACTGACTATGTTAGGTCACACACACTGTAGAAGGGGGTTGAATACAGTGTTTACTACAATCAAATCGAATATAAGAACTCAAGTAACAGAAAACAGATTTTATTCAACACAATAAACTCTGTTAAAATATGGAACTGTCCTCTCTCAGTGATGAACAAATTATCACGAGAACTTCTAGGGTTACAATGAATAATAATCTCGATTAAGATAACACATATAGTGTAAACCCTATACCTGTGTTTATATACTATACAGTTACAAGATAAACTTCTAATTAATATCGAATACAATTCTGCTTCCTAATATATATCAATCAGTTATCGTTTCTTCCAAGTATTCTATTCTTCATAGAATTCTTCTTCATGCATATCTCTTCTTGTATTTGTCTTGATCTTCTTTCCTTTCAATCAGCCGCCTTCCTTATCTGAAAGTCTCCTTAAGTCCTGATATTATCTCTTGATAAATATCTCCTGATAACTTAAGTTCTGATAACTTAAGTTCTGATATCTTAAGTTCTGACTTCAGTATAAGTACTGATTTCCAGTTAAGTACTGATTTGTCCTGTTAAGTAAGATCTGAAAACTAAACACAAATCATATTAGACATGACATCACAAATATATCTAACAATCTCCCCAACTTGTAAATTAGCATAATATATAAGTTTAACAGATATTTGATGATGTCAAAAATATTAAGTACAAATACATGAGAATTTGACTAGATAACTACAACTTACAGTCCTTTCAGCTTTACCATCCTTAAGATCTGATATCAGCTTCAGTCCGTATATACTTCAGAATTTAAGCAGTTGTAGATCTTCGACTTGGCTTCAATTTCAGATCTCTATGATGTCAGGAGTTGTTCTGAGATAGTTCTTCAAAAGACATCTCTCAGCATATTCAAGTTCATTGACCATCCTCCTTTTAGCATTTTTCAATTCAGCTGTATCTTCACCAGTTTGAAAAATAACAGCCCTGAGATCATTAATTTTAGCTTTCCTTATGTCCTGATCAAGTCTGATAAGATATGCTTTGTCAGACTCTAGATTGAATTCCACAGCCTTATAACCCAGAAAACTAGTTATGATCTTAGTAGTGTTAGGCTACATTTCAACAATATCACCTTTGTGATCTCTGTACTTGGGACAGTATGGGCTGTCAGACTTTACAGAGTAAAGCTTCTTCTGTCTTTGAATTTGTGACTTTAAATAACATGCAGCACCATCTGTTAATCTATTTTTCACTTGAAGTAAAAATAGAACATGTTCCAGTTCTTCAAAATACTTTAGTGGAATAGCATTCTTCCTGATCTGGAATACCCTACCATCTGTCATAAAATATAACATGATGTGTTCTTTCAAAACAGAATGGTAAACCATTTGTACAGATTCAAGTTGATTCAATCTTTCAGGAGTTGCTCCTACTCCTGGTTCACTTAAGGAAGTTGGATCATTGGTAGTGTTGTGTACTCTTCTTTCATCAGAACTACCCAATCCAGATTTATCTCTTGCTTCCTTTCCTGTAACAACTCTTGCTTCAAAACCACTTGTTGTAGTCTTCAAAGGTTGAGTCTGTTGAGCTTTGGTGAATCCTGATAGGAGTATCTTTAAAGGTTTAACATGAGCAATGTCAGAGGTTTCCTTTTCCTTAACTTCTGATATCAAGTCAACTTGAGCTATGTCAGAGGTTGCTTGCTTCACTGTCATATTAGAACTTACTACATCTTGACTCTGAACAACATGAGCCATGTCAGAGGTTGTTTGAGAAATATTCTTTTTCATTAGAGTAAGACTAGCATCTTCTTCATCAATTATTTCTTCATCCATGACTGGCATATAAACCTTTACAGGTTCATCAACTTTTTCTTTGTCCTTGGTCCTTGGATCTACTTCCACTTGTGATTTATCTTTGGTTGCCTCAGAATTTGTTCTTTCTTTTCTCACAATACCCTTAAGCTTTGGAAGTTTCTTTTCAACAACAGAAGCTTTAGATTTTGTCTTGACACTTTCTGCTTTGAGTCTAGCTTCTTCTTCCTTTAGACTCTCAAAGTCCATTCCTGGATTTTCTTTAAGAAATAATTTCTTTGAAATTTCTTCATCAAGTTCCAGATGTTCACCAGAACTTATCCTTTTACCAGTATCAGAACTTATTCTTCTCCCAGTATTAGAACTTGTTCCTTGACTTGTAATTCTAGCTTTACTTGATGAAAATCATTTGCCTTGACCATGACCTTTACCCTTATCAGAGTTTCCCTGGTCATCATTTCCATCATCCTTTCCCTTCAGTGTCTGAATAGATTTGTATTTGGACTTAATCACTTTCTCCCCCTTTTTAGCATCAGCAGGTAAAAGAAGAGAGACAATCAATTCCACTAAGGATTGGATCTCATTGAGTCGAGTTTGATGAGAAGCTTGATTCTTTCGAATTTCATCAATCTGAGTTTGTTGCTTCTCCTGAGTTTTCTCAATGTAGGCAATTCTGTCAAAGGCAGGCTTGAAAAATCTGTTCTTTTCAAGTTTCACATTCATATCTTGCCGGATCAAGGTTTCTTGAATTTTATTCACCTTGACATGAGTTGTTGAGTGTTGACCTTGAAGGTGCCTAGTACTCAATGTAGTAACTCTCAGTTGTGCCTTAAAATCATCATTTATCAGCATTTCATTAGCTTTTGCCAGGATGCTCAGCAAGAATTTTTTCAGAAGGAACAAAACTAACTGTGTTCCATTCCTTAGTCCACTCCTTTCCTCTATGAGTTTCACTCCAAGGTACCAATCGAACTATCATGCGTACTGGTGCTTCCCCTCTTACAAACTTCTCGACTAAATCAGCTGTATTAACTGTTTATTGAGGTGCATATCCTAATGGACCAGCTGCATCATCATCTAGATTAGTAGCAGCTTCACTAGTAGTTTCAACATTATCAGCATCCTCTGATAGAATAGCAGTATGTGAGGCAATCGAGGTTTCAACATCATCCTCCAAATTCTTATCTGCAGCTAAGTTCTGATCAATAGCTAAATTTTGATGCCCACCTAAAGTATGATTTTCATCATCCAGATTCTTAATTGGTGTATTTGGAACATCTTCATTGAAAGCAACATCTTGAATTGGTGTTGTTGGTGGAGTGAATCGAGTTGTTGGAGCTTCCAAGTACAGAACCTCAGGCACAATCAAGTTTTGAATATCAATTTCAGCACTTGTACCTGGGTCTTTATTATGTACTTGTTCAATTATAGGTGACACAGGAGGTGTAGGCACTCTGTCTTGAGCAGTTTCTGGTTGTGCAGAAGGAAGTGATTCAATAACAATTGGTTCTGTTGGGATCAGAGATTCCTGACCCCTTCCTTAGCTGCTTCCTCATCTTCTGAATCTGACTCAACTGTGTCCCTGTGAGCTCTTTGCTTTTTCATTTTCTTCAAGGGTGGAGACACTGTAGGAGCTTTATCATCAGGATTTAGCTTTCTAAGCCTTTTGAGAGGCCTAGAACTCCCAGTTACAGTATCTTTTTGAGAAGAGACCTTCTCAGCTTCTACAACAACAGGTTCTGAAATAGGAACCTCTTCCTCCAATGTTTTCTCAAATCATATAAATTTTTTATTGACCATTATTAAATGAAAATATTCATCACATGATAAAATTTAAAATTGATGAAGTAAAGATTAACAAATTGCAATTAAAACATGCACAGTCACAGAATTTGAGAAACAAAGATCAAATCTTGCAATTAAATAAAATTTCATTCACATATCAGATGATTACATTTGATGAAATTTATCAATTACATGCAAAAGTACAAGATAGACCTAATCTTAGAATCTTAACATCAACAGCCTTAGTCCTAGTCTAAGAAGACCTAACGACTAGCTTCTTCTGCTGCTAACGAAGAGCACTGCAAGACGAATGATTCGTTCTTGCTGACGGAGAGCTTCTCTCCTTTCCTCTTCCAGACGATCACAATGGAGATGATAGTCCATATAAAAGAATAAGAGGTCTGTGTGAACCTCTTGTGGAACTGAATTCCAGATCTCTTCAGGAATGACAGTTATATGCCACTCCTGTCGCCAATCATCACAACTCAACTCGATATTAAAAGTATCATAGTTTAGGAGCAAGTTGAAATGAACCATGTTTTTGATGAGTTTAAAAAAAATGAGTTTGTGATAAAATGAAAGATGTATTGGCTGGAATGAGTAGTTGGTTTAAATAACCAATAGAATACTAAGAGATGCAAGAAATATTAAATAGTTACAGGTAAAAGTAATGATACCTCGTCTCCCTAAACCAATGTGTAATAATAACAGTCATTAAGCGATCTAAAGGCAGAGTTAATGAGCACGGAAAATAATAACAATTACAGTGCATATGTAGGTTTTCAAGACATACACGCTAATCACTAACCCATAATGATTATGACTAATTTATCTCACATAAACCAATATTCTATAAAAAAATGACCGTTCAAGTAATGACCAAAAATAAACCAAGTAAATAAATACTGCCACATCAGCATCAGAACTTGATTATTAACAGAATGTAAAAGTCATCAGAATATGGCTCCTTTACTCGAAAAGTGAAGGTTTATTCCTGTAATTCTTCACACAAATACTGATATGGGTTCAACAGAACTTAATCATCAGAACTTTCATCAGAACTTGTCCTCAAAATTTATGCAACTGACACTTAAACTGTTCATCTAAAACAACATTTATCACCACAGTAATTTTCATCATTCATATGGAGTATATGTGTGTGCAATAAGCTAAATATCAGACAAAGGGTAAAGTCTGATTCACTTCAGTACATCTTAGAAATAAGGCATAACTAAGAACTTTGCTCAAAATCTGTCATTATTCTGAAGTATACTATAGAATGAGTTCATGCATGAGTCCACCTCAACTGTTTTGTGCTCATTTTATGCATCTTTTAAAATTCCTTTTTACAGTGGCTTCTCAGTGTAAGTGAGTCACGACTGCTTATCAGAATTTATGCTGTTATCAGAGTATTTCTCCAGTAATCAGAGAATGTGAAAAGTCACCAAGAAAATTTTATGTTGCTTTTCTAATGCATATTACTTAATACCAGCAATACACTTGGGTCTTCCCTTCCATATTTTTACTCTAGATCTTAAAGGAGTACCTGATATTTAGTTCTTTTCTTCTTTTTTTTGATAAGTGAGTCTTATCAGCACTTAGTACATCCATCAGATTTACTAACATCAAAACTTAACAGATAAGAAGCACTATTCTAGTTTTTGACTTAGTAATAAGATACACAAAGTAAACTTTAACCAAGCTCAATATCAGAATTTGCTTGTGTCAAAAGATTTCCACATAAACAATTACTTCAAACATGGGATCTTTAGTATGTTAAAGGCTACTAGGTCAGCATCTAGCACAGTTATCCTCATTGGATTGAATAGTCACATAAACATTCATATCACTATCAGAGTTTAGAAATTCACATCAGACAACAATCAGCACTTAGAAAATTTCAATTTAAGCACATAATACATAAAGATAGTAATATCTGTAAATACTGATCATAAATTCTGATGTATCAGAACATAAACTAAGCAGATTTAGAGAAAGAACTTAAATATTCCAAGTTCATTTACCAATCTTGTAAAAGTAGCTTCACACAGTGGTTTTGTGAATATATCTGCTAGTTGTTGATCTGTTGGAACAAAATACAATTCTACTGTACCTTCATCCACATGTTCCCTTATGAAGTGGTACCTAATACTGATGTACTTTGTCATTGAGTGTTGAACTGGATTACATGTCATAACAATAACACTTTGATTATCACAGTAAATAGGGATTTTAGAAAATTCTAACCCATAATCCAGTAACTGATTCTTCATCCAAAGAATCTGTGCACAACAGCTTCTTGCAGCAATGTATTCTGCTTCTGCAGTTGATGTGGAAATTGACTTATGTTTCTTGCTAAACCAAGAAACCAATCTGCCTCCAAGAAATTAGCAACTTCCACTTGTGCTTTTCCTGTCAATTTTGCATCTGCAAAATCTGCATCTGAGTAACCTATTAGCTTAAAGTCTGATTCTCTAGGATACCACAATCCCAGATCAGCTGTACCCTTAAGGTACTTGAAAATTCTTTTCACAGCTGTTAAGTGAGGTTCTCTTGAATCTGCTTGAAATCTTGCACAAAGACAGGTAGCATACAAGATATCAGGTCTATTTGCAGTTAGTTAGAGTATTGAGCCAACCATACCTCTGTAATCAGTAATATCTACTGATGTACCAGTATCGTTATCCAATTTTGTTGCAGTGTCCATAGGAGTGGATGCACTTGAACAATCTTGCATTCCAAACTTTTTCAACAAATTTCTGGTGTACTTAAATTGACAAATAAAACTTCCTTCTTCATTCTGCTTGACTTGAAGGCCCAGAAAATAGCTAAGTTCTCCCATCATACTCATTTGATATCTTGACTGCATTAGCTTGGCAAACTTCTTACAAAGTCTGTTATTTGTAGAACCAAAAATGATATCATCAACATATGTCTGCACCAAAAGTAAGTCCTTTCCATGGTTGAGATAGAATAATGTTTTGTCAATAGTCCCTCTGTTAAATCCACTTTCCAGAAGAAACTGAGCTAATGTCTCATACCATGCTCTTGGAGCTTGCTTAAGGCCATAAAGTGCTTTATCAAGTCTGTAGACGTGATGAGGTAATTTTGAATCTACAAAACCTGGAGGTTGTTCAACATATACTTCTTCTTCCAATTCTCCATTAAGAAAAGCACTTTTCACATCCATTTGAAAGACTTTAAACTTCTTGTGACCAGCATAAGCCAAAAATATCCTTATGGCTTCCAATCTAGCAACTTGTGCAAATGTTTCATCATAATCAATTCCCTCCTGTTGAGAGTATCCTTTTGCAACCAGCCTTGCTTTATTCCTTGTAATTATGCCATCACTATCAGTTTTGTTTCTGAACACCCACTTTGTACCAACAACAGATCTGTTCTTTGGTCTTGGCACTAGGGTCCAGACTTTATTTCTTTCAAATTCATTTAACTCTTCCTGCATTGCTTGCACCCAATCAGCATCTTGAAGAGCTTCTTCCACTTTCTTTGGTTCAGTCTAAGAAAGAAAAGAATGATAGAGACATTCATTTGATATAGCTGTTCTAGTTCTGACACCTGCATCGGGATTTCCAATAATTAAGTCAGGTGTATGTGCTTTAGTCCACTTTCTTGCAGATGGAAGGTTATCTCTAGAACTGGATGCTCCCCCATGATTCATGCTGTCTCCATCAACATTTTCTGATGCTCCCCCTGAAATTATGCTCTCTGAGTTGGATCCTTCAGAATTTGAGTTTCCAGAAAAATCAGAACATGAGTTTCCAGAATTATCAGAACTTGGCCCATCAGAACTTGATGAATCAGAACTTGAAGAGCATGTTGTAGATTCTAATGCTTCTTGAGATGTGGTTGGATCTTCAATATGCTCCCCCTGCACAGGTGCATCTTGCTTTGGCATAGTCACCACAGTTTCAATAACATCAGAGTTTAATCCATCAGAATTTGCAGTATTAGGATTTAGACTGTCAGGATTTAGACTATCAGGATTTACAGAATCAGAATTTAAAACTTCATTTTTGAATCTCAGATGATCATGATCATTGAAATATTCAAGTCCAATAATCTTCTTATCATCAAAAGAGACATTGATAGATTCCATGATAACCCTTGTTCTTAAATTGTAGACTCTGGAGGCTTTTGTGGAAAGTGGATATCCAACAAAAATTCCTTCATCAGCTTTTAGATTAAATTTGGATAGCTGTTCAGGATGAGTCTTAAGAACAAAACACTTGCATCCAAATACATGAAAATACTTCAGATTTGGCTTTTTTTTCTTCACCATCTCATATGGTGTCTTTACATGCTTGTTGATAAGTGTTGCATTCTGAGTAAAACAAGCAGTCTGCACAGCTTCAGCCCAAAAATAGGTTGGTAACTTTGCTTCATCAAACATAGTTCGTGCAGCTTCAATAAGAGTTCTATTCTTTCTTTCAACAACTCCATTTTGCTGTGGAGTTCCAGGAGTAGAGAATTCCTGCTTTATTCCATGCTCTTTGCAGAACTCTTCCATAATCAAATTCTTGAACTTAGTGCCATTATCACTCCTTATGATTCTCACAGAGTCTTTGACCAATTTATCCAGTTGTTTTACATGATCAATCAAGATAGATGCAGTTTCACTTTTTGTGTGCAAGTAATACACCCATGTGTATCTGGTGAACTCATCCACTATGACCATAACATATTTCTTCTTTGCAATAAACATGACATTCACTGGACCAAATAGATCAACATGTAGTGGGTGATATATAACGACTCATGTATTTTTATATAATTTAAATGTGTAATTGTGGAAATTATTAAATAAATAAAATATGTGTATTGGTTTTGACCGCTATGTGTTGTTTGATTATTGATGTGTGAATTATAATGTATCGGGTTGTTCATGTGATTAATTATGGAGTCGCATTGGATTTTGGTCATTTTCAAAAGTGAATTTGGTGCAAATTTATTTGCGTAAATACTTGGAGTGTCTCTAAACTTGTTTTTATGATTTTATAATTACATTAATTATAAAATCCATATTTAATTCTAAAATTCTTCAAAAATTATGAAACTCATATTTATTGAAGTTTGGAATATTCTAAAAATTTTAAAATTATTTTGGAAATTTTTGGGATTAATTTCACCCGCGCGTTGTTTCGTTTAATTGTTAAAAAGTGGGTATAAATTGCGCTCCAGAAATTATTTTAAAATTACGAAATTTATGTTTTTATAAACTTGAGGATATTTGTAACATTTTAAGACTATTTTCCCGACTTTCTGAATTTGTTTTAAGTGTAGCTTGATTCGCTAATTGTGAAATGCGGGTACGAGTTGTGTTTTAAAAGTACTTTAAAAATTATGAAAATTCTATTTTATTGGTTTCAGGATATTTGCAAAATTTTAAGATTACTTCGAAATTGTTTCGATTAATATTTATTTGCCATATTATATCGTTAAAGGGCAAGAAGCGATACAAATCGACTAGCTATCTAGGGGGGTTTACGTGTCAAATAATTGGACACGTGTTGCGAGCACAAGAAAAATCAGTTGCTCAGAAAAAAAAAACAAACACAACAGAAACCTTGTTCCTGCTCTTTCCTCACCATCCCATTTCGATCTCTATCGATTTTTCTCTCGGCCACACTCTCGAATCCTCTCTGTTTCTCACCTCTCTCTCGATCCTTTCTTTTCTTTCTCCCCATATCTGTTTCTCTTTCTTCTTCTGACTCCCTTTCCTGTGCTTGGCCGCTGTGTTTCTCGCCGGTTCCGGCCACCGCCGCCGCCCCATCTCCGATTGGTTCTAGCTGTTTAGCTTGTTTATGTCTGATTGTATATATACACATACATATGTATGCATATGTGTTATAGTTGGGTATTAAGGTCGCACTTCTTCTCGATTCCCATGTTCTGGCTGCCTGAGTCGGGTTACACGCGCGAGCGTGTTTCGTTTATGATGATTGATATTTTATTATTAATTCTGATTTTTCTGATGGATTGAAGTGATGAAACCTGAATGATTGTTTGAGATTTATTCGATTATTTCCTATAAATTCGAAGTAAATATTTAAGGTATTTACTCGAATTATGTGGTATTATCTTTCGAATAAATTTCTGTAATTATTTGGATTATATTTCGAAAGTTATAATATTTAATCGGTGAAGGTTCGCGATGGAAACCCGATTTATACGGGCACCCGCGAATCTTTGCCGCCGTCGGCGATGAGCCTCGGCGAGCCGACGGTGGACTGTGATGACCCGGTTCTGAGTCCTAATATTTTAAAATAAATAGATTAATCTGTGAAATTATCTTTGAAACGAGAATTTGATTTTACATTAAAGTCGAGTACGTAATTTAGTTGACGAATTTTGATTGGATTAATTGTTGGGTTGGACTGGTGGTTGGGATTGTGGTGGTTGTGGACTTAATTGTTGTTGGTTTGACGTCGATTGTATTCGACGGGTAGTCCGATAAGCAAAAGAAGCGCTGCCCGATTTTCAGGAACGTACCCTGTAACATATCGGAACTACCAGTCGAATGTAAATAGTTATATAGTTATACGTAAATATTCTGTAAAATATAGCGGACAATTTGTTTCCTAAAATGATAAGTATATGTGTTCACCGAAAACGAATATTGAATCGAGATTTGAGTATATGAATCATGTATGTTGCGTGTACTTTAGTAATGTATATAAGTACGAGTTGGGATTGTTATCGTTTAGGTACGATTGGTATCGAGGATATGTCAAGCATAACAGAGCGTCTGACATAGAGTATTTCGCCCCTGTAGGTTCTAGTCGGGAAACTGAAAATGGGCATTGGACTAAAGATGACCAAGTAGGCAGTCGACGAGCTCAGTAGAGTTTTAACAGAAAAATCTGAGTGTCGAAGTCGAATCCAATGGGATCTAGTGGTGGGACGATAAAGCCTGAGCGGCAGAGTCGGCTCAGAGTCGGTCAATAATGGTTGTAAAGCCCTGTGAGGCAAGTACTTCCAAACTTTTCTTTAAGATATATCGTAATTATTTTCGAACTGTTTCATAACATGTCGCTCTTATTCAAAATAACTCTTTTTTATATTGCAAGTACTTTAAACTATTTACCCTTGAACCCTGATTTTTCTTGATCTTGAGCCGTAAGCCTTGTTCCTTGTAAACCATCCTTTGTTGATCCCCAGATACCAAATCACACCAATATGATACCATTCCCCAAATGTATAACTACCAAACACCAAACACTGGAGCAAAAATTGTTTAAAAACACAGAAACTTTTATACTCCAACCATTCTTTATAATATCGAAGAACTATACCTTGAAAAATCAGTATTCGTCCAATACCTGATTATTTTACAGACTGAAAACCATTTCTTATACATACCTTGATATACCCTTGAAATATCCACGAGTTTCTTTATGTTTTTATTCAAGTGTTTAACTATCATTGATTATGATCTTGTTTGTCGAATTATATTGTTTATCATATTGAACTGCTTTAGAATTGGATTGTTTCTATAAAATTGTGGACCATATTCGTGGTCAGACCATATAATTGTCAAGTCAGGCCAATGTGTGCCTTGGATCCAGTAGTTAGAGCAGTGCTGTGTGCTTTGCTCGGGGTTAGTGCGTGACTGATCAGCAGCCTAACCTTGGTTTTTAAAATGAAAATATAATATCCAATTCTAAATCATAATCCATTGTTCACCTGTTATCATAACCATATTCACCTGATTATCATTATTCTCAGTTTTGTCATTGTGACTTGCTGAGCTAGTTAGCTCATTTGTGTGATGTTGTTTATGTTCTTTTCCAGTTAAAAAGGAACCAGTTGGTAGTGAGGATCCCCAGTCCAGCGCGAGAGCTAGGGGTACAGGTTGATCAAGTTGAGCTAGTAGGCTTCTTTTGGGATAATTTAAGTTTGTAAAAGATTGTAATAATGCTTAATACTCAGTTCTGAATTTGAATAGTTGGGATTTGAACGGTTTGTAATATAAGTAGATGTGTTTGGCTTGTGTGCATACTTTAACCTGTTGCGGTCCGTGGTAGTTGGTAAGTAGGGTCACTGCATATTATTATTATCTTTATTATTGTTATAAGCAGGTTATAAATAAAGTGTATGTGTGGACCCCAAACTTCTGACCCGGGTTTGGAGGGCGCCACAGGTATGGTATCAGAGCTACAGGTTATAAGTCACTGACACAAGCCTAGGTTGACGGGAATGGGTAGAGGGTTAGGATTAGAAGTAAGGAATAGAAAGATAGAATGTGAGAGGTTGAGTGCTTCGGTATAACAGGTATTAGTATGATTCGCATCGTGGTTCGAGATTCTTATATTATGATATGATTTAAGACAGCAGCGATGGCCTACTCTTTCATCCCCGTATCAGCTGATCACTCAGAGCCTGCAGTTGAAGCGCCATCATCAGATCCACGTCCTGTTGTTCCACCAGCATTGGCTATATAACCTCCACCTGTGTTGCAGCCCGTACCACTGCAGGCTATTCCACCTGCAGGCATGAGGCCACCTATCAGAGGACCTCCACCAGCTGATTCAGATTCCACTGGGCATTCAGTTGCAAGTGCCTCATTCCAGTCTACCTTACCCCCAGTTCCTTACTACCGGTATGAGGCTCTTCTATTGGAGCGTGATTCCTTGTTGGCCCAGATTAGAGAGCTACATCATATCATTAGGACTACTGATGTTGATCGTGGTGTGAGGGAGCTTCGAGAGGAGATTCATGTGACACGGAGGGTTCTTGAGGCTAGGCTACATGGAGCTACACTACCTGACAAAGGCCCTGATGCACTGATGGGCTGGGCTACTGAGGTGATGGAGGACTTTGAGAGGCTGGCAGGACCAGAGTTTCCTTGGAGTTGAGTCAGAGATCCAGAGATGGAGATAATGAGCAGTGTTATTATGGTTGTGTAGTATGTACAGTAGTGTGTAGTGTGTATCAGTAGACTTTTGAGTTGTATTTATAGACTAGCTATGCTGACTAGTGAGTAGGTTGTTGTACCCTTTTGCTTTTACTTTCGAAGCGTCTTTACGCTTGTACTACCTAAAACTTTTGATCTATATACATCAGTACCTTTTCCTTTCCAGCACTGTCATTTACTTTATTGCACCTGTTTTACTTTACCTTATTTATTGCACCAGTTATACCCTTGTGATACCATGTACCCTATTTTTTTCATAACTGTTTATATTCTATAAAGAAGCATGCAATTTATTTAGTTACAACTGTTTTCAAAAAGAGATATTTCTGTTTTACAAAACTTTCCTTTTATGCAAAAGATTTGATTTAAAAGCTAAATAAGTTGTTTGATTCTTTACAGAAAATTCCTCCCAGAAGAAATACTCGCACCAACACCCAGAATGAAGAAACCAACAACAACAACAACAATAATAACAACCAAGATGATACAAACCAGAATGTGAACCCAGTACCCATAGACCCGGCAATAGCCCAGATTCTTCAAATTTTGGCCCAACAAACAGTTCACTTGGCACAACAACAACAAAGACAGACCAATCCCCAGGTAACTCTCAAAACTTTTCAGGTAGTAAACCCACCAGAATTCAAGGGTTCCTTAGAGCCGATTGAAGCAAATGTTTGGTTAAAAGAAATAGAGAAGGCATTTGCCTTAGTGAAAGTAAAGGAAGAACAAAAGGTTGAGTTTGCAAGTTACTATTTGAAGAATGAGGCCACCTATTGGTGGGAGATGGTGAAGACATTGGAAGGTACAGATGTTATTACTTGGGAGAAGTTTAAGGAATTGTTTTTAGAAAAGTATTTTCCTCAGTTTATTCAAGATCAGATGGAGCTGAAATTTTTAGAATTAAAGCAAGGGAATATGTCGGTGGCAGATTATGAAAGTAAGTTTGAAGAATTGTCAAGGTATGTGCCGACGTATGTGGATACTGAAAGGAAGAAGGCTAAGAGATTCCAGCAAGGTTTGAAACCATGGATCAGAGAGAAGGTAGCCATTTTTGAATTGGATACCTATGCAGGAGTGGTACAGAAGGCTATGATCGCAGAGATAGAGAGTGAGATGTCACAGAAGGAGAAGGAAAACAAGAAAAGGAAATTTGAAGGGAATGAAGGTCAGTCGTAACCAGGGAAGTTTCCAAATTTTAAAAAGGGCAAGTTTCAGCCAAGAAGGAGTTTTAATTTCAAGAGACAAAATGCGGGCGACGGAGGCCAGGGCAACCGTCCAGTTAACGCGAATCAGCTGAATCAGTTGAGGTTAACTTTTCCAGATTGTCAAGTATGCAAAACAATATGGAGGAGTTTGTAACAAGTTAAATGTGGTATGTTTCAAGTATAATCAGAAAGGGCACTATTCGAGGGAGTGCCGAAATCAGCCAGCAAAAGAGCCAGCAAGTAAGGATCAGCCTATTCAGAATCCAGCAGTGAAGGTTCCAACCATTGGATTTACGTGCTTTAAATATGGAAAGCCAGGACATATAGCCAGGGATTGCAAGACACCAGCCCCAGTCAGTAATGCATTGAGGATTATGGGATCTACCCCAGCAGTGAGTGAGACTCCAAGGGCTAGAGTGTTCGACATGTCTATGAAGGATGTTATCCAGGATACTGATGTCGTGGAAGGTACGCTTAATGTGAATTCTTTATGTGCCAAAGTGCTAATAGATTCGGGAGCAACTCGATCGTTTGTTTCACAAGATTTTGTTAGTAAGTTAAATTGTCCAGTTGAGTATTTAAATGAAATAATGACTGTGGAATTAGCAAATCAAGAACGTGTATCTGTTAACCAAGTTTGTGGGAATTGTGAGATTGAGATTTCTGGTAGTAAGTTTTGTGTAGATTTGATACCATTTAAGTTATGAGAATTTGACATTATATTAGGAATGGATTGGTTATCTAAGCACGCTGCCCAGATAGATTGTCGAAATAAGAAGGTAATGGTGAAGACGCCAGATGAAAGAATAGTAACGTTCAAGGGCCAGAAACAAGTAAAGAAGTTTTTAACGATGATTCAAGCCAAGAAGTTACTACGGCAAGGATGCGAACATTTCGTGGCATATGTGATTGACAGAAGTCAGGAGCCAGAAAAACTTGAAGATATTCCAGTAGTGAATGAATTTCCAGACGTGTTTCCCGATGAGTTACCAGGACTTCCTCCGGATAGAGAAATTGAGTTTGCGATCGATTTAGCACCTGAAATAGAACCAGTATCCAAGGCCCCGTATAAAATGGCGCCCGTTGAAATGAAAGAGCTAGCGAAGCAATTGCAAGAATTATTAGAGAAAGGAGTAATCAGACCCAGTGTATCCCCGTGGGGAGCCCCGGTATTATTTGTCAAGAAGAAAGATGGAAGCATGAGACTGTGCATCGACTATAGGGAGCTCAACAAGCTTACAATCAAGAACAAGTATCCGTTACCCAGAATTGACGATCTATTTGACCAATTGAAGGGAGCCAAGTTTTTTTCCAAAATTGATTTAAGATCGGGATAGCATCAACTGAAGATCAAGCCAGAAGATATACCAAAGATAGCTTTCAGAACAAGGTATGGATATTACGAATTTTTAGTGATGTCTTTTGGATTGACCAATGCCCCGACAGCGCTTATGGACCTGATGAATAGAATTTTCAAGGAATATTTGGATAAGTTCGTTATTGTGTTTATAGACGATATTTTAATTTATTCAACGACGGACGAGGATCATGCGGAACATTTGAGAACAACTTTGGAGATTTTAAGGAAAAATGAGTTATATGCTAAATTTTCGAAGTGTGAGTTTTGGCTATAGGAAGTTCAGTTCTTAGGACACATAGTCAGTAACGAAGGAATCAAAGTGGACCCAGCAAAGATCGAGGCAATTATAAATTGGGAAAGACCAAGAACACCCACCGAGGTAAGAAGTTTCTTGGGATTAGCGGGATATTATCGTCGATTCGTTCAAAATTTTTCAAGGATTGTAACACCATTGACGAAGCTTACACGGAAGAATGAAAAGTTTATATGGAATGACAAGTGCGAAGAAAGTTTTCAGAAACTAAAGCAACGATTAATCACAACACCTGTTTTGTCACTTCCAGACGATCAAGGGAATTTTATAATTTATAGCGATGCTTCTCATAAAGGACTAGGATGCGTTCTTATGCAGCACGATAAGGTGATTGCGTATGCGTCAAGGCAATTGAAACCACACGAACATAAGTATCCTACTCATGATTTGGAGCTAGCAGCCATAGTTTTCGCTTTGAAGATTTGGAGACATTATCTGTATGGAGAGAAGTGTGAGATTTATACGGATCACAAAAGCTTGAAGTACATATTCACCCAGAAGAAACTTAATATGAGGCAAAGGAGATGGTTAGAATTGATCAAAGATTATGATTGCTCGATTAATTATTACCCTGGTAAGGCGAATGTTGTAGCAGACGCGTTAAGTCGGAAGGAAAAGTTAAATGTGCTATCAGTACCCGAAGAGATATATAAAGAATTTCAGAAACTGGAATTAGAGATTAGGGTTTGCAAGCCTGATGAAGCAAAAATGTACAGTATGACTTTCCAGCCGGAGTTGTTAGAGAAAATAAAGAAGTGTCAGGAAAATGTAATGGATCAAGATATAAATCATGTGGTAGGTGAAGAATTGTGCACGCAAAAGGACGATCAAGGTATTCTTAGGTTTTCTTCAAGAATTTGGATTCCACCGGTAACGGAACTGAAGAATGAAATTTTACAGGAAGCACATAATTCAAGGTATTCAATCCATCCAGGGAGTACCAAAATGTACAGAGATTTAAAGGAGAATTATTGGTGGCCATACATGAAGAGGGAAATTGAGGAATGGGTTAGCAGATGTTATACATGTCAGAGAGTTAAAGCAGAGCATCAGAGACCAAGTGGATTGCTACAGCCATTGGAGATTCCAGAGTGGAAGTGGGAACATATTGCCATGGATTTCATAGTTGGATTACCAAGGACAAGGGCTAATCATGATGCCATTTGGGTTATAGTGGACAGACTTACTAAGTCAGCTCATTTTCTGCCTATAAATGAAAGATTTTCGCTCGATAAGTTAGTCCATATGTACCTAAAGGAAATCGTAGTTCGTCATGGAGTTCCAGTGTCTATTGTGTCTGATCGAGATCCAAGATTTAATTCAAGATTTTGGAAGAGTTTTCAAGAATGTTTGGGAACAAGATTGAATATGAGTACGGCTTATCACCCCCAAACGGACGGCCAAAGTGAAAGAACGATCCAGACAATCGAGGACATGTTGTGTGTTTGTGCTATTGATTTCAAAGGAAGTTGGGATGAGCATTTACCTCTCGTAGAGTTTGCTTATAACAATATTTATCATGCCAGTATTGGGATGCCACCCTATGAAGCCCTTTATGGATGCAAGTGTAGATCTCCAGTATATTGGGACGAAGTAGGAGAACGCAAAATACTTGGACCTGAATTGGTGCAGCAGACAAAGGAAGTTGTTGAAGTAATCCAGAAAAGATTGATAGCAGCACAGGACTGTCAAAGGAAATATGCTGACCAGTCAAGGAAAGACATGGAATTCGAAGAAGGAAGCTTGGTATTACTGAAAGTATCACCGTGGAAGGGAATAACGAGGTTTGAAAAGAAAGGAAAGTTGAGCCCAAGATATGTTGGACCTTTTGAGATTCTAAAGCGCGTTGGCAAAGTAGCTTACGAATTGGCATTACCTCCGCACATGGAGCACATTCACAATGTTTTTCACGTATCTATGCTTAAGAAGTATAATCCAGACTCCAGGCTTGTAATAGAATATGAGCCAATAGAGCTTCAGGCAAATTTGTCATATGTAGAGAGTCCGATAGAGATTCTAGAGGAAAGAGATAAGGTATTGAGAAATAAAGTGGTAAAGCTAGTAAGAGTATTATGGAGAAACCCAAAGGTTGAAGAGTCAACCTGGGAGTTAGAAAGCGATATGAAAGAAAAGTACCCTCATTTGTTTTCTTAGGAGATTCTGAGGACAAAATCCTTTTAAGGGGGGAAGGATGTAATATCCGGGATATATCGTGTACTTATTTTTTTTGCTAATAAATAATTATTATATATGTTTAGTATCTATTCTGTGAATTAATTGTTAAGTGTTATCTATGTTTGGATATTTAAAAATAATATTAATTGAGTATTTTAATTTTTATATGTCCAAAATAAAATATAGATAATTGTCATATCTTCCTAATTATTTTTATGTTGATTTATGAATTTATAAGAATCATATGAAATTTATAAAATCTTTTTCCGAGTATTTAAAATCTATTTTATAAAAACGGGAACCAACCGACGTCATCTGTTTTTACGTTTTTGGAACCTGCAACTCTTCCGAGAACTCCTTCCTAACCTAGTTGCAATATTTCGAGCATTTTCCATGTTTAGACTTTTTCGATCCGGTGTACGGTTTGTCCTGCGCGGGTCCCGGCGTAACATTTTCGATACAATATTCGTTTCGGTAAATCAATAAAACTCGTATTTTCGATAAACGGGAGCTTTTTATTAAACTATTACAATTATCACCTCGTAATACGTGTAACCAGGCGCTGAGACCAAGACCGCAGTACAAATTGTACTGATCTGGATAATTATCCCGAAAACCGATACCGTTTGGATCAGCTTTTATAAATAAATGTACCATTTTATATCCGGAATGATCCAACGAGATACTAATTTTCCGTAAATATAAATAGCCTTTTCCCTTATTTTATTTCGTATAATCTTTCAAGAATCAAACAGCAAAATGAAGGTGTTATTGATCTCTGTTTTCAAAGCTCAAGTACTCAATCCAAAGGTCTTGAAGTGTTCTATCAGATTCTGTGTTCCAAATCACTGCAGAAATCAAGGTTTATTTTCTGAAAATTATTTATTTTCGAATTATTTTTATTAAAAATATGAATTTTTGTTCGGATGATTGTTTGTATGATTTGATTATTGCATGTTGTAGAGCTTGTTTTCCTGATGATTTTCATATGTCATACGTCTGATTTGGAGTTCAATAACATGTTCAAAATTGGGTTTGATTTTCGAATTTTGAAATTAGGGTTTATAACCCGTATGAATGTTCTTAATTGAAATTTGGGGGTTTCTTATTTCGGGATAGATAGATGTTGTGGTATAGTGGGTTGTGTTCTCTGTGAAATTTGCAATCTATTCGTACAAGTTTCACAAATCAACGAGGTCTGTAGAGAAGGGAGTTGTCATTTGAAGTTTACGTCGAGTTCGCCGGAAACCGGCGAACTTCTCGGCCAAATTCCGGCCAACTCAGGGACTGTTAGGTCGAATTGATGGCTTGGTTATGTTCCTGGTGATTTGTAGATATGATCTGGAGGTGGTGGTGGCCTGACATCCCTGGATCGTCTTCTCCGGCGAGACAGGGCATTTTCCGGCGACCCCCCTATAAAATTACAGTTTGGTACCTGGACTTTTGGGGACGATGCAGTTTGGTCCCTGAAATTTCCAGAGTTTGCAAATTTAGGATTCCTGTTTTAAAAATATTCAAAAATCATATTTCCTATTTATTTTTATTATAAAAATTCATTTTTAATTTTTGAAAATTCTAAAAATTATTATTTTAATTTCAAAAATTATTTTTAATTCAAAAATAAATCTGAATTAATTAGTTAATTAATTTTAGTTAATTTTTAATTGATTAATTGGTCAATTAATTCGAAAATTAATTGATTAATTGACTTAATTAATTATTTATTGATTTTAATTAATTATTTAATTAGATTTAATTATTTAAAAATGATTTAAAAATTCCGAAAAATAGTTTCGAGCTTTAAAATATTATTTAAAATTGTTTTCAAGTCTCGATAATTATTACAAAATTGTTTCGAAGCCAGAATTGGCCAACCGAACCCTGTTTGTTTCTCCAAAATTGATCCAACGACCCGTTTTAATTCTGAAATATGTTTTAAAAATCATTCTAAGTACCCGAAAGCTTGTTTATGACCCGAGACTTCTTTATAATGGATATATCATTGATCGTGTGACGTGTTATGTGTTATATGTGACTTGTTGGTTGACTATCGGTCTGTGTATTCGATGTTTACTTGTTTATTACGTAACTTTCAATCTGTTAATCGGATTTGGGTGAAACGAAGGGTAGATAGAAATATGTGTTGAATAGAATCGTATGAGTTGAATATTGATAGATGCTTATGATATGTGAGCAGAAGAGGCAAGACGTAGGAAAGGGAAACAGGTAGTTAAGGAGTAAGACGGCTGTGATTGGAAGCGAGTGCAGTGTAGTAAGCTAATACCAGACAAGTGTTCTGAACTTTCTCGAGGTATTATAGTGATTGATAGTCCTGTTTTATATTGCAAGTGCTTTGAAGCACTGAACCCTAACCATGATTCCAGTTATTGATCTTGAGCCGTAAACCTGATTCTTTCTAGACCATTGCTTGTTGTATACCCAAATACGAACCACAAATATGCGATCCTACTCCACAAATACATAAAAACTAAATACCAAACACTGAATCGAATTACCTACATACTCAAACCATTGTATCTTATGCTTTGAAAGACCAAATCCTTGAAACCCTGAAATGTTGATTCCTTTGTTATCCAATTCTTTCATTACCTATCATCCAAGCTTTGAAAATGCCATATTAATCCTTGTTAGGAATATGTGTATTAGTTTGATGATAAGTTAAACAAAACACTTAAGTAGAAATCTAGTGTTTGTAGCCTCAATGGATAAGACCATTTTGGCTATCCGTTGAAAGAGTAGCTTTACTTAGAAATAAGTTTAGTATTGTAGCACATTTCATTCTCTGTATTTAAGTTGTAATTCTTAAATGTTGTGGGAAATTATCAGTCATGTTGACTACTAGTAGATATGCAAATAGGAAGGCTAATTGTAAATATTTCATGCCTTGTAATTTTATATAAGTGAAGTAGTATCAACTGATATTAAAGGCCTTCAACGGATGAGAAACAAAGCTTCAACGGATGTCTATAAAGCTTCAACGGATAACATCCATCAACGGATGAGTGCTTTAACGGATAAAGCTTCAACTGCTAATGCATCAACGAATAAAGCTTCAACGGATAAAGCATCAATGGATGAAAGCTTCAACGGATGCTTAGTTCAATAGTAGTTGATAGTGACAATTCATAAGCTGACAGAGGCACATGGGTTGACATAGACAAAATGGAATGTGGCAGCCTCTAGGAAGAATCAAGAAAATGCAGCATTTCCATTCTGGTGCAAACAAGGAAGTATTCAAAGATTCACAGCTAAACCTAAATTGCATTGGATAGAGAAATGAAGAAGAAACATGTGAAGAATCTTTTAATTATATTTTACAATTTTGTCTTCACTTTTAAACTTGGTGATATATAAACCAAGTAGCAACTAGTAATTAGATTGTGAATTTTCCAGAGCTGTTTAGAAAAATCCTGAGAGAAAATCATCTAGTTTGTACTAGGACGCAGCTATGATTTAATTCTTTGAATCACAGATTTTCTGAAATAACACATCTCTGGTGGAATAACAAATCCACCAGAAAAGTTTTTAATTTCTTTGTGTTCTTTACATTTGTGTTTGAATATATATCTGTCTGTATTACATTCAAGCAATTCACACACATTTGTTCATTAAAACACTTAGCCTTAGAAACTGCTCAAAACTTGAAAAAGTTTTGAGATTTACATTCAACCCCCCCCCCCTTCTGTAAATCTCATTGTTAGTCCACTGGGAATAACAATTGGTATCAGAGCAAGCTCTTAACTTACAAAGAGTTTAAAGATCTATTCTTCTAACATCATGAGTGTACAGAAGACTCCTCCTGCTACCATCATAAGTAGGAAGGATATTGGTATAAAGATTCCAGTCCTGGAAAGAGATAACTATCATCACTGGAAAGTGAAGATGCATTTACATCTACTCTCTCAAGATGAAAGCTACATCAACTGCATTGAAAATGGCCCTCACATCCCTCACAAGGTGGCCACAGCTGCTACTGCGATAGTTGTTGTTGGATAGTTCATTCCCAAGCCAAGAGCAGAATGGACTATTGAAGATATTGAAGAGATTCGCAAGGACAAGAAAGCCATGAACATTCTGTTTAATGGCTTAGATCAAGATATGTTTGACAATGTCATTAATAGCCAAACTGCAAATGAAGTTTGGGATACTGTGCAACTCATCTGTGAAGGTACTGAGCAGGTTAGAGAGAAAAAAATGCAGCTCCTCATTCAACAGTATGAATATTTTCATTCTGAAGAAGGAGAATCATTGAATAATACCTTCAACAGATTTCAGAAACTGTTGAATGGATTAAAGCTGTATGGTAGAGTGTACCAAGTCAAGGACTCCAATTTAAAATTTCTGAGGTCTCTACCAAAGGAATGGAAACCTATGACTGTTTCTCTAAGAAATTCTCAAGATTATAAGGACTTCACACTTGAAAGATTATATGGAATTTTGAAGACCTATGAACTTGAGATGGAGCAAGATGAGCTGTTGGAAAAGGGAAAGAGAAAAGGAGGATCAGTTGCACTTGTAGCTGATAATGAGAAGATTGAAGCCAGGAATGAGGAAAAGACAATGCCAAGTCTCAAAATTGGCACAAGCAAATCAAAATCAAGCAAGGGAAAGGAGCAAGTAGCTGAGGATGAAGACAATTCCAGTCAAGATGACTCTGATGATGTTGATGAACATCTGGTTTTTCTGTCCAGGAGGTTTGCAAAGATGAAATTCAGGAAAAATGCAAAATTCACTAAGTGAAACAAGAACATGGTGGACAAATCTAAGTTCAAATGTTTTAACCGTGGCTTAAGTGGACACTTTGCAAATGAGTGCAGAAAGCCATCCTCTGATAAGAAGAAATTTGAGCAAGTTGATTATAAAAAGAAATATTTCGATTTGCTCAAACAAAAGGAAAAAGCTTTTCTGACTCAAGATGATTGGGCAGCAGATGGAGCCAATGAAGATGATGATATGGAATATGTCAACCTAGCCCTGATGGCTAATTCTGATGAAAATGAAACTAGTTCATCAAGCAACCAGGTAATTACTACTGATCTCTCTCAGCTTTCTAAGATTGAATGCAATGAAGCCATAAATGATATGTCCAATGAATTATATCATTTGCGTGTTTCCCTTAAATCACTAGCTAAAGAAAACACAAGAATCAAAGAGAATAATTTGTTTTTAAGTGATAGGAATACTGTGTTAGAGGATCAGGTAATTGAGCTTGAAAAGATTAAAATTAAATGCTTGACTGTTGAGAGTGAACTAGAAGAAGCTGTTAAGAAAGTAGAAATTCTTTCTAAACAGTTAGAAAGTGAGCAAGAGGTAATCAAGGCCTGGAAAACATCTAGGGATGTTAGTGCTCAGATTGTCAAGGTTCAGGGAATTGAATCATTCTGTGAGAATGCCTGGAAGAAAAACAAAAAGGAGTTAGAATTAATTGATGGATTGTCAACGGATGTGGAATCAACGGATGATGAAAGTTATCCGTTGAAGGAAGAAAAAGAGCATCCGTCGAAGGCTCATCAATTAAAACAGGCAAATGATTCTAAAAAGAAAAATTTTAATAAGAAGGTTGGTTCAACTTTCAAGAAATTTGTCAAAGAAAGAGCTAGCACATCCAAAGATGCCAGTAAGGTGAATATAGGACACATGACTTTAGATCAGTTGAAAAATAGGCTTAAGTTGGTTGAGGATAAAAAGGAAACTAAAAGAAAATCTAATAGAAATGGGAAGGTAGGGATTAACAAACACAACAATTACACACCTGATAAGTATGCTCCTAGAAAAAGCTGTGTGCATTGTAAAAGTGTTAATCATCTATCTGATAACTGTAAATCTATTAAGAATGCTCCCATGCCTTTAACTCCCTCCATACCTAACATGTCTATGTCACCTCTACATGCTATGCCTGTTATGTCTCATCAGAATCCTCATGCATATTTTGCAAACATGCCATATGTTAACAATCCTTATTTTACTGCATTTAGTATGCCTCAGATGCCATACAACATGCCTATGTGGAATAATATGTTTGCACAATCTATGCCTTATCAAATTCAACCAAATGTGCTAAATGATTCTGTGACTAACCCTACACTTCAACCAACTACATCTGAGACCAAGGTTGACCCAAAGTTACCTAAGTCAAAAGATGCAGGAGGAATGAAGTCCAGGAAAAAGACTAACAAGGCTGGACCCAAGGAAACTTGGGTACCAAAATCAACTTGATTGATTTTGTTGTGTGCAGGGAAAAAGAAGGAATCTATGGTACTTGGACAATGGTTGTTCAAGACACATGACAGGAGATTTCACCCTGCTCACAGAGTTCAAGGAGAAAGCTGGCCCTAGCATAACCTTTGGAGATGACAACAAAGGGTTCACTATGGGATATGGCTTGATTTCAAAAGAAAATGTCATCATTGATGAAGTTGCATTAGTTGATGGTCTCAAACACAATCTATTGAGCATCAGTCAACTATGTGACAGAGGGAATACTGTTTCCTTCAATTCTGAAGCCTGTGTTGTCATAAGTAAGAAGGACAACAAAGTGGTTCTAACTGGAGTTAGAAAAGGGAATGTGTACTTAGCTGACTTCAACTCTACAGATTCAGAATCAATTACTTGTCTTCTCAGCAATGCAAGTCCAGATGAAAGTTGGCTATGGCACAAAAAGCTGTCCCATTTGAATTTCAAGATAATGAATGATCTAGTAAAAAAGGACTTAGTTAGAGGAATGCCTCTAGTGGAATTCACAAGGGATGGTTTGTGTGATGCTTGTCAGAAAGAAAAGTAAAAGAAAGCATCATTTAGTAAGAAGCTTGAATCAGCAATTGATGAACCATTACAACTGCTACACATGGATCTTTTTGGACCAATCAATGTATTGTCAATTTCAAGGAAAAGATATTGCCTAGTGATTGTAGATGATTTCTCAAAGTTTTCATGGGCTTATTTTCTTGGATCAAATGATGAAGCTAGTGAAATCATTATCAATCATATCAAGCAAGTCAACAATCATCCAGATTTCAAAGCAAGGAATATCAGGAGTGACAATGGAACTGAGTTCAAGAATTCAACCATGAAGTTGTTTTAGTGAAGAAAATGGGATCATGCATGAGTTCCCAGCTCCAAGGACTCCACAAAAAAATGGTGTGGTGGAAAGGAAGAACAGACCACTAATTGAAGCTGCAAGAACAATGCTTGAAGAGTCAAAACTCCCAACATACTTTTGGGCTGAGGCTGTTAACTGTGCATGTTACACTTAGAATATTTCTCTAATTAATCAGGCAAAAGGCATGACTCCCTATCAATTGTTCAAGAGAAGAAAACCAACTTTAAACTTTCTGCATGTCTTTGGTTGTAAATGCTACATTCTAAGGAATCAACCTGATCACAAAGGGAAGTTTGATGCAAAGGCTGATGAAGGAATATTTGTTGGTTATTCTGCTGGAAAATCATATAGGGTCTATAATCTAAGAACCAACACTGTCATGGAATCTGTGCATGTTGTGTTTGATGATAAAAAGATTGATGGACTAACAGATGAGGGACATCATGAAGGACTCAAATTTGACAACATTGAGATATATTGTGATGATAGTGAAGATGAGAATGATGAGAATGATGGAGAAGGCACCTCAAAAAGAATTCAAAATCTGCCTTTGGATAATGCACAGAATGCTGCATCCGTTGAAAGACAAAGTGCATCATCCGTTGAAGTTCATAATGAAGCATCTGTTGATCACAGTCTGTCAACGGATAATCATTTCACTTCATCAGTTGACAGAGTTCCCATTTCCTTTCAAAGGATCAGCAACTCAGGGGGAGTTTCAACCAATCAACATTCTATCTCACATCATGACAATACTGAGGCAACCTCATCTAGAGCTAATCTACCACCTCAAAGGAAATGGATCAAGAATCACCCTTTTGAATTGATCATTGGTGATGCTACATCTAAAGTGCAAACTAGAAGGGCTACTCAAGATGAATGTCTGTATAGTAGCTTTCATCACAGGAGGAACCTAAGAGAGTGGAAGAAGCTCTATTGGATCCAGATTGGATTTTAGCAATGCAAGAGGAGCTAAACCAATTTGAAAGGAACAAAGTATGGAAGCTGGTACCCAAGCCAAAGAATAAGAGTTCTATTGACACGAAATGGGTATTCAGAAACAAGATGGATGAAAATGGCATTGTCATAAGGAATAAATCCAGATTGGTTGCTAAAGACTACTCTCAACAAGAGGGAATAGATTTTGATGAGACATTTGCTCCAGTTGCCAGACTTGAAGCCATCAGAATCTTTCTAGCCTATGCAGCCCATGCCAATTTCAAGGTCTATCAAATGGATGTCAAGAGTGCATTTCTAAATGGAGAATTGGAGGAAGAAGTTTATGTAAGCCAACCTCCAGGATTTGAAGATCCAAATTTTCCAGACTATGTGTATTATCTGTTGAAAGCACTCTATGGACTAAAGCAAGCACCTAGAGTCTGGTATGAGACTTTGTCAAAATTTCTGCTAGATAATTACTTCATAAGAGGTACTGTTGACAAAACTCTTTTCTTTAGAAATGTTAATGGCTCTACAATACTTGTTCAAATTTATGTAGATGATATTATATTTGGTTCTACAGATGATAAGCTTTGTAAAAAGTTTGCTAAGTTAATGCAAAGTAAATATGAAATGAGCATGATGGGAGAGCTAACTTATTTTATTGGTTTACAAGTTAAACAAGTTAGTGATGGAATTTTCATTAGTCAAACTAAATATATTTATGACCTTTTAAAGTAATTTGACTTAATGGATTGTTCATCTGCAAAAACTCCCATGGCCACTTCCACCAAGCTTGAATTAAACAAGACTGAAAAGTCTGTGGATATTACAAGTTATAGAGGCGTGGTTGGCTCACTTCTATATTTAACTGCTAGTAGACCTGATATAATGTTTTCTACATGTCTCTGTGCTAGATTTTAAGCTGACCCTAAAGAGTCTCACTTAGTGGCTATTAAAAGGATTTTCAGATATCTCAAAGGGACTCCAAATCTAGGAATTTGGTACCCTAGAGAGTCTGGTTTTGATCTAATTGGCTACTCAGATGCAGATTATGCAGGTTGCAAAATAGACAGGAAAAGTACAACTGGCACCTGTCAATTTCTAGGGAATAAGCTTATGTCATGGTTCAGCAAGAAGCAAAATTCTGTTTCTACATCAACAGCTGAAGCTGAATACATTGCTGCTGGTAGTTGCTGTGCACAAATACTATGGATGAGGAATCAACTATTTGACTATGGACTAACTGTTGACAAAATTCCTATATTCTGTGATAACACAAGTGCCATTGCCATTACTGAAAATCCAGTGCAGCATTCAAGAACCAAGCACATTGACATCAAGTACCACTTCATAAGGGAACATGTGATGAAAGGTACAGTGGAACTTCATTTTGTTCCAAGTGAAAAGCAGATTGCAGACATATTTACCAAGCCACTTGATGAATCAACATTCACAAGATTAACAAGTGAGCTAGGTATGCATAATTATTCATAAATTTATGTCCTCATTATAATCTACTTTGAAGCCTGAAATGAATTTGTTTCAAGAACAAAGTTGGCTTTAAGTAAAGATTATTCTATCAATGGATATTCCCTATCCGTTGAAAGCCAAAATTGTCTATCAATGGATGTTCATTATCCGTTGAAAGACAAATACATTTCTGGTAATTTTATCCTTCAACGGATAAAAGCAGTGTTAATCTTCAACGGATAACTATTTACCTCATCCGTTGAAGTGTCACATCAGTTACTTTAAGTGAGTCACATCCGTTGATTCGTTTACTTAACCGTTGATACATATATACACAGTTGTATGTATTTGTATTAAAGGCAGTTTTCAGAATTTCTACAGTTTTCTTTATTCTCAAACGGCTGTAATTTACTTAAAAGTATTATTTAATCATTTTATTTACGTTTTAATTCAAGAAAGTATAAAAGCCCCTCGAATTCTTATTTTCACTTTACGCTTTCTTGCAATTTTTACTCTCTTTCTCTCCCAAAACTCTCAATCTTTTCTCTGTAACCTCTACTCACAACAATGGCACCAGTAGTCAAGATTATGTCCCAATCTGGATTTGTTTATGAAAAGAACAATTTCGTAGCTTTGGTGGAAAAGAATGAAGTCCACTCAGATTATCACGAGATGATGGATTTCATCAAGAACTGCAAACTAAGCTATGCAATGCTGGAAGCCCCAACTATCTATTATGAGGTAATTGAAGAGATTTGGACAACTGCAGAGTTCAACTCCACATATATGACCATTGCTTTCTCTCTCAAAGGTAATGATTACTGTATTAACTGTGATGATATACAGTCTTGCTTTAAGCTACCTGAGAATAATGCCATGACACCACACACTAATAATGATGTATCTGCTATATTAGATTCCACAGGCTATTCTTTTGATTCTGCTAGTTTAGGGAACATTAGAAGAAAGGGCCTTAGGAAAGAATGGAGTTTTCTTGGAGATGCCTTTATCAAGGTTTTCTCTGGGAAGATTAGCAATTTTGATGCCATAACTTCATCTCTTGTTAATATGCTCTATATGCTAGTTTTTGATAGGTACTTTAATTTTAGCAACTATGTCATGCTAGAATTAGGTTCCAGGTTAGGTAACAAAGCTAATAGACCTCATAACATCTACTATGCTAGATTCTTTATGTTATTGGCTAACCCTGTTGCTAAAGGTTTGGTCATAACTAATGAGAGCAATAAACTCAAATGCTGGGCACAAGAGAAAAGGGTCCTTGTAGACCTTGTGAGAATTAACCTCAACAGCCAGGTGCCATTGGTATATTTGCCAATAATGAATGCACCTCAGGTAAGTGAGGTAAATACTTCTGCAACTCCTACTTCTTCCAACCCCATTATTTCTTTGTCTTCTAGTGTGGCAATGGAATCCGTGTCCTTGTCCTAACAGATTCCTACCAAAGCCACCAAAACTAAAATTCCAAAACATAAGTCAAAGAAAACCACCTCTGTTGTTTCTCAAAAGAAAATAGTTGTAACAACTACCATAAACCCTGAAGGGAGTGAACAGGGTGTGAGTGGTGAGGGGAGGGGTGAACATCAAGAAACCCCCAGGATAAGGTGGGAGAGGTGAGTGGTAGCCTAGCCAGCCAAGCCACAGTTTCTCAAAAGACTGTGGTGGTTCAAAAGGAGTCAAACACATCCCTAGTTGCATCCTCCCAAAAGGATGTAGCTATTGAAAATAGTCCCCAACCAGGGACACATAACAAAAGAGGGAGGGACACTGAAGCCACACATTCACCTATCAAAGCCTTTTCAAGAAGAAAGAAGGCTAAAACCCTAGTTTCAACAAAGGGGCACCCACTACACAGATACATCCACCTATATCTTTGCCTTCTCAAATTCAGCTTGATGTGGCTCCAGCAAATGTGGAGTCACAGCCCCATTCTCTCATAATAGACACACATCAATCACCAAATTCTCCATCACCATCTCTGGATGTGGATATGATATTCACATCAATTCCTGATTCTCCCTCTTTAAAACTCAGGGAGGAGCCCCACTCAAATCCTGGTGATCATCATCTTTTAGATGATTTGTTGGATCATCAGCCAATTCTTTCAGACTTAGTTGAAGAATCTGTGTCACCTCATCTAAAATCAATTCACACAGATTCAACAATTATGTCACTTTCAATATCTACATCTTTTCCTTCTTCAACGGATATCTCTCATCCATTGACAAGTGGTTGTTCTTCGACGGATAAGCTTAACAGCAGTTATCCGTTGATATCATCAGTTCCTACTTCAACGGATACTCCCTATCCGTTGATGGTCTCTACACATACAACTGAAGCTATTCCAAGTGTAGAAGACATGGTTACTGTACAATCACTTCTAGGATTGAGGGAAGGGAGTGATAATTTGAGTGAGAGGCTGGGTTGCTCCCAGGCAAAAGGAGAGGTTGAGAGTCAAAATATGCATGCTATTTCTTCCAGCATGGCAAAAGTGAGTGAGAGGAGTGCCACCTTAGTAGGTGAGAGGGAGGGTGTGAGGGTGTGTGTGAGCCAGGGGGAGCCCCTGATGCAAGAATATAGAGAAAATGAGAGAAAAGCAGGTACAGAAGCTATAAGGGTGGATCCAGCCATTGCTAGTGAGTCAATAATTGTGGATGATGCTGAAAAGGGAAGACAATTTCAGCAACATTACAAAGATGAAATTGATAACATTTCCTTGGATGCTGACACTTTTACTCATCCTGTTTCAGCCTATCAACTGTTGGCTGCTCAGGGCAATGTGGAGGCAGAGCAGACTTTGAACATAGTGCATACTTCAGAATCTCTTCAAAGAGATAAAGCTGTTGTTAATAGGATGCCTTCTCAAGCTGGTGAGCCATCTGAAGAATTTGAAGTAAATTCTAATGATGATGACTCTCTTTCTTTGGATAGAAGCATGAACTTAGGGTGAGATGCAGGCCCAAGTTCTGTTCCAAATCTACCTGAATGGGCATGGACAAAGAAATCTACACCAGGACAATTTGGTGTAGCTTTGGTCAAGCAGGTTATGGCAATTTAAAAAGCCCTTCAGGACACTTCAGATGCTGGTACCAAGGCTATTCTTCAAGCTCATCTAGACTCTCTGCATCTCTTGCAGTTGCAGCACATCAGACAGAATTTGAGTGTGGATGAACTCAAAAAGGATATTGCTGACTTGAAATCCTACAATTCTGAGAAGTTGGATTCAGTCATGCCTTATGGTACAATGCAAGATTTGTTGCTGAGATTGAGGAGAGAATCTGATGCTGACAAGAGGCTGGCCAAGTTGGAAAACAGAGTTCAAGTCATTGAAAACTCTATGGTCACCATTCTTCAAAATCAATAATCTCAGACAAGTCTACTATTGCAGCTGGCAAAAGCACAAGGCTTGACCCCTACCCTTGATGATAACAAAAAGGGGGAGAATAAAGGGGAAAGGGAAGAAGAGCCATCAATAAAAGTTCAAATATCTAAAGTGCTAGTTCCTGCCATCACCACTTCTCCAACACTTCAAACCAAAGGAAAGCTTGATGGAATTGATCTAATCCAGATAGCAGCAGCTGAGATGAAAGTCAAAGAGCAAAGGAGGAAAATTGATGAAATGATGCAACAAATTTTTGGTTCTACTACTTCAAAATCACAATCTGTGAAGTATAACACAAAGGTGTTATGGAGCTCAAGCCAGTAAGGAGGAATAAGGTTGGAGAGACTTCTTCCAAGAATCTGAAACCTATGGTTCTCAAGCCCAATAACAGATCCAACGAGGACTCTACAAAGAACCCTCTAAGCATTGCTCAGTTGAAAGGAGTGGATTTTTCTCTTCCAAAGCCTGATAAAGACAAGGTTTTGGGTGGTAATATCATGAAGCACAAGGAGACCAAGGATGTGGTTGAAAGAATGAACATGGCTATTATCTTTAGAGAGGGAAAAAGTATTTGTGTGATACAAGAACATCCCAAATTCTCAATAGCCAAGAGGGAAGAAGCCAGAAGGTTGAAAGAAGAAGCTAAGAAGCTAAAGGCTGATAAAGAGCACAAGCAAAGCTTGAAAAATAGCTAAAGTCAAGTTAAGCTGAAGAAAAGAAAGAAATTGAAGACAAGGGTGAAGATGTAGGTATGGGGAACATGTTTAGTGATGATGTGGAAGAAAGAAGTAATGAAAGAAAGGAATGGAAGAAAGGGAACAGAAAGAAGACCAATGCAAAAAGGAAGATTGCAGATGAAACTGAAGAAACTCAATCAAAATCCAAACCACTACCTTCTATTCCGGAACCCATTGTGCCTGACCCCTTCATAAACATCCATGGTGAAACAATCACTCCTAAGGAGGAACCAATTGATTGAGACACCATCAAATTTCCCACTTTCTTAACCACTTCTCCACCATCAAAGAAACAGAAAAGAAAAATCAAATCAACACCTCCTCTAACCTCAATCAAATTCACTCAAAAGCCTAAGCCTAAGCCACAAGCCTCAAAGGATGATTATGTTCACATTTGTGACATAAAGGAATTTACAGACATTGAACTCTATCTGGATGAGATGGAGGAAGTAAGGGGAATAGATGCCTATAGACAGCTTCCAGAAAGACTAGTGTTCAAATATAAAGGAAATGGGGAAAGGACTTGGCCTCTTTAAAAAATTCTGAATGAAGCCTATTCTACCTTGGTTAGAGTCTACTCAGCTATAAAATGCCATATTAATCCTTTTTAGGAATATGTGTATTAGTTTGATGATAACTTAAACAAAACACTTAAGTAGAAATCTAGTGTTTGTAGCCTCAACGGATAAGACCATTTTGGCTATCTGTTGAAGGAGTAGCTTTACTTAGAAATAAGTTTAGTATTGTAGCACATTTCATTCTCTGTATTTAAGTTGTAATTCTTAAATGTTGTGGGAAATTATCAGTCATGTTGACTACTAGTAGATATGCAAATAGGAAGGCTAATTGTAAATATTTCATGCCTTGTAATTTTGTATAAGTAAAGTAGTATCAACTGATATTAAAGGCCTTCAACAGATGAGAAACAAAGCTTCAACGGATGTCTATAAAGCTTCAACGGATAACATCCATCAACGGATGAGTGCTTCAACGGATAAAGCTTCAACTGCTAATGCATCAACGGATAAAGCTTCAACAGATAAAGCATCAGTGGATGAAAGCTTCAACGGATGCTTAGTTCAATAGCAGTTGATAGTGACAATTCATAAGCTGACAGAGGCACATGGGTTGACAGAGACAAAATGGAATGTGGCAGCCTCTAGGAGGAATCAAAAAAATGCAGCATTTCCATTCTGGTGCAAACAAGGAAGTATTCAAAGATTCACAGCTAAACCTAAATTGCATTGGATAGAGAAATGAAGAAGAAACATGTGAAGAATCTTTTAATTGTATTTTACAGTTTTGTCTTCACTTGTAAACTTGGTGATATATAAACCAAGTAGCAGCTAGTAATTAGATTGTGAATTTTCCAAAGCTGTTTAGAAAAATCCTGAGAGAAAATCATCTAGTTTGTACTAGGACGCAGCTGTGATTTAATTCTTTGAATCATAGATTTTCTGAAATAACACATCTCTGGTGGAACAACAAATCCACCAGAAAAGTTTTTAAGTTCTTTGTGTTCTTTACATTTGTGTTTGAATATATATCTGTCCGTATTAGCTTCAAGCAATTCACACACATTTGTTCATTAAAACACTTAGCCTTAGAAACTGCTCAAAACTTGAAAAAGTTTTGAGATTTACATTCAACCCCCCCTTCTGTAAATCTCATTGTTAGTCCACTGGGAATAACAATTGGTATCAGAGCAAGCTCTTAACTTACAAAGAGTTTAAAGATCTATTCTTCTAACATCATGAGTGTACAGAAGACTCCTCCTGCTACCATCATAAGTAGGAAGGATATTGGTATAAAGATTCCAGTCCTGGAAAGAGATAACTATCATCACTAGAAAGTGAAGATGCATTTACATCTACTCTCTCAAGATGAAAGCTACATCAACTGCATTGAAAATGGCCCTCACATCCCTCACAAGGTGGCCACAGCTGCTACTGCAACAGTTGCTGTTGGACAGTTCATTCCCAAGCCAAGAGTAGAATGGACTATTGAAGATATTGAAGAGATTCGCAAGGACAAGAAAGCCATGAACATTCTGTTTAATGGCTTAGATCAAGATATGTTTGAAAATGTCATTAATAGCCAAACTGCAAAGGAAGTTTGGGATATTGTGCAACTCATCTGTGAAGGTACTGAGCAGGTTAGAGAGAACAAAATGCAGCTCCTCATTCAACAATATGAATATTTTCATTCTGAAGAAGGAGAATCATTGAATGATACCTTCAACAGATTTCAGAAACTATTGAATGGATTAAAGCTGTATGGTAGAGTGTACCAAGTCAAGGACTCCAATTTAAAATTTCTGAGGTCTCTACCAAAGGAATGGAAACCTATGACTGTTTCTCTAAGAAATTCTCAAGATTATAAGGACTTCACACTTGAAAGATTATATGGAATTTTGAAGACCTATGAACTTGAGATGGAGCAAGAAGAGCTGTTGGAAAAGGGAAAGAGAAAAGGAGGATCAGTTGCACTTGTAGCTGACAATGAGAAGATTGAAGCCAGGAATTAGGAAAAGACAATGCCAAGTCTCAAAATTGGCACAAGCAAATCAGAATCAAGCAAGGGAAAGGAGCAAGTAGCTGAGGATGAAGACAATTCCAGTCAAGATGACTCTGATGATGTTGATGAACATATGGATTTTCTGTCCAGAAGGTTTGCAAAGATGAAATTCAGGAAAAATGCAAAATTCACTAAGTCAAACAAGAACATGATGGACAAATCTAAGTTCAAATGTTTTAACTGTGGCTTAAGTGGACACTTTGCAAATGAGTGCAGAAAGCCATCCTCTGATAAGAAGAAATTTGAGCAAGTTGATTACAAAAAGAAATATTTCGATTTACTCAAACAAAAGGAAAGAGCTTTTCTGACTCAAGATGATTGGGCAGCAGTTGGAGCCAATGAAGATGATGATATGGAATATGTCAACCTAGCCCTGATTAGCTTTAAATTTCAATTTGTGTTTGAATATATATCTGTCTGTATTAGCTTCAAGCAATTCATACACATTTATTCATTAAAATACTTAGCCTTAGAAACTGCTCAAAACTTGAAAAAGTTTTGAGATTTACATTCAACCCCCCTTCTCTAAATCTCATTGTTAGTCCACTGGGAACAACAATCCTTATGAAGATTGAACCCTTTCATTACTGAGCGTTCAATGTTGTTAATATTTTTGTTCATTGCTTTAAATTGTTATTTTGTTATTACGTTAGAATTGGATTATTTTTATAAAATTGTGGACCAGATTCGTGGTCAGACCATATAATGGTCAAGTCAGGCCAATGTGTGCCTTGGATCCAGTAGTTAGAGCAGTGTTGTGTGCTTTGCTCGGGGTTAGTGCGTGACTGATCAGCAGCCTAACCTTAGTTTTTAAAATGAAAATATAATATCCAATTCTAAATCATAATCCATTGTTCATCTGTTATCATAACCATATTCACCTGATGATCATTATTCTCAATTTTGTCATTGTGACTTGCTGAGCTAGTTAGCTCATTTGTGCGATGTTGTTTATGTTCTTTTCCAGTTAAAAAGGAACCAGTTGGTAGCGAGGATCCCCAGTCCAGCGCGAGAGCTAGGGGTATAGGTTGATCAAGTTGAGCTAGTAGGCTTCTTTTGGGATAATTTAAGTTTGTAAGAGATTGTAATAATGCTTAATACTCAGTTCTGAATTTAAATAGTTGGGATTTGAACGGTTTGTAATATAAGTAGATGTGTTTGGCTTGTGTGCATACTTTAACCTGTTACGGTCCGTGGTAGTTGGTAAGTAGGGTCACTGCATATTATTATTATCTTTATTATTGTTATAAGCAGGTTATAAATAAAGTGTGTGTGGACCCCAAACTTCTGACCCGGGTTTGGAGGGTGCTACAAAGCAGCTCGGAGTAGACAAAGAAAGAAGGCGAAATTGTATCGAGAAAGAATATGAGTATAGAAATAAGACCAGTAGTGTTAGTACAAGTTTCATCTTGAAAAAGACTAGATAAGTCTAAGTAGGAGAGACAGGTTAAGTCCTAAAATTAGTGAACCATTCGAGGTATTGATAAATATAGATAAAGTTATTCATGAGTTGACATTACCGTCACAACAGTGTGCATATATAGTGTGTTTAGCCTGTTAATGTTAAAGTGATAAGTATCTGATTTGAATTAAGTGAGTGATTAGGAGCCAATGGGCTCTTATCCAAGTTTGTTCTGCATATAGTGATCGATCCAAATTCTCGATCGTTAAAGGTGAGTCCTTGGAAATAAGTGTATATCTATAGTGATTATGTTTGAAATCCTCGAGTAGGAGAGTCTACTTGAAAATTAGAGTCAGATATGCTTGACGAATATCCTCACTTATTTAGTTAGACCAGATTCTGAGGACATAATCTTTTTAAAGGGGGAAGGATATAACGACTCATGTATTTTTATATAATTTAAATGTGTAATTGTGGAAATTATTAAATAAATTAAATATGTGTATTGGTTTTGACCTCTATGTGTTGTTTGATTATTGATGTGTGAATTATAATGTACCGGGTTGTTTGTGTGATTAATTATGGAGTCGCATTGGATTTTGGTCATTTTTAAAAGTGAATTTGGTGCAAATTTATTTGCGTAAATACTTGGAGTGTCTCTAAAATTGTTTTTATGATTTTATAATTACATTAATTATTTTTAGGATTTTATAAAATTGAGAAATCAATATTTTACTAAATATTTATCTTTAAATGATTTTCTGATTACTTTTATTTGTAAAATCCATATTTAATTCTAAAATTCTTCAAAAATTATGAAACTCATATTTATTTAAGTTTGGAATATTATGAGAATTTTAAAATTATTTTGGAAATTTTTGGGATTAATTTCACCCGCGCGTTGTTTCGTTTAATTGTTAAAAAGCGGGTATAAATTGCGCTCCAGAAATTATTTTAAAATTACGAAATTTATGTTTTTATAAACTTGGGGATATTTGTAACATTTTAAGTCTATTTTTGTGACTTTCTGAATTTGTTTTAAGTGTAGCTTGGTTCGCTAATTGTGAAATGCGTGTACGAGTTATGTTTCAAAAGTACTTTAAAAATTATGAAAATTCTATTTTATTGGTTTCGGGATATTTGCAAAATTTTAAGATTACTTCGGAATTGTTTCGATTAATATTTATTCGCCATATTATATCATTAAAGGGCAAGAAGCGATACAAATCGACTAGCTAGCCAGGGGGGGTTTACGTGTCAAATAATTGGAAACGTGTTGCGAGCACAAGAAAAAATAGTTGTTTAGAAAAAAAAACAAACACAACAGAAACCTTGTTCCTGCTCTTTCCTCACCATCCCATTTCGATCTCTCTCAATTTTTCTCTCGGCCACACTCTCGAATCCTCTCTGTTTCTCACCTCTCTCTCGATCCTTTCTTTTCTTTCTCCCCATATCCGTTTCTCTTTCTTCTTCTGACTCCCGGTTCTGTGCTTGGCCGCTGTGTTTCTCTCCGGTTCCGGCCACCGCCGCCGCCCCATCTCCGGTTGGTTCTAGCTGCTTAGCTTGTTTCTGTCTGATTGTATATATACACATACGTATGTATACATATGTGTTACAGTTGGGTATTAAGGTCAAACTTCTTCTTGATTCCCCTATTCTGGCTGCCTCATTCAAGTTACACGCGCGAGCGTGTTTCGTTTATGATGATTGATATTTTATTATTAATTCTGATTTTTCTGATGGATTGAAGTGATGAAACCTGAATGATTGTTTGAGATTTATTCGATTATTTCCTATAAATTCGAAGTAAATATTTAAGGTATTTACTCGAATTATTTGGTATTATCTTTCGAATAAATTTCTGTAATTATTTGGATTATATTTCGAAAGTTATAATATTTAATCAGTGAAGGTTCGCGATGGAAACCCGATTTATACGGGCACCCGCGAATCTTTGTCGCCGTCGGCGATGAGCCTCGGCGAGCCGACGGTGGACTGTGATGACCCGGTTCTGAGTCCTAATATTTTAAAATAAATAAATTAATCCGTGAAATTATCTTTGAAACGAGAATTTGATTTTACGTTAAAGTCGAGTACGTAATTTAGTTGACGAATTGTGATTGGATTAATTGTTGGGTTGAACTGGTGGTTGGGATTGTGGTGGTTGTGGATTTAATTGTTGTTGGTTTGACGTCGATTGTATTCGATGGGTAGTCCGATAAGCAAAGGAAGCGCTGCCCGATTTTCGGGAACGTACCCTGTAACATATCGGAACTACCAGTCGAATGTAAATAGTTATATAGTTATACGTTAATATTCTGTAAAATATAGCGGACAATTTGTTTCCTAAAATGATAAGTATATGTGTTCACCGAAAACGAATATTGAATCGAGATTTGAGTATATGAATCCTGTATGTTGCGTGTACTTTAGTAATGTATATAAGTACGAGTTGGGATTGTTATCGTTTAGGTACGATTGGTATCGAGGATATGTCAAGCATAACTTAGCATCTAACATAGAGTATTTCGCCCCTATATGTTCTAGTCGGGAAACCGAAAATGGACATTGGACTAAATATGACCTAGTAGGCAGTCGACGAGCTCTGTAGAGTTTCAACAGAAAAATCTGAGTGTCGAAGTCGAATCCAATGGGATCTAGTGGTGGGACGATAAAGCCTGAGCGGTAGAGTCGGCTCAGAGTCGGTCAGTAATGGTTGTAAAGCCCTGTGAGTCAAGTACTTCCGAACTTTTCTTCAAGATATATCACAATTATTTTCGAACTATTTCATAACATGTCGCTCTTATTCAAAATAACTCTTGTTTATATTGCAAGCGCTTTAAACTATTTACCCTTGAACCCTGATTTTTCTTGATCTTGAGCCGTAAGCCTTGTTCCTTGTAAACCATCCTTTGTTGATCCTCAGATACCAAATCACACCAATATGATACCATTCCCCAAATGTATAACTACCAAACACCAAACACTGGAGCAAAAATTGTTTGAAAACACAGAAACTTTTATACTCCAACCATTCTTTATAACATCAAAGAACTATACCTGGAAAAATCAGTATTCATCCAATACCTGATCATTTTACAGACTGAAAACCATTTCTTATACATACCTTGATATACCCTTGAGATATCCATGAGTTTCTTTATGTTTTTATTCAAGTGTTTAATTATCATTGATTATGATCTTGTTTGTCGAATTATATTGTTTATCATATTGAACTGCTTTAGAATTGGATAGTTTTTCTATATATGTGGACCAGATTCGTTCAGACCATATCTAGGGTCAATTTAGGCCAATGGATGCCTTGGATCCAGTAGTTAGAGCAGTGCTGTGTGCTTTGCTCGGGGTTAGTGCGTGACTGATCAGCAGCCTAACCTTGGTTTTAAAAACTTAAAATGAATGTCCAATTCTAATGATTGTTTAGCAATAAACACGATTCCTCTTAATCATCTCGTTTGATCATTGATTAATCTCAATTATTGGCATTGTGACTTGCTGAGCTAGTTAGCTCACTCTTGCGAATCTTTTTATGTATTCTACAGTTAAGAAGGATACGGTTGATAGCAAGGTTTCCCAGTTCAATGTTCGAGCTAGGATTCCAGATTGAGGTGGATCGAGCTAGCAGGAGCTTATTGCGGTAATGAGATAGTAAGATTGTAAGAATAATTTTATTATCAGTTGTAATTTAAATTAGTCGGGATTTGGTATGATATAATAAAAGTTAAAGTTGTGGTTTGTTTTTATACTTTAACCTGTTGCGATCCGTGGTTGTGTAAAGAAGAGTCATTGCAAATAGTATCTTATATACCGGTTCATATATTGTGTATGTGTTGTGGACCCCAAACTTTTGACCCGGGTTTGGAGGGCGCCACATGATAAGGCTCAAGAATTGAAGATTCAGTCTTGCTCTTGAATGAAGATTTTCTTTGTTTTGCCTTCTGACATGAATCACGAAGGCCATCAGGAACAAATACTGATTTTGGCAGTCCTCTCACAAGATCTTTCTTGACCAGCTCATTTATATTGTTGAAATTTAAATGAGAGAGTTTCTTGTGCCAATTCCAACTTTCTTTAATTGATGCTCTACTTAACAGACAGATTGCGGAACTATCAGTACTTGTTGAAAGCTTGACTTCATAAATGTTACCATGCCTGTATCCTTTCAGAACAACTTTGCCTGTAGATTTTCTTACAACTTCACAGTGTTCTTCAAAGAAATCCACATGATAACCTATGTCACAGATTTGAGTAACACTCAGCAAATTGTGTTTAAGTCCTGAGACAAAAGCCATTTTTTCAATGATGACATTCCCAAGATTGATATTGCCATATCCCAGAGTTTTTCCCATGTTGCCATCTCCATAAGAAACACCTGGGCCAGCTTTCTCCACAAAGTCTGATAGCAGGACTTTATTTCCAGTCATATGTCCTGAACATCCACTGTCCAGAACTAGGATATTTTTCCTGTTGCCCTGCAATCACGAAGACCACTAATGATTAGTTTTATGGACCCAGACTTGCTTGGATCCTTTGGCCTTATTAAGTTTGTTAACATTTGCAGCGGATTTAGCATTAGAGTTTATGTTAACAGTTTTCTTATCAGAATTTACATTATCAGACTTTGCATCAGAACTTACACTAGAAGGAACAATGCTAACTTTTTTTAAAGAAGGTTTTATTTGATAATAATCATAGTACAAACTATGATATCCCTTACAAGTATAAATGGAATGCTATAAACTACCACAATGAAAACAAGGATTTTATGGCCTATATCTAACAGACTGACTCTTAACTCCTGACTTTGAAGGTAAGGAGTTTATGTTCTTATTCTTCTTGCAAAAAGAAGCCAGATGGTTAGAATTTCCATAGTTATAACATTTCTTTCTAGGAGCATTAGGAACAGGCTTATAATCATTGCTTTTATTTACACCTTCCTTTCCATTCCTATTTTTCCTAGGTGGTTTTACCTTGTTTACATTCTTAACATCTTTCAGCTTATGCTTAAGCTGCTTCTTTGTCATTAAGCCTATGTTAACTTCAGTTGGCTTATCCTATTTTGGTTTGTCAGAAGTTAATTTCTCTTTAACTTCTGATTTATCAATATCAGACTTTACAGCTACAAACTTAACATGATTTACCTTTGGCTTTTGTTTAACAACTATAGGCTCAATTTCTACAGTTCCTTTATCATTCTTATCATCTCCATAACCTAAGCCCTCTTTCTAATTTCCACTACTTAACAAATTCTGAGTTGTTCTGCCAGAGTTAGTCCAAGTCCTGATAATCTCTCTTTCCTTTTCTAACTCAGTTTTTAGAGATTCATTCATTTTAAGTACTTCATCCCTAACATAAAAGGCATCATCTCTATTTTTCTGAGTTTGATGGAACATAACTAACTCTTTTTCTAAATAATCATTCCTCTTTTTATAAGCAAGATTTTCAGAAGTTAATCTTTCACATGTTAAATTTTGATCTCTATAACTAATGAACATGGTTTTAAGATATCTTCTCAACTCAGTAATATCATCAGTATGAAAAGCATAAGTTGTTTGAGGTACCTTTAACTCAGCAGCTTCAGAGCTGCTTTCAGCATTTGCCATTAAGGCATAGTTCACCTCACTTTTAGAATCTCAAATGTCTGTCCAACTTTTCTTCTTTGTGACAAGAGCCTTTCCTTTGTCACTCTTCACAATCTTACAATCAGGAGATATGTGGCCTTCCTCACCACAGTTGTAGCATTTGACATTTGAGTAATCTCCTCTGTCAGACTTTCCTCCTTTGCCTTCAGATTTTCTGAAACCTTTCTTATCAGAACTTGCACCTTTCCTGAAAAATTTCTTTCCCTTTCTAAATTTCCAGTATGTAATCCTTGTGATTCCTTTCACCATAAGAGCACACAACTTCATCATCTCTTCATCATGATCAATCTCAGGTAAGCTTTCAGTTTCTGAGTCATCATCAGTATCAGAACTTGATGACTCAGTATCAGACTTTGTGATGAGAGCCTTTCCTTTGCCTTTCATTGAGACAACCACTTTCGGGGATTCCTCCTCAACTTTAAGAGCAACTGTCCTTGACTTTCTCCCATGCCTCTTGCTTCTTTGATCCATCTCAAGTTCATGAGTCTTGAGCATCCCATAAATTTCATCAAGAGTAGTTTCATCAAGAGCATAATTGTCTCTTATAGTTGTGGCCTTCAAATCCCAACTTTCAGTAAGAGCTAAAAGGAATTTGAGATTAGTATCTTCAAGATCATATTCCTTATCCACCAGTGACAGATTATTCAAGAGTTTGACAAATCTATCATATAAACCAGTCAATGACTCATCAGGTTTTGAGCCAAAGTGCTCATACTCTTGAGTGAGTATAGTCTTCCTGTTCTTCTTAATTGAATCGGTTCCCTGGCATCTTGTCTCCAAGGCATCCCATATCTCCTTTGCATCCTTAGAAATAGATGAGATATCTTCAGCTGCATATTCACTTTTCTCCTTTGGTACTGTCTGTGTTGGCTGATCTGCAACTACAACAGAGAGCTTGGTTGGCTTATGTGGTCCTTCATTGATTCTGTCAAGGTATTCTGGATTTGTAGCTTCCAAAAACATAGACATCCTCACCTTCTATATGGGATATTCAGATGATTTCAGTATGGGAACCCTAATAGTCTCATATCGATTATGGATTTGAGTCTTTGGAGGTTCTTCAGTTTTGGTGGGCTTGGTTGGAGTTTATGTTTCTTCAGACATGATTGATTTTGGATCTTAAACTGTTTGTGTGTTAACATCTTGCTCGGATACCACTTGTTAGGTCACACACACTATAGAAGGGGGTTGAATACAGTGTTTACTACAATCAAATCGAATATAAGAACTCAAGTAACAGAAAACAGATTTTATTCAACACAATAAACTCTATTACAATATGGAACTGTCCTCTCTCAGTGATGAATAATAATCTCGATTAAGATAACACATATAGTGTAAACCCTATACATGTGTTTATATACTACACAGTTACAAGATAAACTTCTAATTGATATCGAATACAATTCTGCTTCCTAATATATATCAATCAGTTATCTTTTCTTCCAAGTATTCTATTCTTCATAGAATTCTTCTTCATGCATATCTCTTCTTGTATTTGTCTAGATCTTCTTTCCTTTTAATCAGTCGCCTTCCTTATTTGAAAGTCTCCTTAAGTCCTAATATTATCTCCTGATAAATATCTCCTGATTGAAAGAGATATGTCCTAATTCCAATTATGTATGAGGATTTAGGAATAACTTTTATGTAATCTGTTTTGATTTCATTGATATTAATAAAAGACTTGTTTTGTTTTTATTGTGGGCTCTATCTATTTAAATGTTTAAATAAGATATACCACAGTTTAGAGTAAAGCTTTTTATGGATTGTGATGAGATCATAATAATGAGACCTAAAAGATGATAACTCTAAACTTAAATAGTTCCTGGTCGTAGGATTACTAACTGGTAATTAATAATTCGCAAAGATCGGTACATACTATGCTTGCTTCATTATGAAGGATGTCTGTTCTCATAGACATTTGTGTGGTGACACTATAGCTAGTATGTAGGTGCTTATTATAGAATAAGTTCACTGAACATGACTCACACAGCTGAACAACTAATGGAATTCACTCACGTGTCAGCAGTTGTTCACATAGTGATAATTGTTATTTTAAATACGACTTGCATGTCGTCAATTTTAAGAATTCAAAGTTAAGGAAATGAATCAAGGATAAGCAAGGTTCAATTTATTCTTGATTAAATGATAACAAGGTACTCAAGTTAGGGAAATCAAAACGGTTTCAAGGATCAATAGAGTATAAGGTAAACAAAGGAACGAAGGATTATTACACAAGGGTTCGTAAAGGTAATAATAACAACAGTTCATGGTATAACAAGTGATCAGAATAAGAAAAGGTTACCAAAGGGTTGGATCAATAAACTATCAATGACAAGTTCACAAGATCAATGACAAGGTATCTCAAGAATCAATAATAGGGGTACATTACTATAAAAGTTCAATACAGTACATGGCATGAACAATATCCTCTTTATAACCATTTACACAAGTAAATAGAGTTACTTGCCTGAATTCGCTTTCCTGTTTCACAAAGGTTGAACTACTGCCACCTAGTATACTTTTCCCTTTCCTAGCCAGAATGCCCTCACGCTCCGAATCTACAATAAAAACCCAAAACCTTAATTAGATTCCCACTTGACGTTCCCAGAACGCTTAACATTTCCCTTAATAACAATACGCTAATAGTATATTTATATACTCAATTATAATCACATAACACGTCCATATCATAACTCGCATACTCTAACCATATAGACTTTGAATCACGCATTACGATGCAAATACGATATATAGCATTTAATCCTTGTATTCCCAACTTTATACTTGAGTTATTATATCACTTATATAGCCTTATATCAAGACAATTCAATCTTTCCCAAACATACACATAAATCATATAATCTCTAAAAATTACGCATGCATTCACTTAGCATCAAATCAATCCCCTTTATTCCTATATTTCATTCGGCTATATCTACAAAACACAATTCAAGAATCAAACATTGACATGCAAGCATCAAAATTGCATACAAACTTGAGATTACTTATGGCGCCCTCCAAACCCGGGTCAGAAGTTTGGGGTCCACACACACACCTTAATTATAACCTGCTTATAACAATAATAAAGATAACAATAATATGCAGTGACCCTACTTACCAACTACCACGGACCGCAACAGGTTAAAGTATGCACACAAGCCAAACACATCTACTTATATTACAAACCGTTCAAATCCCAACCATTCAAACTCAAACTGAGTATTAAACATTATTACAACCTTTTACAAACTTAATTTATTCCAAAAGAAGCCTACTAGCTCAGCTTTCTCAACCTTAATCCCTAGCTCTCGCACTGGATTGGGGATCCTTGCTACAAACTGGTTCCTTTTTTAACTGGAAAGAATATAAACAACATCACACAAATGAGCTAACTAGCTCAGCAAGTCACAATGACAAAACTGAGAATAATGATCATCAAGTGAATATGGTTATGATATCAAGTGAACAGTGGATTATGATTTAGAATTGGACATTATACTTTTATTTTAAAACCAATGTTAGGCTGCTGATCAGTCACGCACTAACCCCGAGCAAAGCACACAACATTGCTCTAACTACTGGATCCAAGGCACACATTGGCCTAACTTGACCATTATATGGTCTGACCACGAATCTGGTCCACAATTTTATAAAAACAATCCAATTCTAACATAATAACAAAATGAACAATAATAAACAATAACCAGAATCATTAACAACAGTGAGTGCTTAACAATGAAAGGATTTCAATCCTTGTACGGATCTACAAGGTAACTTCAAAGCTTGGATGTTGGGTAATGAAAGAATTGGATAACAAAGGAATCAACATTTCAGGGTTTCAAAAATTTAGTCTTTCAAAGCATAAAATACATTGGGTTGAGTATATAAGTAATTCAGTCCAGTGTCTGGTATTTAGTTTGCATGTATTTGTAGAGTAGTATCGTAGATTTATGGTTTGTGTTTGGGTATACAATAATCAATGGCTTAGAAATAATAAGGTTTACGGCTCAAGAACAATAACTGGAATCAGGGTTTGGGTTTCAGTGCTTCAAAGCACTTGCAATATCAACAAGACTATCAAGTACTACAATATCTCGAGAAAGTTCAGAGCACTTGCCTGGTATTAGCTTATTACACTGCACTCGCTTCCAATCTCAACCGTCTTACTTCTCAACTACCTGTTTCCCTTTCCTACATCTTGCCTCTTCTGCTCACATATCATAAGCATCTATCAATATTCAACTCATATGATTCTATTTAATATATACTTCTATCTACCCTTCGTTTTATCCAAATCCGATTAACATATTGAAAGTTACGCGATAAACAGTAAACATCGAATATATATAGACTGACAGTCAACCAACATGTCACATATATCACATAATACGTCACATAATCAATGACATATCATTTATAAAGACATTTCGGGTCATAAATAGGCTTTCTGATATTTAAAACGATTTTTAAAACATTTTTCAGAATTAAAACGGGTCGTTGGATCAATTTCGGGATAATAAACAGGGTTCGGTTGGCCAATTCTGGCTCCGAAACAATTTTATAATAATTTTCGAGCCTTGGAAATAATTTAGAATAATATTTTAAAGCTCGAATCTATTTTTTGGAATTTTTAAATCATTTTTAAATAATTAAATCTAATTAAATAATTAACTAAAATCAATTAATAATTAATTAAGTCAATTAATCAATTAATATTCAAATTAATTGACCAATTAATCAATTAAAAATTAACTGAAATTAATTAACTAATTAATTCAGATTTATTTTTGAATTAAAAATAATTTTCGGAATTAAAATAATAATTTTTAGAAATTTTCATAAATTAAAAACGAATTTTTATAATAAAAATAAATAGGAAATATTATTTTTAAACATTTTTAAAACAGGAATCCTAAATTTGCAAAGTCTGGAAACTTCAGGGACCTAACTGTATCGTTTTTAAAACTACAGGGGCATGTTTGCAATTTTGCCAGCCCCGCCGTCGACCTCGTCGGAGTGTGGCCGGAGAACACGATTCCGGCCACCTCAGGCCACCAAACTGTCCAGATCACAACTACACTTCACCAGGAACATATTCATGCAAACAAATCATTCTAATCATTCCTGTTCTGGCCGGAAATTGGCCAAGAACATCACCGGTTTCCGGCGAAAATCGGAAAACTTCAAAATACAACTCCCTTCGATTCACTAATCCTCTGTTAACGAGTTATATACCAATCGATTGCAAATTTCATAAGGAACACAACCCACTATAAATCAACAGCTAATAACCCTTAAATCAAAAACCCCCAAATTTCAATTGAAAACATTCATACGGGTTATAAACCCTAATTTTAAAATTCGAAAATCAAACTCAAATTTGAACATGTTATTGAACTCTAAATCAGACGTATAATATATCAAAATCATCAGGAAAACAAGCTCTACAACATGCAATCATCAAATCATACAAACAATCATCCGAACAAAAATTCATATTTTTAATCAAAATAATTCGAAATTTAATTAAAATATATAAAATTAACCTTTGATTCTGCAGTAAAACAGGTTATGGAATCTGATAGAGCTCTTCAAGACCTTCAAATCTGGTACTCGAGTTTTTCAAACAAAGATCAATAACACCTTCAAAAGTTGGTTTGATTCTTGGAACAGTTTATGAATATATGATTTTTCTCTGTAAAATTATATAATTATCTGTCTGCAAATGATTTTGATACGAAATAAAATACGGTAAAAGGCTATTTATAATTACGGAAAATTAGTATCCTGTTGGATCATTCCGGATATAAAATGGTACATTTATTTATAAAAACTGATCCAAACGGTATCGGTTTTCGGGATAATTATCCAAACCAGTACAATTTGTACTGCGGTCTTGGTCTCAGCGCCTGGTTACACGTACTACGAGGTGATAATTGGGAAAGTTTAACAAAAAGCTCCCGTTTATCAAAAATACAGGTTTTATTGATTTACCGAAACAAATATTGTATCGAAAATGTTGCGCCGGGACCCGCGCAGAACAAACCGTACGCCGGATCGAAAAAGTCGAAACATGGAATATGCTCGGAATATTACATTTAGGTTATGAAGGAGTTCTCGGAAGAGTTTCGGGTTCCAAAAATGTAACAGCGGATGACGTCGATTGGTTCCCGTTTCTATAAAATAGATTTTAAATGCTCGGAATTTTTTTTTATAAATTTCATATGATTCTTATAAATCCATAAATCAACATAAAAATAATTTAGAAGATATGACAATTATCTATATTTTATTTTGGAAATATAAAAATTAAAATACTCAATTGATATTATTTTTAAATATCCAAACACAGATAACACTTAACAATTAATTCACAGAATAGATACTGAACACAGATAATATTTATTTAATAGCAAAAAAATAATTACACGATATATCCCAGATATTACATCTTTCCCCCCTTAAAAGGATTTTGTCCTCAGATTCTCCTAAGAAAACAAATGAGGGTACTTTTCTCTCATATCACTTTCTAACTCCCAGGTTGACTCTTCAATCTTTGGGTTTCTCCATAATACTCTTACTAACTTTACCACTTTATTTCTCAATACTTTTTCTCTCTCCTCTAGAATCTCTACCGGAGTCTCTACATATGACAAATCTGCCTGAAGCTCTATTGGCTCATATTCTATTATATGTCTGGAATCTGGATTGTACTTCTTAAGTATTGATACGTGAAAAACATTGTGAATGTGCTCCATGTGCGGTGGTAACGCCAACTCGTAAGCTACTTTGCCAACGCGCTTTAAGATCTCAAAAGGTCCGACATATCTTGGGCTTAGCTTCACTTTCTTTCCAAACCTCGTTAGTCCTTTCCATGGTGATACTTTCAGTAATACCAAGCTTCCTTCTTCAAATTCCATGTCTTTCCTTGACTGGTCTGCATATTTCCTCTGACGATCTTGTGCGGCTATTAATCTCTTCTGGATAATTTCAACAATTTCCTTTGTCTGCTGCATCAATTCAGGTCCAAGTATTTTGCGTTCTCCTACTTCGTCCCAATGCACTGGAGATCTGCATTTGCGTCCATAAAGGGATTCATAGGGTGGCATCTCAATACTGGCGTGATAACTGTTGTTATAAGCAAACTCTACTAGAGGTAAATGATCATCCCAACTTCCTTTAAAATCAATAGCACATACACGCAACATGTCCTCGATTGTCTGGATCGTTCTTTCACTTTGGCCATCCGTCTGGGGGTGATAGGCCGTACTCATATTCAGTCTTGTTCCCAAACATTCTTGAAAACTCTTCCAAAATCTTGAATTAAACCTTGGATCTCGATCAGATACAATAGACACAGGAACTCCATGACGAACTACAATTTTTTTCAGGTACATATGGACCAACTTGTCGAGCGAAAATCTTTCATTTATAGGCAGAAAATGAGCTGACTTGGTAAGTCTATCCACTATAACCCAAATGGCATCATGATTAGCCCTTGCCCTTGGTAATCCAACTATGAAATCCATGGTAATATGTTCCCACTTCCACTCTGGAATCTCCAATGGCTGTAGCAATCCACTTGGTCTCTGATGCTCTGCTTTAACTCTCTGACAGGTATAACATTTGCTAACCCATTCCACAATTTCCCTCTTCATATCTGGCCACCAATAATTCTCCTTTAAATCCCTGTACATTTTGGTACTCCCTGGGTGGATGGAATATCTTGAACTATGTGCCTCTTGTAAAATTTCATTCTTTAATTCCGTCACCGGTGGAATCCGAATTCTAGATGAAAACCTCAGAATACCTTGATCATCCTTTTGCGTACATAATTCTTCACCTACCAAACGATTTATATCTTGATCCATTATATCTTCCTGACATTTCTTTATTTTCTCCAATAACTACGGTTGAAAAGTCATGTTGTACACTTTTATATCCTCAGGCTTGCAAATTCTAATCTCCAATTCCAATTTCTGAAATTCCTTATATATATCTTCAGGTACGGATAACATATTTGACCTTTCCTTCCTACTTAACGCGTCTGCTACAATGTTCGCTTTACCGGGATGATAATTAATCGAGCAATCGTAATCCTTGATCAATTCTAACCATCTTCTTTGCCTCATATTAAGTTTCTTCTGTATGAATATGTAATTTAATCTTTTGTGATCCGTGAAAATCTCGCACTTTTCTCCATACAGATAATGTCTCCAAATCTTCAAAGCGAAAACTATGGCTGCTAGCTCCAAATCATGAGTATGATACTTTTGTTCGTGTGGTTTTAATTGCCTTGACGCATACACAATCACCTTTTCGTGCTGCATTAAAACACATCTTAGTCCTTTGTGAGAAGCATCGCTATAAATTACGAAATTCCCTTGATCGTCTGGAAGTGACAAAATAGGTGTCGTGATTAATCTCCGCTTCAACTCCTGAAAACTTTCTTCGCACTTGTCGTTCCATATAAACTTTTCATTCTTTCGTGTAAGCTTTGTCAATGGTGTTGCAATCCTTGAGAAATTCTGAACGAATCGTCGATAATATCCTGCCAATCCCAAGAAATTTCTTACCTCAGTGGGTGTTCTAGGTCTCTCCCAATTCGTAATTGCCTCGATCTTTGCCGGGTCCACTTTGATCCCTTTGTTACTGACTATGTGTCCTAAGAACTGAACTTCTTGTAGCCAAAACTCACACTTCGAGAATTTAGCATATAACTTCTTTTTCCTTAAAATCTCCAAAACTGTCCTCAAATGTTCCGCATGATCCTCTTCCGTCTTTGAATAAATTAAAATATCGTTTATAAACACAATAACAAACTTATTCAAATACTCCTTGAAAATTCTGTTCATCAGGTCCATAAACGCTGCCGGGGCATTGGTCAATCCAAAAGACATCACTAAAAACTCGTAATGTCCATACCTTGTTCTAAAAGCTGTCTTTGGTATATCCTCTGGCTTGATCTTTAGTTGATGATATCCCGATCTTAAATCAATTTTGGAGAAGTACTTGGCTCCCTTCAACTGGTCAAACAGATCGTCAATTCTGGGTAACGGGTACTTATTCTTGATTGTAAGCTTGTTGAGCTCCCTATAGTCGATACATAGTCTCATGCTTCCATTTTTCTTCTTGACAAATAATACCGGGGCTCTCCACGGGGATATGCTGGGTCTGATTACTCATTTCACAAATAACTCCTGCAATTGCTTCGCTAGCTCTTTCATCTCAACAGGCGCCATTCTGTACGGGGCCTTGGATACTGGTTCTGTTCCAGGTGTTAAGTCGATCGCAAATTCAATTTCTCTATCTAGAGGAAGTCCTGGTAACTCGTCGGGAAACACGTCTGGAAATTCATTCACAACTGGAATATCTTCAAGTTTTGTTGGTTCTTGACTTCTGTCAATCACATATGCCACGAAATGCTCACATCCTTGTCGTAGTAACTTCTTGGCTTGAATCATCGTTAAGAACTTCTTTACTTGTTTCTGACCCTTGAACGTTACTATTCTTTCTTCTGGCGTCTTCACCATTACCTTCTTATTTCGACAATCTATCTGGGCATCGTGCTTAGATAACCAATCCATCCCTAATATAACGTCAAATTCTCCTAACTTAAATGGTATCAAATCTACACAAAACTTACTACCAGAAATCTCAACCTCACAATTCCTATAAACTTGATTCATAGTTACACGTTCTTGATTTGCTAATTCCACAGTCATTATTTCATTTAAACACTCAACTGGACAATTTAACTTACTAACAAAATCTTGTGAAATAAACGATCGGGTTGCTCCCGAATCTATTAACACTTTGGCACATAAAGAGTTCACATTAAGCGTACCTGCCACGACATCCGTATCCTGGATAGCATCTTTCATAGACATATCAAAAACTCTAGCCCTTGGAGTCTCATTCACTGTTGGGGTAGATCCCATAATCCTCAATGCATTACTAACTGGGGTTGGTGTCTTGCAATCCCTGGCCATATGTCCTGGCTTTCCACATTTAAAGCACGTAAATCCAATGGCTGGAACCTTTACTGCTGGATTCCGGATAGGCTGATCCTTATTTGCTGGCTCTCTTGCTGGCTGATTTCGGCACTCCCTCGAATAGTGCCCTTTCTGGTTGCATTTGAAACATACCACATACAACTTATTACAAACTCCCTCATGCTTCTTCCCACATACTTGACAATCCGGAAAAGTTAGTCTCAACTGATTCGGCTGATTCGTATTAACTGGCCGGTTGCTCTGGCCTCCGTCTCCTGCATTTTGTCTCCTGAAATTAAAATTTCTCCCTGACTGAAACTTGCCTTTCTTAAGACTTGGAAACTTCCCTGGTTGTGACTGGCCCTCATTCCCTTCAAATTTCCTTTTCTTGCTTTCCTTTTCCTTCTGGAACATCTCACTCTCTGTCTCTGCGATCATAGCCTTCTGTACTACTCCTGCATAGGTATCCAATTCAAAAATGGCTACCTTCCCTCTGATCCATGGTTTCAAACCTTGCTGGAATCTTTTAGCCTTCTTCCTGTCAGTATCCACATACGACGGTACATACCTTGACAATTCCTCAAACTTACCCTCATAATCTGTTACCGACATGTTCCCTTGCTTTAATTCTAAAAACTTCAGCTCCATCTGATCCTGAACAAACTGGGGAAAGTACTTTTCTAGAAACAATTCCTTAAACCTCTCCCAAGTAATAACATCTGTACCTTCCACTGTCTTCACCATCTCCCACCAGTAGGTGGCCTCATTCTTCAGATAGTAACTTGCAAACTCAACCTTTTGTTCCTCCTTTACTTTCACTAAGGCAAATGCCTTCTCTATTTCCTTTAACCACACATTTGCTTCAATCGGCTCTAAGGAACCCTTGAATTCTGGTGGGTTTATCGCCTGAAAAGTTTTAAAGGTTACCTGGGGATTGGTCTGTCTTTGCTGTTGTTGTGCCAGGTGAACTGTTTGTTGGGCCAAGATTTGAAGAATCTGGGCTATTGCTGGGTCTATGGGTCCTGGGTTTACATTCGGGTTTGTATCATCTTGGTTGTTGTTATTGGTTTCTTTATTCTGGGTGTTGGTGCGGGTATTTCTTCTGGGAGGCATTTTCTGTAAAGAATCAAACAACTTATTTAGCTTTTTGAATTAAATCTTTTGCATAAAAGAAAAGTTTTGTAAAACAGAAATATCTCTCTTTGAAAACAGTTGTAACTAAGTAAATTGCATGCTTCTTTACAGAATATAAACAGTTATGGAAAATAGGGTACATGGTATCACAGGGTATAACTGGTGCAATAAATAAGGTAAAGTAACACAGGTACGATAAAGTAAATGACAGTAATGGAAAGAAAAAGGTACTGATATATATAGATCAAAAGTTTTGGGTAGTACAAGCGTAAAGACGCTTTAAAAGTAAAAGTAAAAAGGGTACAACAACCTACTCACTAGTCAGCATAGCTAGTCTATAAATACAACTCAAAAGTCTACTGATACACACTACACACTACTGTACATACTATATAACCATAACAACACTGCTCAGCATCTCCATCTCTGGATCTCTGACTCATGGCAAGTCTGGACCTCCAATCTCCTCAAGCTCCTCTAGAACCCACTTAGCCCACTCCACTAGGAAATCAGGGGTGATGTCCTCATATGTAGCCTCAGCAATCCTCACTGCAGCTGTCCTACGAAATACCTGTAGCCTCTCTCTGAGTCGCCTCTCACTCCCAACCTCTCTGGTACGCATAATATGTAGTAACTCCTGGATCTGACCCTGAAGGAATCGCTGCTCCATAAGGCAAGCCTCAAACTGATGATATGGGACATGATAGGAAGAGAACTGGAAAGGTACTCCTGTGACTGAATGACCAGTAAAGCCTGAATCAACAGGTGGGGGTCCTCTAACAGGTGGCCTCATGCCTGGAGGTGGAATATCCTGCAATGGTACGGGCTGCAACACAGGTGGAGGTAGAATAACCAATGCTGGTGGAATAACAGGACGTGGATCCGATGATGGCACTCCAACTAAAGGCTCTGAGTGATAAGCTGATACGGGAATAAAAGAGTCAGCCATTGCTCCAATCTGAAATGATATCGCAATATAAGAATCTCGAACCACGACGCGAATTATACTAATACCGGTTATACCGAAGCACTCAACCTCTCGACATTCTATCTTTATATTCCTTACTTCTAATCCTAACCCTCTAACCATTCCCGTCAACCTAGGCTTGTGTCAATGACTTATAACCTGTAGCTCTGATACCAAACCTGTGGCGCCCTCCAAACCCGGGTCAGAAGTTTGGGGTCCACACACACACCTTAATTATAACCTGCTTATAACAATAATAAAGATAACAATAATATGCAGTGACCCTACTTACCAACTACCACGGACCGCAACAGGTTAAAGTATGCACACAAGCCAAACACATCTACTTATATTACAAACCGTTCAAATCCCAACCATTCAAACTCAAACTGAGTATTAAACATTATTACAAACTTTTACAAACTTAATTTATTCCAAAAGAAGCCTACTAGCTCAGCTTTCTCAACCTTAATCCCTAGCTCTCGCGCTGGATTGGGGATCCTTGCTACCAACTGGTTCCTTTTTAACTGGAAAGAATATAAACAACATCGCACAAATGAGCTAACTAGCTCAGCAAGTCACAATGACAAAACTGAGAATAATGATCATCAAGTGAATATGGTTATGATATCAAGTGAACAGTGGATTATGATTTAGAATTGGACATTATACTTTTATTTTAAAACCAAGGTTAGGCTGCTGATCAGTCACGCACTAACCCCGAGCAAAGCACACATCATTACTCTAACTACTGGATACAAGGCACACATTGGCCTAACTTGACCATTATATGGTCTGACCACGAATCTGGTCCACAATTTTATAAAAACAATCCAATTCTAACATAATAACAAAATGAACAATAATAAACAATAACCAGAATCATTAACAACAATGAGTACTTAACAATGAAAGGATTTTAATCCTTGTACGGATCTACAAGGTAACTTCAAAGCTTGGATGTTGGGTAATGAAAGAATTGGATAACAAAGGAATCAACATTTCAGGGTTTCAAAGATTTGGTCTTTTAAAGCATAAAATACATTGGGTTGAGTATATAAATAATTCAGTCCAGTGTCTGGTATTTAGTCTGTATGTATTTTTAGAGTAGTATCGTACATTTGTGGTTTGTGTTTGGGTATACAATAATCAATGGCTTAGAAAGAATAAGGTTTACGGCTCAAGAACAATAACTGGAATCAGTGTTTGGGTTTCAGTGCTTCAAAGCACTTGCAATATCAACAAGACTATCAAGTACTACAATATCTCGAGAAAGTTCAGAGCACTTGCCTGGTATTAGCTTATTACACTACACTCGCTTCCAATCTCAACCGTCTTACTTCTCAACTACCTGTTTCCCTTTCCTACCTCTTGCCTCTTCTGCTCACATATCATAAGCATCTATCAATATTCAACTCATATGATTCTATTTAACATATACTTCTATCTACCCTTCATTTTATCCAAATCCGATTAATGGATTGAAAGTTACGCAATAAACAGTAAACATCGAATATATATAGACCGACAGTCAACCAACATGTCACATATATCACATAATACGTCACATAATCAATGACATATCATTTATAAAGACATTTCGGGTCATAAATAGGCTTTCTGATATTTAAAATGATTTTTAAAATATTTTTCGGAATTAAAACGGGCCGTTGGATCAATTTCGGGATAATAAACAGGGTTCGGTTGGCCAATTCTGGCTCCGAAACAATTTTATAATAATTATCGAGCCTTGAAAATAATTTAGAATAATATTTTAAAGCTCGAATCTATTTTTCTGAATTTTTAAATCATTTTAAATAATTAAATCTAATTAAATAATTAACTAAAATCAATTAATAATTAATTAAGTCAATTAATCAATTAATTTTCAAATTAATTGACAAATTAATCAATTAAAAATTAACTGAAATTAATTAACTAATTAATTCAGATTTATTTTTGAATTTAAAATAATTTTCGGAATTAAAATAATAATTTTTAGAAATTTTCAGAAATTAAAAATGAATTTTTATAATAAAAATAAATAGGAAATATGATTTTTAAACATTTTTAAAACAGGAATCCTAAATTTGCAAAGTCTGGAAACTTCAGGGACCTAACTGTATCGTTTTTAAAACTACAGGGGCCTGTTTGCAATTTTGCCAGCCCCGCCGTCGACCTCGCCGGAGTGTGGCCGGAGAACACGATTCCGGCCACCTCAGGCCACCAAGCTGTCCAGATCACAACTACACTTAACCAGGAACATATTCATGCAAACAAATCATTCTAATCATTCCTGTTTTGGCCGGAAATTGGCCAAGAACATTGCCGGTTTCCGGCGAACATCGGAAAACTTCAAAATACAACTCCCTTTGATTCACTAATCCTCTGTTAACGAGCTATATACCAATCGATTGCAAATTTCATAAGGAACACAACCCACTATAAATCAACAGCTAATAACCCCTAAATCAAAAACCCCCAAATTTCAATTGAAAACATTCATACGGGTTATAAAACCTAATTTTAAAATTCGAAAATCAAACTCAAATTTGAACATGTTATTGAACTCCAAATCAGACGTATAATATATCAAAATCATCAGGAAAACAAGCTCTACAACATGCAATCATCAAATCATACAAACAATCATCCGAACAAAAATTCATATTTTTAATCAAAATAATTCAAAATTTAATAAAAATATATAAAATTAACCTTTGATTCTGCAGTAAAACAGGTTATGGAATCTGATAGAGCTCTTCAAGACCTTCAAATCTGGTACTCGAGCTTTTCAAACAAAGATCAATAAAACCTTCAAAAGTTGGTTTGATTCTTGGAACAGTTTATGAATATATGATTTTTCTCTGTAAAATTATATAATTATCTGTCTGCAAATGATCTTGATACGAAATAAAATACGGTAAAAGACTATTTATAATTACGGAAAATTAGTATCCTGTTGGATCATTCCGGATATAAAACGGTACGTTTATTTATAAAAACTGATCCAAACGGTATCGGTTTTCGGGATAATTATCCAAACCAGTACAATTTGTACTGTGGTCTTGGTCTCAGTGCCTGGTTACAAGTACTACGAGGTGATAATTGGGATAGTTTAATAAAAAGCTCCCGTTTATGGAAAATACAGGTTTTATTGATTTACCGAAATAAATATTGTATCCAAAATGTTATGTTGGGACCCGCGCAGAACAAACCGTACGCCGGATCGAAAAAGTCGAAACATGGAATATGCTCGGAATATTACAATTAGGTGAGGAAGGAGTTCTCGGAAGAGTTTCGGGTTCCAAAAACATAACAGCAGATGATGTCGATTGGTTCCCGTTTCTATAAAATAGATTTTAAATGCTCGGAAAAAGATTTTATAAATTTCATATGATTTTTATAAATCCATAAATCAACATAAAAATAATTTGGAAGATATGACAATTATCTATATTTTATTTTGGACATATAAAAATTAAAATACTCAATTGATATTATTTTTAAATATCCAAACACAGATAACACTTAACAATTAATTCATAGAATAGATACTGAACACAGATAATAATTATTTAATAGCAAAAAAATAATTACACGATATATCCCGGATATTACATTACTCCAACACTCATCCCTTTTTAACTTATTTTTAACTTGACATTTACATGCAAAGCTATATCTTAACATGCATCCAAATTTCCATGTCGATTCTTGCTAGTAACTAATTCAATTAGCACATAAATTCGCAAAATCCACTTAATCTTCTTTTACGATAAGATTCATTCAGACTTTTCAAAAGAAACACACATGCATAGATAAATTTTGACATGCACTTACTAGAACCAACTCGAAATCACACATATAGCCCGTTTAAACACATAAATCGACTTTAATACCTTAAGATCAATCAAGAACACCCGAAATTTCCAACAATCAAGACATGCATGCATCATTTGGAGTTCTTAAACTACATCTCAACCCATTTATTCAAGAACCTCTACAATCAATCAATCAACAACTTATTCATCATAAAATCAACTTAATAAATAAGAACCATTCGGTTTTCAAGCAAAACAATACATGCAACTTCTATTTTGATTCTTTAAATCATCAACTAGTCAAATCTCTTAATTACCACTAAGAATATACATGAACAAGTCATTTTCATCAAAGAACAATCACATTTATTTTCTAAAAAGAAATCAAGGACTCATTCAGGTTTTTGAAGAAATAACACATGCAACTATCGAAAATAAGTTTTGCGATTAATAGAGCTCAGTAATAACATCATCACTCACCACCGGTTCACCGGAGTTCATCACCGGTGGCGGTGGTTCCACGGTGGTGCCCTCATTCGAGGGTGTCCAACCACAAAACCTCCTATTTCCTTAAAAAACACAGCAACAAACATTTGCAAGACTTATTCATCACAAAATCACATTATCTTGATTCTATAAAACAAGAACTCGGCAAAACCGAACTTAAAACACACACACTCTTGCATGCAAGTACCAAACCATACATGTAGGTGAATCAAAGCTTAGATATGTAACAAGGATGAAGTTTTATGGATGATTTTAAAGAAATGGAGAGGAAAAGAGATGTTATACCGAGAGAAAAGTAGAGAGAGAGAGAGCTTCGAGTGAGAGAGAGAAATGAGAGAATGTGAGAGATGAGAGAGTAGCCGGGGTGAAGAACAGAAAAAGGGGGAGGGAAGGGAGTACTTATAGTGACTTGTAAGGGTAGTGTGGTCATTGTACCACACTTTTACATTTCTTTTTCTCTTCTCCCTTATTTTCAATCCAAAAACGAATTTAATCAAGAAATGGCTCTCTCGGAAAAAATGAGAATGAAACAAATAATAATTATAGAATGTAGATCTCGAAATTATCTTTTTGGCCATATTTTCGGAATAATTTTTGAGCGAATGGTTGATTAATTACGGATTTTACAAGATTATGCTGAAAATAGCATTTTAACTCCATAAAATCATTTTAGAATGCACCGATCACGAAATAAATCCGTCTATTATTTTTAGAAAGTCTCTAGGACTATTTAGAAGGTAACAAAACAAATTTCATGCCTCGACCTTATTCGAGTAATTTTATAAAAATACATAAAAGTCCAATAATCCTTATTTTAAATCAAATAATTCCCTTAAATCCGTTTAAAAAATTTAACAGATCACGTAGTCATGCATACAGACAAGCAAACACATATATTCACACATCACAACTCATATCTGATCATAAAATTTCCCTCTTTATCATTATTCCTCTTTTCTCGTACCGGGTCACGTTCTGTCTGACGGCCCGACGCTCAGCGTTTCAATTACGTTTCACAATCGATTATCTTTACCAACCGACACATCACTACAACACAATACTTACTTAAACATTCTATTTCTCATTAACACACTTATTTCACATTTAAACATTTTAATCCCTTTTTTTAAGACGGGTTCCGTTCTACCTGACGTCCCGACAACACAGCTTAACCCCTAAGCTGACTCTTTAAATTGGAACGCATCTAACTGCGCTCCCAGATACTAATATACAATAAAGACAATTAACCATCACCTAATCACATAATTTATAATTATACCAGAAATGATACTTTATTCAATTAATTAGGTCGCGAAATTCCCAGTCAATACATAGGGCGCCCCCTATATGGCGTTCCCTATATAGGAGTCGCTTACGACGACTATTGACGATGAGAAGTTACGATGACAATTGGTGAAGTTGTATATAAAGGCTTACGATGACCATTACAACGGAGGATACAAAGACCACGGAGGAGGAAGTGCGCGACAACCGCTACGACGACGGTACCACGACGGTCGTTATAGTAGAAAACGACGACGATGAACAAGTATTGATAAGGAGCCTATAAAGGATGATCTTAAGACAAGGGAGAAGGAGTGAAGTGATCAAGAAATGAAGAATGACCCGGGCTCCAGGGAATTGTCCCGAACCCCCATAGGGCGCACCCCGTGCTATATGGTCGCACGGGGTGGCCGCTCCGCAATACAAGTAAGGTGATAAGGAAGAATCAGCGAGGAGGTTGCTCCCACAACTAAACTGAGAAGTGAACAAAGCATAAAAATCATATAAGGAAGGAAGAGGAGTCCCCAGAGGACCTCTCCATCATAGGGCGCACCCTAGGCATGGGGGAGTACTCTGGAGAGCTCCAACCATTCATAGGTCATGCCCCGTAAAGGAAAAGGGCCCTCCGGGAGCCCTTCATCCCGGAAAACATGTCGAAGACGTCATTATGTAGTCTTGCGGGTTACCTCATAGGGGAACGGTGGTAAACATCTAGTGTGTGCTTTAGGAGCCCTATCTCCGTATTCGACGGGTTGTCCTCAACGGGAGACTCTAGGGTTATCTCGCATTTTGCACTTCTACGCTTGGGATCACTTGTCATGTAGTCTGGTGGGTTATCCTCATCGGGTGGCAAGTCATGGCTATACCTACAGTTACGACTGACGGAAGTAGCAGTAGCGGATGGGGATATCCTTTGGCCGAGGAGTTTCCTTGTCCGTGAAGTCACGAAGTCATAATTAAGCCTTGTGCCTTTGTGACCAGGCCGCATCATCGTGCACTCCTAAAGAAAATCAATGTTCGAGTTATAATAGGAAGTTGGTTAGACAACTCATATTGGGCCACGGAATGAGAAGCCAAGTCCATCTGGGTTTCTTGTTCTCCAAGAACTATGTAGGGCGTGATCATCTATAAAAGGAGGTTCATAGGCACATTTTGGGGAATTGGAAGCGCGATCTCTATACGCCACCACCAAACACCCTTGCGATATCAGCCCCCGATTCATCAAAATTACCACACTCCGATGACTTTTATGGCGAGGGACCATCGTTGCATATCTTGATTCTGGCCGCGAACCTCAAATCTTTGTTAACCAAATTCCTCCATTAATAAATTGGCGCTTGAAGGAGGGGCTTGAATCAAATCGAATCTTAAGAGGAAAAGATGTCCAACAATGGTGGAAACTCTCGTGATAACGGCTACAACTATAATGAAGATGAATGTTATGAAGAACGCAGAACTCCGTTAGTCAGCGGAGCGTCGCCGATTCTCATCAGCAACACGGATCTGATGGAACAAATTCATCGGATGGGCGATGCATTGAACAGTTTTGACTCAAGATTGCGTACTACGCAGCGGAGGAAGACAAAAAGAGGCCGCCGCAAAATCCGTTAAATAAATGAGAGTGGGGAGGACCAAACAGAACAAGAGTCACCCTTGGTCAAGAAAACAAAGAAGGCAACACAAACTGAGTTGACCACTCAAGCCACCTCTGCATCTTCCCAAAAGGATGTAGTTGTAAAATAGGGACTTAAACAGACTCTAGAGGCATCCTCTCAACAGGGTGTCTCTATTGAACAAAACATCCACCCAAATGCACCATGTAAAGAGTCTACACCAACACTTGAACAAATTCAAGTGTATGAAAGGAGAAAAAAGGATGACACACACAAAAAGAGCACATCTTTTGAAGCTCCCTCATCTATTCAGGGGGAGCTGCCAACACTCAACTCTGAAATTCAACATCTAATATCTCAAATTTCTTCTTCATTTAATCAAACTCTTGAATCTGATTCTCAAGAGTTGCCAACATCAAGTGACATGTTTCAAGAAACTGTGCTCACCACCCAGGACCCAGATTTAGTTGGTGAGAGGCTACATGTTGGGGTAGACCTTGATGACACAAACACAAACACAAACACAGGGGTTTCATCAGTTTTTACTAAAGATCCTATGATAATTACAAATGCACCTTCATGTGCAAATCAACCTTCACATGTTGTCAGGTTTGAGGGTAGTACTCCTGAGGGGGAGCTATCTAAATCCTCTCCAATTCAATTGGAGTTCCTCTTGCAGGAACAACTTCCCTCAAAACCCTAGCTGAGATTTTAATTTTATACTTGTTAAATATTTACATAGTGGAAATATCTATAATCGATAAAGTCTAATTTTTTATTTTAAATGTCATTTAAACTATATTAAACATTCCATTCTAAATAAATTTTAAATAGATTATTTCTTTATTTTATTTTTAATAAATTCTTGTTTTTCATTTAAATATTTTTTACAATGTGAAATATTATATTCTAAACAAACTAAAATAGATTATTTCTTTTTTTCCTTTTTATTTGAAAATATAAATATAAATATTGTTTTGTTTTTAATAATATCACATTAGCTAAAAAATATGTGATAATCTTTTATAAAATATTGATAAAATTTAATTATGTATTGTTAGTGTCATTACCCTAGAAACAATATTATTATATTTTGATTAATGCATTTAAATTATAAATTTTTATGTTTTATGGATTATTATTTTAATTTTTGTATCTTTATTAGATGTGATATAAATGTTTGAATAATAAATGTCCTTGTAATATGATATACATTTTATCTCTAAATATGTGATTAAGAGTTGAGATTATAAGAATAGTATCAATATTTCTTGTAACGTCCTCAAATCCGGGGTCTAGATTTAGGAGTTACTAACCGATAAATCATAATATAAAATACACAGCGGATTAAAATAATAAATATGATCCCTTGTATGCAACTGGATCGATCACATGTTATAGTACGAAACAGGCACTAATACAAACCAAATGTCATTACAACCCATAAGTCTATTTAGTTTTACAAACTATTCAGATTTTATTACAAACCTCTAGACTAGTCAAGCGTCCCAAAATAGTCTACCTGGAAGACACAGTAAACTATTTACAAGCACACAACTCCTGATCAAACCTGGATCTCATATCTGCTCTGGTCTAGCTGAAAGATCAGAATAATAAACAAGTATGAGCGAAAGAAATGCTCTGCAAGCAGTGTATAACTTATTATTAAAACAACAACAACAATATATCTGAAGAATAAAACCAAATCACAATACCTGAGCAATAACAAAAGCTAATATGAGCTTTGATGATAAATAACACTTTTATATATTTTTTAGATTGAAATCCTCGAACGACGGTGTGTTGCCGCCGATGATCAGCCGCGGAGCAACACCGGTATGCCGAAGCATATCCAACTAAACAAAGGGTATCCAAGGCACATATTGTCCTAGAAAGGTATTTTATCCAAGTATAATACATAGCTCACATTGGACCGCCGCCACGACCTCTTACGCAACCATCCAATCCGTAAAAACATTTTTAATCAAAGGAGCCGAATCAAATGACATCTTTAATAATATAACTCCCTATTTCACATGGTCCGGAGTCATCTCAAGAACTGATGGTGAAATAACTAGAACAATTAGTTATTCGCTAATCTCATCTCAAAGTTCCACTGTATAGAGTGATTGCAGCGAAATTTAAAACGTTTAACTATTCTAAACTTAGAATAGGGAAGATATACTTGTGTTAGGTCACAAATACTGTAGAAGGGGGTTGAATACAGGGTTTACTACAATCAAATCGAATATAAGAACTCAAGTAACAGAAAACAGATTTTATTCAACACAATAAACTCTGTTACAATATGGAACTGTCCTCTCTCAGTGATGAACAAATTATCACGAGAGATGCTAGGGTTACAAAGAATAATAACTTCGATTAAGATAACACTTATAGTGTAAACCCTATGCCTGTGTTTATATACTACACAGTTACAAGATAATGTTCTAATTGATATGGAATATAATTCTTCTTCCTAAAATATATCAACTAGTTATCTTTTCTTCCAAGTATTCTATTCTTCATAGAATTCTTTCTTCATGCATATTTTTTCTGTCTTAGTCTCGATCTTCTTTCCTTTCAATCAACCGCCTGCCTTATCTGAAAGTCACCTTAAGTCCTGATATTATCTCCTGATAAATATCTTCTGATAAATTAAATTCTGATAACTTAAGTTCTGATATCTTAAGTTCTGTCTTCAGTATAAGTGTTGATTTCCAGTTAAGTATTGATTTGTCCTGTTAAGTAAGATCTGAAAACTAAACACAAATCATATTAGACATGACATCACAAATATATCTAACAATCTCCCCCAACTTGTAAATTAGCATAATATACAAGTTCAACAGATATTTGATGATGTCAAAAACATTAAGTACAAATCCATGAGAATTTGACTAGATAACTACAACTTACAGTCCTTTTAGCTTTACCATCCTTAAAGTCTGATAACAACTTCAGTCTGTATACACTTTCAGAATTTAAGCAGTTGTAGATCTTTGACTTGGCTTCAATTTCTGATCTCTTTGATATCAGGAGTTATTCTGAGATAATTCCTTAAAAGACTTCTCTCAGCATATTCAAGTTCATTAATCATTCTCCTTTTTAGCATTTATTAATTCAGCTGTATCTTCACCAGTTTGAAAAATAGCTGCTCTGAGATCATTTATCTTAGCTTTCCTTATCTCCTGATCTAGTCTGATCAGATATGCTTTGTCAGACTCTAGATTGAATTCCAGAGCCTTATAACCCAGAAAAGTAGTTATAATCTTAGCAGAGTTAGGCTTCATTTTGACAATATCACCTTTGTGATTTCTGTACTTGGGACAGTATGTGCTGTCAGACTTTACAGAGTAAAGCTTCTTCTGTCTTTGAATTTGTGATTTTAAATAACCTGCAGCACTATCTGTTAATCTGTCTTTCACTTGAAGTAGGAATAAAACATGTTCCAGTTCCTCAAAATACTTCAGTGGAATAACATTTTGCCTGATATGGTATACCCTTCCATCTGTCATAAAATATAACAAGATATGTTCTTTCAAAAAGGTATGGTAAACCATTTGTACAGATTCAAGTCGATTCAATCTTTCAGGAGTTTCTCCAAAACCTGGTTCACTTAACGAAGCTGGATCGTTGGTAGTGTTATATACTCTTCTTTCATCAGAACTACCCAATCCAGATTTATCTCTTGCTTCCTTTCCTGTAACTACTCTTGCTTCAAAACCACTTGTTGCAGTCTTCAAAGATTGAGTATATTTAGCTTTGCTGAATCCTGGTAGGAGTATCTTTGAAGGTTTAACATGAGCAATGTTAGAGGTTTCCTTTTCCTTATCTTCTGATATCAAGCCAACTTGAGCTATGTCAGAGGTTGTTTGCTTCATTGTCATATCAGAACTTACTACATCTTGACTCTGAACAACATGAGCCATGTCAGAGGTTGTTTCAAAAATCTTCTTTTGCATCAGAGTAAGACTAGCATCTTCTTCATCATTTTTTTATTCATCCATGACTGGCATATAAACCTTTACAGGTTCATCAACTTTTTCTTTGCCCTTGGACCTTGGATCAATTTCCACTTGTGATTTGGCTTTGGTTGCCTCAGAATTTGTTCTTTCCTTTATCACAATACCCTTAGGCTTTGGAAATTTCTTTTCAACAACATAAGCTTTAGATTTTGTCTTGACACCTTCTGCTTTGAGTCTAGCTTCTTCTTCCTTTAGACTCTCAAAGTCCATTCCTGGATTTTCTTTAAGAAATAATTGCTTTGATATTTCTTCATCAAGTTCCAAATGTTCACCAGAACTTATCCTTTTACCAGTATCAGAACTTATTCTTCTCCCAGTATCAGAACTTGTTCCTTGACTTGTAATTCTAGCTTTACTTGATGAAAATCCTTTGCCTTAACCTTGACCTCTACCCTTGTCAGAGTTTACCTGGTCATCATTTCCATCATCCTTTCCCTTCAGTGTCTGAATAGATTTGCATTTGGACTTAATCACTTTCTCCCCCTTTTTGGCATCAGCAGGTAAAAGAAGATAGACAAGCAATTCCACTGAGGAACAAAACTAACTGAGTTCCATTCCTTAGTCCACTCCTTTCCTCTAGGAGTTTCACTCCAAGGTACTGATGCTTCTCCTCTAACAAACTTCTTGATTAGATCAGTTTTATTAACTATTTTTTGAGGTGCATGTCCTGATGGACCAGCTGCATCAGCATCTAAATTAGCAGCAGTTTCACCAGTAATATCTTCATTGGCAGCATCAGAACTTGTAGATCCTGCAGTATCAGCATCCTCTGATAAAATAGCAATATGTGAGGCTATAGAGGCTTCAACATCATCCTCTAAATTCTGATCTGCAGCCAGGTTCTGATCAACATCCAAAATTGGTGTTGTTGGTGGAGTGAGTTGAATTGGTGGAGCTTCCAAGTACAAAACCTCAGGCACAATCAAGTTATGAATATCAATTTCAGCACTTGTACCTGGTTCTTCAGTATGTACTGGATCAACTATAGGTGACATAGGAGGTGTAGGTATTCTTTCTTGAGCAGTTTCTGGTTGTGCAGAAGGAAGTGATTCAATAACAATTGGTTCTGTTGAGATCAGAGATTCCTGATCCCCTTCCTTAGCTGCTTCCACTGCATCCTCTGAATCTGACTCAACTATGTCCCTGTGAGCTCTCTGTTTCTTTAATTTCTTCAAAGGTGGAGACACTACAGGAGCTTTATCATCAGAATTTAACTTTCTAAGCCTTTTGAGGGGCCTAGAACTCCTAGTTACAGTATCTTTCTGAGAAGAGACCTTCTCAGCTTCTACAACAACATATTCTGAAATTGGGACCTATTCCTCAGTATCTGATTCATCTCTTAGAATAATTCTCCTCTTCTTCTGCTGAGACTGAGGTACATTCTTTGTCCTCTTTGGTGTTGAAGATGAAGGCTTCACCGTAGGTGTTGAGGGTTGCGGTTGAGAAGTTTGAGGTGTTTGTGTAGAGGTGGTAGGTGCTGATGGATGAGGTTCTGATGGTTGGACATCAGGATATAGTTCAGTGTATTTAACTTGATCATAGGTTATTAAGGCTTGTTTGACAGATAAAGGAACTAGGAGGGGTCTTAACACAGCCTTCTTATTATCAGTAGATAATAAGTCATTAAAAGCTCTTTTAGCTAGTCTGAATGAAGAAATTAATTCACTAGCTGATTGGGGCTTATCATCACAACAAAAACTATAGATAAGCTGACATAATCTAGCAAAGTAAATAGTATTTTTGTCTTATGTCATTCTATCCCCAATGAAACCTAAGACAGCACTTGCATAATCAAAATTAGTTTGGTTAATGAGAGCAAACCCGATTTGTTGGCTGAATATGGGGATTGTATCGAAATTAGAACATTTGTTTGCAAAAGCCTTGGTTATGCAGTTAAAGAAGAAACTCCATTCCCTCCTTATGTAAGATCTCTTCAACTGACCCAGCTTTGCCAATGCCCTCTCATACCCCAGACTGGCCATCATGTTTTGAAGAACTGGCTCCTCAACAGTAGAATAAACACAGTTCTCAGGCAGCTGCAGTGCTTGTCGAACCGTGCCCAATGTCATGACATGCTCATCCTCCCCTAATGAAACAATTATACTTGGGGACCCTTGAGCACCACCATCATCATATACTCCGCTTTTCCAGAACTCCAGCACTTGAGTACCAGAGACTTCATTCGGTTCGGTCAGAGCGTACCCAATATCAGAACTAGTAAGAAAGTCCCGAATGAAGTGAAGTTTTGATGGGGCTCCTGACTTGTTAAGAATAGTGGAGAAGTTATTAGGAACAAACTTATCCCCATTGAAAATTACCTCTTTTGGTGCCATCTCTGTAAGAAATTAAGTGAATAAGAGTATGTTTGCAAAGTGTTTGTAAAAAAACCTGAGAGAAAAACAACTTCAGAAAATAAAAGAGAGAGAGAGAGAGAGAGAGAAAATAAAAGAGATTTAGAATAGAAAAGTAAGTAAAAGATTAGAAAATCTTTTATCTCTCATATATATACTCTCTCCACTCAACAGTTGTATTTTTGAAGCATGGGATACACTTTACACCTGGCACCATGTGAACAGTCAGTAAACAGTTAGAACAAGAGTTAATGGGCACGTAAAATAAGCAATAATTACCGTGCACATGCAGTTTTTCAGGACATACACGTTAACCACTAACCCTTAATGATTATGACCGTTTTATCTCACATAAACCAATATTCTGTAAAAATATTATCGTTCAAGTAATGACCAAAAATAAACCAAGTAAATAAATACTGCCACGTCAGCATCAGAACTTGATTATTATCAGGATTTAAAAGTCATCAGAATATGGCTTCTTAAGTCGAAAAGTGAATATTTATTCCTGTAATTCTTCACACAAATACTGATATGGTTACATCAGAACTTAATCATCAGAACTTCCACAAGAACTTGTCCTCGGAATTTATGCAATCTGACACATAAACTGTTCATCTAAAACAACATTTATCACCATAGTAATTTTCATCATTCATATGGAGTGTATGTGTGTGTATTAAGCTAAATATCAAACAAAGAGTAAAGTCTGATTCACTTCAGTACATCTTAGAAATAAGGCATAACTAAGAACTTTGCTCAAAATCTCTCATTAGTCTGAAGTCTACTTTAGAATGAGTTCATGCATGAGTCCACCTCAACTATTTTGTGCACATTTTATGCATCTTTTGAAATTCCTTTTTACAATGGCTTCTCAGTGTAAGTGAGTCACGACTGCTTATCAGAATTTATGCTGTTATCAAAGTATTTCTCCAGTAATCATGGAGTGTGAAAAGTCACCAATTTTTTTTTGCTTTTCTAATGCATATTATTGAATACCAGCAATGCACTTGGGTCTTCCCTTCCACATTTTTACTCTAGATCTCAAAGGAGTACCTGATTTTTATTTCTTTTCTTTTCTTTTTCTTTTGATAAGTGAGGCTTATCAGCACTTAGTACATCCATCAGATTTACTAACATTAGAGCTTAATAGATAAGAAGCATTATTCTAGTTTTTGACTTAGTAATAAGGTACACAAAGTAAACTAAACTAAGCTCAATATCAGAATTTGCTTGTGTTAAAAGATTTCCACATAAACAATATCAGAATATGGGATCTTTAGTATATTAAAAACTACTAGGTCAGCATCTAGCACAGTTATCCTCATTGGATTGAATAGACACAGAAACATTCATATCACTATCAGAGTTTAGAAATTTACATCAGACAACAATCAGCACTTAAGCAAATTTCAATTTAAGCACATAATACACAGAGATACTAATATCTGTAAATACTGATCATAAAGTTTGATGTATCAGAACATAAACTAGGCAGATTTAGAGAAAGAACCTAAAACCATTACAAGTTCATTTACCAATCTTATAATAGTAGCTTCACACAGGGGTTTTGTGAAGATATTTGCTAGTTGTTGATCTGTTGGAACAAAATGCAATTCCACTGTACCTTCATCCACATGTTCCCTTATGAAGTGGTACCTAATGCTGATGTGCTTTGTCATTGAGTGTTGAACTGGATTACCTATCATAGCAATAGCACTTTGATTATCACAGTAAATAGGGATTTTAGAAAATTCTAACCCATAATCCAGTAACTGATTCTTTATCCAAAGAATCTGTGCACAACAGCTTCCTGCAGCAATGTATTCTGCTTCTGCAGTTGATATGGAAATTGACTTCTGTTTCTTGCTAAACCAAGAAACCAATCTGCCTCCAAGAAATTGGCAGCTTTCACTTGTGCTTTTCCTGTCAATTTTGCATTATGCAAAATCTGCATCTGAGTAACCTATCAGCTTAAAGTCTGATTCTCTAGGATACCACAATCCCAGATCAGCTATACCCTTAAGGTACTTGAAAATTCTTTTCACAGCTGTTAAGTGAGGTTCTCTTGGATCTGCTTGAAATCTTGCACAAAGACAGGTAGCATACATGATATCAGGTCTACTTGCAGTTAGATAGAGTAGTGAGCCAATCATACCTCTGTAATCAGTAATATCTACTGATGTACCAGTATCCTTATCCAATTTTGTTGCAGTGGCCATAGGAGTGGATGCACTTGAACAATCTTGCATTCCAAATTTCTTCAACAAATTTCTGGTGTACTTAGATTGACAAATAAAAGTTCATTCTTCATTCTGCTTGACTTGAAGGCCCATAAAATAGCTAAGTTCTCCCATCATACTCATTTGATATCTTGACTGCATTAGTTTGGCAAACTTCTTACAAAGTCTGTCATTTGTGGAACCAAAAATGATATCATCAACATATATCTGCACCAAAAGTAAGTCATTTCCATGGTTGAGATAGAATAAAGTTTTGTCAATTCTCCCTCTATTAAATCCACTTTCCAGAAGAAACTAAGCTAATGTCTCATACCATGCTCTTGGAGCTTGCTTAAGGCCATAAGGTGCTTTATCAAGCCTGTAGACATGATTGGGAAATTCGGGATCTATAAAGCCTGGAGGTTGTTCAACATATAACTCTTCTTCCAATTCTCCAATGAGAGAAGCACTTTTCACATTCATTTGAAAGATTTTAAACTTCTTGTGAGCAGCATAAGCCAAAAATATCCTTATGGCTTCCAATCTAGTAACTGGTGCAAATGTTTTATCATAATCAATTCCCTCATGTTGAGAGTATCCTTTTGCAACCAGCCTTGATTTATTCCTTGTAATTATGCCATCACTGCCAGTTTTGTTTCTGAACACCCACTTTGTACCAACAACAGACCTATTCTTTGGTCTTGGCACTAGGTCCAGACTTTATTTCTTTCAAATTCATTTAACTCTTCCTGCATTGCTTGCACCCAATCAGCATCTTGAAGAGCTTCTTCCACTTTCTTTGGTTCAGTCTGAGATAGAAAAGAATGATAGAGATATTCATTTGATGTTGTTGTTCTAGTTCTAATACCTGCTTTAGGATCTCCAATAATTAAGTCAGGTATATGTGCTTTAGCCCACTTCCTTGCAGATGCAAGATTATCTCTAGAACTGGATGCTCCCCCATGATCCATGTTGTCTCTATCAACATTTTCTGATGCTCCCCCTGAAATTATGCTCTCTGAGTTCGTTTCTTCAGAATTTGAGTTTCCAGAATTATCAGAACTTGATGAATCAGAACTTGAAGAGCCTGTTCTTGATTCTGATGCTTCTTGAGATGTGGTTGTATCTTCAATATGCTCCCCCTGCACAGATGCATCTTGCTTTGGCGTAGTCACCACAGTTTCAATGACATCAGAGTTTAATCCATTAGAATTTGCAGTATCGGGATTTAGACTGTCAGGATTTAGAGAATCAAAATTTAAAGCTTCATTCTCAAATCTCAGCTGATCATGATCATTGAAATCTTCAAGTCCAGTAATCTTCTTATCATCAAAAGAGACAATGATAGATTCCATGACAACCCTTGTTCTTAAATTGTAGACTCTGAAGGCTTTTGTGGAAAGTGGATATCCAACAAAAATTCCTTCATCAGCTTTTAGATCAAATTTGGATAGCTGTTCAGGATGAGTCTTAAGAACAAAACACTTGCATCCAAATACATGAAAGTACTTCAGATTTGGCTTCTTTTTTTTCACCATCTCATATGGTGTCTTTCCATGCTTGTTCATGAGTGTAGCATTCTGAGTAAAACAAGCAGTCTGCACAGCTTCAGCCCAAAAGTAGGTTGGCAACTTTGCTTCATCAAGCATAGTTCGTGCAGCTTCAATAAGAGTTCTATTCTTTCTTTCAACAACTCCATTTTGCCGTGGAGTTCTAGGAGCATAGAATTCCTGCATTATTCCATGGTTTTTGCAGAACTCTTCCATAATCAAATTCTTAAACTTAGTGCCATTATCACTCCTTATGATTTTCACACAGTCTTTGACCAATTTATCCACTTGTTTGACATGATCAATCAAGATAGATGCAGTTTCACTTTTTGTGTGCAAGAAATACAACCATGTGTATCTGGTGAACTCATCCACTATGACCATAGCATATTTCTTCTTTGCAATAGTCATGACATTAACTGGACCAAATAGATCAACATGTAGTAGGTGATAAGGCTCAAGAATTGATGATTCAGTCTTGCTCTTGAATGAAGATTTTCTTTGTTTTGCCTTCTAACAAGAATCACAAAGGCCATCATGAGCAAATACTGATTTTGGAAGTCCTCTCACAAGATCTTTCTTGACTAGTTCATTTATATTGTTGAAATTTAAATGAGAGAGTTTCTTGTGCCAATCCCAGCTTTCTTCAATTGATGGTCTACTTAACAGACAGATTGCAGAACCATCAGTACTTATTGAAAGCTTGGCTTCATAAATGTTACCATGCTTGTATCCCTTCAGAACAACTTTGCCTGTAGATTTGCTTACAACTTCACAGTGTTCTTCAAAGAAATCCACATGATAACCTCTGTCACAGATTTGACTAACACTCAGCAGATTGTGTTTAAGTCCTGAGACCAGAGCTACTTTTTCAATGATGACATTCCCAAGATTTATATTGCCATATCTCAGAGTTTTTCCCATATTGCCATCTCCATAAGAAATACCTGGGCCAGCTTTCTCCATAAAGTCTGATAACAGGGCTTTATTTCTAGTCATATATCCTGAACATCCACTGTCCAGAACTAGGATGTTTTTCCTGTTGCCCTGCAATCACAAAGACCACTAATGATTAGTTTTAAGGACCCAGACTTGCTTGGATCCTTTGGCATTATTAAGTTTGTTAACATTTGCAGCGGATTTAGTATCAGAGTTTATGTTAACAGTTTTCTTATCAGAATTTGCAATATCAGACTTTGCATCAGAACTTACACTAGAAGGAATAATGCTAACTTTCTTTAAAGAAGGTTTTATTTGATAATAATCATAGTACAAACTATGATATTCCTTACAAGTATAAATGGAATGCCATAAACTACCACAATGAAAACAAGGATTTTGTGGCTTATATCTAATAGACCGACTCTTAACTCCTGACTTTGAGGGTAAAGAGTTTATGTTCTTATTCTTCCTGCAAAAAGAAGCCATATGTTAAGAATTTCCACAGTTATGACATATTTTTCTAGGAGCATTAGGAACAGGCTTATAATTGTTACTTTTGTTCACACCTTCCTTTCCATTCCTATTTTTCCTAGGTGGCTTTACCTTGTTTACATTTTTAACCTGTTTTAGCTTATGCTTAAACTGCTTCTTGGTCATTAAGCCTATGTTAACTTCAGTTGGCTTATCCTGTTTAGGTTTGTCAGAAGTTAATTTCTCCTTAACTTCTGATTTCTCAATATCAGTCTTTGCAGTTACAAACTTAACAGGATTTACCTTTAGTTTTTGTTTAACAACTATAGGCTCGTTTCTAAAGTTCCCTTACTGTTTTTATCATCTCCATAACCTAAGCCCTCTTTCCAGTTTCCACTACTAAGAATATCCTGAGTTGCTTTACTAGAGTTAATCCAAGTCCTGATAATCTCTCTTTCCTTTTCTAACTCAGTTTTTAGGGATTCATTCATTTTTAGCATTTCATCCCTAACATAAAAGGCATCATCTCTATCTTTCTGAGTTGGATGGAACAGGACTAACTCTTTTTCTAAATAATCATTCCTCTTTTTATAAGCAAGATTTTCAGAAGTTAATCTTTCACATGTTAAAATTTGATCTTTATAACTAATGAACATGGTTTTAAGATATCTTTTCAACTCAGTAATATCATCAGTATGAAAGGCATAAGTAGTTTGAGGTACCTTTATGTCAGCAGTATCAGAACTGCTATCGGCATTTGCCATCAAGGCATAGTTTTTCTCATCCTCAGAATCTAAAGCATCTGACCAGCTTTTCTTCTTTGTGACAAGAGCCTTGCCTTTATCACTTTTCCCTTTTCTGTAATCAGGAAATATGTGGTCTTTCTTACCACAGTTGTAGCATTTAACATTTGAGTAATCTCCTCTGTCAGACTTTCCTCCTTTGCCTTCAGATTTTCTGAAACCTTTCTTATCAGAACTTGCACCTTTCCTGGAAAACTTCTTTCCTCTCCTGAATTTCCTGTATGCAATCTTCGTGATTCCTTTCACCATAAGAGCACACAGCTTCATCATCTCTTCATCAGGGTCCATCTCAGGTATACTTTCCGTTTCTGATTCATCATCACTATCAGAACTTGATGACTCATTATCAGACTTTGTGATGAGAGCCTTTCCCTTGCCTTTCTTTGAGGCAGCAACTTTGGGACTTTCCTCCTCAGCCACAAAGGCAACTGTCCTTGACTTTCTTCCATTCCTCTTGCTTCTTTGTTCCATCTCAAGTTCATGAGTCTTGAGCATCCTACAAATTTCATCAAGAGTTGTTTCATCAAGATTATAGTTGTCTCTTATTATTGTGGCCTTCAAATCCCATCTTTCAGGAAGAGCTAACAGGAATTTAAGATTTGAATCTTCAATATCATACTCTTTGTCAACTAGTGACAAATCATTCAAGAGTTTGACAAATCTTTCATATAAATCAGTTAATGACTTATCAGGCTTTGAGTCAAAGTGCTCATACTCTTGAGTGAGTATAGTCTTCCTATTCTTCTTGATTGAATCAGTTCCCTGACACCTTGTTTCCAAAGCAACCCATATCTCTTTTGCAGTCTTGCATTGAATTACCCTGTTTGACATGACATTATCAATGGTACTATGCAGCAAGTGTCTTACTAAAGAATAATAACTTCGATTAAGATAACACTTATAGTGTAAACCCTATGCCTGTGTTTATATACTACACAGTTACAAGATAATGTTCTAATTGATATGGAATATAATTCTGCTTCCTAAAATATATCAACTAGTTATCTTTTCTTCCAAGTACTCTATTCTTCATGGAATTCTTTCTTCATGCATATTTCTTTCTGTCTTAGTCTCGATTTTTTTTCCTTTCAATCAGCCGCCTGCCTTATCTGAAATTCACCTTAAGTCCTGATATTATATCCTAATAAATATCTTCTGATAACTTAAGTTCTGATAACTTAAGTTCTGATAACTTAAGTTCTGATATCTTAAGTTCTGTCTTCAGTATAAGTGTTGATTTCCAGTTAAGTACTGATTTGTCCTGTTAAGTAAGATCTGAAAACTTAAACACATATCATATTAGCCATGACATCACAAATAAATCTAACAACTTGCATAATTATAATTAAACAATCTGATATATGAGAAGATAAACTATTCTGAAATTAGAATAGTATAGAAAACTTGCATAATAGAGTTCAAAGTAAATATCCCTTGAACGATAAGTGAAAATAGGGATACTTGCAATTGTATCACAAAAAAGTTCAGGAATACTTGCCTGGTGTGCTCACTAACTTTTCACTATAACCTTGGCTTATAACTGCTGGCTACCAACTCAGTCTAACACATGACCGCGCTCTTTGCTACTCGATTCTATAAACAAAAGTACTGTTTCAATTAACAAAATGAAACTCAATCGACGTAACTATATGTCTCGACGTCTACCGATCCTTTATAACTATTCATGGCATTTTAAAACTGTAAACAGATAGCATGCATATCACATAGCACATAACCATGTTATTTATATAACACGTAAACACATAATTCATGTAACGCATAAGTCACACTGTCAAAAGATAGGTCTCAGTACGTTTGGAATCTAAATCGGATCAAAACTGATATCTACCGCTCAAGAATCGACTCAAAATGACTCACAAATTAAACGACCTTTAAATACAAAAGGGTTTAAGTCTCGAAAGTATTTTTATTGGAAGCGGAATATTTTTCTGATTCTAGACACGTTCGTTTCGTATTAAACGGACGAACGATCTATTTATTACGAATAAAATAAGAATATAATAGGAATAAATCAATTAATAATAATATTCATTGATTATTAAATACTTAAATATAATTTTTAAAAGCTAAAAATAATCTTTTTAGGAATTATTTAAATTAATTCTAAATAATTATACTTTATTTAACTATTTATAAATTAAATTAATTGATTAAATGAATTAGTTAATTAAATCTATAAATAATTACTTAAAATAAATTATAAATAATTAAATCAAATTTTAATTTTTGAAAATAAACAAGAAACTAATTTTTGGAATTTAAAATAATTAACTAAATAATTTTTAGAATTTAAAAATAATAACTAAATAATTCTTTTGGAAATAAAAGAAATGATTTTTGAAAAAAAAACTAAAAATGAATTTTAAATAAAATTTTAAAAAGAAATTCCATAAACACTTTTTATAACAGAATTTTGGTCCAGGAAGATCAAATGGTGGTTGGGGTAGGGGATGACCGGAGTTCATGATGAACTCGGCCGAAAACTGGGAACAAACCTAGAATCTGGCGAGCTCGTCAGAATTTGGCGTCCCCCAAAACAGCCCCAAAGATCATTTTTTGTCCCCATTTTTGTATCCATTCGACTCTAAGCTCCATCACAACCCAGAAAATCAACACATCAACTTCCTATCAACACCAGAACTCAAATTTCGGTAAAAAAATGAACCCAGTTCGTGGCTTCCGGCCAAAAAATGAAACACCTCGTTTCTCAACCAAATCGAGTGATTCGTGTTGCAAAATCAAGCTTATAACATCTAAAATCTATTCATGACAACCCAATCTCCAAACAATTAACATAAAATCATAAATATCGAAGTCAAAAATTGGAAAAACATGAAACTCGACTTTAATCATTCGGGACTCAAACAATTCAACTAAATATATGAATCAACTATCCTGATCATTCTAAAGCTATTCATAACATCACAAACAATCAACAATCACTCAAAACCAAAATTTGATTTCAAGATCAAGAACACAAAAAATTGATTTTAATCAATACCCAACCATAGATCGTGATTTTGGTATCAATAGAAAGGTCTCTTCACGAGCTTTGATTTGGTTATTAGAGCACCAACAACCGATCCCTAGAACTTCCAAAATCAGTGATTCTTTGTTCAAGAACAATTTTTCACCCCTAAAATATGTTTTTCTAATTTATTTTTAATAACATAAAATGAAATATAATAAATAATTAAGCTATTTATATTATCTGAAAATTAATACCACAAAATCAATTAAGGGTATTTTTATCCCCTAATTAAAATAATTAGGCCCAAAAATAATAATTATGTGGAATAGTTTTTTAAATCAATTAAATATAAAATTTATACCAAAATTCCCCAAAAATTATGAATAATTCAAAAATGCAAAAATAATGGATATTTGAAATGATTTTATAAAAATAAAAATATGAATTTTGTAGGCTCTGACGTCCCGGCGGGGTCCCGGTCTGTTGACTTTTGAGAAACCAAAATGTTACCTAAATTAACAGAAAACCCCGAAAACACATAAAATGCATGCAAACGCACATAAAACGAGATAAAACCAGTATCTCGATAAAGACGTTAATAAACACGCGTCCAAATTGCGGATCGATTCATATAAATACATTTTAAACACATAACAATTAATCGAAAAAAATTATGATCTTTGCGGGACCACATATAACAATTATAACATGTCATTAGGGAGGAGCGCGGGGCGAATCGGTTCGATTTTAGGCTAAAACCGAATTCGCGAATCCTCGATTTTTAAAATTGAAAACCGAAACCGCAACCGCAACCGTCGGTTCAGATTCGGTTAAAAAAAGCTCGGTTCGGTTATAACCGGATCGGTTTTGGATTTAAAACCGCATCACATAAAATTAACAAAATAAATATATCTTGTACAATTAAAAAAAAGATGAAAAAAATAATACATTTAGTTAAAGTTTTTTATAAACCTTTAGACAAGACGCGAGAAAGAATGATTAAAGAATAAGAATATTGTGCAATCAAGTTACATGAGAGTGAACTGAGCCTTCATATATTAGTTTAGGAAAAAAGAAAACCCCGAAGGAGAGTGCAGAGATGCTAAAATCGCAGTACAACATATTCCTTTTACTGCTTGGACAACTAGGAAAAAAGTAATAAAGAAGCAAATTCAAGTAAAAATATTTCAACCTTGTGTTAAAAATATAGGTAGTTACTAATTTTAAAGTTTATATATATTAAATATTATATATACTAGCCTAAACCCGTGCGATGCACATATTGATTTAATATTATATAATTTTTTAAATTATATTTTGAAGTGAAAATTTAAAGTTATGAAATTAATTTATTTGAATTTTAATAATATGATTCAGCTCCAAGCACGTTACATCAACCAAATTCAGCTAATTATACTTCATTTTTTGTTTAATTTTATTTTAGCCCGCATTGAATGTTATTTTGTTCTAGACCGAATGGATAATATATACTATTTAGACAGATGACATTATCTAGACCAAACATTTTTTTTTTAAAAAAAATATTTTATTTTTGCTTGGTCCAATAATATAATATTTTTAGCAGAATCAATAATTTTTTATTATTTTATTTCAGTCCGAGCTTGCAAATTCAACTAACTACGTGTTTCATTTTTATTTTTTATTTACGATTGTATCAATAGTATTATTTTGTTTAGCCCGACCCAGGTGAATATTATATATTATTTTGTTTAAACCAAAATTATTAGACATATTATAATTCTATCTTGAATATTATCTATTTATGAGAGTTATTTTGTTTTAAATATTACTATAATTACAGTGACTAGACCGACTATCAACCAAACTTTCATTATTTCGTTTTAATATAATAGTACATCTATATATTATTGATATGAACTAAAACATAACATTTAATTAAAAATTAATGATATTTTATAAACACACATAAAAATATAATAAAACTATATTGTTCAGTTAGTAGTATTGTTTTTTTTCTTTCAAAAAGCTCTTATTAAAAAAGTCGTAAACATATATGATTATTAATACATTATCATGAAATTATTTTATCTATTAATTTTAAATGAAAAAAATTAAAAATTTAATTTAAATTAATTTTTTAAAAGATTATATAAAATTAGGATTAGTGTGATGCAAAGAATATTTTTAATATGGTTAAATTTATTTTTAATGTAAATATTTTAGGTATAAATAAGTTTAAAATGAATTAATCTATTAAAAAAGATTTTATATAAATAGGTGTTTTATTAGCATAGATTTTTTAAATACTTTGTATGTTTTCTAATTAGAATATAGTTTTGTAGTAATTTTGTTTGAATAGGGAGACCACTTACTTTATTTTATCACATTTGAACAGTCGATAACAAAACACACGGTGTCTCTCCCCGGTTACTTGTCCTGTTTAATTCTTATTATCACAATCCTAATTATCTAATTATATATAATTGTTTTTATTTTAAATTTAATTTATACAAATTCATAAAAAAGGGTAATTATGTAAATTTAGCATGTATCCAAAAACGTGTATCGTACCAAATTTTTTTATATTTCGTGTTTGGGTTTTTGCATTGTCTTAAACGATGAGATGAGATTGTTGTTGTTGTCGAGATATAAGGATGATGATGTTAAGTTGTTTTTGTAAAGCATTTAAGAATTCATGAATTGCTAAAGTTAAGGAGTTTAACAAAGTATTTAAGTAAAACAATAATTAAATAAAATAAATAATAGTAATAGTAATAGATATTTATTTTTTTAAAATAATCGGTTCGGATTGAGTTTTTGGGGTTCGGTTTCTAATTATAACCGAAGAATCGGTTTCGGTTTCGGTTTTTATTTTTCAATTTCGGTTTCGGATCGGTTCTTTATGGTTCGGTTTTTAACGTTTTTTACCAGTTTCAGATTTGGATTTTTTCGGTTTTTTGCTCACCCGTACATGTCATAACATGGAAATGATCATTTTAAACTCATGTAAACGCACACTATTTATTTAATTATCATAAAATATTCACGTAATTTTCTCGGATATTACATCTTTCCCCCTTTATAGGATTATGTCCTCAGAATCAGCTTAGGAAAATAAGTGAGGATACTTGACTCACATTTCGCTTTCCAACTCCCATGTCGACTCTTCAACCTTAGGGTTTCTCCACAAGGCTTGCACTAAAGACACAGACTTATTCCTAAACACTCTCTCATGACGTTCTAAAATTTGTACCGGTCACTCTAAAAAAGACAAATCTGGCAGAATCTCGATTGGCTCGTATTCTATCTGTAACACCCCCAAATCCGGGGTCGGGGATCCGGGTTGTCACGAGTTCCATTACTCTTAATAACACCCAATCTTAATAAACAATCAATTACTCTGTACTATGACCCCACAATAAACACACACACCACAAGTTATAGTCTCAGAGATGAATATCCAAAAATAACATGAGTCATTTTATTCCAAAATTATATGCCATTACACCTTAAAAAGGGTTTCTGAATAGATTTACATTTCTTTGCCATTATTACAATTGATAAAGATACATAAGTCTGGTACATCAAAAGTTGAAAGCCTAGCCTATTGGTAGTTCCTACCTCAGCTACAGCGACATCAACGCCTATAGGAAACTGCGGAACATTTCCTATCCGCTCGCGAATTGGGAGCTTGGTCATGTTCATCTTTTCTATCTGTTGTTGTGTGATGAAAGAAGAAAGTAAGGGTGAGCAACAAGTCCACCAAAATAATATGTATAATGATTAACTATATATGAGCATTCTCATAGTACTCATGAAAGTCTTGGTCAAGAAGAAATGAACCAAGCTGGTATCTTAACGCGACGAAGTCCCAAAATATTCAGTATATATACATATATACTTTTCAAAATCTTTGAAATCTTCTGCCATGTATAATATACACAGAGTTCCCGTTTATAACTGTATAAAATATCGTTGCAAGGTGATCTCATATATCTAACCTTGTCTCAACGTTTTTCCGAAAATCTTTGACATGCACAAGATAATCATTTACTAGATATAAGTTTAAAAGATGAAGTTACAAGATACTCCAATATACTTATATCCGAATACTATTTGAACTACCACCGTTCAAGGTATAATCAGTTTCAAAAGTTCATCACATAGATGAGACTACAAGATAAGACTTGAATAGATTCAATCCTTGAAATATCATTATAAATAATGAAGTTACGAGATACTTTATTAAGTCCCGATATATATATATATACACCTATATATATACATTCATACACTCCTTTAAAACCTCTGTTATAAAAATAATAAACAGAGTTGCAATATCCAATGAATTTGGAAAGGAGAAAACCTTGGCATAAACCTGATATCTTGCTAATCAGGCAAAGATACCAATAAGTAACCTTTTCTACTAGTAGATGGACGAATTCCCCACTGGTCATCACCCTGGTCGCAATAGGACCTTATGCTGGACTGCCACTCAGCCACTTACGCATTTGATGGACTCCCACTGAGCCACTTACACTATCATGGACGCCCACTGAGCCCATGTTACTTATGCCGACTCGATAGATGGACTTACTTCCCGAACATTGGGTAAGTAATCAATTCATTTACCAAAACCGCAACCTTGTTGCGAATATAAAATACATCACAGAGCCGGATCCCTCTAGTTTTGAGCGAGTATTTAAATCCCCTTTAAAAAGGAAGATCTTAAATATATAAAAAAATTGAGTTTTGGGATCCGCTCTAACTTTTGAAAATCATTTTAAGGACTCGAAAACACTTTAAAGAGTGTTTGGAGTAATGCAGATTTAATAAAGTAAATCAGTCCCAATATATTAGAAAATATCTGAATATTATTATTTAAATAATATTCCCATAAAGAATAATCTTTATACAAATAATTGAAGTAGAAGTTGTAAAACTTATACTTGAAACGAGTATTAAATAACCAAAGATATACTTGTACAAAAGTACTATCTTTATTTGAATAATCAAAAATAAGTTTGATTATCGACACCTTATTCTTTAATAAAATAAAGAATATATCTCAGCAAATAATCGGAGTCATAGGTCCTCAAATGAATATCCAAATAATATTCATTAAATAATATAAACTGAGTCATAAGCCCTCAAATGAATATTCAAATAATATTCAATTAATAAAATAAACTGAGTCATAAGCCCTCGAATGAATATTCGAAATAATATTCAATTAATAAAATAAACTGAGTCATAAGCCCTCGAATGAATATTCAAAATAATATTCATAAATAAAATAAAAAGAGTCATAAGTCCTCGAATGAATATTCAAGTAATATTCATTAAATAATATAAAGTTATCGAATAAACCTTATTCGATTAATAGTTTTAAAAACTATTCATATATATATATATATATATATATATATTATACTCGGGAGCCTCGCCTCCCGGTTTTAGAAAAAGTTCACATTTTTATCCCTTATACTAAGGGTATACTCAAATACCGCTTATATCTAGCATATGTATTATGCAACTAATAAGCATTTGAACCAACAGATATATAAATCAAGAATACGAAACAGGCATGCATATATACCATATCACATGCTACAATATATCGCAAGAATTTGCTAATAACAAATATGCATTTATCACAAGATCATGCATATACACATATACATCACAACAACAGTTATACGGGTAGAAAATTTGCCTGAGCGACTGGGGGTTACAAATGGCTTGGGACGAGTCTGGTAACCTATAAACAACATATAAGTTGGAATTAAACCAAAGTCGCTTATGAATCTATACTTTAACCAATTAGACCCTAACGTTCGCTTTTGCGCTTACCGATTCACTTAAGTCGCTCGAGTACCCTCGGCTCCACCATTTTTAATAAATTAACCATTAAGGGTTTTAAGGAGATTCTTTCGCGAGTACCTTACCAACTTCCTAATACATTTTACATAAATGTTTCATACTCCAATTAGTCCTTTAAGGTCTTTAACCTATGTTTCAAAGTAAGGCGAGGGGTAATGGTTCGTTCACGAAACGCCGTTACTTAAAACGGTCGTTTCTCCTAAACCGTATATCGGAATCAAACGAACCACATATCAAAACGAAGCTCGTAACATGAACTATCTAATCATGGCAATGGTCAAAACCTAGAAGTGAGTTCACGGGTCCTAATGTTAAGAGCAAAAACAGTCTAAAGTAAATCGGACATTACGACGGCTATGTTTACGCGATTACCAAATTTTAAACTACTCCAATCAACCACAATCAACCATAAATCAACCCATAACCACCAATACCACCAAACTTCATCCAAACCTTACTAACTCAGTCCATAACCTCATGATTTTTCCAACTTATTCAATCTCAAACAAGAGCTACTAATTATACTTAAGGTTCATCAACCAACAACCAAGATTTATACCCCAAAATCATTATAATTCCATCCAAACTCTAAACATACAAGAATCATGCTCTCATGAACTATAATAAACAAAATCAAACCTAATACTCAAAGTAAAGTCAGGGTTTGGAGGGGTTATACCTTCCTTGGAGAGTGGAGATTCACTTAGGAAGCCTTAAATAACCACTAACTATCTTTACTAAGCTTGGATCTTGAAGAAAACATAAGAAAACACAAAGTTAGTTTCTTGAAAATACTATTCACCAAGAACTTTGATGATTTGATTAGCTATGTTAAACATGGAATCTTGAGCTTAAACTTATGGCTCATCTTAGTTATGAATTATGGAAGCTAAAGAAACAAACCTCTTGAATTATGAAGGTGTGTAGCTTGATTTTTGAAACTTTCTCCTTTGCTTTTCATGGAAAAGCCGAGAGCAAAGAGTGGGGGAAGAAGAAAATGTTTTTTTTTGGTTGCTTTTGATTTTTGTGTTTGTTTTGCTTGTTAATTAGGTTGTTACCATGGTAAATATTGTGTGGCTCACAATCATCCAACAACACACTTGTTTGGTCATGCTTATGTCATCATGTGATGTCACCCTCCCTCCTTTGTCCTCTTCTCATTGGTTTGATGACATCATCCCCACTAATCTCTTTGATTAGCTTTTAATTATTTGGCTAATGACCGCTGATCTGTTATACGGTTCGCTTAACTTTCGTTTTCGTTTATCGTTTGAGGGATCATACCCGGGATCTTATTACTTGGGTTCCCTTAACCTTTCTCAATACATTGTATTCCTTTTATGATCCTCTCTTACAATCCTTGAATTTAAATCCTTTTTATCATGTTACCTTATACTCAATTCTTTCGATATCTGGTGGATTTTCGGGAAAAATCAAAGTGTTCGAATTTGGATTCTGACGATCTTTACATACACTTATATCCCATATAAAGTACTAATAAGATCTCGGAATAACAATAGAAGAACCCCTACATAGTGTGGCATGAGAAGTTTTCTTATTCAGCAAAATCACTATTCATAAGGGTTTCAAAAATTCCAAAATTTGGGGTTATTACAGTCTCCCCTCCTTAAAAGGATTCTGTCCCGGAATCAGATAGAAAATGAATAGGGATACTCTCTTAACATTGCACTTTCTAACTCTCGAGTAAATTTTCCCACATTGTGGTTCTTCCATCAAACTCTGAATAGTTTGATAACCCTTCTCCTAAGCACTTATTCCTTTTTCAATCTATAACCCTTCCTGGTTGCTCCATTTAGGTTACGTCTGGTTGCATGTCTAGGCGCTCATATGCTCCTATTTATCTGGCATCTGAATTACACTTCCTTAACATTGATACGTGAAACACGTTATGACTTGCTACATGTTCGGGGGTAGGGCTAGCTCATATGCTAACTCCCCAATACGTCTTAATATATCCAAGGGTCCAACAATTTGTGGACTTAGCTTTCATTTCTTTCCGAACCTCATCAATCCTTTCCAAGGGAATACCTATAACAACACTAGGTCCCCTATTTCATACTCTTTGTCTTTTCGAGTCAAATCAGCATACTTCGTGTTCCCATCTTGGGCTACTACCAGCCGTCCTCTGATTAAATCTATTATATCCTTGGTCCTTTGGACCACTGCTGGTCCGAGCATCTTGCGCTCTACAACTTCATCCTAACATAAGGGGGATCGACATTGTCTTCCCTCAAAGATCTCATAAGACGACATCTCGATACCTGACATACGACCTATTATCGTGAGAAAACTCAACCCGCGTTAAGTGATCATTCCAAATTCTTTCAAGTCTATTGCACAGACTCTCATTATAGCTTTTAGCATTTGAGCTTTTGCTTCTCAATACCCATTCTTTTCCAGTTCGTAATCGCTACTACCTTCCGTTCCTAATATTATACTGGTTATATTCTTGCTCGTTAGCGTTCTATAACCTTTTAATAAACACGTCAACCTTAGTATCACGAATGTGTTTCCATTCCGAATACCACCATAACTTTACTACTCCTTTTTCAGCTGTTTCTATTTTCAAAAATTTGATCAATCATATAGAAGTAAATGAATTTGTTGAGAGATCACTATGATCATGAACACTTGTTCTATTGCATAGTTAGTACAGAAGGTGGCCAACCTTTAGTACTTGACAAGCAATTAAACAACATGCGGTATCCTACTAGGCTTCTATCACACAGATAGATAGTCATTCGGCAATACCTCCCCTTCTGGAAGGTTGTTCTTCTCAGCGTATATGAAATGAAAAGGAGAGAAAAGAATGAATTGAAGAGAATTGTATATATATAAAATATACTGCCACAAAATATCTGGCTTGGAATCTACCTTTGAACTATAGAGGTTTGTCATATTAGAACAAAACATATACATATATATATCAACATCAAGTATTATAGCATCGTATTTCACATGCCTAAATATTTTTGCTATTCCGTCCATCATTCTATGGACCCATGCTCTTCCTCGAGCTTATACCCAATCACCTTTGAAACTCCCTCGATATCGAAAATCGAATCTGGGATCTCATTCTAGACATCATCGTTACTAGAATTCTATGCTTGCACTGCAACCTTCCTCGTATAGTAATACGACTCTCTATTGATAAGAAAGAATAAATATTCAAAAGGTAAATAATCGACCTAGTTTTTCTATCAAAGATAACTTATACGTCAATACGATACGATTAGTGGTACTCAATCTCAACATCCATTCCAATACAACTCTCACGGTTGTAATCAGCTCATTACTCGCAGAATCATTGCTGCATTACTATGGTCCACCACTGACCTAATGTCGTCATTCACTTTCCATGAAATCTTAATATCTAACCATACGGAGTCCATACATGTAGTATAGAATTCTTCTAAGGAGTTAACATAATCACCATTCATAATTCATGAAGAACACTCCTGATCCCGACATACATACATGACATGAAGCAAATAAAATTGCAGAAGAGTTTCAATCAAAGCACCGATAGCAGGTTAATACCATTCTTAATCATATACCTTCAATAGAAGACTTAACTCGAAGGTTCGTTTAGTCCTTTTTGAAACATGGTCCTGGATTATTCTCAGGATAGTTCCTTCTAAGATAGATAGCCTGCTCATGGCGATTTTTACGAATTAAACATTTACCAAATTACTATTATGGTTGGGTATTGCACAGTCATCAGAAGGAATGTCAATCTTCCAAACCATAATACAACCTTCACAGCTTTTACCATCATCACTGTATTCCTTTGGCACAAGCGCCTATAATTATCCTCTTACCTTTAAAGTGTCAGCCACCTCTTTGGCCTTTCCTGATAGTAAAATTTCCTTATAGTCAATGTCATTTTAACCACCTCCAAATAAATTTTCTACCTCATTTCAATCACTGCTTATGTGAAGATGTTTTCCCTAAAATCTGATGAGTAAAAAAAAATATCACCATTTTTCCATAAGTTATTGCCTCCATCTTTAGAGGTTAATCACTGTCACGACTGACTCTCAATCATACTTAGAACATCTTTTATCTTAGGTCCTAATTGCCTTGAACAATTTCGATCTTTACTGGTTCGATCCATACTTTCTCGTGGTTTAACACATGCCCCACTTGGCATTATTATAATTACGTCACATTTCCTTTATCAAAATTTCTATTCTTGAGAACTTTGAATATTACCTTTTTCCTTGTAAAACCTCTAAGATTATCCTTGAATCGTTCCTTCTGTATTCCCTAGATACAGGGCATATCAAGATACCATTTATTAATACTAGAATCATTGTCTATATACTTCTGAAAAATTTCTCCACTGATTCTTAAAGGTTGTTGTTACCTTAATCCTTCGTTCGATACTATCAAAACTCATACTGTCCCTTTTAAGGGTGAAATGCCAACCTTCATGCATTCCTCTATGGTTCATCTCAAGTTATCGAGGTTCTATCCTTAATTCCTCCTTTAAAAAGGTACTTGCATCCTTCCATGGATAAATCAAGTCATATATCCTTGATAGATTATCTTATTCAATCATTCCCACCTCGATAGTCTATACCAATTTCATAATAACATATGTATTCATAATGAGGTCAATCAATATAGCCTCCAAAAGATAACAACGGTTATCTACTTTTCTTGCCTGATTCAGTAATGATAACAGGGATGTTCTAGAAGATATTGGTCATATTCAACGTGAACCTTTTAGTTCTAACTACTCATTTACCTCTTTTATTTATCTCAACAGTCATCTCAACGTTGGGATATCTTTCATACCTGGCGTCTCCCTTTCTGGGTATCATTTCACATGCATTACTTACACTTCACATTCTTGAAGGTCACTTCCTTCATCCAATTTTTCTAATTTCTTACTTTCTTGTCTCCTCAGTCCATCCGTGTTTCCTTCTTAATCAATCGATCTATCTCAAATTTTCATCGAATACTGTCAATCTTCAAGGGAATTAACTATACGTATCGCTTATCCCTTCAAACCTGAATTTATCTCATGATCAGTCACCATCGCGCTGATGATGACACACTTCTCTATATTTATTGCAAGGGTTTCTTAGGGTTTCCCATACCTAACTCCCTTATCACTTCTCAACTCTATTTCCTTTATATCCCTTTATACTCCTGCCCTTTTCAGTCTTTTATTTTCGTTTCCATTACAACCATTTCATGAACCCACTAATCATTGACTTCAAACATCACGTCGTTCTGGGATTCTTGTCCTCCAGGCGAATATTGACAACTTTTACAATCTTAGACTCATAACTCATCATATTCGTCCGCCTTTGTTCTGGCTCTTAAAGCTTTTACACTATCTCCATAACCTTGGGATTTACTTTCTCGAAAAAAAATTCACTGAACTTTAATCAGTTTATTATAATCTCTTGCTCCGTGCCTTCCTTGGCCTTTCACCAGCGGGTGGCCTCTCTCTTAGGAGGGTAAGTGACAAAAACAGTCTTTTGTGATTCGTCAATCATTTAGAACCTCAAATGATTCCTATATTTCCTTTAGCCAGGCTCTTGCCTCGACTGGGTCAACCTGTTCCTTGGAACTCTGAGAGCTTAGCGACTTAAAGGTCATGAAAGAATTTCCTACCGCATTGTTTCCTCAAGGTGGTGGTTGGGGATAATAGTCTAAGTTCTTTTTAGACAGGTCCATGAATTGCCGTATAAGAGTACCATCTCGGGTCTCCTTTCCTTACTCGACTTCTGTTTTCTCAGTATGAAATGTTTCATCCTTCTCCCATAATTGGGGTTATCTTATACGTTAAAATCCTTGTTTTCCACTTCATCATGTTATGGGTTCCTTCTATCTTGATGGCGACCTCCCTGACTATCACGTTCGGGGTTTGCTCTAAATCTTATTCCTCAAACTAGCTTTCATCTAAGATCTCATCTTTAAGCTCTTGAACATTTGGAACCCAAATTCTATAGGAATACCTCATTATTCCCTTATCATCTTTCTCAGTATTAATCTCTTATCTATTTGTTGGCTCTCTGCCTTCATTCATCACTTTTTCTGGCACAATCTGTTCTTTTCCAATAATTCGGGCTGTATTGCAATCTTAAACAGCTTTCGGTACCGGCTCTGGTTACCTTCACTTCTATTTCCATTTTCTCAAAACCTCTTATAAACTCTCTCAAATACATTATCATCTTGAGTCTCTCCTTTTTACTAAGGGCATCAGCCACCACATTGGCTTTCCCCGAATGATAAAGAATCTCATAATCGTAATCCTTGATTAGCTCTAACCACCTCATTTGGCGCATGTTGAGCTCTTTCTGCGTGAAAATGTACTAGAGCACTTATGGCTTAGGTAAATCTTGCACTTCTCTCCATACAAGTAGTGCCTCCAATCTTTAGGGCAAAACTATTGCCACGAGCCCAAGCTCATGGGTGGGGATATCGAATTTTATACTCTCTTAATTTTCTTGACGCGTACGCGAGTACCTTGTTATGCTGTATAAGAGCACCCTAATTCCTTATGCAAAGCGTCAATACAAATCACAAAATCTCCTTTTTTCCATCCGGCAATGCCAACATAGGGGTCATCACCAACCTTTGCTTCAGTTGTTAAAAGCTTTTCTCGTATTTCTCTGTCTATTCAAACTTCTCAGTCTTACGAGTAAGCCGCATTAAAGGGGCTACTATCTTTACAAACTTGAACGAACCTCCGTGACCGGCCAATCCTACCTATGGTAGTTTCCCTAATCATGGTCATCAATTCCTCAATATGAACATCATCCGGTCCTGCGTTAGGACGCTCTATTGGATCCACAATCTGATCTCCAATAACTAATAAAACATCATCGCGTTGTTGCTCCTCAACCTCAGGGTTCGGAGTCCCGCTACCATCTACGATAACAAACTACGCTTCTATCACGATATTTATAAGGGTTCCCATAAGGGTTTTAACTGTCAGTACTACGTTATGTAGCCCGACTATGAACTTGGCAAGAGTTCTTATTATCTTAATGAACTTATTATCTTAACATCACATCATCTCTGAGGTTTATAACGCTTGGCTCTGATACCATTTCTGTAACACCCCCAAATCCGGGATCGGGGATCCGGGTTGTCACGAGTTCCATTACCCTTAATAACACCCAATCTTAATAAACAATCAACTACTCTGTACTGTGACCCCACAATAAACACACACACCACAAGTTATAGTCTCAGAGATGAATATCCAAAAATAACATGAGTCATTTTATTCCAAAATTATATGCCATTACACCTTAAAAAGGGTTTCTGAATAGATTTACATTTCTTTGCCATTATTACAATTGATAAAGATACATAAGTCTGATACATCAAAAGTTGAAAGCCTAGCCTATTGGTAGTTCCTACCTCAGCTACAGCGACATCAACGCCTATAGAAAACTGCGGAACGTTTCCTATCCGCTCGCGAATTGGGAGCTTGGTCCTGTTCATCTTTTCTATCTGTTGTTGTGTGATGAAAGAAGAAAGTAAGGGTGAGCAACAATCCCACCAAAATAATATGTATAATGATTAACTATATATGAGCATTCTCATAGTACTCATGAAAGTCTTGGTCAAGAAGAAATGAACCAAGCTGATATCTTAACGCGACGAAGTCGCAAAATATTTAGTATATATACATATATACTTTTCAAAATCTTTGAAATCCTCTGCCATGTATAATATACACAGAGTTCCCGTTTATAACTGTATAAAATATCGTTACAAGGTGATCTCATATATCTAACCTTGTCTCAACATTTTTCCGAAAATCTTTGACATGCACAAGATAATCATTTACTAGATATAAGTTTAAAAGATGAAGTTACAAGATACTCCAATATACTAATATCTGAATACTACTTGAACTACCACCATTCAAGGTATAATCAGTTTCAAAAGTTCATCACATAGATGAGACTACAAGATAAGACTTGAATAGATTCAATCCTTGAAATATCATTATAAATAATGAAGTTACGAGATACTTTATTAAGTCCCGATATATATATATACACCTATATATATACATTCATACACTCCTTTAAAACCTCTGTTATAAAAATAATAAACAGAGTTGCAATATCCAATGAATTTGGAAAGGAGAAAACCTTGGCATAAACCTGATATCTTGCTGATCAAGCAAAGATACCAATAAGTAACCTATTCTACTAGTAGATGGACGAATTCCCCACTGGTCATCACCCTGGTCGCAATAGGACCTTATGCTGGACTGCCACTCAGCCACTTACGCATTTGATGGACTCCCACTGAGCCACTTACACTATCATGGACGCCCATTGAGCCCATGTTGCTTATGCCGACTCGATAGATGGACTTACTTCCCGAACGTTGGGTAAGTAATCAATTCATTTACCAAAACCGCAACCTTGTTGCGAATATAAAATACACCACAGAGCCGGATCCCTCTGGTTTTGAGCGAGTATTTAAATCCCCTTTAAAAAGGAAGATCTTAAATATATAAAAAAATTGAGTTTTGGGATCCGCTCTAACTTTTGAAAATCATTTTAAGGACTCGAAAACACTTTAAAGAGTGTTTGGAGTAATGCTGATTTAATAAAGTACATCAGTCCCAGTATATTAGAAAATATCTGAATATTATTATTTAAATAATATTCCCATAAAGAATAATCTTTATACAAATAATTGAAGTAGAAGTTGTAAAACTTATACTTGAAACGAGTATTAAATAACCAAAGATATACTTGTACGAAAGTACTATCTTTATTTGAATAATTAAAAATAAGTTTGATTATCGACACCTTATTCTTTAATAAAATAGAGAATATATCTCAGCAAATAATCGAAGTCATAGGTCCTCAAATTAATATCCAAATAATATTCATTAAATAATATAAACTGAGTCATAAGCCCTCGAATGAATATTCAAATAATATTCAATTAATAAAATAAACTGAGTCATAAGCCCTCGAATGAATATTCGAAATAATATTCAATTAATAAAATAAACTGAGTCATAAGCCCTCGAATGAATATTCAAAATAATATTCATAAATAAAATAAAAGGAGTCATAAGTCCTCGAATGAATATTCAAGTAATATTCATTAAATAATATAAAGTTATCGAATAAACCTTATTCGATTAATAGTTTTAAAAACTATTCATATATATATATATATTATACTCGGGAGCCTCGCCTCCCGGTTTTAGAAAAAGTTCACCTTTTTATCCCTTATACTAAGGGTATACTCAAATACCGCTTATATCTAGCATAGGTATTATGCAACTAATAAGCATTTGAACCAACAGATATATAAATCAAGAATACGAAACAGGCATGCATATATACCATATCACATGCTACAATATATCGCAAGAATTTGCTAATAACAAATATGCATTTATCACAAGATCATGCATATACACATTTACATCACAACAACAGTTATACGGGTAGAAAACTTGCCTGAGCGACTGGGGGTTACAAATGGCTTGGGACGAGTCTGGTAACCTATAAACAACATATAAGTTGGAATTAAACCAAAGTCGCTTATGAATCTATACTTTAACCAATTAGACCCTAACGTTCGCTTTTGCGCTTACCGATTCACTTAAGTCGCTCGAGTACCCTCGGCTCCACCATTTTTAATAAATTAACCATTAAGGGTTTTAAGGCGATTCTTTCGTGAGTGCCTTACCAACTTCCTAATACATTTTACATAAATGTTTCATACTCCAATTAGTCATTTAAGGTCTTTAACCTATGTTTCAAAGTAAGGCGAGGGGTAATGGTTCGTTCGCGAAACGCCGTTACTTAAAACGGTCGTTTCTCCTAAACCGTACATCGGAATCAAACGAACCACATATCAAAATGAAGCTCGTAACATGAACTATCTAATCATGGCAATGGTCAAAACCTAGAAGTGAGTTCATAGGTCCTAATGTTAAGAGCAAAAACAGTCTAAAGTAAATCGGACATTACGACGGCTATGTTTACGCGATTACCAAATTTTAAACTACTCCAATCAACCACAATCAACCACAAATCAACCCATAACCACCAATACCACCAAACTTCATCCAAACCTTACCAACTCAGTCCATAACCTCATGATTTTTCCAACTTTTTCAATCTCAAACAAGAGCTACTAATTATACTTAAGGTTCATCAACCAACAACCAAGATTTATACCCCAAAATCATTATAATTCCATCCAAACTCTAAACATACAAGAATCATGCTCTCATGAACTATAACAAACAAAACCAAACCTAATACTCAAAGTAAAGTTAGGGTTTGGAGGGGTTATACCTTCCTTGGAGAGTGGAGAATCACTTAGGAAGCCTTAAATAGCCTCTAACTATCTTTACTAAGCTTGGATCTTGAAGAAAACATAAGAAAACACAAAGTTAGTTTCTTGAAAACACTATTCACCAAGTACTTTGATGAATTGATTAGCTATGTTAAACATGGAATCTTGATCTTAAACTTATGGCTCATCTTAGTTATGAATTATGGAAGCTAAAGAAACAAACCTCTTGAATTATGAAGGTGTGTAGCTTGATTTTTGAAACTTTCTCCTTTGCTTTTCATGGAAAAGCCGAGAGCAAAGAGTGGGGGAAGAAGAAAATGTTTTTGTTTTGGTTGCTTTTGATTTTTGTGTTTGTTTTGCTTGTTAATTAGGTTGTTACCATGGTAAATATTGTGTGGCTCACAATCATCCAACAACACACTTGCTTGGTCATGCTTATGTCACCATGTGATGTCACCCTCCCTCCTTTGTCCTCTTCTCATTGGTTTGATGACATCATCCCCACTAATCTCTTTGATTAGCTTTTAATTATTTGGCTAATGACCGCTGATCTATTATACGGTTCGCTTAACTTTCGTTTTCGTTTATCGTTTGAGGGATCATACCCGGGATCTTATTACTTGGGTTCCATTAACCTTTCTCAATACATTATATTCCTTTTATGATCCTCTCTTACAATCCTTGAATTTAAATCCTTTTTATCCTGTTACCTTATACTCAATTCTTTCGATATCTGGTGGATTTTCGGGAAAAATCAAAGTGTTCGAATTTGGATTCTGACGATCTTTACATACACTTATATCCCATATAAAGTACTAATAAGATCTCAGAATAACAATAGAAGAACCCCTACATAGTGTGGCATGAGAAGTTTTCTTATTCAGCAAAATCACTATTTATAAGGGTTTCAAAAATTCCAAAATTTGGGGTTATTACACTACACATTATTCGAATCAAGCAAATAACGCTTCAATATTGACACATAGAACACATTGTGGATATGCTGGATGTGTGGTGGTAAGGCTAGCTCGTACGCGACCTTTCCCACACGCCTCAAAATCTCAAAAGGGCCAACATAACGTGGACTCAGCTTTCCTTTCTTCCCAAATCTGGATAAACCTTTCCAAGGTGAAATCTTCAATAGAACTGCTTCACCAACTTCAAATTCCATATCCTTTCTAGCAGGATTAGCATATTTAAGTTGAGGATCTTGAGTTGCCACTAATCTTTTTTGAATGAGTTCTATTTTCTGTTTTGTCTGTTGGATCAATTTTGGACCCAAAATCTTTCTTTCACCAACTTCATCCCAACAGATTGGGGATCTGCATCTTCTGCCGTACAACGCTTCGTAAGGCAGCATTCCAATACTGGCATGATAACTATTGTTGTAGGAGAATTTAACCAAGGTCCCAAAGTCCATCAAAATCTAGAGCACATACTCTGAGCATGTCTTTGATAGTCTGAATTGTCCTTTCACTTTGACCATCTGTCTGCGGATGATACACGGTACTCATATTCAGCTTCATTCTGAGACAATCTTGAAAACTTCTCCAAAATCTTAAATTAAATCGAGGATCTTTATATGAAACTATGGATACTGAAACTCCATGTCGAACTACAATTTCCTTCAGGTATAACTGAAATAATTTATCCAATGAGAATCTCTCGTTGATAGAAAGGAAATGTGCTGACTTAGTTAATCTATCAATAATAACCCAAATAGCATCATAATTTGACTTGGTCCTTGGTAATACAACTACAAAATCCATCGTAAGATGTTCCCACTTCCATTCTGGAATGTCCAATGGCTGTAATAATCCATTGGGCCTTTGATGTTCTACTTTAACTCGCTGGAAAGTGTAACACTTACTCACCCATTCAATAATTTCTTTCTTCATACTTGGCCACCAAAAGTTTTCTCTTAAGTCTCTATACATCTTCGTACTTCCGGGATGAATTGAATATATGGAATTATGAGCATCTCGAAGAATTTCATCTTTCAGTTCAGCCACGTTGGGTATCCATATTCTGGAAGAGAATCTTAAAATTCCTTTATCATCATTTTGACTCCCTATCTCTTCTCCTGTTAACTTGTCTTGTTCATGGCTCATTACTTCTTCTTGACATCTTCTTATTTTCTCCAACAATTCTGGTTGAAAAGACATTGCACACAATAAATCTGTAGACATACTTGAAATACTGACCTCTATTTCAAGCTTCTCAAATTCCTTGATCAATTCCTCAGATGAAGTGATCATGTTTAACCTTTCTTTTCTGCTTAGAGCGTCTGCCACCACATTTGCTTTTTCTGGATGATAGTTAATTGTACAGTCATAATCCTTGATCAACTCTAACCATCTTCTATACCTCATGTTTAGCTCTTTTTGGGTGAAGATATATCTTAAACTCTTGTGGTCCGTGTAAATATCACACTTCTCTCCATAAAGATAATGCCTCCATATTTTCAACGCAAACACTATAGCTTCCAATTCCAGATCATGTGTTGGATACTTCTCTTCATGTGGTTTCAGCTGTCTTGAAGCATAGGCTATCACTTTGCCATGCTGCATCAAAACATATCCCAATCCTTTATACGATGTGTCACTGTAGATTACAAAGTTTTCTTGATCATCTGGTAAGACTAGCACTGGGGAAGATACTACTCTGTTTTTTAATATCCTGGAAACTTTCCTTGTACTTCTCATTCCATTCAAATTTCTAGTTCTTTCAAGTGAGCTTTGTCAATGACGTAGCTATCTTCGTGAAATATTACACAAATCTTCTGTAGTAACCTGTCAATCCCATGAAACTTCTTACTTCTGTTGGTGTTTTTGGTCTCTCACGGTTGATTATAGCTTCAATCTTTGACGGATCCACTTCCACTCCTTTATTACTAATTACGTGCCCAAGAAATCGTACTTCTTTTATCCAAAATTCACACTTGTAAAACTTTGCGTACAATTTATCAAGTCACAGTATCTCCAGAGCTATTCTCAAATGCTCTACATGCTCTTCTTCCGTCTTAGAATAGATCAGAATGTTGTCTATGAACACAATCACGAATTTATCAAAATACTTCTTGAATACTCGATTCATTAGATCCATGAAAGCTGCTAGTATGTTTGTTAATCCGAATGCCATTACCAAAACTTATAATGTCCATATCTGGTTCTGAATGCTGTCTTCAGAATGTCTTCTGGCTTAATCTTCAGTTGATGGTATCCAGATCTTAAATCAATCTTAGAAAATGATACAACGCCTTTCAGTTGGTCAAACAAATCATCAATCATTGGCAACGGATACTTGTTCTTAATGGTCAGCTTATTCAATTCTCGATAGTCAATACATAATTGTATATTTCCATCTTTCTTCTTGACGAACAGAACTGGTGCGCCCCATGGGGATACATTTGGTCTTATAACTCCTTTCTCCAAAAGATCTTGCAACTGAGTTGCCAACTCTTTCATCTCCACTGGTGCCATCTGATATGGAGCTTTAGAAACTAGTTCTGTTCCGGGTGCTAAATCAATCGCAAGCTCAATCTCTCTATCGGGAGGTAATCCTGGAAGATCATCTGGAGAAACATCCGGAAACTCATTGACAACTGGAATCGTTTTGAGCACGGGAACTTCTTTACTGGTGTCTATCACATAGGTCAAATACGCCTCACAATTCTGACGCAATAACTTTCGCTTGAGCTATCGTTAAGAACTTATTTTCCTGCTTACTTTCTCAAAATATCACCCTATTCTTATTATCCAACGTCTGAATCTCACTTTGCTATTCTTACAATCAATCTGAGCATTATTCTCTGATAACCCAATCCATTCCTAAGATAACATCAAATTCTCCCAACTTAAAAGGTATTAAGCTGGCATAAAAATAATGTCCGTCTATCTCAATATCACACTTCGGGCACACTCGGTCGACGGGAACTTGGTTCTTATTAGCTAGTTCTATCATTAACATTTGTTCTAATAATTCAACTTCACAATGCAGTTTATCGACAAAATCTTTAGAAATAAATGACTTTTTAGCTCCAGAATCAATTAAAACTTTAGCATCTACGAAGTTGAATGGAAGCGTACCTACAATCACGCAGAACTCTGAACAACATCCTTCATAGTCATGTGGAATGTCCTGGCCTTTGGCTAGTTCTTAGCTGGTGGTCTTTCAATCCTTGCCATATTAGCTACCAATTCTGTTGTCTGGAAGTCCCTGGAAATATGCCCCATCTTTCCACATTTAAAACATACAGTCCCTGACTTTTGAACTGGAGTCTGATTTCGACACTCATTAGCATAGTGCCCCTTCTGATTGCACTTAAAACACAACACATTGGCCTTACAAATCCCAAAATGCCTCCTACCACAAAACTTGCAATCTGACATTGGTGGACGATTGGACCTCTGCTGATTTGAATTCTGAAAATGGCTACCTTGTCCTCCATTTCCTGATTGTGGTTTTCTGAATCCCACATTATTATTATCCTGAAACTTAGGAACTTGATCTCCAGTTAATTCTTCATATACCTCGGGAAAGACTTCTCCAGAAACAATTCTATAAATCTTTCCCAAGTCACAAACTCACATCCTTCCTACGCTCGCTTGGATTCCCATCAATAGTTTGCCTCACCCTTCAGGAAGTAACTAACAAACTTGGTCTATTGTTCAACTCCTGCTCCGACTAAGTCAAAAGCTTTCTTAATTTCTTTAATCCATGCATTGGCTTCCACGGGATCAGCACTTCCCTTGAACTCAGGTGGATTCACAGCCTAAAAATTCTTAAAAGTCACCACAGGTGGAGCTACTGGTTATTGCTGTTGTTGTTGTTGTTGTTGTTGCTGCTACTGTGTAAGATGCAACACCCGCTACTACATCAGTCCCAATATCTGGACAATCGCTAGATTTGTACGACTCTTGATTCGATCCTCTCCTGAATTAATCTTTTTCTTTGGTGCCATTATTCTGGTAAGAAAACAAGCAACTTATATAATAATCTGTCAAGCATAGTGTCAAATATGTAGTAATCCTTAAGCATGTCAAAATTTTCATACATTAATCCTTTCCAAATCAATATAATCTTGCTAACATATTAACACAAGCGACATGATTATCACATAATCTTTCTTACTATCTCAAAGAATAATAACACAAAGAAAATAACAAGAAATTATCAACATCTTTTAATTCTTACTTAACAGTCCCAAATAAACCAACAAACGGTGGATAGGGTTGTAACACAACCTTCCAACCCCTTTCATCACTTCTCACTATCCTCGGGAACAAACAAAATAGCAAAGCAACGACACAAAAGCCTAATGTTGAACGTAAAAAAGAAAACCTGAACAACTTAGCTATAGACCAACCCAATAACTTAAACTTAACTCTATAAGAGTTAAACTACATGTGCTTATCTTATGTGGTCTTCCTATGACTTACTTAAGACAACACATAAGCCTGTTTCAGTGGCTATAACCTGAGCTCTGATACCAACCTGTAACGTCCACAAATCTGGGGTCTAGATTTGGGAGTTAATAACCGATAAACCATAATATAATATAAACAGCGGATTAAAATAATAAATATGACCCCTTGCATGCAACTGGATCGATCATAAGTTATAGTATGAAACAGGCACTAATACAAACTAAATGTCATTACAACCCATAAGTCTATTTAGTTTTACAAACTATTCAGATTTTATTACAAACCTCCACACTAGTCAAGCGTCCCAAAATAGTCTACCTGAAAGACAAGACAAATTATTTACAAGCACACAACTTCTGATCAAACCTGGATCTCAGGCCTGCTCTGGTCTAGCTGAAAGATCAGAATAATAAACAAGTATGAGCAGAAAAAATGCTCAGCAAGCAGTGTATAGCTTATTATTAAAACAACAACAACAATATATCTGAAGAATAAAACCAAACCACAATACCTGAGCAATAATAAAAGCTAATATGAGCTTTGATGATAAATAACACTTTTATATATATTTTGGATTGGAATCCTCGAATGACTGTGTGTTGCCGCCGATGATCAGCCGCGGAGCAACACTGGTATGCCGAAGCATATCCAACTAAACAAAGGGTACCTAAGGCACATATTGACCTAGCAAGGCATTATTTCCAAGTATTATACATAGCTCACAATGGACCATCGCCCCGACCTCTTACGCAACCATCCAATCCATAAAAACATTTTTATTCAAGGGAGACGAATCAAGCAACATCTTTAATAATATACCTCCCTATTTCACATGGTCTAGAGTCATCTCAACAAGTGATGGCAAAATAACTAGAACAATCAGTTATTCGCTAATCCCATCTCAAAGTTCCACCGTATAGAGTAATTGCAGCGAAATTTAAAATGTTTAAGTATTCTGAACTTAGAATAGGGAAAATATACTTGCATAGTTATAATTAAACAATATGATATATGAGATGATAAACTATTCTGAAATTAGAATAGTACAAAAAACTTGCATAATAGAGTTCAAAGTAAATATCACTTGAACGATAAGTGAAAATAGGGATACTTGTAATTATACCACAAGAAAGTTCAAAAATACTTGCTAGGTGTGCTCGCTAACTTTTCACTATAATCTTAGCTTATAATTGTTGGCTACCAACTCAGTCAAACACCTGACTGTGCTCCTTCCTACTCGATTCTATAAACAAAAGTACTATTTCAATTAACAAAACGAAACTCAATCGACGTAACTATACGTCTCGACATCTACCCGATCGTTTATAACTACTCATGGCATTTTAAAACTGTAAAAAAATAGCATGCATATCACATAGCACGTAATCATGTTATTCATATAACACGTAAACACATAATTCATGTAACACATAAGTCACACTGTCAAAAGATAGGTCTCAGTACGTTTAGAAATTAAATCGGGTCAAAACTGATATCTACCGCTCAAGAATCGACCCAGAACAACTCTCAAATCATACGACCTTCCAATATAAAATGATTTAAGTCTCGAAAGTATTTTTATTGAAAGCGGAATATTTTTCTGAGTCTAGACACATTCGTTTCGTATTAAACGGACGAACGATCTATTTATTACGAATAAATAAGAATATAATAGGAATAAATCAATTAATAATAATACTAATTAATTATTAAATACTTATATAATTTTTAAAAGCTAAAAATAATATTTTAGGAATTATTTGTATTAATTATAAATAATTATACTTTATTTAACTATTTATAAATAAAATTAATTGATTGAATGAATTAATAAATTAATTAAATCTATAAATAATTAATTAGAATAAATTATAAATAATTAAATCAAATTTTGATTTTTGAAAATAATAAAAGAAAATATTTTTTGGAATTTAAAATAAGTAACTAAATAATTTTTAGAATTTAAAAATAATAACTAAATAATTCATTTGGAAATAAAAGAAATGATGTTTGAAAAAAAATGAATTTTAAATAAATTTTTAAAAATAAATTGCAAAAACACTTTTTATAACAGAATTTTGGTCCAGGAAGATCAAATGGTGGCTTGGGGTATGGGATGACCTGAGTTCATGATGAACTTGGCCGGAAACTGGGAACAAACCCAGAACCCGGCGATCTCGACAGAATCCGGCGTCCCCCAAAACAGCCCCAAACATCATCTTTTGTCCCCGTTTTTGTATCCATTCAACTCTAAACTCCATCACAACCCATAAAATAAACACATCAACTTCCTATCTACACAAGAACTCAAATTCCTGTAAAAAAAAGCGAACCCAGTTCGTGGGTTCCGGCCAAAAAACTAAACACCTCGTTTCTCAACCAAATCGAGTGATTCCTGTTGAAAAATCAAGCTTATAACATCTAAAACCTATTCATGACAACCCAATCTCCAAACAATTAACATACAATCATAAATATCGAAGTCAAAAATTGGAAAAATATGAAACTCGACTTTAATCATTCAGGACTCAAACAATTCAACTAAATATATGAATCAACTCTCCTGATCATTCTAAAGCTATTCATAACATCACAAACAATCAACAATCACTCAAAACCAAAATTCAATTTCAAGATCAAGAACACAAAAAATCAATTTTAATCAATACCAAACCATAGATCGTGATTTTGGTATCAATAAAAAGGTCTCTTCACGAGTTTTGATTTGGTTATTAGAGCATCAACAAGTGATCCCTAGAACTTCCAAAATCAGTGATTCTTTGGTCAAGAACAAATTTTCACCCCCAAAATTTGTTTTTCTAATTTGTTTTTAATAACATAAAATGAAATAAAATAAATAAGCTATTTATATTATCTGAAAATTAATACCCCAAAATCAATTGAGGGTGTTTTTATCCCCTAATTAAAATAATTAGGCCCAAAAATAATAATTACGGGGAATAATTTTTAAATTAATTAAATATAAAATTCATGCCAAAATTCCCAAAAATTATGAATAATTCAAAAATGCAAAAATAATGAATATTTGAAATATGCATGATTTTATAAAAATATAAATATAAATTTGTGGCCTCTGACGTCCCGGTGGGGTCCCGGTCCGTTGACTTTGGAGAAACTGAAACGTTACCTAAATTAACAAAAACCCCCCGAAAACACATAAAATGCATGCATACGCATATAAAATGAGATAAAACCAGTATCTCGATAAAGACGCTAATAAACACGTGTTCATATTGCGGATCAATTCATATAAATGCATTTTAAACACATAACAATTGATCGGAAAATTTTTTGGTCTTTGCGGGGGCACATATAACAATTATAACATGTCATAACATATCAATGATCATTTAAACTCATGTAAACACAATATATTTATTTAATTATCATAAAATATTCACGTAATTTTCACGAATATTACATTTCTAATATCCCTAGTTGAGTATTACTAAATTGGATATGCATACGACTAGTATATTTGTTGATGGATAATCATATCTCATTGATCTTATGTATAGTGATTATAAAGTCAAGAATATAGGTAGATGTATAAACACATGGTACTGGATAGACACATGAAATTCTACATGTTCATAGTGTCACAGGTAATTTTCACAGTGATAATATTGTAATGGTCCTTAAACTTAAAATTATAATATTTTTTATACGAGAATTAATATACTTTGACTATATTAAAAGTTATCTTTAACCGAGTAGTGATAAAAGTCAATATCAGGTGTATTATAAATCATATGAGAAAAATGAATAATCTAGAAAGAATTTAACCTCCCTATTTTATAGGAATTATATTATTGGCCTTTTGTTTGAGCTAGACTATAAAATGGATGGTCGTGCTCAAATGTTGATTTAGAAAAGGATAGTCTACTCATTGATCAAGGAAAGGTGAATTAAATTATGAAGGAGGTTACTTAAAATATGCCTCAAAGGTTTATTCGAATTACCAATTTAATTATTATTAATTGGGTAGCAATGATGTATTACTAGATGTCGCTCATTGTTTACGATTTTAAATTAAATTTAAAATTCGTTGTCAATATAATAATAACTTAAAGAGTCATGGAAAGAATGATCAGAGGATTATTTACTTTAGATTCGGTTTAAATTGAATGTTAGTAATTCGAATTATTTGTTATTAATTTAGTAAGAATTAATAAATTGAATAAGTAGGAAATTCGAATTACTATTAAATCATAAATTGAGTTATTGGATGATTAAGTAAAAATTAATTTAATAATAATTAGGATTTTCAGATTTATTAAAACTCTAATTAGATTAGGGATGATAGATGTTATCACTTGCCTATATAATGTCTCTTTGGGCCAAATTGGGGTTTTACTTTATTATAATATAAAACACAAAAATCTCTAGTAAAGAGAGAGAGAGAGAAGACGGCTTCTGAATCTTGTGTGCTAATACATGATAGTCCTTCGTATGTGGATACCTCTACCGTGTAGATAGCTCAAAACGAGTTACATGGCATTCAAGTTTAGTCAAGAACCTCCATTAGACTTCTGTTACGTAAAACTTCGTAAGGTAAACATCTAACCTGTTTGGCACATACCATCATAACAAGCCTACTTAAGTGACAATGTCACTTTATATAGTCAAATGTATTTTACCATTTGGATAAGTAATAGGTTTCCATGTACTTGTCTTGTTCATTTTTTTAGACAACTTAAAATATTATAATGAGCTTAGATATTTTTATGCAACATATTTTTATATAATAGTCATAGAATAAATCAATTTGGTAGAAATTCAATGAAGATTGTTTAAGCAGTAAATTGAAGAAAGAAGACTTTTGAAGTTAATAAGTTGCAGGAATTTCTCAAAGTAAAGTCTAGAAGAGCTATGTCGTGAAGTCCATCAAAGCGATATTGTGAAGTCCAGTTCATAGTCATATCGTGAAGTTCAAATTTATCCTATGTCGAGAAGTCCAAATTTATTCTCAGTCGTGAAGTCCAATTATGTACTAGATCGTGAAGTCTAATTATGTGTTATACTGTGAAATCAGGAAAAATGTTATATCGTGGAGTCAAGCAAAACGGAGTTCACGATATCTTTAATTCACCAATTCAAAATAAGCCAAATGAAGGTACAAATTACCCGAGAAATGAAAAACAAATCACTACAGCATATTATACCTGGAGATGGTCCATGGACATGTGTCAAGCCTACAGCTAAACTCGGAGAAGAAAAAAAGGAAATACACAACTAAAGATCATGAGCATATAACAAAATCAAGTGGTTATCAAGAAACTGTAATGTGTCCCCTTGCAGTATAGGACATGTTACTGTAAATGAGTGTGCACATCGTGTAGTACAATATTTTATTTATATGGTGCACATCCCATCTTTAACAGGGTGTAACATGTAGGAGATTTCAGTTGTAATATCTTTTCTCTCTCTATAAGTCAAACTCGAGAAACCGTTCTTAAGAAAAAGGCAAGAAAAACACCATTATTTTTCTTAAAGTTGTAGCACAATTTCTTTATATTTATATAAAGTAATTTGAGTTAAGTATTTATGTGTTCTGGAATAGTTATATTTCTATAATTAGTTTCATATTTAGTTGTCAAGTTTTAAAAATACACCAATTTTTTTGAAATAGTCATTCACCCCCATCTGTCTAATTTGGGATCCTCAGTTTCTCCATGGATTTTGCGGGTGTTCTGATTTTATTCTGGTTTTTCAGTTATTATTTTTACGTTGTCGTTGCTTATTTATGCTCAAAACCATTCATGTCTCACAAGAAAATAAATTATTAATAAACTTGATCCGATGATTTTTACCAATATTATTAAAAGGATATCTTCGATATATTATTTATTTTGGTATTTGTACGATTAAACATAAAATTTAAATACACGTAGATCCTCTCCATTAGGACATGATTTTAATTGATCCAAATCAAGTCAAAATAGTCAAACTAGCAAAATTATTTTCAAGTATATAAAAGAGATATTCCAATATCCTAAAATATCAAAATTATATCATTATGGAATATATCTCTAAAGGCAATATGATCAAAGAAGAAATATCAAGACATGATATGTCTTAGATCTCAGTTGCAACATCAATAAGGCAACAAGCTCGAAAAAGGGATATATCAGATATATTACTTAGAAGACTCGTCCTATATCAAAAATATTTTACTTTTCGCTCCAAAATATATTTTTACATCCATCAAAAGAGTTTTTATCCAAAGTTTATTAATATTCATGATTGAAATATTAATATCCATTTTTATAACCCATTTCATGTATACGTGAAGTAATTTTCTCTCGTTTCGTAAAATCAGCATTTCTCGGAGAAAATTATTCAAAAATACTCTAAAAATTTCCTACCATATAAATATATTTTATATATTAGGAAATATATTTTAAGTATTTATTCAAGCCAAAACTTTGGTCAAAATATCCATATATTTAAATTTAAGACCAATGGTATTTTTAGTCGGAAGAAAACGCTGACAGAAGAGTCTATATTTTAAATGAAATACTTCCACTCACTAGAAAGACTTGAAATTTATTATGGATAATTTAATGGTATTTTCTATGCATGGTAAAAATTTCGTAATATTTCGATAATTTTCGTCCGGGAACAAATTTCGAGGCAGTTGGTCTCATAGTTGACCACGTTTGACCTAGTTACCATTGATCAAAGTTGACCAAAACTTGAAGGACATCATTTTATAATATTTTTTATGATATTTATTTAAGAGTTTTTAGGGTGGTCATATTTAATGGTACTTAATGCTTAATTAAAATGATTAAACCATAATTAAAACAAAAGGAAAATATATATTTAATTAAATATATCAGCTGAGTTTTGAATCCCATAAAGTGGTTTGTCTTATATGGCTATGTCAAAGAAACACAACCTACTTGTCAAGTCATCAATCTATGTGACATACAACATCCACCATCCATTTTCCTCAAATCCCCACCATTCAATCCACCTAACTTTTTCTATAAATAAACCCCCACCCATTTCAACCAAGCTAAAGAGCCACAAAGTTGCTGGGATTTTTTCAAGAAGTGCTTCTCTTCATCTCTTTCAAATCTCGTACAAACACTTCTTCTCAAAAACATTCTCTCTCTTAAATATATATACATATATACAAGGTTTTTGAAACCCAAACTTAGCTTCACCCAACCAAGCTTGTTCCCACCAAGTAAGCTCATCCACTACCACTCTCCGGTCTTCCGAAGGGCTGCCCAAGTTCGACCATAGTGCCAAAATCTGGCCAAACCTCCGGCGAATTTTTGCGGCGAACTTTTCCGACTATTTTCCAAAAGTGGTAATTTTAGCTTCTTCTTTGAGTTTCTTTTATTTGAGCTTTGTAATTAATTTATCTAATTCATCTCAAGCTCTAATACTAGATCTCCTATAAATAAGGTTCTCTAAGAAAAGAGAACAAAGATTCGAACTCGAAATTCGAATAAAGTATTTGATGTTCAAAAAGAAGCTTTAAAAGAAGAAGATCTATAAAATACAAGTACTTAAATCTCTATAACTGTTGAGTGTCATTTATGACACTTTATTATGCTCTAATAAGCTTTAAATTGATGCATTTGTACTCAAGTTGTTAAGTGTTTTAACGTGTTTTTGAGTATTTTTGCATTTCAGGCATTATCAAGGTAATCAGGTGAATTAGCATTGTTTTGGTGCTAATTTGGTGTCAAGGTGGTGTTGGAATAAAAGCTCGTTGAAGCCGGCTCGAAGCTGCAAGGAAAATGGAGAAAATAATTTCTGGCAGAAGCCCAGCGTGCCTGCGCTGATCAAGCGTGTGGCCGCGCCCAAAGTACAGAAAGCCAGCGCGCGGCCGCGCCGGGTCCCTGTTCGAAAAAAAACAGCAGTGTTAAGAGGAAATCGGGGTTTTTAACCAAAAAATCAATTCCAACCCGATTTTTACTCTTCCACATCCCATAATTCCCTCTTCTAATCAATTCCATTATTCCCACGATTCCCACAATCAATTACCACTTCTATTCCTTATATAATTCACACCTCTCCACCTATAAATACATACATCTACACACAACTTCTCCACCACATCACAAACTCTCAAACACAAATTCTCTCTAAACACTTAAGCTTTTATTCTCTCTTATGCAATCCCGATGGCACCCAAGAGGCAAAGAACACAGGTTGGCAGCACCACCATCGATTCTTCATCCGCGGGTGGTGTGAGGCCTAGGTTTTCTACTCCTGAGGCTGAGGAAGAGTACACGAGGCTTCTCTCGAAGCCTATTCCTAAGGAGCGAGGTTTTCTGCCATCAGGGAAGGATGGTAAGCTGTTAGAGATAATTCTTGAGATGGGCTGGGTTTCTTTTTGTGAAGCACCCACTACTGTGCCCATGAGTGTTGTGCGGGAGTTCTATGTGAACGCCAAGGCGGAGAATAATGGTTTTACGATGGTGAGGGGGAGGACTGTAGAATACAGTACTGATGCTATCAGGACGGTGATTGAGCAGCCTGTGAGGAAGGTGGGTCAGGACTTGGAATGATAAGACTCCGGAGGACTTTGATTTGGATCTCATCATTGCTACTATCTGTATGCCTGATACTCATTGGAAGTTCAAGAGGGGCACTACTGATTACTCCACGTTCCCTGCTTCGTGCATGAACAGGTTTGCACGGGCTTGGAACTCGTTTATTTGTGTTAACATCATGCCATCTTCGCATGTGCATGAGATTACTGTAGAGCGTGTTCATCTGTTATGGGGTATTCTTCAGGGTGATTACATTGATTTGGGGATGGTGATATATCAGGGGATTTTGATATTTTTGAGAGGAGGTACTACAGGTGCTATTCTGTATGCATCGGTTGTGACAAAGTTGTGTGTGGAGGTTGGTGTTCATCGGCCAGCACATGAGCAACTGCAGCTTCCCAGTGCTCCTATCGATAGTTCTACAATATTGAGCATGCATGAGTGGTATGGGGGGAAGCCAGATCCTAAGGGGCTTGGATATTCATATGATCATCTTCCAGGTGTGCCTATGGAAGCAGCTACGACAGGAGGTTCTAAGCATGCCCGTCGAGCAGCTTGGAGAGCTCAATATGGAGAGGAAACCGGTTCGTCGCAGCAGTAGCAGCAGGAGCAGAGATGGGAGTTGGTTTGAGTTCGACGCATTATAGGCGTCTCGCGTGGAGGATGGATGTTATGCACGACATTCATAATCGGATTGCACACGATCTCACCCAGACACTTGGGACAGCTTTCAGAGCCACCGGTGTTGACATCCAGTGGCCAGTATTTTGTGAGGATTCCGTGTATTCGCCTCCGGACATGCCTGACACTCCACCCGTTGAGGGTGAGGATTCTGATTTGCAGTAGGTATGCCTGATTCCTTACTATTACCTTCACTGAGGATAGTGAATATTTTAAGTTTGGGAGTAGTAGTTGAAGGAATATAGTTTTGTGTGAGTCTCATATAGTTGCATATTTCAGGATAGTTTAGTTCATATAGTTGCATATTTTTACATGTAGTTTTTTTTTAATTTTTGATAGTTTTTTATGTTAGTTTGTTCATATAGTTCATGCAGTGCATTATAACATGATCCCTAAGATAATTTTTCCAGTTGACTTGTGATATTGATGCTAGTGTAGTGATGTCGTGTTTAGAGATGTTAAGTCATATCAAGTTGATATGCATGCTAGAGACACTTGTATTTCACTAAGTCATATAGATTGTTAGAGTGCTAGATCATAGTCATGGTTTGTTTTTTGTCGAGGTTTAATCGCTTGCTTATATTTATAATTTAGGATATTCCCTTAATAATAAAAGACATGGAAATTTAAAAATTGGAGAAATTTGGGTTTCATTGCTAGTTGTGGCTAAGTTTCAAATTGTTGGATTTTTAACGCAGCGGGGCATGGCAAAACACTTTTACACATACAAAATCCAAATAAAAGCATATAAATCGTGAATAAAAATTCGAGGGATCGAATCTAACCTTTTAAAATAATTCGGAGACAACGATCAGAGATCCTTAGCAGTTGCTCCTCAAGTGTGAAGCACTCCACCGGTATCCACCAAGAAAACGATGTTAAGGAGGAGGAAGGAGGTGGAGAGAATTGAGTTTTCCAAACTTTTTGGGTTTTCGGGTTAGATGTGGGTTTTAATAAAATAGGGTCTATAATAGTGCATTTATAGGCAAAATTTTCAGCTGAAATTTTCCCATAAATAATATTATTATTATCCCATTTATTATTCTCATTAATAATTAAAACACCTTTTAATTATTAATCCTTTTTCTAAACACTTTAGAAATAATTCTCTCTCTTGTTTTAATTTTCAAAAATTAAATCCTTTAATTAATAATATTAAGAACTTTTCTTAATTAATTTATAATCAATTAAATCTCATTTAATCAATTATTAAATTTGCCAATTAATTATTTATTTCATAAATAAATAATTATTAGCCATTATTAATTAATTCCTCCACCATTAAATCATTCTCTTTTTATGGTGTGACCCTGTAGGTTCAATATTAAGCCGGTAGTAGAAATAAATAATAATAAAACTATTTTATCATTATTTATATAAATTCTCTAATTTATTAAATATGATTAATTAATTAATCACATTTATTCTACATCGTGAGTGATGCTTCTCAACATATCGCGACTATCCGGATAATATGAATTCACTGCTTAGAATACCAAGAACCTGTCAGTGAATAGTTACCGTACAATAAACTCCTTCTACCCTACAATGTCCCGATTAAATACAAGGCATGGATCTCGTGTCAAGCCTATCTAATTCAATCACTTGCTTACCATTTACTATGCGTAGTTCTATGCAAATTAGAAACTCCTTTCTAATTTCATTTACTCTGGCCAGAGATTCCTGAACTAGCATAAGTGGATCAGCCTTGAACATTCGCTTCCTTCACTGGAAGGGGTAGATCCTTTATTGATCATACACTATCTTCGTGTACAAATTCCTATACCCAGAAGAGCCCTAATAATTGTCCCTGGAGACTAAGAACTAAACCAAAGCATAGTTCAGTGTACACAAGATGACTATGATGACCTCAAGTCTAAGGATACTTGTACAACTATCACTATGCGAACAACTGTTGACACGTGAGTGAACTCCATCAGTTGTTCAGCTAGGCGAGTCATGTTCAGTGAACTTATTCTATAATAAGCACCTACATACTAGCTATAGTGTCACCATACAAATGTCTATGAGAACAGACATCCTTCATAATGAAGCAAGCATAGTATGTACCGATCTTTGCAGATTATTAATTACCAGTTAGTAATCCTATGATCAGGAACTATTTAAGTTTAGAGTTATCATCTTTTTAGGTCTCACTATTATGATCTCATCATAATCCATAAAAAGCTTTACTCTAAACTATGGTATATCTTATTTAAACATTTAAATAGATAGAGCCCGTAATAAAAACAAAACAAGTCTTTTATTAATATCAATGAAATCAAAACAGATTACATAAAGAGTCATTCCTAAATCCTAATACCTGATTGGACTTAGGACATATTCCTTTCAATCTCCCACTTGTACTAAAGCCAATCACTCTGGTAACTAATACCCATCTCATCTTTATGACGATCAAAGTGACTTTCAAAAAGTAGCTTTGTTAGTGGGTCTGCTATGTTGTTATGTGTGTCAACTCTATTTCAATACAATATAAGAAATATTACCGCGCTCCCACTAACCCTTTTGTAGACGCATGGTTCATCTACGTTTTTGATAAAATCAAACTCTTTGATTGTCTCATCAAAACGAATGTTCCATCTACGAGAAGCTTGCTTTAAACCACATATGGTTCGCAGTAGCTTACACACTAGGTTTTCATTTCCCTTGGAAAGAAAACCATCTGGCTATATGCCAGATCACATAGTCCTAGTAAGCAGCAATCGCAAGCAAAATCTGAACTGATTTTAACAGGGCTACAGGTAAAAGACTTCATCAAAGTCAATCCATTGCCTTTATTTGAATTCTTTTGCCACAAGCCTGGCCTTATAGGTCTCCACCTGGCCATCTGCTATAATCTATCTTTTGTATACCGTATACATAGATTCCATTCTGGATTTCATGGCACTATGCCATTTCTCTGAGTCAACACTACTCATAGCCTCATTATAGGTCACAGGGTCGTCATCATCAAATGATTGACAACTCATTGTCATTCTCAATGACAAGGAATGACAAGGCCATATTACCTCTCAGGTTGGCGAGACACTCTTCCTGACCTACGAATGGGCTGTTCCACAAAAGGTTGTTCAGTCAGACTAGGTGTTTCCATTTGATCCGTAGTAGTTTGTGCTTCTTGAACTTCATCAAGTTCAATTTTGCTCCCACTGTTTCCTTCAAGGATAAACTCCTTTTCCAAGAAGGTAGCATGTCTGGAGACAAACACCCGATGATCGGTGCAAAAGTAATACCCTAAAGTCTCTTTAGGATATCCCACAAAACTATATTTTACGGATCGATATTCCAGCTTATCTGGGTCAACTTACTTGACATAAGCTGGACATCCCCAAATCTTAACGTGTTTAAGACTCGGTTTCCTTTCTTTCCATATCTCATACGGAGTTTGAGGAACAGATTTGGAAGGCACCATATTCAGTAAATATGCTGAGGTTTCCAATGCATAACCCCATAGGAATACTGGAAGATTTGCATAGCTCATCATGGACCGAACTATGTCTAACAAAGTTCGATTTCTCCTTTCAGATACCAATCTGGAGGCGTCCACTGGGAGACTATACCATTTTTTTTGAGATAATCTAGAAACACTCCATTAAAGTATTCACCACCTCGATCTGATCGAAGAGTTATAATACTATGTTTGGTTATTTCTCCACTTCATACTTATACTCTTTGAACTTTTTAAAGGCTTCAGACTTGTGTTTCATCAAACACATATCCGAATCTAGATCTATCATCTATGAAAGTAATGAAGTATGAAAATCCACCCATGGCTTGCGTAGACATTGGTCCACATACAACTGTGTGTACCATTCCTAGCAAATCTGCAGCCCTCTCTCCATGTCCACTAAATGGAGACTGCAGTGCCACTATAAAGTAAGATTTTCATCATCCCTTTTCTTTTATTAGTTTGTTCAATCTGAAGTAAATTATGTCACATATATACAGACCATTATTTAAAGTACCACGTCCATAAAGAATATTATCTCTAAGAATAGAACATTCATTATTCTCAATAATAAATGAAAATCCAGCCAAGTCTAACATGGGAATAATATTCCTCACAATCGAGGGAACAAAATAACAATTATTTCAAACAATAGTCTTGCCCGTAGGCATATGTAAATGAAATGATTCTACATCTTCAGCAGCAACTCTTGCTCCATTTCCATCAGTAGAATCGCCTCATCTTCCTCAAGAGTCCTACTTCTCCTTGGTCCCTGCAACAAATTGCAGATATGAGAACCACAGGCGGTATCTAATACCCAAGTAGAAATGACATATTCACTTCTATCATGAACATACCTGAATCAGAAGCGGTAGTCTCACTACCCTTCTTCTTCAATTCTGCAAGGTAAACCTTGCAGTTCCTCTTCCAGTGCCCCACCTTGTTACAGTGAAAGCAAACAACTTTGCTCTCGGGGTCTTCAACTTTTGGTGGAACCGACGTTTTCTCACCTACTTTCTTCTTCTTGGAAGAGTTCCTCTTCCTTTTTCTTAGGATTGGAACCTTCACCAATTAGAAGAACAGAACTCTTCTTAGGGGGAAAATTCAATTCCGCAGTCTTCAACATGTTGTGGAGTTCAGGCAGGCTGACATCCAACTTATTCATGTGAAAGTTCACAACAAACTGCGAGAACGAACTCGGAAGCGATTGCAAGACCAAGTCTTGGCTCAGCTCCCCATCCATGGCAAAACCAAGTTGTCCAAGACGTTCAATCAAATTGATCATCTTAAGTACATGGTCATTCACAGATGATCCCTCAGACATCCTACAACCGAACAACTCCTTTGATATCTCATATCGAGCTGTCCTCCCTGCCACATCATACAACTCTTGTAGATGCATGAGGATAGTGTGAGCATCCATATGCTCATGTTACTTCTGTAGCTCAATGTTCATGAAAGCTAGCATGATGCATTGAGCAACATTTGCATCATCTATCCACTTACGATACATAACATGTTCATCACTATGTGCATCACTAGCAGGTTCAGTAGGCTTAGGTGAGTCAATCACGTATTCCAGCTTCTCAATCCTGAGAACAATTCTCAAGTTTCGAAGCCAGTCAGCATAATTAGGACCAGTCAATTTGTGAGCATCTAGTATGCTCCTGAGTGATAGTGCAGAAGACATAACGTACAAAGTAAATCTGTAAATGATAAACACATAACAACACTTAGCAAATATTCGATTTCATTTCAAAACACTATATGAATCGGGTCTTTATTCATAAGTGGCTTCCACTTGTTTTCTTAATTTATTCAACCCCCTACATGAAAAATTAAGCATTCAAAATGCTAGTGGGAATATGGATCCTACATTCCATTACACGACCCCGGCTGTAGCACGAACCGCCATGTAATGTTCAATAGGCAGACAACTCTTGTCAATTACATCTCATGTTATTCCCTAATCAAACTTTAGCCTCTTGAATAATTGAGTCTCGGCTGTAGCACGACAAACTCAATATTCTAAGTCAAGTCTAACCCAACATTCCGTACAGTTGAATCAGTCCCCAAAGGCCCACGGCTGTAGCACGTACCGACCTTTAGATTCTTATTTAATGTACACATCTCTATGTAATAGACAAGTATTTCTTATTTCGAAATCAAAGCCCTCGGCTGTAGCACGAACCGACAATGATTCAAAAATAGGAACTACTTTTCTATCATATTGGAAGGCTATGACCGACACAAGCCCGTTGTGTCATTAGCCAATTACTACTTGATATTATTTAATTTTAGAGGGATTATATTAAGTTACAATCATAATCATATTATAAAGAGATTCGTCCTTTTAAATTAAATATTTCAAATCAATAATCAATAATCAGACGATTCCCAGATCGGGTGGAGCATTGTCAAGAGGCGTCACTTAATAACCCTTTCTTACAGATAGAAATCTGTTGTTGACAGAATCATCCTTTCTCTCATATCGAAAATTCATATTCAATTACGTGTTTCACAAATACAAGAATCTCATGATTGTATTCATAATATTATTCTTAAGGTTATGAAACAATTTCACTATACTAGGTTGTCTAACAAACGCCTTATGTTTATTTAAGTTCACCTAAATCTATCATCGCATGATAAACTAAGCATATATCACATATATCAACATGAATAAACATCAAGGTAGGCATGTTATATCATCTAGCACATTAGTCTAAGCATTATACATCTCTGTGTATCACATGAAGCATTTAAAATCAATTAAAACAATCAAAAACAGCTTTAAAACACTTCATGGAAATATAAACAGTTCAAAACTTTTATATAAACTAAAATTGATCACTCCATTAGATCCGTCTCGAAAAAACGAATCCAACGGTATATTGCACGCCTAAAACAGAGTTACGAAACTCCCAGAAAATCAATTTTAAAATCAACAGAGGGCTGTAACGCATTACAGGAACGCGTTACAAGCCCTGTAACGCATTCCGGTGATGCGTTACACCCCTTTTAAGCCATTAAAGGGTGTAACGCATTCCGTGAATGCGCCCCTATTTTTTTTTTCTTTTCCGCCGGCTGACTTTTCTCTCGGTTAACGTGCATGTCAGACCACCTGATCTTGTCTGTCTTCCGTGCCGCAGAGTTTGTACAGAAAGATAACAGATATATATACATACAAACAATTCATATATATATATATATATATATATATAATTATTTAATTATGAATTTTAATTGTAAGAACTTCAAAAATTCATAATAAAAAATCTATACATCATAAAATTATGAAATAAATACCCAGACGATCTACAACACTTGTAGAACCCAGATCAACATTCAAAATTATTCTGAGAAACGATTTCTCATCAGACAAAATTAATCCATGATATAACTTGTAAAAATCATAATTAATTCATACAAGCACATAAAATTCTGAAATTTTTACCACAGATCTATATGCATACAACCTATGCTCTGATACCATTGTTGGATTTTTAACGCAGCGGGGAATGGCAAAACACTTTTACACATAAAAAATCCAAATAAAAGCATATAAATCGTGAATAAAAATTCGAGGGATCGAATCTAACCTTTTAAAATAATTCGGAGACAACGATCAGAGATCCTTAGCAGTTGCTCCTCAAGTGTGAAGCACTCCACCGGTATCCACCAAGAAAACGATGTTAAGGAGGAGGAAGGAGGTGGAGAGATTTGGGTTTTCCAAACTTTTTGGGTTTTCGGGTTAGATTTGGGTTTTAATAAAATAGGGTCTATAATAGTGTATTTATAGGCAAAATTTTCAGCTGAAATTTTCCCATAAATAATATTATTATTATCCCATTTATTATTCTCATTAATAATTAAAACACCTTTTAATTATTAATCCTTTTTCTAAACACTTTAGAAATAATTCTCTCTCTTGATTTAATTTTCAAAAATTAAATCCTTTAATTAATAATATTAAGAACTTTTCTTAATTAATTTATAATCAATTAAATCTCATTTAATCAATTATTAAATTTGCCAATTAATTATTTATTTCATAAATAAATAATTATTAGCCATTATTAATTAATTCCTCCACCATTAAATCATTCTCTTTTTATGGTGTGACCCTGTAGGTTCAATATTAAGCCGGTAGTAGAAATAAATAATAATAAAACTATTTTATCATTATTTATATAAATTCTCTAATTTATTAAATATGATTAATTAATTAATCACATTTATTCTACATCGTGAGTGATGCTTCTCAACATATCGCGACTATCCGGATAATATGAATTCACTGCTTAGAATACCAAGAACCTGTCAGTGAATAGTTACCGTACAATAAACTCCTTCTACCCTACAATGTCCCGATTAAATACAAGGCATGGATCTCGTGTCAAGCCTATCTAATTCAATCACTTGCTTACCATTTACTATGCGTAGTTCTATGCAAATTAGAAACTCCTTTCTAATTTCATTTACTCTGGCCAGAGATTCCTGAACTAGCATAAGTGGATCAGCCTTGAACATTCGCTTCCTTCACTAGAAGGGGTAGATCCTTTATTGATCATACACTATCTTCGTGTACAAATTCCTATACCCAGAAGAGCCCTAATAATTGTCCCTGGAGACTAAGAACTAAACCAAAGCATAGTTCAGTGTACACAAGATGACTATGATGACCTCAAGTCTAAGGATACTTGTCAACTATCACTAAGCGAACAACTGCTGACACGTGAGTGAACTCCATCAGTTGTTCAACTAGGCGAGTCATGTTCAGTGAACTTATTCTATAATAAGCACCTACATACTAGCTATAGTGTCACCACACAAATGTCTATGAGAACAGACATCCTTCATAATGAAGCAAGCATATTATGTACCGATCTTTGCGGATTATTAATTACCAGTTAGTAATCCTATGATCAGGAACTATTTAAGTTTAGAGTTATCATCTTTTTAGGTCTCACTATTATGATCTCATCATAATCCATAAAAAGCTTTACTCTAAACTATGGTATATCTTATTTAAACATTTAAATAGATAGAGCCCGTAATAAAAACAAGACAAGTCTTTTATTAATATCAATGAAATCAAAACAGATTACATAAAGAGTCATTCCTAAATCCTAATCCTAATACTTGATACATGCGGCCGCGCCGTGTCGGGATGACAGATTCTTATTTCTACTTGGTTTCTGAGAGAAAGAATTCTACACTACATGGGGCTGCTATATAAACATCTTTAGGTCGTCTTTAATAATATATCATTATATATCAAGCCAGAGACATATCAAGGAGAGCCGTGAGAAGACCGTTTTAGCACGATTCAACGAAGACGAAGAAGATCTTGTTTTTACTTGTGAACCTTTATTTTAAGTTATATTTGGATGCTAGTTTTCTTACTTGTGAACCTTACTCTTGTTTCGTACTTGATTTATTTATTCGTTATAAAGATTACGTTTGTTATATCATGTTTTAATCGGAACCTACGTTGATGATGAATCCGAGCTAGTGACGTAAAAGAAGCGTTTCTTGGGAGGCAACCCAAGTTTGTTGTACATTAGTAGGTAGAGGAAGCAAGAAAAAAGGAGAAAAACACAAAAAAAAATCAGAAAAAGAAGAAAATTCAGGGACAACGGCAGTGACCAAGCGCGCCCGCGCTCATCCAGCGCGCGGCCGCGCTATTTTTCCAGAAGGTGAGCGCGCCTGCGCTGATCAAGCGCGCGCCCGCGCCGGTTTTCCAGAGAGTGAGCACGGCCGCGCCGTCCTAGCCCGTGGCCGCGTCGGGTCCCTGTTCGAAAAAAAACAGCAGTTTTAAGAGAAAATTGCGGTTTTTAACTAAAAAATCAATTCCAACCCGAATTTTACTCTTCCACATCCCATAATTCCCTCTTCTAATGAATTCCCCTATTCCCACGATTCCCACAATCAATTCCCACTTCTATTCCTTATATAATTCACACCTCTCCACCTATAAATACATACACTTACACACAACTTCTCCACCACATCACAAACTCTCAAAAACAAATTCTCTCTAAACATTTAAGCTTTTATTCTCTCTTCTGCAATCCCGATGGCACCCAAGAGGCAAAGAACACAAGTTGGCAGCAGCACCACCGATTCTTCATCTGCGGGTGGTGTGAGGCCCAGGTTTTCTAATCCTGAGGTTGTGGAAGAGTACATGAGGCTTCTCTCGAAGCCTATTGCAAAAGAGCGAGGTTTTATGTCATCAGGGAAGGATGGTAAGCTGTTAGAGATGATTCTCGAGATGGGTTGGGTTTTTTTTTGTGAAGCACCCGCTGCTGTGCCCATGAGTGTTGTGCGGGAGTTCTCTGTGAACGCCAAGGCGGAGAATAATGGTTTCACGGTGGTGAGGGGAAGGATTTAGAGTACAGTGTTAATGCTATAAGGACGGTGATTGAGCAGCCTGCGAGGAAGGTGGTTTAGGACACTTGGAATGATAAGACTCTAGAGGACTTTGATTTAGATTTCATCGTTGCTACTATCTGTGTGCCTGAAAATCATTGGAAGTTCAAGAGCGGCACTACTGATTACTTCACGTTCCCTGTTTCGTGCATGAACAGGTTTGCACGGGCTTGGAACTCGTTTATTTTTGCTAACATCATGCCATCTTCGCATGTGCATGAGATTATTGTGGAGCGTGCTCGTCTGCTATGGGCTATTCTTCAGGGTGATTACATTGATTTGGGGATGGTGATATATCAGGGGATTTTGAGATTTTTTAGAGGAAGTACTACAGGAGATATTCTGTATGCATCCGTTGTGATGAAGTTGTGCCTGGTGGTTCGTGTTCATTGGCCAGCACATGAGCAGCTGCAGCTTCTCAGTGCTCCTATCGACAGTTCTACACTATTGAGCATGCATGAGTGGTATAGAGGGAAGCCGGATCCTAAGGGGCTTGGGTATTCATATGATCATCTGCCAAGTGGTGGCCTATGGAAGCAGCTACGGCGGGAGGTTCACAGCATGCCCGTCGAGCAGCTTGGAGAACTCAGTATGGAGGGGAGGCTGCTTCGTCGCAGTAGCAGCAGGAGGCAGTATGAGCAGAGATGGGAGATGGTTTGAGTTTGACGCAATATAGGCGTCTCGCGAGGAGGATGGATGTTATGCACGATATCCATAGTCGGTTTGCACACGATCTCACCCAGGCACTTGGAATAGCTTTCAGAGCCGTTCCACTGGAATCCAAACTTAGCTTCACCAACCAAGCTTGTTCCCACCAAGTAAGCTCATCCACTACCACTCTCAGGCCTCCCGAAGGGCTGCCCAAGTTCGACCATAGTGCCAAAATCCGGCCAAACCTCCGGCGAACTTTTCCGACTATTTTCCAAAAGTGGTAATTTTTAGCTTCTTTTTGAGTTTCTTTTATTTGAGCTTTGTACTTAATTTCTCTACTTCATCTCAAGCTCTAATACTAGATCTCCTATAAATAAGGTACTCTAAGAAAAAGAAAACAAAGATTCAAACTCGAAATTCGAATAAAGTATTTGATGTTCAAAAAGAAGCTTTAAAAGAAGAAGATCTATAAAATACAAATACTTAAATCTCTATAACCGTTGAGTGGCATTTATGACACTTTATTATGCTCTAATAAGCTTTGAATTGATGCATTTGTACTAAAGTTGTTAAGTGTTTTAACGTGTTTTTGAGTGTTTTTGCATTTCAGGCATTATCTAGGTAATCAGGTGAATTAGCATTATTTTGGTGCTAATTTGGTGTCAAGGTGGTGTTGGAATAAATGCTCATTGAAGCCGGCTTGAAGCTGCAAGGAAAATGGAGAAAATAATTTTTGGCAGAAGCCCAGCGCACCCGCATTGATCATGCGCGCGGCCGCGGCCGAAGTACTAAAAAGCCAGCGCGCCCGCGCTGATCAAGCGCGCGCCCGCGCCGTGTCGGGATGACAGATTCATTTTCTACTTGGTTTTTGAGAGAAAGAATTATACACTACATGGGGCTTCTATATAAACATCTTTAGGTCATCTTTAATAATATATCAATATATATCAAGCCAGAGATATATCAAGGAGTGTCGTGAGAAGACCGTTTTAGCACGATTCAACGAAGACGAAGAAGATCGTGTTTTTACCTGTGAACCTTTGTTTTAAGTTGTATTTGGATGCTAGTTTTCTTACTTATGAACCTTACTCTTGTTTCGTACTTGGTTTTATTTATTCGTTATAAAGACTACATTTGTTATATCATGTTTTCATCGGAACCCACGTTGATGATGAGTCCGATTATGGGCTAATCGTTATCGTGGGGTTCTAGCGGATTTATTTATGGATTTCTTTAGTTAAATTGTTTGATGCCTTAGTATGTGGTGATTGTATGATATTCTAGTATTGGTTGTGCGTATTCGTCCTATGAGCGTCGCGAACTTATAAGATTATGTGTTAATTCTTAATGAAGCGAAAGTGAATTTAAGGATTTAGAACTTTCCATGCTAGCATAGGTTCATGTAGTTATCATGCATGATGTGTAGGTAATTTTAACCATCTTACTTGCCCTGTGTAATCAAGATAGATAACTTGTGCTTAAACCGTTATGTTGTCAAATTCTATAGACATATAGGGTCTCAATATAATTGGTGTCTATTCAACTTCTATCTCTTTTGTGGATGTCTGGTAGTATGGTACTCGTGCAATGAAAGTTGGCATTTATCAGTTTCGTGTTATTTGATTAGTGTCATCACCATTGCATACTAAGGTTAAGGATAATAAAGCTATTGAATGAAGTATTTGATGAAGTTAGAATCCCATGTTTGTCATATATATATTAATTTAGTCAATATTAATCTCTTAGTTATAATTGTTAGTTATAAACAACCTCCATTTGTTATCATCTTAGCATTGAATAATAACAATACATTGTTGCTTAAGTGAGTGAATTAATTAGTTAACCAATACAGTCTCTATGGGAACGAACTAGAAAAGATTCTATACTACTTGCGAACTCGTATACTTGCGTGTATTATTAGCGCGTGTTTAGCGACTAACAATAACTCCTCACGAGTGAGATTTCATAAATCTCTATAACTTCTCACGAGTGAGATTTCATATTTGACAAATCTCGCGAGTTGGCCAATTACTTGCACTTTATTTATCTCGATCTTGGCCAACATATTTTATGAAAATAGAAATAATTACGATAGGTATCGTATAATTCTCACTAACATCTTTAGTGTTCCGTGGGATTATAATTCGATCAATAGTAAGCTTCGTAATTTTGTCAAAATCAAAGATGGATTTAATCACACGAGTTGGCCAATTACTTGCACTTCATTTATTTGGACCTTGGCCAACGCATAGTTCGTGTAAATAGTATCATTAAGAAAAGTATCGTATATTCCCCACTAATATCTTTAGTGTTTTGTGGGATTATAAATCGATAAATAGTAAACTTCGTAATCATCCGTCTAAGCTTCAAAGGTGGATTTAAACACACGAGTTGGCCAATTACTTGCACTTCATTTATTTGCATCTTGGCCAACGCATAGTTCGTGTATATAATATCATTACGAAAAGTATCGTATAATCCCCACTAACATCTTTAGTGTCCTGTGGGATTATAAATCGATAAATAGTAAACTTCGTAATCATCCACATAAACTTTAAAAGCACAAATCCAAAGCCAATTACTTGTTCATCTTTTATCTCGATCTTGGCTTATATAGAACCTATAAATTGTGCACGAAGTTAAAAGTATAGTTTGGCTCTATAATTGTCAAATATAAGTATACTAAAATCCTTAAGCCTACGAGCTTAAAAATGATAAGTTACAATTCCGAGATTGTAACTAAGGTATTCTTCGATTTATAAATACATAATCGAAAGAAGAAGAATACTAAAGAAGTCATAAGTTATATTGCTTATATATATAAAAGACTTCTTATATTACTCCGATAAACATATATTCTATAAAGATGGAGTAAACAAAAGTATACTTGGCATATTATTCTATATCTCAAGTCAAGTATACATAGTTGATATTTAATATTCTTATTTGAATATTATATTATCTTGTGGGCTAGTACCGTAACATACTAGTTCAACCCATCTTTTCTCTATACTTGTTGTTTTGTGGATTATCTTATTAGTTTTGTAGTGAGGTGAAGTGACGTAAGGTGATTCTCGTTAAGACCCAAGTCCTTTATGTACTAACGGGGAGTTATTAGTATTTGCACCGTGAAGAAGAGGAAAGACCCAAGACCGGATCACTAAGATCCAAGACCGACAAAAGCTAAGGAAGCTAAGTCCACAAAAGGGTTCTACATCAACTTTGAAGAAATAGCGGAGAGTTATTGTCTAAGATAAGTTATGTAGGTATTACATTTATTTTGAGGTGGTGACATTTGTGTTACGCACCAAGACAAATATTTGTAAGGCTGTAAAGGCTTCTCCGCCTACTAAAGGAGCGAGTTTATTATAAGGGAAAATCCCGAGTCCGGGAGAGGAGCTCGGGGACTAGACGTAGGGGTGAGCGAACCTATTAGAGGTTGCATCATCGCGAACCAGGATAAAATCGCCGTGTGGTATTTTCTTTCCTTGCACTTAATTTTTCGGAGATATAAACTGCATAACCACTCGGTAAAGTTTTGAAAAGGGATAAATTATTTTAAAACATCATAATAATTTTTTAATTGGTAATTAAGCTATTCAACCCCCCTTTTAGCTTAATATAGCCATTTTACGGGACCTATCAATTGGTATCAGAGCGGTGCTTTTTAACATGTTTGTTAAGTTATTTGCAGATTTACAGGCACAACAAATAGTGGTCCTAAATGGCGTATATTAATCATGTTGGTTGTGGCGAAGGTCTGTCAAGCTCACGACCTCCTCTATTTGATGGCACCGACTTTGCAACATGGAAAATGAGGTTTCGTATCTATGCTAGATCTCAAGGAGTCAAAGTTTGGATGGCTATCGGAGATGGTGTTCGCGTCCCTACCAAAACCGTCGATGACATCATCATCGAAAAGAAGGTTAGTGAATATAATCTAAAGGAAGAAGCCACAATGAATATAGCCGCCAAGGCGGAAATGGTTCTCACAAGTGCACTTGCAGAAAAAGAATATAAAAGTTTAAATAATTGCAAGTCGACACAAGAAATGTGGAACAAATTAGTGGTAACCTATGAAGGAACCACTGATATAAAAGATTCACTCGTATAATCGATGAGTTATCTCAACTTGGAAAGAATTATACTCAAAATTAAAATAATAGAAGAGTGCTCAAATCTCTCCCTCCTAGTTGGAAGGTCAAAGTTACTACTATAAAAGAGATGCACAATTTAAATGAGTATAAGATCGATAACCTATATAGAAATCTTCGTGCTTACGAAGAAGATAATATTCCAGAAAAGGTTGCTCCAAAAGTGGAGGATAAAAAGAAAAATATGGCTCTAAAGGCAATATTAATTGATGAAGATGAAAATGACGAGGAGTTAAATGAGGAACTCCAAAATCTCGATGAGAGTGAAATTGCTCTACTCACGAGACAACTTTGTCGTGTGCTTTAAAGCAAAGCTCAAAGATACGGAAAAGGCTTCCTAAAATCAAATAATCAACAAAGAGTTTTTAACTCTAACGGAAGGCCAAATTACTCTCAAAATTATTCTTCCAACTATAAGAGTAATTACCCGTCAACGAGCTACAATAAAGGCAAAGGTAATCAAAACATAAATACCTATAGTAACGCCAATGCCTCTACAAACCATCATGTGTACACTCCTCCAAAACCTAAAGATCCATCTCCGGAGGAAACACAAGATGTGTGTTTTGAGTGTAAACAACTCGGTCATTATAAAAGAAAATGTTCTAAACTCTCAAAGGGACGAAGTCTCGTGGCCAAAAATGGTTGGGATCAAAGTGAAGATGAAGAAGCTCCTGAAGCTAGTGAAGAAGTGGTCAATCTATGCTTAATGGCTCTCGGAGATGAAACCACCTCAACGGAAATCTCCTCTTCAAATCAAGAGGTAACATCTAACTATGTCTCAGTTAAATCTTTATTAGATGAATCTAACTTATCCCTCTTAGATATGAATAAGCAGGATTTAATTGAACTTGTAGTAAGTTATAAAAATAAGTATAAATATGTTGAACACAGGTTTCACTTGCTATGGTCCGAGAAGATGAAAATTGAGGAAATTTATCATACTTAAAATAAAGAATATACTCGGATGATAGACTCAAAAGTCCAAGATGAGGATGAGATTACATCTCTAAAAGATCAAAACCATCTCATCAATATTGAGGTAAATAAACTTCAAGAAAATATACTCAATCTTGAGACGGAGAATATATCACTAATTCTCAAAGACGAAGAGATGGAACGTGAAAAGATATAATTAAATGATAATATTTGTAAACTTCATATTGATCTATTGAACTTAAAGATTCTAAATAAATCAAATGTTCAAGATAAAGAAACATCTTTTAAAGACAATCTTGATAAAGAAAATGAGCTATTAGAAACCAATGAGCTTAAAAGAGAAGCTCTAAGGTTAAAGGAAGAAAATCATAAACTCATAGCTCAAATTATGGATTAATAAAGAATCCTTAACAAAAAATTGATGCCTTAAAGAAAGAAAATGAAAATCTTGAAGAAGTTATTCAAAGATTTACAAAAGGCAATAAGATGTTGGATCAAATGGTGCATACAAAAACCTCATATAATCATGAAGGTTTGGGATATAATAAGAATTCTCCTCCCAAAGAAAATACTAGGAGATTTGTATCACTAATAAAGACTTCACCTGAATCACCATCATATAAATGTTTATATTGCAATAAGATTGGACATATCGTTCAATATTACAAATTCAAGAATGGTGAAATTAAGGGGAATCATGTATGGATTCACAGGAATCATACAAGAAAGATGATAAACGAATGTCTTACAAGAATAGGGAATATAAAGATCAAAGGCAATAAAGGTCTCATCAACCTCCCATTTTCAAGATAGAAATATAAAATATCATTTCAATGGTAATGCATTTAGAAGACAACAACCTGTTAATAGGAATGTGCATACAAATTACCATGCTAATAATAGACATATTGTTTATCATGATCCTCCCAGATTTTATGATAGCTCTAGGTATTATCAACCTCAAACTAGGCATTATGCATCTAGAAATATTTATGTGCCTAATGATAAGTAAACTATGCCTAGATTTTTTCATGAAAAACCAAATGTTATGTATGATGTACTAACCCCAGGACCCTCAAGTCAAAGGGGTACCTATAAATTTAATTAATCAGTTTTGTAGGTTTGTCTTGCCGCGAAACAAGACATATGGTACCTTGATAGTGAGTGTTCAAGACATGATCGGAAACAAGTCACTCTTGAACAACATTAAAAGGATCACCGCGGGGAACGTAACATATGGAGATAATAGCAAAAGAAACATTGTCGGCATCGAAGATTTTGGTAATGATAAAGTTAAATTTTGGCGTTCAATTAGTCACAAGATTAAAGTATAATCTTCTCTTCATTATGCGACAATGAATACAAGGTAATTTTCTACACTACTCATTGTTCAATTCTTGATAAATCCGGAAAGTTGGTCCTCACTTGCCCTCGAAATAAGAATGTATATACATGTGACATGAGCAAGCAAGTGAGCGTATGCCTAATCACTATAAATGATGATTCATGGCTATGGCATCAAAGATTAGGACATGCCAACATGAAGTTGATAAAGAATATATCAACTAAAGACCATGTATGAGGTATACCTAAGCTAAACTATCATTAAGATCATACTTGTGAAGCTTGCGAAATTGGTAAACAAATTCGAGCCTCTCACAAAGCAAAATTCATGGTATCTACCTCAAGACTTCTCGAGCTATTACATATGGATCTTATTGGTCCAGTTCTTATACAAAGTCTTTGAGGTTGCTCATATACATTGTTAATCGTAGATGATTATTCACAATTTACATGGACGGAATTTCTCAAAGCCAAAAGTGACGCTTTTGAATCCTTCTCTTCTTTATGTAAAAGGATTCAAAATCAACAAAATAAAACCATAGTCTAGATAAGGACTGATCATGGTAAAGAATTTTAGAATTCCAGTTTTACCAACTTCTGTGATGAACATGGCATCGCACATAATATTTTCGCTCCATATACTCCACAATCAAACGGAGTAGTTGAACGGAAAAATAGAACACTCCAAGAAATGGCTAGCACAATGCTAAATGAATATCGTCGACCTAAATATATTTGGGTCGAAGCTATGTCAACGGATTTCCATATTCTTAATTGGGTTTTGCTACGACCTATAAAGCAAAAGACTCCTTACGAGCTCTATTTTGGCAAAACTCCGAAGTTTAGCTACTTTCGAGTATTCGGAAGCAAATGCTTCATATTAAATTCAAAAGAATACCTTACAAAATCTGATCTGAAATCAGACAAAGGTATATTTCTAGGATACTCGAATAATAGTAAATCTTATAGAGTGTTTAATCTAAAGTCGCTCATGGTGGAAGAATCAATGAATGTGGCATTTGATGAAAGTAACCCACCCGCGAAATATAAAGATCTTATTGATCAAGAAAATGTCGAACAAGATGATATTGAAAATATTATTCGACAATTCAAAAATATGGATATCGGGACTCCCGTTCACAAAAATCCATTAGAATTAGACGAAAAGGAAGATGAACTTCCCAAAGCAATTCCTACTATAAAAAGTCATCCACTAGATAATGTTCTTGGAGAGTTAAGGAAGGGAGTTCAAATGCGGTCACAAGTTCAAAATGTTGTGAATTATCTTAGTTTTCTATCTCAGATAGAACCTAAGACCGCGAAAGAGGCTTTATTAGACGAGGATTGGATCTCTGTAGTGCAAGATGAATTACTCTAATTTTCTCGTAGTAAAGTTTGGGAACTTGTCCCCAAGCCTCGTGATACCTCTATAATTGGTACAAAATGGATATTTCGAAATAAATTAGATGAAAATGGAATGGTAGTTCTAAATAAAGCAAGAATTGAATCAATTCGAATGCTACTGGCTTATGCATGTCATAAAAATATCAAAGTATACCAAATGGATGTGAAATCTGCATTATTAAATGGGATATTAGAAGAAGAAGTATATGTAAAACAACCTCCCGGTTTTGAAGATGCAGACCATCCAGATTATTTCTATAAATTATATAAAGCTCTATATGGACTAAAACAAGCTCCAAGAGCTTGGTATGAAAGGTTGAGCAAGTTCCTTTTAGAAAATAAATTTAAAATGGGAATGGCCGATAAACCTTATTTACGAGGCAAGAAAAAGATGATATATTGCTCGTACAAATATACGTAGATGACATCATATTTGGTTCAACAAATGATGCACTATGTAAAGAATTCTTTGATAATATGAGTAAAGAATTCGAGATGAGTATAATGGGAGAATTAAACTTCTTTTTAGGATTGCAAATAAAGCAATCTGATGAAGGCATCCATATCTCTCAATCAAAATATTGTAAAGAGATGTTGAAAAATTTTAAAATGGATAATGCCAAACCCATCTCTACTCCTATGTCTGCATCCGATAAATTAATGGAAGATCCAAAAGGAATTCTTGTAGACACAAAGAAATATCGGGGAATGATTGGTAGCTTGCTCTATATCACTACAAGTCATCCTGATATTCAATATAGTGTTTGTAAGTGTGCTAGATTTCAAGTAGCACCAAAAGAATCTCATTTATCCGCGGTAAAAAGGATATTAAGATATCTTAAAGGAACCACTAATATTGGTCTTTGGTATCCAAAAGGAATACCATTTGACTTAGTATATTTTTCTGATTCAGACTATGCCGGACATTTAGATGACAGAAAAAGTACTAGTGGTACTTGTCAATTTCTCGGTGGATGCCTAGTTTCTTGGTTTTCAAATAAGAAAAATTTTGTATCCATCTCGACAACATAAGCTGAATATATAGTAGCTACAAAGTGTTGTGCTCAAATATTATGGATGAAGCAAACACTAGCTGACTATAATATAAAGTTTGATGTGATCTCAATCTTATGTGATAATACGAGTGCTATTGATCTTAGCAAAAATCTCGTATTGCATTCAAGATCTAAACATATAGATGTGAGACATCACTTCTTACATGATCATGTCAATAAAGGCGATATAAAAATGACTCATATAGATACTGAGTTTAATCTCGCTGACATATTCACGAAACCACTGAATTCCGAAAGATTCACTAAACTCCGTCTGGATTTAGGAATGTTGGAATCAGTAAAAAAGACAGACAATAAAAGAAAGTATATTATCTACCTTCTGAGGTTTATTTAAGCCATCTCACGAAAAAAGATATTTTCCCGATCTAGTTGTTAAGTCTCGTGAATTCAGATTTGTCAATAAAGAAATTTATTGATTGGATTTAATGAGATCTTAAATATCTCAGATTAACCGGGAAAATAAAACTATTCCGAGTAAATATTTTTACTCAGTGAGATTTATAAAAGGCTTTTTATTCTCATAGGTTATAATTATATATCAATATACATATACTCTTATTATATATACTCATGGATATTCTGAAAAATATTTTTACAAAAAAATATTATATAAATATATATTTTCTGGATTAAATTTTGTATTGTATCCAGCCCAAACAGAAATTATATCCGGCCCAAATCATTATAAAAGCCCATATATATATTTTACAAATATATAAGTACATATCTATTGTCACACCCCCAACTTAACAATACATAATATAAAAACTATTACAATAATTAAAAGAAAGTAAATACGACCGAATCCAAGATCTTACAATTTAGGGTTTGGAACAGTCCAACACTATTAACTATTACAACTGGTTTAATATCGAGTCCTCACACAAAACTATCTCTTATTTTACCTGAGCTCGAACATACGCATCGGCATCACAAGTCTTACGTGCTGTTTGCTTGAATCTAACTATAGCTGCTAGTTGTAATATCAGGGTGAAAGCAAGTAGTGAGCCAAATGCTCAACAAGTACTAAACAATACGATACAAAACATAAATCGAGTTATATGAGAATGACATGTGAAGATAGAGCTAATAATAATAAGAGATGAACTTTTGGGTGATGGTATCATTTGTTTGTATCAAAACATTTCCAAAATCATTTCTTAATCAAAAATCATTTTATGACGCTAAGGATTACAGCCGGTGATCAACCGCGAAGTAATCCCGAACCTCGCTGGGTTCTAAAACATTAATGGGATCCCTAGGCAACTTTTAAGCCTACAATTTAAGTGTGGAAAGGACTCGCGTCTCAGTCCAGATCCACTATTTAAAGAAAACATTTATCCCCCTTTGGGACTGAAAATCCAAATTTTTAATCATTTCAAAAACTGATGCTGATTGACAATTAATTTCTTAAACAGTAAACATCTTTATCAAGGGATTATAGATCAACTTTGAAACACTGGAAATATGTCCATTAAATCTCAGGGTCATGATCCCCTAGACTTTACTCTATCAGGGTAATTGAATGATTTCTATTTACAAGGATTTTGACAAGGAGATTTAGTGAGGTTATTGGATAATATGAAAGAGTAATGTCAGACTAGGCTTAAAGCAATAGTTTCAGATAAGGTATAGGTATTAAAATATCAAGAAGATAAGCATTACTGGTTCCAGGTATGATATAGGTGTTAAAATACAAAGGAAGTGATCATCAGCTCAAGGTATAACATGGTATCAAGCTTTTAGGGTAAGGATAGGGTTATCAACAATCATTAACAATTTTTAAGGAATGACTGGCTTTTAGGCTTCAAGCTGAGGTTACTGAGTATAACTTAGACATGGTTCACCGTCATAATTACTTTGGTATGCTAACATAATATGACATTTAATCTACTTTCATAACAATCTTCAAATGAGGCTAAATTACTTGCAATAGACACTTGAGGGTTCATGGCATTTCTATATAATACGAAGGTAGGTTTGAGAACCACTTGGTACATGTATACCAAGATAAATCAGAATACTCGCATCATATATAGGAACTAGTTATCACACATTTGCAGTGTAAACTAAAAGCAGGTTGAATCACTTACCTTGAGAAAGGCTGGACTCGACTGGCAGGTAGGAGCAACTAGAAGCTTTACTCGACCTTTATGGCAAGTTTACCCTCGTCTCGAGATCCTACACAATTAATAATAATTTCATTATAATATATTCTTACCAACTCAACCTATTTACAACCCAAAATTAAACACAATGGCACTTAGGCCTTTATACACGCAATTTATAATCACCTTATAAACATAATAGTACACATAGCCACATATGCTCACATACCATATTTAAGTACCAAATAATATCACACACACACCATATTGCAACACTAGGCTTGGATGATCTCGCTCCACAACTTAAGTCACTTGATTGCTAAACTAGACAAAATCCCCAAATTTTGGCCTCCTAACTCGATGTGCCTTTACCAAACCATCCAATTCCTATTGACCCTAACTTGGGCCTTTCACTCTACTGGCTTTATGCTATCTTGAAACTATAGTGGTCAACCTAGGCCTCACTCATAAGTGCTCTAAAACTATGTGGTAAGTGAAGGTGCTTATTATGGTAAATTTCAGGATGGCATCTATGGTTTTTTGGGTGCATTAGACCCTCTTACACTTCAAGTTTACCTCCAAAACTTCTACACTAGACTCTTCTGATCATAAGGCAACTCCCAAACTTGATTTGGCTCAAAGGCCTAGCTTAAAGTGCATGGTTCCCCTGTTTTTATGGGCAGGAAAGGTCCTGACTTGAACTAACTTGTGACACATTATTCTAACTCAAATACTATGAACTATGGCTGGAAAAACTCCTCTGACACTCCCTCTAACTAAATCCCAATAGGGCCTAATTAGGGCCTACCTATAACATGGTCAAAACTTCCTATTTCTAAGTTGCAACAAAATTGTCCCTTGCTGGACAGATTTTGTGTTTCCACTCGTGCACCTAAACAAACGTCTTACAAACCTCCAACAAACACCTAAAACCTATTGTATACTCCTAGTGCTAGCTTATGGTGGCTTGGGCCTTAAAGTGCACAACAAATTCCCAATCAAAACTTCCCCACAAACTAGTACAAAAATTCTGGAAAAATGCAAACACTAATCAAACCCTTTCCACCTTAACTCTCACTTATTAACCAAGCATCCAACCTTTACCAAAGCAAACCTAGTGCATCAACATCCTAAAATAGTGCCTCAACATGAGTGGATATCATCCATGCCATAGAACACCTACATGCAAATAAAAAATATAACATGCAACTCATGAAAAACACTTAACAATGTTTCGGCTAAACATGGAGTTTAAATTCTTATAAATTCAACTTGAACCTATTACCCAACCTTAATAATCATGAAATATATCTTCTCTTAACTATTATTAAGCAATATATCATGGAAACAATCTATTTCAAGCACAGATAATTCGAATTTATAGACTTTTAAACATGAAAACATGATTTTGAGAAGAGTAGCATACACAACATGGTTGATCATCATATTAACATCTTAAAACTAGCATGCAGGCTAAATATGAATATATATAGTGAAATTTAAGTAGCATGCAAAGGTTTTTAAGGCATGGTTTCTCCATAAAACACTTGGTTAAAACATATATGAAATGTATCTCATAGAGAGCTCTTAAATTCACAAGAATCAAGAGTTTCTCTTTGGAGATCATACAAAAGCTACACATGCAACCATGAAACTTCATCTCCTAATCAGAAAATTCTTGGGAAGTATATAAAATGAATGTAGGTAGGGGAATTACACTAGGGAAGATGAGAAATGGGATGGAAATTGGAAGGGAGTGGGGATGGGGGGTTTTGGCCGAGAGCAAGGAAGAGAGGGGGGAGGAAAAGAAAAAGAGAGAAGTGAGTTGGAGTAGAGTGAGTTTGGTTGAGTGTGAGTTTGAGTATGATCATGGAATTACTCTTATACAACTTGTGAGTGGAGTGTGTTTTTACCCTTCCCTCCCTTCTCTTCTTGAAAACAAACTTGCATGCAAGGGTATTCTAGTAAAATGGCCTTGGTAGGAGTGGTTAGTGGGGTGTTTATTGACTCTAGTGCCCTTGAGTTGTAATTAGAAGTGATTTGCATGCATGGGCAAAAGAGTAAAATGCAAATTAAATAAACAATTAGTTGTAAAGAATAATTTTTATAAATAAAATTAATATTTCAAAAATTGTAAAAGTTGTACCATAAAATAACTTGGATTTTTAAAAATTTTATGAGATCACTTTTGAAATTTGTGAATGAAATTATTTTTAAAAGAGAATTTTCCAAGGTATAGAATATTCCTTATAAATCAAAAATAAAGGCAAATAATAAAACTCTTGCTTTGAAAAATTTATAATCTTCATAAAGCAACTTATAACGCAGCAAATTCCGTTCACACAAACGTACAATCATTAAGTATATTTATAATTGGCTCTAATATTATACAAAGTTCACAAATAATATTACACAAAATGTCGGTCGTAACATCTATTTTCAAAAATAAACCCCACATATTAAGAATAAACCCAGCCCATTTCATGTTTTAAGCCCAGTTTGACGAAACCTTTTTATCTGGACCGTTGATCATTTCTTTAATCAAATCTCAGTCGTCCATTCACTAAAATAATTATACTATCACTGTATGTACAGTGTCATTACATGGCTCTATCTCAAACCTAATTCCTAAATCTTTCCCTCTCTATTGTTGCTTCTTCTCCGAAACCCTATCTAATTCTTCAAATCTTCGATGAATTATATACAGATACTATACTTATATCATCTTTCGTACTCAGTTTATATGATTTTGATACATTTCTTTTGGGTTGGTAACATAAAAATGAATTTGATGATAAAAATCGTCGATTTATACACAAATCGGACGGGAATCATCAATTCAAACATTCGATTGATCAATATATATATAGATATACTTTTATTGCTATTTGATTAATTGATTTTCAAAAACCCTAACAAATTCTTGAAGTAATGAAAGGAGAAGACCGGAATCGGAGCAAAATCGAGTTAAAGAAGGAGAAACAATATTGCATGTGGCAAAACTCGGGTGAAACTTGGGACTCGGAGATTGACTCAGTCCGTGATTGAATCAACCAGGTAAGACCTACTCGCCAGGCCAGGCGGTAGGCTAAGGTATGAGAATATCATTTAATTAAACCCTTTAAATCTATGAATCTATGTGATTAAGTGTGTTTCGATTGATACTTTTACTTCGATGTATGCAAATGATGTGATAAAGGGTTTTGAGATGTGAAAATTGTTAGTCTCTAAACACGCGCTAATGATACACACAAGTATACGAGTTCGCAAGTAGTATAGAATCTTTTCTAGTTCGTTCCCACAGAGACTATATTGGTTAACTAATTAATTCACGCACTTAAACAATAATGTATGGTTATTATTCAAAGCTAAGACGATAACAAATTGAGGTTGTTTATAACTAAGAATTAAACTAACAATTATAACTAAGAGAATAAGTTTGATTAAATTAATATATAGATATGACAAACATGGGATTCTAACTTCATTAATTATTTCATTCAATAGCCTTATTGTTATTAACCTTAGCATGCAATGGTGATGACACTAATCACACAACACGAAACTGATAAATGCCAACTTCCGTTGCACGAGTACCATACTACCAGACATCCACAAAGCTGAATAGACAGCAATTATATTAGACCCTATATGTCTATAGAATTTGACAACATAACGGTTTAAGCACAAGTTATCTATCTTAATTACACAGGGCAAGTAAGATGGTTAAAATTACCTACACATCATTTATAATAATTACATGAACTTATGCTAGCATGGCAAGTTCTAAATCCTTAAATTCATTTTTGCTTCATTAAGAATTAACACACTATCTTATAAGTTCGCGACGCTCATAAGACGAATACGCACAACTAATACTAGGATATCATACAATCACCACATACTAAGGCATCAAACAATTTAACTAAAGAAATCCATAAATAAATCCGCTAGAACCGCACGATAACGATTAGCCCATAATCAGACTCATCATCAACGTGGGTTCCGATGAAAACATGATATAACAAATATAGTCTTTATAACGAATAAATAAACCAAGTACGAAACAAGAGTAAGGTTCACAAGTAAGAAAACTAGCATCCAAATATAACTTAAAACAAAGTTTCACAAGTAAAAACAAGGTCTTCTTCGTCTTCGTTGAATCGTGCTAAAACGGTCTTCTCACGGCTCTCCTTGATATGTCTCTGACTTGATATATATTGATATATTATTAAAGATGACCTAAAGATGTTTATATAGTAGCCCCATATACTGTAGAATTCTTTCTCTCAAGAAACCAAGTAGAAACAGAAATCTGTCATCCCGACACGGCGCGGCCGCGCGCTTGATAAGTGCGGGCGCGCTTGATCAGTGCGGGCGCGCTGGCTTTCTGTACTTCGGGCGCGGGCGCACGCTTGATCAGCGCGGACGCGCTAGGCTTCTGCCATAAATGCGTGCTGGCGCGTTGGCTTCTGCCATAAATTATTTTCTCTTTTTTCCTTGCAGCTTCGAGCCTGCTTCAACGAGCTTTTATTCCAACACCACCTTGACACTAAATTAGCACCAAAATAATGCTAATTCACCTGATTACCTAGATAATGCCTGAAATACAAAAACACTCGAAAACACGTTAAAACACTTAACAACTTGAGTACAAATGCATCAATTCAAAGCTTATTAGAGCATAATAAAGTATCATAAATGCCACTCAACATACCCCCAAACTTGAATCAATGATTGTCCTCAAGCATAAACAGACTCAAAGAATAAGAAAATAAAAATGCATGAATGCAACTAATATGAATGCAATGATCCCCATAGAATAACTCAACCATTCAACAAGCAACATATCAACAAACGCATCTACTCGCATAAAGATCAAATTGAATCATACAAATCAACTTACAAACGAGAGACGTGCGTGTGTGCAGATGCTTACAGATATACTATCGCAACTAGATCGACAATCATGACTCACTACTTATCAAAACAATCGTAAGCTTATAAATAGAATAAAAGTTAGACTCAAAATAACTTATAACACTTCAATTCTTATATCGGAGTTTACATGGATTCATGCTTTTATTCACAATAAAACAACACAAGTATGCTTATTTGATCATGCAATGAGTGAGGTCCACAAAAGACTTATACAATAGTACTTATGTAGCGAGCATTAGGTTAGCATACCCCATACTATAAAAGCCTTAGATCACTAGGCACAAAATCCGCTAAGAACTTAATAACTCGAGTACTAAAGAGCCCACTTGTGATCAATTATGCATAACACATATTTTTTTTCTTCTTTGTTTTCTTTTTTTTCAACGAATTTCTGACTGAGTTCGTTCCGCTCCATCTCATTCAACCCTAGACTACTCATATAAATATGAGCCGGCTACTATCCATTTGACACTTAGCCACAACTAGCAATGAAACCTAAATTTCTCCAATTTTTAAATTTCCATGTCTTTTATTATTAAGAGAATATCCTAAATTCTAAATATAGGCAAGCGATTAAACCTCGACAATAAACAAACCATGACTATGATCTAGCACTCTAACAATCTATAAGACTTAGTTAAATACAAGTGTCTCTAGCATGCAAATCAACTTGATATGACTTAACATCTCTAAACACGACATCACTACACTAGCATCAATATCACAAGTCAACTAGAAAAATTATCTAAGGGATCATGTTATAATGCACTGCATGAACTATATGAACAAACTAACATAAAAAACTATCAAAACTTAAAAAAAACTACATGGAAAAATATGCAACTATATAAACTAAACTATCCTGAAATATGCAACTATATGAGACTTACACAAAACTATATTCCTTCAACTACTACCCCCAAACTTAAAATATTCACTGTCCTCGGTGAAGGTAATAGTAAAGAATCAGGCATACCTACTGCGAATCAGAATCCTCACCCTCAACGGGTGGAGTGTCAGGCGTGTTTGGAGGCGAATACACGGAATCCTCACCAAATACTGGCCACTAGATGTCAACACTAGTGGCTCTGAAAGTTGTTCCAAGGGCCTGGGTGAGATCGTATGCAAACCGACTATGGATGTCGTGCATAGAATCCATCCTCCTCGCGAGACGCCTATACTGCGTCGAACCCAAACTAGCTCCCATCTCTGCTCCTGCTGCCTCTTGTTGCTGTTGCTGCGACGAACCAGCCTCCTCTCCATACCGAGCTATCCTGAAATATGCAACTATATGAGACTCACACAAAACTATATTCCTTCAACTACTACCCCCAAACTTAAAATATTCACTGTCCTCAGTGAAGGTAATAGTAAAGAATCAGGCATACCTACTGCGGATCAGAATCCTCACCCTCAACGGGTGGAGTGTCAGGCGTGTTTGGAGGCGAATACACGGAATCCTCACCAAATACTGGCCACTAGATGTCAACACCGGTGGCTCTGAAAGTTATTCCAAGGGCCTGGGTGAGATCGTATGCAAACCGACTATGGATGTCGTGCATAGAATCCATCCTCCTCGCGAAACGCCTATACTGCGTCGAACCCAAACTAGCTCCCATCTCTACTCCTGCTGCCTCCTGTTGCTGCTGCTGCGACGAACCAGCCTCCTCTCCATACCGAGCTCTCCAAGCTGCTCGACGGGCATGTCGATAACCTCCCTCCGTAGCTGCTTCCATAGGCACACCACCTGGCAGATGATCATATGAATACCCAAGCCCCTTAGGATCTGGCTTCCCTCCATACCACTTCTGCATGCTCAACAGTATAGAACTGTCGATAGGAGCACTGGAAAGCTGCAGCTGCTCATGTGCTGGCCAATGAACACTAACCGCCATGCACAACTCTGCCACAACGGATGCATATAGAATAGCACCTATAGTACCTCCTCTCAAAAATCTCAAAATCCCTTGATATATCACCATCCCCAAATCAATGTAATCACCCTGAAGAATACCCCATTGTAGACGAGCATGCTCCACAATAATCTCATGCATACGCGAAGATGGCATGATGTTAGCATAAATAAACGAGTTCCAAGCCCGTGCAAACTTATTCATGCACGAAGCAGGGAATGTGGAGTAATCAGTAGTGCCCTCTTGAACTTCCTATGAGTATCAGGCACACAGATAGTAGCAACGATGAGATCCAAATCAAAGTCCCCCGGAGTCTTATCATTTCAAGTGTCCTGACCCACCTTCCTCGCAGGCTGCTCAATCACCATCCTGATAGCATCATAACCATACTCTACAGTCCTCCCCTCACCACCGTAAAACCATTCTTCTCTGCCTTGGCGTTCGCATAGAACTCCCGCATAACACTCATGGGAACAGCAGCGGGCGCTTCACAAAAAGAAACCCAGCCCATCTCGAGAATCATCTCTAATAGCTTACCATCCTTCCCTGATGGCAGAAAACCTCGCTCCTTAGTAATAGGCTTCGAGAGAAGCCTCGTGTACTCTTCCTCAGCCTCAGGAGTAGAAAACTTGGGCCTCACACCACCCGCAGATGAAGAATCGGTGGTGTTGCTGCCAACTTATGTTCTTTGCCTCTTGGGTGCCATCGGGATTGCAGAAGAGAGAATAAAAGCTTAAGTGTTTAGAGAGAATTTGTGTTTGAGAGTTTGTGAGGTGGTGGAGAAGTTGTGTTTAAGTGTATGTATTTATAGGTGGAGAGGTGTGAATTATATAAGGAATAGAAGTGGGAATTGATTGTGGGAATCGTGGGAATAATGGAATTGATTATGAGAGGGAATTATGGGATGTGGAAGAGTAAAAATCGGGTTGGAATTGATTTTTTGGTTAAAAACTCCGATTTTCTCTTAAAACTGTTGTTTTTTTTAACAGGGACCCGGCGTGTCCGCGCGCTAAGACAGCGCGGCCGTGCTCACTCTTTGGAAAACTGGCGCGGCCGCGCACTTGATCAGCGCACGCGCTCACCTTCTGCATCAAAAGCACGGCCGCGCGCTGGATCAGCGCGGGCGCGCTTGGTCACTGGAGTTGGCCCTGAATTTTCTTCTTTTTCTGATTTTTTTATGTGTGTTTCTCCTTTCTTCTTTCTTCCTCTACCTACTAATGTACAATAAACTTGGGCTGCCTCCCAAGAAGCGCTTCTTTTATGTCGCTAGCTCAACGTAGAATATCGAGATCAAATGGATAATAAAATGGCACTAACCACCTCGCGGTTTGCCGTGTCACCATAGTAATGCTTCAACCTCTGACTATTTACCTTGAATTCATGGCCCGGATCATTCTCAAAAATTTCCACCGCTCTATGTGGAAACACAGTTTTGACAATGAACGGCCCTGACCATCTTGACTTTAACTTTCCAGGAAAAAGACGGAGACGAGAGTTGAACAAAAGAACTTGTTGCCCTGGCATAAATGATTTGAGCACTAGACCCTGATCGTGCCACCTCTTGACTTTCTCTTTATATATTTTGTTGTTCTCATAAGCTTGAAGTCGAAACTCGTCGAGCTCATTCAATTGAAGCATCCTCTTCTTACCAGTTGTATCCAAATCCAGATTCAATTTCCTTAAAGCCCAATACGCTTTATGTTCTAGCTCCACCGGCAAACGACACCCCTTACCATAAACCAACTGAAACGGTGACATTCCCAGTGGAGTTTTATATGTTGTTTTATACGCCCAAACAGATTTATCAAGCTTCAAAGACCAATCTTTCCTTGATGGACACACCACTTTCTCTAAAATGCGCTTGATCTCTCTATTAGATACCTCAGCTTAACCATTTGTCTGAGGATGATAAGTCATAGCAATGCGATGATTCACATTATACCTTTTCATCATAGTAGTGAACTTGCGATTGCAAAAATGCGACCCCTCATCACTGATTATGACTCTTGGAGTTTCAAACCTTGTAAATATCTGCTTGTGAAGAAAATTAAGCACCTCTTTCACATCGTTTGTTGACAACACCTTAACTTCAACTAATTTCGACACGTAATCAACTGCCAACAAGATATACTGATTATTACAAGATGAGACAAATGACCCCATGAAGTCAATTCCCCAAATATCGAAGACTTCAACCTTGAGAAGCACATTAAGAAGCATTTTATCCCTTTTGGACATATTACCCACACGTTGACATCGATCGCATTTCAAAACGAACTGATGAGCATCTTTAAACAAGGTTGGCCAAAAGAAACCTGCTTGAAGAACACGAGCCACTGTCTTTTCTCCACCATAATGTCCTCCATAAGCCGTTGAGTGGCAATCTCGCAAGATCCCCCCCGTTTCGCTGTAAGGAATACATCTCCTGATGATTTGGTCAGCTCCTTGTCGAAAGGGAAACAGCTCATCCCACATATACCACTTTACTTCATGTAGAAACTTCTTCCGTTGAGTAGAAGATAAATCGGGAGGTATGATATAACTCACAAGGTAGTTCACAATATCTGCGAACCACGGTTCTTCTTCTTGAACTCCAAATAGCTGCTCGTCAGGAAAAGATTCATTTATCAATGTCTCATCCAATGAAGTAGCATTAGGATTCTCTAAACGCGAGAGATGATCAATGACTTGATTTCCCGTTCCCTTTCTGTCCTTGATCTCTAGTTCAAATTCTTGGAGCAAAAGAACCCATCTAATCAATCTAGGTTTCGAGTCCTTCTTTGAGACGAGATATCGAATTACAGTGTGATCAGTGAAAACTGTCACCTTAGTCCCAAGTAGAAAAGATCGAAATTTCTCAAAACCATAGACAATAGCCAAAAGTTCTTTCTCCGTAGTAGTATAATTCAGTTGAGCACCATTTAAGGTCTTACTAGCATTATAGACCACATAAAATATGTTGTTCTTCCTCTGCCCAAGAACTGCTCCAACTGCATAGTCACTTGCATCGCACATCATCTCAAAAGGTTCATTCCAATCAGGTGCAATTATGACCGGGGCCGTGATTAAACTCTTCTTTAATGTCTCAAAAGCTACGAGGCACTCGTCATCAAACTTGAAAGGAACATCTTTCTCTAGAAGACTACACAATGGCTTCAAAATTTTAGAGAAGTCTTTGATGAAATGCCTGTAAAAACCCGCATGTCCAAGAAAACTGTGAATTCCCTTAACCGAAATGGGTGGAGGAAGATTCTCAATGACCCCCACCTTGGCCTTATCCACCTCAACACCCTTACTAGAAACTTTGTGTCCGAGAATAATGCCCTGTCGCACCATAAAGTGACATTTCTCCCAACTGAGAACCAGATTGGTCTCAACACACCTCTTGAGAACACGTCCAAGATTTTGCAAGCATTCATCAAAAGAATCGCCAAAGTCTGAGAAGTCATCCATGAACACCTCCACATTCTGGCCAATCATGTCAGAAAAGATGGTCATCATACATCTCTGAAATGTGGTTGGTGCACCACACAGACCAAAAGAAACTCGTCTGAAGGTGAAAGTACCAAATGGACAAGTGAAGGTAGTTTTCTCCCAATCTTCTAGAGCGATACAAATCTGATTGTAACCCGAGTAACCATCCAGAAGACAATAGTACCCATGACCGGCCAACCTGTCAAGCATCTGATCAATAAAAGGTAAAGGGAAGTGATCCTTCCTAGTGGATTTGTTCAGCTTTCTGTAGTCCATACAAACTCTCCACCCCGTGACTGTTCTAGTAGGAATAAGCTCGTTCTTCTCATTTGCTACCACAGTAATACCACCTTTCTTTGGCACACATTGAACCGGGCTTACCCGTGAACTGTCAGAAATAGGATAGATGATCCCTGCATCTAGCCACTTCAAAATTTCCTTCTTCACTACCTCCTTCATGATCGGATTAAGTCTTTTTGCTGCTCGACCATAGGCTTGCTACCATCCTCTAGAAGAATTTTATGTATACAGTAAGAAGGGTTGAATCCCTTGATATCTGCTATAGTCCATCCAATTGCCGATTTGAACTTTCTCAGAATCCTCAAAAGCTTTTCCTCATCACTACCTGACAGTTCAGATGCAATAATAACAGGCAGAGTGGATGCATCACCTGAAAACACATACCTCAAATGCTCAGGTAAAGGCTTAAGCTCAAGAGTGGGAGCTTCCTCAATAGATGGCTTGAGGCGTTTAGGAGCTTTGTTCAATTCCTCCATTCCAAGAGATTCAAAAGGCATATCTATCTTCCTCTTCCAGGGAGAAGCATTCAAATACTGCAATTATTCTTCAACTTCGTCATCTTCACTATATGAATTCCCAATAAGGCTTTTTCTAAGGCATCGAACCTTAGCAATTAATCAATTTCCGATGTGACCACCGAATCGACCAACTCCACTTTTAAGCACTCCTCATTATCCGTAGGAAATTTCATAGCCTTGAACACATTAGAAGTAACATCCTGATCCAGAACTCGCATTATGAGCTCACCCTTCTGTACATCTATCAAGGTTTGGCCAGTCGCCAAGAAAGGTCTTCCCAAGATTATGGGAATCTTCTTATCCTCCTCGAAATCAAGAATTACAAAATCAGCAGGGAAGATGAGCTTATCAACCTTGACCAAAATATCCTTCACAATACCTCGCGGATATGTAATAGAACGGTCGGCTAACTGCAAGGTCATATAAGTCGATTCGGGATCAAGTAAGTCCAACTGCTTGAAGATTGACAAAGGCATCAGATTGATGCTATCTCCCAAGTCACATAAGCATCGGTCAAAAGACACCTGTCCAATAGTACATGGAATAGTGAAGCTTCCTGGATCCTTAAGCTTTGGAGGTAACTTCTGTCAGCACAGTACTACATTCCTCCGTGAGAGAAACAGTCTCTAAATCATCTAGCTTCACCTTCCGAGAGAGAATACCTTTCATAAACTTTGCATAACTAGGCATCTGCTCAAGAGCCTCAGCGAAAGGTACGTTGATATGAAGTTTTTTGAACACCTCCAGAAACTTCTCAAATTGTTTGTCCAGCTTTTTCTTCAGTAGCCGCTTAGGAAAAGGTGGTGGAGGATAGATCTGTTTCTCCCATGTATTACCCTCAGGTGGAGTGTGCTCAACAGTAGTCTTCTTTGGTTCCACTTTTTCATCCTGCTGCTCTACTTCTTTCTCAGCCTCAGCTTCTTTAGTCAACTCTTGAGTTTGTTCAGGATTCACCACCTTTCCAAACCTTAAAGTGATTGCCTTTACCTACTCCTTAGCTTTCCTCTTTCCTGGCACTTCGGTGTCACTAGGTAGTGTACCAGGCTGACGATTTAGCAAGGCATTGACAATTTGCCCAATCTGATTTTTCAAGATCTTTATAGAAACAGCTTGACTCATCCACATAAGCTTCAACTCCTCTAATTCAGATTTTTCATTGGCTTGTTGAGCTGGAGTTGCTGTCTATTTGCATACTGTGGTTGCTGAAAACCAAGGGGGTGATAAGGCTGTTGAACCGCATTTTGAGTATTGCTCCAGCTGAAATTAGGATGATTGTGGTTGTTGGGATGATAGTGGCTGGCATTGGTTGTTGCGATCGCTGGAAGTTGCTCACAAACTGAGCTGATTCACTAAAAATTGCGCACTGATCAGTCTCACGGGCACCAGCACAAAGCTCGCAGACACTAGCGATTTGTTTAACTCCATAATTAGCCAAGGTGACCACCTTCATCGTCAAAGCCTTAAGTTGGGCAGCGATAGCAGTTGCTGCGTCCAACTCCAGAATTCCTGTGACTTTCCCTAAGTCAGTCTTTGGGAAGGATTCTGGTACTCATTAGCAGCCATCAGTTCAATAAGTTCATAAGCTTCATCGTAGCTTTTAGCCCACAAGGCTCCTCCTGATGCTGCATCAAGCATGGGTCTCGAAGTAGCACCCAATCCTTTATAGAAATAGTTAATAATCATCCAATCAGGCATGCCATGGTGTGGGCACTTTCTTAGCATCTCCTTATATTGATCTCAAGCCTCACACAGAGATTCTCCTGTCTGCTGAACAAAATGGGTAAGAGCATTCCTGATTACAGTCGTCTTCGCCATGGGGAAGAATTTAGTGAGAAACTTTTGCACAAGCTCCTCCCAAGTGGTGATAGATCCTGCTGGCAGAGAGTGTAACCAGCACTAAGCCTTGTCCCTTAGAGAGAATGGGAAGAGGCGTAGCTTGATAGCATCTTCAGTCACATCATTGAACTTGAAAGTGTCGCAGATCACGATGAAATCCCTGATGTGCATGTTGGGGTCTTCAGTAGGAGAACCCCCAAACTGAACTGAGTTCTGTATCATCTGAATCGTACTTGACTTGATCTCAAAAGTGTTAGCCCTGATGGCTGGTCTGATGATGCTTGACTGAATGTCATTAATCTTAGGCTGAGAATAGTCCATCAAAGCCTTAAGATTTTCCGCTTGATCACCCATCTCTACTAAAGCTGGTTCTTCAACTTTCTCTTATTCTTCTACCTTCTTTTCTTCCTCGAAAACTTCCTTACGAACTACCACAACTTCTTCCTCGGCTTTATCCAGTGTTCTCTTACGAGTACGCGAACGCGTATACATACACCCTCACTAGAGTACCTGAAATAAGACAAGGAAACAGATAAGTAACAATGTCTGAGTCAATAAACTTTAATGACCACTGATGGAAAGCACATAAACTATAAATTAACACTGCAGTCCCCAGCAGCGGCGCCAAAAACTTGTTAGTCGCTAAACACGCGCTAATAATACACGCAAGTATACGAGTTCGCAAGTAGTATAGAATCTTTTCTAGTTCGTTCCCACAGAGACTGCATTGGTTAACTAATTAATTCACGCACTTAAGCAACAATGTATGGTTATTATTCAATGCTAAGATGATAATATATTGAGGTTGTTTATAACTAAGAATTAAACTAACAATTATAACTAAGAGATTAATATTGACTAAATTAATATATATATGACAAACATGGGATTCTAACTTCATCAAATACTTCATTCAATAGCCTTATTGTCCTTAACCTTGGCATACAATGGTGATGACACTAATTAGATAACACGAAACTGATAAACGCCAACTTTCGTTGCACGAGTACTATACTACCAGACATCCACAAAAGAGATAGAAGCTGAATAGACACCAATTATATTGAGACCCTATATGTCTATAGAATTTGACAACATAACAGTTTAAGCACAAGTTATCTATCTTGATTACACAGGGCAAGTAAGATGGTTAAAATTACCTACACATCATGCATAACAACTACATGAACCTATGCTAGCATGGCAAGTTCTAAATCCTTAAATTCACTTTCGCTTCATTAAGAATTAACACACTATCTTATAAGTTCGCGATGCTCATAAGACGAATACGCACAACCAATACTAGGATATCATACAATCACCACATACTAAGGCATCAAACAATTTAACTAAAGAAATCCATAAATAAATCTGCTAGAACCCCACGATAATGATTAGCCCATAATCAGACTCATCATCAACGTGGGTTCCGATGAAAACATGATATAACAAACATAGTCTTTATAACGAATAAATAAACCAAGTACGAAACAAGAGTAAGGTTCACAAGTAAGAAAACTAGCATCCAAATACAACTTAAAATAAAGGTTCACAAGTAAAAACAAGATCTTCTTCGTCATCGTTGAATCGTGCTAAAGCGGTCTTCTCACGGCTCTCCTTGACATGTCGCTGGCTTGATATATATTGATATATTATTAAAGATGACCTAAAGATGTTTATATAGCAGCCCCATGTAGTGTAGAATTCTTCCTCCCACAAACCAAGTAGATACAGGAATCTGTCATCCCGACACGGCGCGGTCGCGCGCTTGATCAGCGCGGGCGCGCTGGCTTTCTGTACTTCGGGCGCGGGCGCGACTTGATCAGCACAGGCGCGCTGGGCTTCTGCCAGAAATTATTTTCTCCATTTTCCTTGCAGCTTCAAGCCGGCTTTAATGAGCTTTTATTCCAACACCACCTTGACACCAAATTAGCACCAAAACAATGCTAATTCACCTGATTACCTGGATAATGCCTGAAATGCAAAAACACTCGTGGTCGTGCGCTTGATCAGCGCGGCCGCGCAGGCTTTTCGTACTTCGGGCGCTGGCGCGGCTTGATCAGCGCGGGCGTGCTGGGCTTGTGCCAGAAATTATTTTCTCCATTTTCCTTGCAGCTTCGAGCCGGCTTTAATGAGCTTTTATTCCAACACCACCTTGACACCAAATTAGCACCAAAATAATGCTGATTCACCTAATTACCTAGATAATGTCTGAAATGCAAAAACACTCAAAAACACGTTAAAACACTTAACAACTTGAGTAGAAATGCATCAATTCAAAGCTTATTAGAGCATAATAAAGTGTCATAAATGCCACTCAACAAAAATTCGAAAATAGATTATCTTGTTGAAGAAAGATGTTTGTATGATTTATGTGAGATGTCCATGTGCTTGAAAAGTTGTGTGACATTTGAAATTGATATTCGAATTAATCATCAAGTGTGATTCAGTTGTCTCTAAACCTATACAATTGAATGTAGTATGTGTTTTCTTTGAAAATCAACATATGTTATGGCAATTTAAAAGATAACTTATGAATGATGATTATAGACAGAAATATGAACTTAATTGATTATGTCAACTGTGAAGTCATTGTGATTATCCTAAGACTGTGCAAAACTCAATCTTGTGTGATCTATGTGCATTAATGCTAAGATATAGTATGATTGTGTGGTCTTAAATGATAAAATGTTATTGAATGTATGATAATTGGTATACTGAATTAAAATATATACTTAAGTATAATCTATCAATTAATAGTCTTTCTTGCTTGCTTGAACTGGACTCCTTATATGTTATCTATGATTATTCTTAATAAAATCTTGATTGTTGAAAATCTACCTGATTAACCTATACTTACTAAGATAGTAATTAACTAATTAGTCTGTATAAGTATGTGCCCTAAATTATATTAATAAAAGCTCTTCATATAGTAAAAAAAAATTATTTACATATCTAAACACCTTAATATATGCAAGCTGTCCTGATTACTGTTTTGAGCTAAATACTATGTATATGGATAAGAACTGTCTTGTTAACTTCAATCTCTACTTGTCTATTGAAATGTGTACTAAGTCTATGTGCATCATACTTACTTGAATACATAAATGATCTGTGAACTTGAGTGCAACATTGTTTACTATACTATGCATTTTACAATTGCTTGTGCAGTCATAAGTACCCAGGTAAGGTATAATCAAGACTGGTTTGTGTAATCTCAGATTAACAAAGATAAAATTAATCACTCACACACCAGCCCTCACTGAAAGACCTGGAAGGGGAGCCTTGAGCATCCCTGTATCTGGATCACTGCTGTGATTAATGGCACTTAGAATTCTAGGTGAAAATTCAGTTAAAATCATTGCAGTTAATGTGTTATATCTGTTGTTACTTGTATCCTGATTATTTTGTGAGTGTGTGTGACTTTGAATATTATTTGAACTAAATGAAACTGATTGTGCATTAATTTAGATGCATTGTTCTGTGTTAAATGTGCATATCATTCCCTGAGTTACATTTCATTCAACACAGGCTACCCAAAGAAATGAATGCAACATTCTTTATTTGAACTCAAATGTTTTCAGAAAATTAATTTCTGTCAAAAAGTGATAACCTTTCTGCACTGATCTTTTCTCAAAACCGAACATTCTTAAATGCATTGTTTGTCACTTGCTAGTTTCTATGTTGTAGAGTGAGCTACATTTCACCTTTATGTCACACATTCTCCCAAATCTGTGTACTTTTTATATTTCTAACAGTACTAAAACAATATCTTCTAGTACTATTTGTCACTATTTGTATATGTCAGCTATCAAACATCATACCTTAGCTGCATTATACACATCTCTAGGATCTGGAATTATGCAAACCATGCATCTGCACATCAACTCTTTGCAAATTGCATTTAATGAAAATCATTATTCATAAACAGTAAAAGCTACTTTACAGAAAATTATTTTCTTAACTGATATTGAATTTTGTGCTATTTGCATGCTTATATACTTATATTTACATCTGCTGCATTCACACACAAACACAGTTTATTTGCATACTTCACTTCATCAGTTATGAACCCAAATGCTAGGCCATTCTACCCTAAGCCAAAACCAGCCATCACAAATTCATATTTGCTGGAAGATATGGAAAAGAAACATTTTCTTCACCACAAATCCTCATCATTCAAAACTATGAACCTTTCAAATCCAAGAAACAGTCACCAAAGGCCATCTCATCTAAGAAACCACAGAAAAGGTTTCAAAAATCACACTATCCCCTTCTATCAGAGTAGGAAATTTCAAGTTCCTCACTCTCCAAACCCTAGACCAGCCAAACCCTTTCAAGCCAGAGTCTATCAAAGTTAAGACAGGAACCAAACACAAATACAAACCCTAACACCTCTAAGCCTCCACCACCAGACCTTGCTAACCCTTCTAATTCCAATAAATTCCTTGACTTAGTCAAGAATGTTCAGCCTAGTATTTGTGTGAACTTAACTGGTGAAGTGGAGAGGGTCATTAGGCATGCTAAGTGGGAGGGATTAGTATTTCATTTGAGTAGACATTATTTCATACATCTCATGGGAATAACGCATGGACTTACTGAGAGTAGAACCTGTGTTGATCAGCTGCACCTTCCAAATTTAGCCCCCGGGTAAGTAGGGTATACAGTTGTGTTTTTCTTTAAAACCAACCTGAAGTTATAAGCATCCAGTTTTGACAAGGTAAGAACATGTATAGCTCTTCAGATTATGTACTTAGTTCAATGGATTAGACTTGATGTATGGTTAGTATAAGTCAGTTTAGCCTCTTCTATATAGAATGTATTAGCTTGAAGAAATATGTAAAATATGTAGTCTGTATGATAGAAAGGGACTAGATTGTATTAGAATTTGATCTTGTAATTGGTTAGCTGTTGAGATTATTCTGTAAAAATAGATAATGGTATGAATTTTTATACTGTACTATACTAGAATGTATAAGGTAATGTTGAATGAAAAGTTGTGTAGCTTATAGTTTGGCAACTCTCTTTAACTTAAACAAGGATTACTATACACTAATTTTCAGTCAGCTAAATGACATGTATATGAAACTGATCTATAAAAGGAAATATATATACAAATTCAAATCAGGATTAATTTGTACTTCTATTCTTTCTGTAAAAACACCAAATTGATCTTATGCAAGTGTTTTTAAATTGACTGAATTTTTGATATCACAATCATATCTTCTGTTAATAAAAAGTCTTGCATAACAATCTGGTTTCTAGTACCTTAAAGCTTTTCTCAAAATCTTAACTTGTACTAATAGATATTTTTCTTGATCACAAATGAAATATCATTTGATCAAATGCATATTGTTATTCATCAAAATCTTCTAGCTTGAATCATATAAACTTACAAGTATAGTTTATAAAAACTCTTGCATGTCTTCTTATATTGAGTATTGCTTGACTAAGATGTAATATGATAAATGGATGCCAGTATGGTATGATCACAATCTAAATCAAACATAACTTGATTGCTTACAGTCACTTTAACAATCTGAATGCATACTTGCTAAAACTTATTGAGTAATCAACATCCAAGTTTATATTATACTCTTTGATCTCTAAATTCTATTTGATAAATACTCTCTTACCATGTGTGCATGCTACAATATTTTGTACTTACTATGTATCAAACTAATACTGCTAATAATATTTGAGCCATACATATATTGATAATGTTTTTTGCATATCTTCCAAACAAAAGGGGAAGAGAATTTGGACCCTTCCTAATTTTTCAAAACCTTAGAAGTTGCTATTTAAAACATTGTGCTTCTATATATATGATAAAACTAACAAGGTTTTTGCAGGAATAACATTGTGCTTCTATATATATGATAAAAGTAACAAGGTTTTTGCAAGAATTATCCTAAGAGAGGAATTAAGCTTAGTCCCACAAACTGTATGTGCAAAAATATTTTTAAAATTCATGCATACACCAAGAGGAAGCACACACTTGAAAATTTTAAATTTTATGTTTGTTTGGAAAATACCAAAAAGGGGAAGATTGAAAGGATATCTTCGATATATTATTTATTTTGGTATTTGTACGATTAAACATAAAATTTAAATACACGTAGATCCTCTCCATTAGGACATGATTTTTGTAAGTCATATGTCGTAGACCTATTTGTATATACGAGGATTCAACTCAACTCAAATAAGAATGTAATAAGTAAATAGTGGATCGACCGTCAGAGAGATCTCGCAAAGTAATATCTGTCAAAGGATTCAGAAACAAGGTTCATCTACAGACTTGAGGAGTTAATTCACTGGAAGAAGTTCAAGAAGTTGATCATGCCTCAGTGATATAAATCAAGATCGTGGATTTGATCAAGTGACAGAGATCTCGTCAGGGTATCAATTAATTACAAGGATTTAATCTAAAGAAAATCAAAGTGTCAAAGTCAAGACATGAAGAAACGTCACGGAAGTTAGTCACTCATGAACCAGACAGTACATCGAGTGTCAACGTTGAAGTGGTGGAATTGATTCATAATTTTCAGTGATTTTCAGAAGATTTGCAGAAGAATGGTTGCTGCTCAAGACTAGAATTAATTCTCTATTAATTAATTAAGTCATATAATTTAATTAAGAAAATAAATTATATCTGCAAAGATTAATTTATTGATTAATTAAATTAATTGATTAATTAATTCAGAATTAATTCTAGGAATTTTCAGAAGTTTAATTGGATTAAATTCAAGCATTAAATCAGCAAGACAATTGAAAATGAACTAGCATGACAATCAGGATTGTCATACCGATTGTCATGCTAGGCCATTGTCAATTGTCTCACCGAAAGTTACTCTAGGAGGATGATTGTCTTGCTAGTTCATTCTGATTGTCATGCTAGTTCATTCAGATTGTCTTGCTAGTTCATTCAATTGTCCTACCGAAAGTCTTGCCAGCTATAGGATTGTCATGCCAATTCAATTCTATTGGTTTGTTGATTAAAAAGAAGCAGAAGACCTTCTTTCAACAATCTATCATTCAAACAGAAGAACAAAGAACAAGAAAAGCAGCCGCCTTGAAATATTACATTTTTCATCTGTTTAATCCAAGATTAAATTTCTAGATTGTAAAGTTAAATCCAATCAACTAGAAATCTTTATCTTGTTCTTGTGTAACAATCTAGCGGATCAAAATCCCTAGAACTTAATCTCAAATCGCGTTTAGCATTTGATTCTAATTATTGCAAAAATAGAAAAAGTTCATGTCGAATTTATTCTAGATTTGTGATAATTGATTTGAGATTAATACCTTGTAATCGATACAGTTGTTGTAACACATTTCAAGTTTAATAATATTTTTATTTAACTTGAATTTTGTTTCACATTTTTTATTCCGCATTTTATTCGATTATTTGGTAACGTTTGTATTCAACCCCCCCTTCTACAAACACATTGGGACCTAACAATTGGTATCAGAGCCTTCTGATTAACGAACAAATCAAGATCCTAGACTTTTGTGATTTTTCAACTCCTTGAATTTTTATTTATTCAAAAATTCATAATGACTTCACATAAAGTTGGAACCGTTAAAATTCCACAATTTGATAAAGAGAATTATATCATGTGGAAGAAGAAGATGCTATTATTTTTACAAGTTGCAAATCCCAGATATTCAAACTTGTTAAAGAAGGGTTTAAAAACTCCGATGGTTATTGAACCGGAGGTAATAATAGATGGTGTGGTGACTACTGAAGCTAGAACCTATCCAAAAGAGCCTGAAGATTTTACTCCTGCTGAGAAGGAAGAAGCCTCCTTGGATGCCAGCCTTCAATTAATATTAATTGATTCCCTTGATCCCTTGATGAACAGACATGTGATGAACTGTAAAAATTCCAAACACATGTGGGAAACTATTGAGGTGATTAATGAAGGCACAGAGGAAGTTAGGGAGAACAAGTTGGAAATCCTAACCTCTGAATATGAACATTTCAAATCAAATCCAGGAGAAGGAATTACTGAAGTGTTTGAGAGGTACAATGCGTTGATCAACAACCTGAACATCAATGGAAAGTATTATTCAATCAGGGAGGTCAACAAAAAGTTCCTTTTAACACTGCCAGCTCATCTTGAACATAGAATCACTGCCATTAGAGAAGCTAGAGATCTGAGTGAGATTTCTTTGGACAGGCTCTATGGAGTGTTAAAAACCTATGAGTTGGAGCAGATTCAACAGAAGGAAGTCTACGGGAAGGATAGAATGGTCAGCACATCTACTGCACTTGTAGCTGAAGGTCAACAACAACAACAATCTCAACAGTTAGAAAGAATGGTACAGTTTTCCAAGGGTGAGGAAAATGAGTTAGTAGCAGAATATGATCCTCCTACTACAAATCAATCAAGTGATGATTTTTATTCCTTGGAAGAGCTGGAGCAATTGGAAGATGAATCAATGGCCCAAATTGTCAAGAGATTCTCCCATGTCAGATTCAGGAGGAATCCCAAGCTTAAGTACAAGTCCAACTACAACAAATTCCAGAAAGGTGGATCTTCATCCTCTAACACCAGCAGTGGTGGGTACAAAACAGGGATGGTTGATCGAAGCACCATTAGATGCTATAACTGCAATGAGTTGGGACACTTTGCCACAGAATGTAGGAAGCCAAAGCAAGTAAGAAAGAACTCTGAAAGGGCTTATCTGGCAAAGGGAAGAAGCTGGGATGATACTGACAGTGAAGATGAAGATGAAGGAAATCTTGCTCTTATGGCTATTGATGGAAAAGCTTCATCGTCAAGAATAGAGGTAAAACTTTCTGATGCTGAAATGGTTTATCATCTAAGAGGTAACTTAGATTGTGCACGTCGTGATAATGAACTGTTAAGTTTAAATATCACAGACCTTGAGAAAGAGGTCAATGAATTAAGACTTGTGCATATTAATCAAGACAAATTAAAAGAACAGGTATCTTTTCTAGAGAATAGAGTTGACTGTTATAGAAAACTCGAAACTATTCTCAAAGACAAGATCACCGGTCTTGAGACTAAGGTTAGAGCCTACTTCAATTCTTGTTCGAAGGCTAAAGAGTTCTACAGTAAGCAAGCTGTTAATCAAACATCTGGAATAGGATATGATTACAATGCTGCTATTGGAGAATTAGGCATAAACTCCCCTCCTCATGTCTGTGCTAAAGGGAGGGAAGTACCACATGTGCTTAAGGGTGTTGATGAACCCCTCTATAAAGCATCAATTGCTGAACCATTTGATGCGACCTCTTCTGTTATTCAAGAGGAAATACGTGCTGAGGATCATGCTAATGAGAAGATTATTTCCAAGTCAAGTGAGTCGAAAGTTCCAGTCAAAGTTGTGAAAGCAACTGAGACTAACTCAGACACACATGAGTTGGATAACAATAATGCCATGTCTACCATGCATAAATTGCCTGCTGTTAATCACTCTCATAAAGCATATGGTGTTGCTAATTGTATGTCTTGTGCTTTTAATATGATGTATGCTTATTTTAATGGTAAGCATGTGTCTAATGATGAGACTACTCCTCGTCAGCATGTGAATAACAAGAAGCATGATAGGTCTAAGACTGCTAGTCCTTCTAAGGCTAGAAAGGAGACATTTGTGCCTAAGCTTAAACAGAAATTTGTTAAGGCTATTTACAAGGTCAAATGTTCAGTCATTGAGGATGTTGAGATCGTTAAAATTAAAAATGTTGTTTTGCCTGACAAAGGACAGTTCTACAAGTATGCCGGGCCCAACCAAGTTTGGGTTCCGAAGAAGGTCTAATCCATTTGTAGTGCAGGGCATTAAAGAGGTGTAACCGGTAGTGTGGATTCTTGACAGTGGATCATCAAGACATATGACCGGAGATAGAGCCCTGCTATCAAATGTGGATTGAGAAAGCTGACCCCCTGGTTACCTTTGGAGATAACAGCAAAGGTTTATCTGAGGGATATGGCTGTTTGCAAGCTGGATATGTTATCAGTGAAATTTTGTATATTGTGCTAGGTTATTATCAGGAAGCAGTATCTAACATATAGCACCAGTGATGAGACTTGAGAATATTACGACATATCAGGCACCTGCTGCACATTACACTTGGAATTGGACTCTAGTAAAATGTGTACAAGTGTACTCCTGGTTGGTGAGTCAAAAGAGGAAGTCAGTGCATCACAGTTCATGGACTTTGCAGTTGCAGATCTATTGGACTATGCAATCTCTTCTTCACAATCTCACTTCAGGTTGGTATGAACTAGTATACTGCTCTAGCAATCGTCAAGGACATGGTATGGCACTCTAACAGAAGTTATAATTTTATATGAATAAGTAGAGTCGTCATATTAATAACTATCTTATCACTAAGCACAATCATATTGTTTTATATGTGCAGTGATATATTGTTAATGCAACATAACAATTAGTATCTAAAGTACTTGACAAGTATCGGTCAATGATATCTTGTTAACATTATGTTGCAGATATTTGTAAGCTTTTGACATGAATGAGAATTACTTAGACTTTACCCTAAGTGATCAATGTTTTATCAAAAACTCATTCATATTGAAAAAACAAAATCAAACTTCTTTCTACATTAGTGATTTCTTATTTCATGTAAAATCTTTTGAAATCACTATTGTAAATCATTTTCTCTCTATTACCATATGTTCTATGATACAGGTTCAGTCTCCTATGACTTTCTTTCATTGACAGTCATGAGGTTGAAAACCCACAACATCTATCCCAGACTGTAAAGACAAACACAAAAACAGAACCAACCAACACTCTTTTACCACTAAAAGTAGTATGAATGAGCGTGAGGGAGATAGTGCCTAGTGCACCACATAAGGAAGGTTCTGTAGTCAACCCAGTAGCTCTGTCTCCTACATAGATGAGTAGTATTTAAACCGAGACAACTGCTAGCCCCCATACATCTTCTCAAAAAGATGTAATGGCTGAAAAGGCACAAAAACAGTTACTAGATTCATTCTCTCAACAGGGTGAGTCTATTGAATTTTGCCTGTCGGCCAAGGTATCCGATGTAGTGTCACCACTTCAAACATAAACAATTCTTGATGCACAAGGAGAGGTTACACACACAAAGGATGAGTTGACGGAAACAAGAGTTTCGACCATTTTAAGGTCAGATTCGATTGTTCAAGGTTCGTTAGTGGACCAATTGCCTTTACAGGTGTTAGGAGAGGATACTGATCCAAAAGCCATATGTCAGTGGTCAGTGTCTACCTCCCCAGGCTTAAATCCCCTGGATGCATCTGCGGATAGTGGATCTGACATAGGCGCAGATCGGCAACTTGTTGACAATGATTCAGATATTACCTGATGAGTCACAAGGAAGTGTCTTCACAGACATTAGAAGGGAACTTTGATCTTTATGCTAAAATCGTTGGATCATTGTTTACCTTCCCAGAATTCAAATCTGGAACCCTAAAAGGGAAACTAGCAACTTGTAGATTATGACTCAGATTTATCTGACGAGTTTAACAAGGATGGGGATTTGTGAACTCCCATTGCACCACCTGTGACCTCCTTAAGGATGGCTAAGGTGATTTTCCTTGCAGGTACAGCTGGATTATGGAGCTATGAGAGAAGAGTGATACACTTGTGAGAATGAGTGTAAACACGAGTGGAGAGAAGAGTGAAACACATGTGAGGTACACTAAAACACAATCACACACTCACAGTGAGGAAGAAAGAGAAACTACTTGTTATTTCTTTTCCAACCAAGTGAAATATGAGAACTCCTTCAGACGACGGCATACATTCCTTCTTTAAGGGGGAGATAAAAGCTTAAGTAATAGTTTGGATGATTCCTCAACTAAGGGGGAGAAATAGCAGGGAGGAAGAAAAAGATCCTAAAAATGTACACTACACCACACCATTGTTGTTTGTAACTACGGATCCTATTGTACGGGAGAGGTGGTAAACACAAGGTGATTTCCTAGTAAGGGAAGAAGCTGTTAGGGGAGTACCATTGGTTTTTATCTGCGGATCCTATTATACGGGAGAGGTGGTAAAACGAAGGTGATCTTCTTTAATCAGTTGATTCTCATAGGGGGAGAAGCAAGAGAGATATGTGCTTCTCAACAGGAAATGTGGTTGTACAAATGAAGATGGAACTACTTGAAGATATGTTCAGTCTAGAGGAACATCTACTTGGAATCTGGAAAATGTTAAATCTCATCCAGAACTTTTCTGCTATTTACTTTGCATGTATGTTTATATCTTTTTCTTATTTGTTAGTTGAGTTATCCTCTAGGTATTTGTGTGTTATTGTCTAACAAACAAATAGGGGGAGATTGTAAGTCATATGTCGTAGACCTATTTGTATATACGAGGATTCAACTCAACTCAAATAAGAATGTAATAAGTAAATAGTGGATCGACCGTCAGAGAGATCTCGCAAAGTAATATCTGTCAAAGGATTCAGAAACAAGGTTCATCTACAGACTTGAGGAGTTAATTCACTGGAAGAAGTTCAAGAAGTTGATCATGCCTCAGTGATATAAATCAAGATCGTGGATTTGATCAAGTGACAGAGATCTCGTCAGGGTATCAATTAATTACAAGGATTTAATCTAAAGAAAATCAAAGTGTCAAAGTCAAGACATGAAGAAACGTCACGGAAGTTAGTCACTCATGAACCAGACAGTACATCGAGTGTCAACGTTGAAGTGGTGGAATTGATTCATAATTTTCAGTGATTTTCAGAAGATTTGCAGAAGAATGGTTGCTGCTCAAGACTAGAATTAATTCTCTATTAATTAATTAAGTCATATAATTTAATTAAGAAAATAAATTATATCTGCAAAGATTAATTTATTGATTAATTAAATTAATTGATTAATTAATTCAGAATTAATTCTAGGAATTTTCAGAAGTTTAATTGGATTAAATTCAAGCATTAAATCAGCAAGACAATTGAAAATGAACTAGCATGACAATCAGGATTGTCATACCGATTGTCATGCTAGGCCATTGTCAATTGTCTCACCGAAAGTTACTCTAGGAGGATGATTGTCTTGCTAGTTCATTCTGATTGTCATGCTAGTTCATTCAGATTGTCTTGCTAGTTCATTCAATTGTCCTACCGAAAGTCTTGCCAGCTATAGGATTGTCATGCCAATTCAATTCTATTGGTTTGTTGATTAAAAAGAAGCAGAAGACCTTCTTTCAACAATCTATCATTCAAACAGAAGAACAAAGAACAAGAAAAGCAGCCGCCTTGAAATATTACATTTTTCATCTGTTTAATCCAAGATTAAATTTCTAGATTGTAAAGTTAAATCCAATCAACTAGAAATCTTTATCTTGTTCTTGTGTAACAATCTAGCGGATCAAAATCCCTAGAACTTAATCTCAAATCGCGTTTAGCATTTGATTCTAATTATTGCAAAAATAGAAAAAGTTCATGTCGAATTTATTCTAGATTTGTGATAATTGATTTGAGATTAATACCTTGTAATCGATACAGTTGTTGTAACACATTTCAAGTTTAATAATATTTTTATTTAACTTGAATTTTGTTTCACATTTTTTATTCCGCATTTTATTCGATTATTTGGTAACGTTTGTATTCAACCCCCCCTTCTACAAACACATTGGGACCTAACAATTTTAACTGATCCAAATCAAGTCAAAATAGTCAAACTAGCAAAATTATTTTCAAGTATATAAAAGAGATATTCCACTATCCTGAAACATCAAAATTATATCGTTATGGAATATATCTCTAAAGGAAATATGATCAAAGAAAAAATATCAAGACATGATATGTCTTAGATCTCAATTGCAACATCAATAAGGCAACAAGCTCGAAAAAAGGATATATCAGATATATTCCTTAGAAGACTCGTGCTATATTAAAATTATTTTACTCTTCGCTCCAAAATAAATTTTTACATCCATAAAAAGAATTTTTATCCAAAGTTTATTAATATTCATGATTGAAATATTAATATCTATTTTTATAACCCATTCCATGTATACGTGAAGTAATTTTCTCTCGTTTCGTAAAATCAGCATTTCTCGGAGAAAATTATTCAAAAATACTCTAAAATATTTCCTACCATCCAAAAATATTTTATATATTAGAAAATATATTTTAAGTATTTATTCAAGTCAAAACTTTGGTCAAAAGATCCATATATTTAAATTCAAGACCAATGGTATTTTTACTCGGAAGAAAAGGCTAACGGAACAGTCTATATTTTAAATAAAATACTTCCACTCACTAGAATGACTTGAAATTTGGTATGGATCATTTAAATGGTATTTTCTATGCATGGTAAAAATTTTGTAACATTTCGATAATTTTTGTCCGGGAACAAACTTCGAGGCAGTTGGTCCCATAGTTGACCACGTTTGACCTAGTTACCATTGATCAAAGTTGACCAAAACTTTCAGGACATCATTTTATAATATTTAGGTAATTATCATATTTTTTATGATATTAATTTAAGAGTTTTTAGGGTGGTCATATTTAATGATGCTTAATGCTTAATTAAAATGATTAAACAATAATTAAAACAAAAGGAAAATATATATTTAATTAAATATATTAGATGAGTTTTGAATCCCATAAAATTGTTTGTCTTATATGGCTATGTCAAAGAAACACAACATACTTGCCAAGTTATCAATCCATGTGACATACAACATCCACCATCCATTTTCCTCAAATCTCCACCATTCAATCCACCTAACTTTTCCTATAAATAAACCCCCATCCATTTCAACCAAGCTAAAGAGTCACAAAGTTGCTGGGATTTTTTCAAGAAGTGCTTCTCTTCATCTATTTCAAATTCTATACACACACTTCTTCTCAAAAACCTTCTCTCTCTTAAATATATATAAATATATACAAGGTTTTTGAAACACAGGCTTAGCTTCACCCAACCAAGCTTGTTCCCACCAAGTAATCTCATCCACTACCACTCTCCGGCCTCCCGAAGGGCTGCCCAAGTTCGACCATAGTGCCAAAATCCGGCCGAACCTGCGGCAAATTTTTTCGGCGAACTTTTCCGACTATTTTCCAAAAGAGGTAATTTTTAGCTTCTTCTTTGAGTTTCTTTTATTTGAGATTTTTACTTAATTTCTCTACTTCATCTCAAGCTCTAATATTAGATCTCCTATAAAGAAGGTTCTCTAAGAAAAGAGAACAAAGATTCGAACTCAGAATTCGAATAAAGTACTTGATCTTCAAAAAGAAGCTTTAAAAGAAGAAAATCTATAAAATACAAGTACTTAAATCTCTATAACTCCTCATGAGTGAGATTTCATAAATCTCTATAACTCCTCACGAGTGAGATTTCATATTTGACAAACCTCGCGAGTTGGCCAATTATTTGCACTTTATTTATCTCAATCTTGACCAACATATTTCGTGAATATAGAAATAATTACGAAAGGTATCGTATAATCCTCACTAACATCTTTAGTGTTCCGTGGGATTATAATTCGATCAATAGTAAGCTTCGTAATATTGTCAAATATTAAAGACGGATTTAATCACACGAGTTGGCCAATTACTTGCACTTCATTTATTTGGATCTTGGCCAATGCATAGTTCGTGTATATAATATCATTACGAAAAGTATCGTATAATCCCCAATAACATCTTTAGTGTTCCGTGAGATTATAAATTGATAAATAGTAAACTTCGTAATCATCCACCTAAAGTTCAAAAGCACAAATCCAAAGCCAATTATTTGCACTTCTTTTATCTCGATCTTGGCTTATATAGAACCTATAAATTGTGCACGAAGTTAAAAGTATACTTTGGCTCTATAATTGTCATAATATAAGTATACTAAAATCCTTAAGCCTACGAGCTTAAAAAGGATACGTTACAATTCCAAGATTGTAACTAAAGTATTCTTCGATTTATAAATACATAATCGAAAGAAGAAGAATACTAAAGAAGTCATAAGTTATATTGTTTATATATATATATATATAAAAGACTTCTTATATTACTCCAATAAAAATATATTCTATAAAGACGGAGTAATCGAAAGTATACTTGACATATTATTCTATATCTCAAGTCAAGTATACATAGTTGATATTTAATATTTTTATTTGAATATTATATTATCTTGTGGGCTAGTACCGTAACATACTAGTTCAACCCATCTTTTCTCTATACTTGTTGTTTTGTGGATCGTCTTATTAGTTTTTGTTAGGAATATGTTGTGTACTTGATGATAAGCTAAACAAAACACCTTAGTAGATTTAACTTAATGAATTTTGTAGCACCCGACGAATGATCAATTATAGTCCCGACGGATGATTTAATATAGTCCCGACGAATGATTAATTGATATCCACCGGGTGAGTAGCTTATGTATCAATAAGTACTGTAGCACATTTCTGCAAACAACTTTGTATAGATTCTGTAATAGCTTATGAATCATGTAGACTACTAGTAGATGTGCATAATAGGTTGATTAAATGTAAATACAAGATGTCTTGTAATTCTGCACAAATGAAATGGAGTCAAGTGATAAATGGCTACCCGACGGATGATCAACAAAGCTACCCGACGGATGATCAACAAGGCTACCCGACGGATAACAAACATGTACCCGATGGATGATCAATTCAAATATCTGTTGACACTGACAAAACAGTCACATGCGTCGAGTGTTTGCAAAAGGAATGTGGCAGCCTGTTTAGCAGGGTTTTGAGAACAAAAAAGCATTACCATTTCCATGCTATATTGAAAATATTCAAAGATGCTGGAATAGAGTAGTGAAGCAGCATGAAGTTAGACTTGATAGGTTTTGTTTTATTATCTTGTCTTATTATCATGTAAACTTGGTGATATATAAACCAAGTGTAGCAAGTAGAACAACAACAACAAATAGACTAAGAAAACACATTTTCAGAGAAACATTTGTAAGCTGTATCATGTAGCATTTCTCTGTAGTTTTGTTTGTTCACTTGTAAAGCAGCTGTGAGCTATTCAAGATTCACAGGGTTCTCTTGATATATATATATATATATATATATATATATATATATATATATCTGGTGGATACATTCAAATCCACCAGAAAGTTTTAAAGACCTGAGTTTTTATTACTTTATGTTTGATTAACTTAACTCTATATTCCGCACTTTGTAAATCAAACAGTTAGATATAAATTGAGCTAGAACCATTTTTCATAAATCTGAAAAAGAAACCAGAATTACATTCAACCCCCCCTTCTGTAATTCTTGTTGTATTGTTAGGGAATAACAGTTTTGTAGTGAGGTGAAGTGACGTGAGGTGATTCTCGTTCTAAGACCCAAGTCTTATACGTATTAACGGGGAGTTAGTAGTATTTGCACCGTGAAGAAGAGGAAAGACCCAAGACCGGATCACTAAGATCCAAGACTGACAAAAGCTAAGGAAGCCAAGTCCACACAAGGGTTCTACATCAACTTTGAAGAAATAGCGGGGAGTTATTGTCTAAGATAAGTTGTGTAGGTATTACATTTATTTTGAGGTGGTGAGCCTTGTATTACGCACGAAGACAAATCTTTTATAAGGGTGTAAAGGCTTCTCCGCCTACTAAAGGAGCGAGTTTATTATAAGAAAAAATTCCGAGTCCGGGAGAGGAGCTCGGGGACTGGACGTAGGGGTAGGGGTGAGCAGATCTATTAGAGTTTGCGCCATCGCAAACCAGGATAAAATCGCTGTGTGGTATTTTCTTTCCTTGCACTTTATTTCTATAAACTACATAACCACTCGGTAAAGTTTTAAAAATGGATAATTTATTTTAAAATGTCATAATAATTTTGAAATTGATAATTAAGTTATTCAACCCCCGTCTAGCTTAATATAGCCCTTTTACGGGACCTATCAATTATTTTGAAAGTTGTTGAGATTAAATCCCTTTACGGTATATTGGGAGTATTACTTTTCTCTTTCTTGAATATTTAGTCTAAGTTGTTTCCTTGATAAGAATCAAATAATTTAGTTAAAGTTATTATGAGGTCTTTATTCGAGAAACTTACCGTCAAAAATTTGTTAATATGTTTTCCACGTATATAATTATTTATAACCGCTGCATGTTATTCATAGATTGTACCACTATTTATTTGGATAGTTAATGGAATCAAATCCATCTACAGTAATTGGAAGTATCGCGTAACTCCATTCTAAATGGTTAGGTTTCCTTGCCAACTCGATTAATCGAGTAAGTTAGTGCATGTTAATAAATGTGAGTGTTCATCTAAAATATGTAATTTATAAGTTTTTATCTCAGTTTTAGATATGAAAATAATATAAAGAAAAAACTTATATATATAGGGTCTTACTCCATTGAGAACCTTTTTTTGGTGAGATATGAGATCTAATCTCAACCACAAAAATTTAAATATATTTTTAATCTAGACCATTCATTTTAAATTTTATCATCTTCCCCAACTATCATCTCTTCTATCTTCTTCTTTCTACTTACCACCCACCATTACCTCCAACCACGGACAACCACCATTCCCGGCCACCACCACCACCGGTGACCACCACTACCTCCAGCGATCACCAAAAAATCACCACCGGCAAATATAAAACCGCCACCGTCAAATCAAAGATCACCACCGGACTACAAAAAAATCACCACCGAAAATATAAAATCACCACCGCCAAACTTAAATTTACCATCGGAAAACTAAAAATCACCACAAAAAAATAAAAATAATCACCACAACCACCCCACTGCATCTCTATCTAGCCATGCTCTGACCACCAGAATAAAAAAAAATCACTAAATCAAACTATCACAACCACCACACCACAATCACACATGTCTGTCATATACGATTAATCATTGAATCGACCAGAAAATCACCGAATATCAAATTGAATCACCAAGAATCCTCAGATCTGAAGAGTAAATCAGCAAATCGACTCTGTTTAGAGTTCGAGCAGAGCTTTAATGGCGTCTCGATCACTACAGAATTTCTGCACATCAATCTCTTTCGTCCTAAGCATCGTTAACGATTTAATTGGAGCATATCGTCTTGATTTGAAGAAAAGTGTTGATGATGGCGGAGGTGATATAAATGTGTTGCTAGAGTTGAAGGTGGTGTAATGGTGATCGATGGCAGGGGCGGACGGAGGGGGGAGAGAGAAGATCGTAGATCCGGTGCTTTTTCCGGCGACGGTGATGGCCAGTAGTTGGCGGCGGAGACCGGTGGGGGCTTGTGAGGTAAGGGTGGGTGAAGAGAGTGTGCTGGATGAGAGAGAATAAAGATAAAAAATAAAATATAAAATATAAAATGGGTGGTTGAGATTTAATGTAGGGATACAAATTATATGGCTGAGATTATATCTCAATTCTCAATTTAATTGGGGTTCTCATTTGAATAACTCCCTATATATATGTCATAAATATCATGATAAAAAAAAATTCCAAGACAAAATGGACCCCCAAGGAAAGAAGAAAAAGTTGCAAAAGTAATAAATAGGTATATCATGCCTTATAAAACAAACATGATGCAAACAACTCACAATAAAAAGCAAAAAAGAAAACTTGAAAAAAAATGTTACGGCTATAAGTCCTGACTCTTGACACGTGTACCGTTATATAAACAACAGTTACACGACTCCATGAATAAAGTAGAGTTTCAGTTTAAATTGCATTTCGTTATAGGTCATTAGCTTTTATATAATATATACATACATGGAATACTTATCTAGATTGATATTTGTGTTTATGAAAATTTTAATATATATTCACTTAGGGAAAATATATCCATAATATTTTATAAGGGGTTTTCATAGATTTTCATCGGTTTTCTCGTGTGGACAGTCACAATCCTCTTTTTCTTTTTTCAATTTTTTTCTAATTATTCTTGATTAAGCTATCCTGTTTTGCTTCAATAAATCCCAATTTATATGGGTTTTGTTTAGTATCTGCTGGCTAGAGTTTTGTTCTATTTTGGTGTTCTTCATGTCCGAGATTTTAGATCTGGAGAATTTTCATGATTTTGATTTGATGATAGATGTGTCTATGACTCCCATCTACAGTCAATTGTGACTCGCATCTACAATCAATTGCTCAAAATAGAATTAGGTCAAAACAAATATAAATATTCAAATCATAATTCATATAATTGGGTCATTAAGGTATATTAAGAATATTATATTACTCTTTGTTGATTCTTTCAGTTACGTTGTTTTCTCAATAAAAAATAAATAAGTTAATTCAAATTATTACAATGTTGTTGTTTGACACTATCAAAATTTTATCTGATTATTGTGACATAATAATTTCGTATTATGTTTACAAGTATATAAATTATTTGTAAGAGTTGTGATCCACAGATTGTTTGTACTACTATTTATTTGGAGAGTTAATAATGAAATCGAATATATTTACAATACAGGAAGTGTGGTGTTACTCTTTTGTGAATCAATAGGTTACAATGCTTACTTCATATGAATCGAATAAGTTGATTCATGTGAATATGGCGTTGTTGTCCAAGAAGAATTATTAGGTTATACTTGTTACATCATATGAATTGGGTTTGATATCAAATTATCTACCGAACTCGTTAAAATATATTAAATAGTTACTCAATCTCCACGACGACTCTTTTAAACCACTAAAATGTTAGTATATATCATTCCGTTAGTTCTTTTTAAATATTTAAACAGAATGTTGTGTTTGAATCGGTGCGATGGTGCTTACCGAATAAAGTGTCGTATTACGTGAATCTTTAGATTATATTATTTTTTCGTTAAGAATCAAATAAGTTGGTTCGCTATTGTTATTCAAACTTGTGCGGATTCAGAATTATGTCCGTTAGTCTGACGTTTCGAATCTATCATTGATGATTGGATTAGATGTAATATCGTTAAAATAGTTTTGTTTCGCAAAAAATCATGTTATACCATGTAAAAAGTTATTTATAATTTGTACTAAACATTCTAGTATTTTAAACTTTAAAGTGTATTTAGAATTTGGAAAAAAATTCTTAATCAAATTAAACATAATTAAAATATAGTAAATGAAATAGATTAAAAATCTACCAAAAGAAGTAATATTATGTAAATATACTCTGCAATATCTAAAATAATGTACAAAAAGCAAATGCAGAAAAAATGAAAAGAAAGCAGGAACCAGGGAGGGGGATATTCAAAATCGGCAATAAAGTAGGTGCTATCTGCACATACACCTCTACTTGACTATATAAACACCCTCCCACTCTCATGCATCATCAAGCCAACCTAGCTCTCCCTTTCCTCTCTTTTTCCGCCGTTCTAATCTCGCCGGGCTCCCCCTTCCGGCAATCTCTCTCATCTCTCTCTCACACACAATCTCTCTCTCTCTCTCTCCCTCTCTTAATCTCTCTCCCTCTCTCTCTCTCTCTGAAGTAGATGTGGGATTACTTGAATATAATAAATTAAGTAACATAGCGTTCCATAACAGTTCCAATTGGTGTTATTTGTGCCTTCTTTTGACGGGGGTAGCCGGGGCCCCGGCCTCGGCGGGTTTTAAAGCCCCCATCTTCATACAAACATACACACACACCGCTCCTCTCTATCTCTATCTCTATCTTTATTTACATTATTTCATTCCTTGATTTTAATCTAAACAAAAACAAACATGCCTTCTTTAGCTTCTTGTGTTGACGCTGCTGTTCCGCCTCCACCCTGCTACGCTTTTACCTCCTGGCAAACTTCTCTTCCGGCGCCGGAATTGAATTCCGATTCTCGTTGGTCTCCTTCTCATTCGGCCTCTCTTTACAGAATCAACCAATGGGGTGGTCCTTATTTTGGTGTGAATGATAATGGGAATGTTTCGATTTATCCTCACGGTTCGAAAACGCTGAACCATCAAGAGATTGATTTGTTTAAGATTGTGAAGAAGGCTTCTGATGCGAAAGATGTAGGTGGCCTTGGTTTGCAGCTTCCGATTATAATTCGGTTGCCTGATGTGTTGAAACACAGGGTTGAATCCATTCAATCCGCTTTCGACTTTGCAATTGAGGCACAAGGGTATTCTGCTCATTATCAGGGTGTTTTTCCTGTTAAATGTAATCAGGATAGGTTTGTTGTTGATGACATTGTCACATTCGGGGATAAGTTTCGGTTTGGGCTGGAAGCCGGCTCCAAACCGGAACTTTTACTAGCTATGAGTTGTTTGTGTAATGGCAATGCTGAGGCCTTTCTTGTTTGTAATGGATTTAAGGATGCGGAGTTTATAAGTCTTGCTTTGGTTGGGAAGAAGTTGGGTTTTAATACTGTCATTGTTCTTGAATTGGAGGAAGAGGTTGATTTGGTGATTGATTTGAGTCAAAAGCTTGGTATTAGGCCTGTTATTGGAATGAGGGCCAAGCTGAGGACAAAGCATGATGGTCATTTTGGCTCTACTTCCGGCGAGAAAGGTAAGTTTGGACTTACTACTACCCAGATATTGCGTGTTGTTAAGAAATTGGATCAATGTGGTATGCTTGATTGTTTGCAATTACTGCATTTTCATATTGGTTCTCAAATTCCTAGTACCGCTTTGTTGGCGGATGGGGTAGGTGAAGCGGCTCAGGTGTACTGTGAATTAGTACGCCTTGGTGCTCGTATGGGTGTTATTGATATTGGGGGTGGTTTGGGAATTGACTATGATGGTTCGAAATCACCTAATTCGGATGTTTCAGTTGGTTACACTCTGGAAGAATATGCAGCTGCTGTGGTTAGTGAAATTAGATCGGCTTGTGACCGTAAAAAGGTTAAGCATCCGGTGATTTGTAGTGAAAGTGGTAGAGCGATTGTGTCTCATCATTCCGTATTGGTTTTTGAGGCTGTATCTGCAAGTAAAAATAGTGTACCTCAAATGTCCTCAGCAGACCTCAGTTATTTATTTGACAGACTCCCTGAGGATGCTATTATTGATTATCGTAAGTTGTCTGCAGCTGCTATGGGTGGTGAGTACGAAAAATGCTTGCTTTATTCTAATCAATTGAAGCAAAAATGTGTGGAACAGTTCAAGGAAGGGTCTTTTGATATTGATCAACTTGCTGCTGTTGATGGGTTGTGTGACTTGGTGTACAAGGCAATCGGGGCTCCAGATCCTGTGAGGACCTATCATGTTAATTTGTCTATCTTTACTTCCATACCTGATTTCTGGGGTATTGGGCAGCTCTTTCCGATTGTACCTATTCATCGCCTTGAGCAAAAGCCAGTTGTGAAGGGAATTTTGTCCGACATAACATGTGACAGTGATGGGAAGATTGGGAAATTCATCGGGGGTGAAGAGAACCTACTGCTTCATGAACTGGAAGGAGGTGGTGGAAGGAGTTACTGCCTTGGGATGTTTCTTGGTGGGGCTTACGAGGAGGGGCTCGGGGGTATTCACAATTTGTTTGGTGGGCCGAGTGTTGTTCGTGTTTCGCAGAGTGATGGTCCTCAAAGTTTTGCAGTGACACAAGCTGTTCCCGGGCCTTCCTGTGCTGATGTTCTCCGGAAAATGCAGCATGAGCCTCAAATGATGTTTGAGAAGCTCAAGCTCCGTGCTGCAGAGTATGTGTTTGATGAAGGTGCACATGGTTTGGACCATGACACTATAGCAAAAGGGATTGCCAGTTCTTTCCATAACATGCCTTATCTTGTTAAATCTTCTTGCAGCTTGACTGCTTCAGATGATGATAATGGCTTCTATTATTCTGATGTTAACAACTATGGCACTGTTGTGGATTCTGATGCACCTGAGGATGAGGAGTGGTCCGACTGCTGCGCTTGAGACTTGTCTTGGAATCTGCAAACTGGAAGCATCTATTCCAATTTGGTAGTTTCTCTTGTGAGGTCGTCTGTGATTCAATGTTGTGCTTTTAATTTACTAGTCTATGTTTACAATAATGTGTAATAATACTATAAAGTGTATAACTAGGCGAATCATTTGCATTCGCAAAATAATGGGCAAGTGCGAACTTGGCCGGATCAGTGTATGTTTGGCATCCTGAAGCCTCTTTTCTGTATTATGTTCATCCTGTTTGCAATTTGCAGTTTCTTTTTTCCTGAATGCGTTGTGTCTTTCCACAAATTACAGGGCAATTGGTTGCTAATGATGCTTTATTACTTGTGGCCCTTTATTTATTGTTTATTTACTCTCTTGAGTCGTGATCCAGTGTAGGATCCTTTTGATTTCTTTGGTTTTGTTTTTTCACATTGTGACGAAGAGTAAAAGAGTGAAAGGAAGTAGTGATAACATATCCGATGATGTCTGACAGACTGGATATAGTCTAACTGTAGTGGGGTTTTTCTTTACCATGAACTCTCAATTACCTCGACTCGACTCGAGACCTCTTTTATGATACCTCAATTACCTTGACTCAAGATAGCTTTTACTTTGCATACCTTGGGGCTTGGATCTAATCTTCCATTGATTCTAATAAGACTGCAATTACGAGGCCTGACAGAAACTAATATCATTATAGGTTTTGCTTACATCTTTTTTAGCAATTGTGATGTGAGAAATGAACTTGGGTGAGTGATATTTACGATTTTGAGGTAAAATAAAAATTAGGCCAAAGCTGTTGAGCGATAATCTGAAGGTTTATACAGTATATAGGTTCCTCTTACTTGCAGAAATTTGTGGAGTTGCACATCTCAACCAGTTGAATTGCTAGATACAGTACTTTCCGGATATCAATTAGACTCTAGCCCTCTTCTGTATGTTCTGGTTCCAAGCCGTCGGATCGTTCTATCAAGGAAAAACCATACATGGGTTAATTGGATTGATGACTGTAGTTGATAAGTTGCAGTTGGGCACTTTAAAAGCAACTTGTGGACTATGTAAATCCTGTGGTTGTAACTTCATTTTTGCTGGGTAAGTTACTTGCGAATTTTTAGTAGTGTCAAACTTTTCCTGCTACATGAAATTTTCATTATCCATTCAGGCAGCTAAATTTTGACCCTGCTACTTATTGATGTCCTCATCAAGTGTGAAGGCTGCTATGCGTTTAAATAACTGGGTTTTTTTTTCTGCGTAATGTAATCACGGTATTGAGCAAATGTTGCTAGTATAGTAGAATAGACTTCTGAAGAGGGAAACATGCCCCGATTATCGTTCTGATATACATTGATAGGCTAGTTTCCAAAAACACTACTTTGGAGGGGGATATAAGGGGGATATATTTGATGTAGTCAAGTCTCAGATGTATTATGAATATGATCCTTGTCTAGCTTGGTGCTTTGATAAATCACAAATATGACCCCAAGTGGAATAGTATATTAATGTGAAGAAAGGACAATCTCGGTCATTAAAAATATACTTTTGTAGGATATGAGTGGTCATTACATTACTTTGTGCAAGATTTCATGCAGGAGGTGTTGAGAATCTCACTAACAAGTATAGCAACATAGAGGCAAGTGTATAAAGAATTTAACAAGTTTAGGCCAAGACCACAGTTAACAAAACAAAACATGCAAGTAAACAAAATCAGTAACTGAAATAACGAAGAGAGAAAGAAAGATGTACCCGAAACCATAGCTTTCAACAGTGACTGAAATAAAGGTTTACAGATACAAAATGCCAAAAAAATAATCACAGCTGAGTCACCAGGCCTTGCTCGAAGTCCTGGCTGCTCTTGAAGAGATTATTGCCCCCTACCTGCTGCGTTTGGGATGTGCGCAATATCTCCACCAGGATAAAACAGCTCGGAGTTTATGTTAACAGCAGCAACAAAACCTCCACTTCGACCAGCACCTCAGTCGCCGGAAAATATCAGCACTTCAGTTCTTGTGGGAGAGAAATGCAGAGAGGTTGAAGAGAAGAGATGAGAATGTAGTGTGTTGTATTCTTTATTCATTCAGTTTAGCCTCTATTTATAGGAGAGGAAAAATGAAACTGTCAACACACTTAATGTCTGAATTAAACTGCTTCATTAATAAAAAATAAAAACTGATCAGATTTTGAATTCATTAATGAAAAAATCAAAACTGATCAGCTTTTGAATTTAAATTATTTGTAACAGCTTTTCACATTAACACCCACATTATTATCAGAACTTAAGTTAAGTTCTGATTCGACTCATCAGTACTTAAGTTCTGATTCGACTCATCAGTACTTAAGTTCTGATTCTGATATCAGAACTTGTTAAGTTCTGATTTTATTCATCAGTTCTTAAGTTCTGATTCTAATATCAGAACTTGTTACAGATCAGATTATTTGCAGGTTCAATATATTTAGACTACTTAGCCTATTTCAGAACCCAGCCCAATAATCCAATCACCGATAAATAAATTCGAATTAAAATAATTCTCAAATAAATAAAATCCTCGCCCAGGTCGCCTCGCGTACGCGAGACGCCGAGACATTCGCCCAAATCGCCCTTCGACCCGACCCGACCCGGTCCGGTCCGGTGCGGTGCGTGGCGGGCGCGCGTGTGTGTGTGTGTGTGCGCGTGAAGCACACAACAACACAATGGACCATCACACACCTTAGTAGTTGTATACTACTCATGTGGGTAATACCATATAAAGCACACAACCCCCTTTATTTATTTCAATGTGGGACAAACATTCTCAAATTTTCCAAGCTACTTTCAACTCTCATTTCATATGGATTTCATTAAGAAAATTCTTAAAACCATACATGAAAATTTAAGTTCAAATATCATTGAACAATTTCCAATCATTAGATTTTAGGATTAACATCAAGAACATAATTAAATTAAGCTCTAAAATCCTAATTTTCTAACAATCCCCCACAAATCCATACAGAAATGTGATCAATTTCCCATCATGACTTGTTTTTCAGAGTCGGTACCCTTCCGGGTTTGAACCCTCCTAATTCCTCTACTTCAATGGCTATCGGACTCAGATGGAATGTTTCACCTTGAATCTTAATCCGTTTAGTATAACCATATTCCATAGACGACGACAAGTCAAAGGTTATGGTGCCAATCTACGGCTTTGAGACATTAATGGTCATGTCTCGATCCTGTTCGTCGAATGCTTCAAGGATTAACCCTATCCTCTAATTGCGACCACACAATTACATTCGCTTAGTTGGGCATCTCCAGAGATATACTGCCTCTATCTCGTCAAATGACTTGATCCCATTCAGAGTTTTAACACTCTTGCTTTTCTGGCAGTGTCAGTACCTTCTAGGTTTACAGGGGATAGACTCAGATACTATAGTATCATCTATGTAGCAAAGGTACTACCAACTCATCCTTACAGCTTGTTATTACCCATTGAATACACTTCGAGGGATCTCCTCTCATGTGTATTGGGTTCCCACTGTTGATGAATTATGATGGGTTGACAATCCCATCCCCAACCTTGACTTAAGGACAACTGCAGGTTCCAGTCCTTTAGTAAGAGGATCAGCTATATTATTCTGAGTTCCTATGAACTCTATAGCTATGATCCTATCAGTCACTAAACCCCTTATAGACTTGAGTCTAACTTGGATGTGTCTCTTAGTTTTAGCATTATGCTTTTTACTGCTAATCTTTTCGATAGTTGTTCGACTATCACAGTGAATAGCAATAGCAGGGAGCGGTCTGCTTACTACAGGTATTGCAGACATAAGTCCGTGTAACCATTCAGCCTCCGTCCCTGTGGCATCAAGTGCACACAACTCAGCCTCAAAAGTAGACCGAGTAACAATAGTCTGTCTGCTTGACTTCCAGGATATTGCTCCACCAGCCAAGGTGAACACGTATCCAGTCACTCCATTGGAACCAGACTTCTTAGCTATCCAACTTGCATCACTGTACCCTTCAAGCACACCAGGAAATCTCCTGTAGTGTAAACTAAGGTACATTGTGCCTTTTAGATATCTAAGTACTCTATCAAGAGCATCCCAATGAGTTCTGTTTGGACAGCTTGTATATCTCGCCAATTTAGACACAGAATATGAAATATCTGGTCTAGTACAGTTAGCAAGATACTGCAAGCTCCCAATAATCTGAGAATACCTTAACTGAGACACAGGCACTCCTGAAGTATTCTTGACAAGGGCAACTTTCGAATCATAAGGTGTACTAGCGATTCTACACTGTGAATAACCATATTTCTCAAGTATAGATTTCTCTATATAATGAGATTGAGTCAAGGTTATTCCTTCAGTGGACTGAATCAATTTGATTCCAAGAATCACACTTGCCTCACCCATATCCTTCATTTCAAAATGCCTTTTCAAGAATTCTTTAGTCTCGTTAATAATCTCAATATTGGTTCCAAACAGTAAAATGCCATCCATATATAGGCACAAAATAACACACTCATTACCTTTAACTTTAGTGTAGACACACTTATCACTTTCATTAATCTTATAACTGAAAGGCAATATAGTTTCATCAAACTTTTTATGCCAATCTCTGGGAGCTTGTTTCAAGCCATAGATGGACTTGATCAACTTACATACTTTCCTTTCATTGCCTGATGCAACAAATCCATCAGGCTGATCCATATAAATCTCTTCCTCAAGTTCACCATGAAGAAAAGCCGTCTTTACATCCATCTGATGAATGATAAGACCATGGACTGAAGCCAATGCTATAAGCATTCGGATTGTTACCATTCTTGCAACTGGTGAGTATGTATCAAAATAATCAATTCCTTCCTTTTGCTTAAAACCCTTAGCTACCAGTCTAGCTTTGTACTTATCTATTGAGCCGTCAGGGTTCAACTTCCTTTTAAAGACCCATTTGCACCCAATAGTAGAACACCCAGGAGGGAGATCAACCAACTCCCATGTTCCATTGGAAACAATAGAGTCAATTTCACTCTTGACAGCGCCCTTCCAGTGCCTTGACTCAGAAGAATCCATAGCTTGCCGGAAAGTTAAAGGTTCGTCCTCGATATTGTAAGTGATGAAATCACCTCCAAAATCCTTGACTATTTTTGCACGCTTACTTCTCCTTGGTTCCTCTAATTCCTTAGGAATAGAGCTACTACTAGGTTCCGCCCCCACATTTGTCATCTTTTCCACATGATCAGGAATAGAACTTGATGTGTGAGTAGGATCTTCCTCAGAAGTCGTTTCAGGTATTCCAGTCTTCATAGGGTAGACATCCTCAAAGAATGTCGCATCTCGAAATTCAACTATCGTGTTTGCCACTATACCATCTATGTCAGATTTTAACACTAAAAATCTCAAAGCTGTAGTGGTTTTAAGATAGCCCAGAAAGATACAGTCAACAGTCTTTGGACCTAGTTTCTTTCTCTTGTGTTCAGGAACAAGCACCTTAGCAAGGCACCCCCACACACGAAGATACTTAAGACTAGTCATCCTGCCTTTCCATAACTCCAAGGGTGTTTTATCCATGTGTTTCAGAGGGACTCTATTCAAAATATGGCAAGCCGTATTTAGAGCCTCTCCCCACATGTATTTAGGCAACCCAGAGGTAATAAGCATACTATTAATCATATCTTTAAATGTTCTGTTCTTTCGCTCAGCAACCCCATTAGACTCAGGTGTGTATGGTGGAGTAACTTCATGAACTATACCATTGTTTGCACAAAATTCATTAAAAGCATTACTCGTATACTCACCACCTCTATCAGATCTCAATCTTTTAAGTAACTTACTAGTTTGTTTTTCTACTTCAGTTTTATATATAATGAATTTACTAAGTGCTTCATCCTTATGTCTAAGTAAATAAACATAACAATATCTACTACTATCATCTATAAAAGTAATGAAGTATCTAAACTGGTCCTTGGTCAACACACCACCAAATTCACAAATATCAGTGTGTACTAAATCTAACAAGTCTGAATCCCTAACAACGTTATGAAAAGGTTTCCTTATCTGTTTAGCAGACACACATACTTGACATTTAGAATTCTTTTCTATGGTATATTTTGGAATCAACTCTAAGTTCATCATGTTCTTAAGAGCACCAAAGTTTAAATGACCTAGTCTAGCATGCCATATATTTGAGGATTCAATACAATTAACAGTAGGAATAACATTATTATTCAAACTTCCCAAAACGGGATCCGCATTAATAACAAATAAACCATTTGACAAGTAACCCTTGCCAAAGAATGTACCAGTGTGAATAAGAACTACTTTATTACACTTGAACGAAATTTCAAAACCACTAGAAACTAAACAGCTTCCACTTATTATATTTCTACGCATGTCGGGAACATGATGCACTCTCGTCAGAGATAGAATACGTCCTGAAGGGAACTTCAGATCCACGTTTCCAACTCCATGTACTTGAGCAGCACTAGCATTCCCCATCTTCACAGTCAGGCTATGACTCTGTTGATAAGATACAAATAAACTAATATCAGCACAAATATGTACATTAGCTCCAGTATCTATCAACCATTCATTTGACAGATAGGTAGAAAATATCACAGGGTTGTAGGATACATACCGGTCAACGTTGGTTTCGGAAGCCATAGCCTCACCAACAACCATGTTCACTACAGGCCCACTTGCGGTTCCAAGCACAACATTTGCTTGTGCTACCTCGGTTTTCTTCACTTTCTTCGTAGGGCAGTCCTTACTCCAGTGCCCAACCTGCCCACAAGACCAGCATGGTTTGTTTGCCTTGGGTTTCTTGGCCTTGTCCTTGTCACTCTTAGGTTTATTACTATTAGCTTTCTTAGCAAAAGCCTTCCTCTTTTGTCCTACAGTTGCTATGTTTACCTTCGAGGTACCGTGTTCAGTTGGCATCACATGTCCCTGTTTGGACTTGTGTTGTTCTTGTACCGAGATGTCCAGCATAAGGTTGGTCCAGGTGATCTCTCCTTTCTGTCTTTTCAGGGAGAGAGAGAACTCTTCCCAAGACTTCGGGAGTTTTTCAATCACACTCATCACCTTGAACTTCTCCGGGAGATTCATTCCAGACTCCTTCAAAGCATGCACTATCATCTCGAACTCATGCACCTGCTCAGTCATGGACTTATTGTCCACCAGCTTGAACTCGAGGAACCTTGCCACAGAATACTTTTCTAGACCTTGTGAGTCAGTATTATGTGTCTGGTCCAGCTTCTCCCATAAGAGTTTTGCAGAGTAGGCATCAGAAGAATAGACATCAAACAAAGTGTTTGTTAGTGCCGCAAGAATGGCCGCTCTAGCCACTCCATCCTTCTCAGCCCACTTCGCAAAAGCCTTAACTGTGTCAGCCTTCTCTTGATCCACTACTGGTTTCTCATATTCCACAACCGGCCACAGACCCTTTATAGTCAACCACAGCTTCATCCTTTTCTGCCAGCGAGAAAAGCCAATGCCACCGTTGAATTTCTCCGGTAAACCGGTTAGTTCAACAGCCTGTGGGAAACTATAGGTGGTCCAATCAATGGCCCCAGCAGTTACACCCGAACTGCTACCACCACCAACGATAACCTCACTTTCGTTAACCATTATGCTAAATTCTAAATAACTAATAATCTCTTCAAGAATGTTGAGAATCTCACTAACAAGTATAGCAACATAGAGGCAAGTGTATAAAGAATTTAACAAGTTTAGGCCAAGACCACAGTTAACAAAACAAAACATGCAGGTAAACAAAATCAGTAACTGAAATAACGAAGAGAGAAAGAAAGATGTACCCGAAACCATAGCTTTCAACAGTGACTGAAATAAAGGTTTACAGATACAAAATGCCAAGAAAATAATCACAGCTGAGTCACCAGGCCTTGCTCGAAGTCCTGGCTGCTCTTGAAGAGATTATTGCCCCCTACCTGCTGCGTTTGGGATGTGCGCAATATCTCCATCAGGATAAAACAGCTCGGAGTTTATGTTAACAGCAGCAACAAAACCTCCACTTCGACCAGCACCTCAGTCGCCGGAAAATATCAGCACTTCAGTTCTTGTGGGAGAGAAATGCAGAGAGGTTGAAGAGAAGAGATGAGAATGTAGTGTGTTGTATTCTTTATTCATTCAGTTTAGCCTCTATTTATAGGAGAGGAAAAATGAAACTGTCCACACACTTAATGTCTGAATTAAACTGCTTCATTAATAAAAAATAAAAACTGATCAGATTTTGAATTCATTAATGAAAAAATCAAAACCGATCAGCTTTTGAATTTAAATTATTTGTAACAGCTTTTCACATTAACACCCACATTATTATCAGAACTTAAGTTAAGTTCTGATTCGACTCATCAGTACTTAAGTTCTGATTTTATTCATCAGTTCTTAAGTTCTGATTCTAATATCAGAACTTGTTACAGATCAGATTATTTGCAGGTTCAATATATCAAATAAATAAAATCCTCGCCCAGGTCGCCTCGCGTACGCGAGACGCCGAGACATTCGCCCAAATCGCCCTTCGGCCCGGTGCGTGGCGGGGCGGGCGCGCGCGTGTGTGCGCGCAACAACACAATGGACCATCACACACCTTAGTAGTTGTATACTACTCATGTGGGTAATACCATATAAAGCACACAACCCCCTTTATTTATTTCAATGTGGGACAAACATTCTCAAATTTTCCAAGTTTTTCCAAGCTACTTTCAACTCTCATTTCATATGGATTTCATTAAGAAAATTCTTAAAACCATACATGAAAATTTAAGTTCAAATATCATTGAACAATTTCCAATCATTAGATTTTAGGATTAATATCAAGAACATAATTAAATTAAGCTCTAAAATCCTAATTTTCTAACAGGAGGTTGGTGTTTCTTCATTGAAACTGCACATAATTGAAAAATCCAGCAGGATATGTTAACCAAGCGAGAGCAAGTATCAATAATATCTGGTATTGGTTACCTATCTGGGAGAGGAGAGGACATGGAGATATCACCCCAATAATAAGAATCACGGCGGCTTGATTTCGTTCAAGGTACATAGACAATTATGGTAAAATGGTTGCCATCGATGCTTGTGTGTTTGGCTGACCCCTGTGTACATAAATCAATCTCAGTTGTGAATGTCTGATTTGAAAGTATGCTCCGATAGATGTATACAATCTCCAGCTGAGGCTGAACGATTGTATCGATTACAGGCAACTTCTTCCTTGAAAGCCCACACACACCAATTCCTACCGGATCCAACTCCCAGAGCACCTTGAAGCTTGTATTTGGATCAAATCCAGGTCCTTCAACACAACTGGGTACTTGATTATATTTTGAAGCTTTTGTAACGACCTGCTTGCCTAATAAAGCATCTGATGAAGCTAGGTTATTGTATGATCGGATAGCTGAAATAGTGACATCTAGCTCGATTGTTTTTATGATGCCGTGCTCACTTGTTCTGTCAATACTTTTTCATAATTTTAGTTTCGTGAGAAACAATCATATTAAACTCAATGGAAATTGCATTATGAGATATAGGCAAATTGGCTACCGGAGCAGCATTCACAACAGAATTCAACATATGATACCTTACTATTCTACACACCAAACTTATCTCATCAACTGTACTCGGAGTCGGACCCCCCCTCCTCCTTTGTTCACTGATACAAAGTCCACGTCTTAATTTTAATTCCTGCATCTGGACTAATTCTTTAACCTAGATGAAGAGCTACCTGATTACGATTAACTGCTTTAGAACCTAAGGCGAGTCCTATTTTTTCTTTGCCGATATCCTACAATCTCTTGAAAAAGTCATTTGTGGACCTCTTTAGACAAGATAGATGACTTGATTTCTTTCTTTCTATAGTCCTTCCTGATAGATGTATGCACACTCAAGTGCGACTTGATTTCTTTTTTTCTATAGATCAGGTTTAGCCCAACACAGATGACACAACCCTGTACCAACGTCTCACTACGACTTCATTTTTTATTAACCAACGGCAAAACTAAATTCCTTCCTAGGGACACTCTTGTGATTCCCCTCACAGGCACTTCTCTTTCTTCTGAGACTAGAATCTCTACATCACTCATGGAATTCCAATTTCAAGGAAAAAAGTTTTTTTTATATACTCCCCGTCCCAATTTATCTGTCTTGTTTGATTTTTATTGGTCAAATTGACTCAACTTTGACCGTAAATAAAAACCTATTCTTTCATTATTTTGGAAAACTGAAAAATACATATTAAAATACATTAAACATCCTCTCTAATGATATAATTTTTATAAATATTTTCGATAATACACTATGTGAAATATTTAGTCAAAGTTGGGTCAATTTGACCGCAAAAAGTCAAACATGACAGATAAATTGGGACGGAGGGAGTATTTGGTAGCGGATGCACCCTTGTGCATGGTGTCAGATGCCACACCATTATTTATTTCAAAGAAAAAAGTTTTTTTTGTCAGTTTGTGTTAATCAGGTTTTTGTTTTCATCTCTCACCCTCTCTTTCCATCTTTATTGTCTAATCTTTATAAATAAATTTTGGTTTAATTCTCCAACTTGTAATACCCCGTTGTCTCTTATATAATGAAGTAATAAAATGAAAAGGTATGTAGTTCATAATTTTTTAATAAAAAAAATCAACAAGATATCATGATTTTTTACTTTTAATTACATATAAGTAATTTTTTAGCATATAAATATCAAAAAAATTGAAAAAAATCTAGTGAAAATTATATATAAAAAAAATTTAAATTTACACCACCGACTTATGACATACTCACTTAATTACTAAAGTACCTAGTGAGTACTTCCAATACTTCCGGATAAACTAGACTCATGATCCGCAACTGATAATAAATAGAGTTGCTATGGATAGAAAACTAGGGTGTATTAATTGTTGTATTTATTACTAGGATTCGGGAGCTCAAGACCTTTAATAGCTGCTCTCGTATTTCGTAACTTAACTCTGCCTTTACGAGATGTCTACGTATCTCTGTGAATTAGAGAATCAAGCCAAAAACGTAGTTCTGAGAGGAGGAGTGAGACCCCTTATATAGATGTTGAGAGTCCTTGAATTGGACTAGTGTTAGGAGACTTGTTGAACAAGTCTCAGACTTTGGATAGACTTTGAAGTCCTAGAATTAAGGAATCAGACTCCTTGTGGGTGTAGGTGCCTTCAAGGCTATCTTTTATAGATTTATATCACCGATTGTACTCATTTAATGAGCTGTTAATCCTCCATATTTATTAATTACGAAATTAATATATAATCAGGATTTCGGGCCTCGTTAATTGGGCTTCGTTATTGGACCGTATCAGGTCTAATCAATTCAATATTAATTATATTTCTAGGTTAATTTTAGGCTCATATCATTTGCCCCCCAACTTCTGGGAAATCGTAAAAGATTTCGCAGAAGTTAATTTCATTTGTTCCCTTACAGAGTATCGTTTTTGCGTAAAGTGTGGAGCGACCTACACACACGGCTTCGGGATTGTTTTAGAACCTCCCTATTATTTTCCTTACCTTATTCCTTCTTTTTAGGAATTTTCTAGTATTTTTCAGAAATTTTCCCTTAATTTCTGGGATTTTTTCCTAATTTTCAAAAATATTCCGATACTCACAGGTATTGTTTCTTTAATATTTCAAGAATATTTTATCAAAAATAATTTTTGAAAATTATTTTCTAATTTTCCCTAATTTTCTGGGATTGTTTTGCTTATTTTCCCCTATTTTTTGGAAATTTTTAGCAATTTTCCTGATTTTTGGCCCATTTTCTGATTAATTAAATAATCAGAAAATGAGCTCTCATGGTGACATGCATCCTAGGCGTGGATCACCCCCGCCTAGGAGATATGTTTCCAACAACGCCCAGGAAAGTTGTCTCCTAGGCGCTGTTGGTTCCCTCCCTGCTTCCTAGGTGTGGGTCACCCCCGCCTAGGAGACAACTTGCCTACCACGCCTCGGATTTTTGTCTCCTAGGCGTGGTTGTGTATCTTCCTTCCATAATTCCTAGGTGTGGGTTACCCCCGCTTATGAAGCAATCATTGTATTACGCCTAGGAACTATGTACCCTAGGCGTGGTTGACTTTCATGCGTCAGTACATCCTAGGCGTAGGTTACCCCGCCTAGGAAACAATTATTTTACCACGCCTAGGAATGATGTATCCTAGATGTGGTTTGGCCTTCAATATTTCTTTTTTGTGATTTTTTCTCAGAATTCAGGTTTTTTGGTAAAGAACATTCTAGATCCTTCCCGAATTTGGAAGGGTACCTTAATATTCAATTTTATGGGCTTCCCGCCCTTATCAAGCCCATTTCCTTCGGCCCAACAATCGGTTGAGTTACCTCTACTCGACTATAAAAGGAGTGGATTTGTGAGTTCATTTCTCACACTCTACTCAAATCTCTCAAAAAATTCTCTCTTCTTACAATATTTTCTCTCGCTCTTTGCCACCGCAAGGCGATTTCCGGCATTTCCTACCGCCGTAGTTCTCGCCATTTTCTGGGTTTTTTTTGAAGATTCCATTTGCATCTTCATCTCCTTCCTTCATCTTCAAGAGCTTTCTGGGTTTTGAGCTTTAATCATCCATGGCGGATTCCGACTCTTCCCACTCTCAGATTCCCCAAGCTGCTCCCCATCCTACTAGGGCCAGCCGAGGTAAAAAATCTCTCGTCCATTCTTCAGTTATTTCTCTTAGGGATCGTTTAACCGAATTTGGGCAAGCCTTCCCTAATATGTTACACTTAGATGCATATAATTTTCCTTCTAGATTTGATTCTGATAAGGTAGGGACTGTAGCCCGTTTATTTGGCATTTCACACCCTTATAGGGCCGTGGCTCCAGGCCCAAATGATAGGGCCTGCTACCCAAAGCCTGGGGCCATTCGGGTCTATAAGGAAACCTTTTATGCTGGTTTCCGTCTTCCTCCACACCCCTTCGTTTTTCGCCTTTTGGCTAAAGCCCGAGTCTGTCCAACCCAACTCACGCCCAACTCTTGGCGTTTCATTCATTATTACATGGCCCGATCGCGTAAACTCGGTTTTCAGCCCAACGTTTGTATTTTTCGTTATTTATTTAAATTTGTAAATGCTACTGAGGACCAATGATGGGTTAAAATAGTTCATAGATCCTTGGCCCGTTCCAGTTTATTTCTAATACCAATCCCGACTCGTATCCAACTTAGAAGAGCAAGTGGTTTTATGTATATCTAGATGCCGAGGAGAGTTGAGACCATTTTTTCCGGCCCAACTTCTCAAAAAGTATAGACGGCTCTTTAAGAGATTTAAAACTGGGAGTAGATGAAGATGCGGCCATCAGGGCCATTACTGCTGATAATTTGCATCATTGTGCTCTCATTCTGTCAGAAGGCAACTTGCAAAGTTTAGGTCTTAGCGACCTGGGTACCGAGGGTACTTCTTTCCTCTTTTTATTTCATTTTCACTTCAATATCTTCGTTATTTTTCTAATGTTTGCATATTTCCCTACAACTAAGGCAGCTCTAGACTCTATCTTTAAGAAGAGGGAGGCCCGCACTGCGAAGGGCTCCGTTATCGAGACTCACCGTGATAAGCGGGTAAGGATTGGAGACGGTCCTTCAGTCACGGTTAAGGAGTCCGTCCCTACCTTCATATCTGAGAGGCCCCTTAGCCTCGATGAGGATACTTCTCCTTTCACTGTGACTTGGGGCCTTCAGAAGAGGGACACGGTAGTGGGGAGCTCTGAGGCTGCTGCTGTTTGGTCCGAGAGCGTGGTTACGCCTCGTGACAGGGCCGAGATAGTAGAGTCTTCTGATGACCTACAGATCGAGTGCCTGGGTGCTCAGGCCATAGCTTCAGTAAGCTTCTTCCTTAACTCATTCTTTAACTATTTTTACGATCTTTCCTATGTTCTTTACACAACTTATTGTGTTTGAACATGTTTTTGCAGATGAATACCTATCTCCAGGCCGCCCTTCACAACCTGAAGGATATGAGGACTAGCCTGAACATTGCTGAAAGGGATAGGGATAGGTACCTTAAGGCCTCAGAGGCTAACTTCACTCGCTTCCGTGAGGTGGAGAAGGAGTTGGCTGAGGAAAAGGAGAAGGTTCGCAAGCTGGAGTTGGACGCTCAGAGGGTTCGGGCTGAGGTGATAGCTGAGTACAAGGCATCTCAAGACTTTCGGGATGTCCTGAATGCTGAGTATGATGCTAAATTTCCTGAGACCTTTTCTAGCTGCTGGGAGTAGATAGTGGAGGAGATTGGGAAGAAGATCTCGGAGGTGACTCTTGCAGCCTACCCAGTCCCTGTTGTTATTGGGCCAGGACCCCTTCTTGAGGATATTCCTCTCTCCCCTACTCTGACTACTTCTGCTGAGGCCACAGCTTCTCCTTCTCGGGATGTTAACCCTATGGGAGACGAGCCTGTTCCCCCCTCTACTGCTACTGATGGGGGAAACGATGATGATGATTTGTTTAAGGATTTAGATTAGTTTCCTTTTCTTATTGGCCCATTGTGGCTTTTTATGTATCAACTTATTTATACTTGGAACTTATTACCCTTCGGGGTTTATTTATGCTATTTCCTTTTTCATAACCTTCCCTTTAAGTTTTTCAGCACTTTCTAAGTGTTGTACTTTTAAGGAGGATGATTAATAACTTGAACTACTCAGTTCTAAGAGTCGTGCAACGAGCACTCTTTATAATGAAAGAATTCTTGAAGTCTTCTTCCTTTTATGATCAAAAGCATGATCACACAAAGTATTATTATAACATGGATATCCAAAGATTGAAATAATTCCAACTCAGTAATATATAGTCTGGTTTTCCAAAACCTTATATAACATGGGTTCAACCCTTAACAATCACGAACTAAAATGCAAATCCTACTGAAATCTAAAATCCTACGCAAGCAAAGCTTCCAGGTGCTTTTGAACCTTGTTACCACTATAGTAAGTATAATCTATAGGTAGTAAAATTTCAAGTTTTGAGTGTGCCAAGTCTGGGGTATTTCTTCTCCATCCATGGTTTCCAGCTTGTAAGATCCCCTCCCCCGAACGATCTTAATCTTGTATGGCCCTTCCCAATTTGGGGAGAGCTTTCCTTTATTCCCTACAACAGAGGCTTCTACCTTCCTTCAGATCAAATCTCCTTGCTTGAAGAATCTCTCTTTTATCCCTAGGTTGTAATAAAAGGAGGCTTTCTTCTGATATTCCACTATCTTTGTGTGCGCCGCATCTCGTACTTCATCTATTAAATCCAGGGCTAATCTTTGCCCCTCCTCATTTTCCTCAGCATTAAAAGCTTGAATTCGGGGAGATGAGGGCGATATTTCTACAGGAATAAATTCTTCTGCCCCATATGCTAACATGAAGGGAGTAGCTCCGGTAGTGACTCTACAAGTAGTTCTATAAGCCCAAAGTTTTGGGAGTATTTCATCCACCCAATTATTCTTGGATTTCTCAATCCTCTTCTTCAACCCATCTAAAATTATACGATTTGCCACTTTCGTTTGCCCATTAGCTTGTGGATGAGCTAAAGAGGTGAATTGCAACTCGATATCATTCTCCTCGCAGTACTTCCTGAACTCTTCGTTGTTGAATTATGTTCCATTATCGGTGACCAGAATGCGCGAGATTCCATATCTGCACATAATGTTTTCCCACAGGAATTGTGCAACCTGCTTAGTTGTGATATTGGATAAAGGTTTAGCTTCAATCCACTTAGTAAAATAATCAATAGCTACAATCAGGAACTTACTTTGAGTCGTCGCCATGGGGAAAGGCCCAAGTATATCCATTCCTCACATGGCAAAGGGGATGGGAGAGTTGATGGAAGTTAGCATCTCGGAGGGTTGTCGAACAACCGGTGCATGTTTCTGACAACGATCATACTTCTTCACATATTCTTTGGTATTGGCCATCATCTATGGCCAATAAAAACCTAAACGGGTTATCTTATGAGCCAGTTGTAACACCCCCAAATCCGGGGTCGGGGATCCGGGTTGTCACGAGTTCCATTTTCCTTAATAACACCCAATCTTAATAATTACTCAACTACTCTGTACTGTGACCCCACAATAAACACACACACCACACGTTATAGTCTCAGAGATGAACATCCAAAAATAATCACAAGTCGTTTTATTCCACAATTATATGACAATACACCTTAAAAGGTTTTCTGAATAAATTTACATTTCTTTGCCATTATTACAATTCATAAATATACATAAATCTGGTACATCAAAAGTTGAAAGCCTAGCCTATTGGTAGCTCCTACCTCAGCTACAGCGACATCAACGCCTATAGGAAACTGCGGAATGTTTCCTATCCGCTCGCGAATTGGGAGCTTGGTCCTGTTCATCTTGTCTATCTGATGTTGTGTGATGAAAGAAGAAAGCAAGGGTGAGCAGCAAGCCCACCAAAATAATATGTATAATGATTAACAATATATGAGCCTACTCATAATACTCGTGAAAGTCTTGGTCAAAAGAAATGAACCAAGTTTGATATCTTAATGCGATGAAGTCGCAAAATATTCAGTATATATACATATATACTTTTCAAAATATTGGAAGTCCTCTTCCATGCATAATATACACAAAGTCCCAGTGTATAACTGTATAAAAATATCATTGCAAGGTGATCTCATATATCTAACCTTGTCTCAACGTTTTTCTGAAAATCTTTGACACGCACAAGATAATCATTTACTAGATATAAGTTTAAAAGATGAAGTTACAAGATACTCCAATATACTTATATCTTTCTGAATACTACTTGAACTACCACCGTTCAAGTTATAATTAGTTCAAAAGTTCATCACATAGATGAGAATACAAGATAAGACTTGAATAGATTCAATTTTTTTAAAATATCATCAAAATAAAATGAAGTTACGAGATACTTCATTTGATGTAAACATCATTTTGAAAACTTGACCCTGCCAACACTCAACAATCGCCCAACCGTAGCCTTTCTATCGAAGTGCTCTGGGTAGTGTTGCAGAAATTATCCAATTGGATGATGAACTCATTACGGGAGTTTGCCGCGCCAGGAAGACCACTTACGATGATCAGTCGTAGTAGTACAACCCCACCATTTTCTACATGTAGAGGAGAACCTGTCGGATTTACTTGTCAACCGAACACTGAACTCCTAAGGAATGGACCGCCTTAGCGGAACTTCCAGGCCATTTGGGCCAATATAATAAGGCTGGGCCGGCGCTACTCGACCACTTACGCCACTCCTAGTTCAGATGAAATCCATGACTCTGAAACGTAAAGCTCGTTCCCCCTTTCCCCAAGTAGAACTTGTTGATACGGCTCCACCAAGAAGTCGTATCTAGTTGGAAAGGAGAACTCACCGATATTTCCCAGGCGATGCCTGTTAATGGATTAACTTGTTCCAAGAATTTTACTTCCCGAGTGTTGGGTAAGTAATCAATTCATTTATCAAAACAGCAACCTTGTTGCGAATATAAAACACACCACAAAGCCGGATCCCTCAAGTTTTGAGCGAGTATTTAAATCCCCTTCGAAAGGAGGATCTTAAATATAAAAATGAGTTTTGGGATCCGCTCTAACTTTTAAAAATCATTTTGAAGACTCGCAAAACATTTTTAAGAATGTTTGGAGTAATGCTGATTTAACAAAATAAATCAGTCCCAATATATTAGAAAATATCTGAATATTATTATTTAAATAATATTTCCATAAAGAATAATCTTTATAAAATTGAAGTAGAAGTTTTGAAACTTATACTTGAAATGAATATTAAATATCCAAAGATATACCTATACGAAAGTACTATCTTTATTTGAATAATCAAAAGTGAGTTTGATTATCGACACCTTATTCTTTAATAAAATAAAGAATATATCTCAGCAAATAATCGGAGTCATAGATCCTCAAATGAATATTCAAACAATATTCAATAAATAAAATAAGCTGAGTCATAAGCCCTCGAATGAATATTCGAAATAATATTCATTAAATAATAAGCTGAGTCATAATACCTCGAATGAATATTATAAATAATATTCATTAAATAAAATAAAGGAGTCATACATCCTCAAATGAATATCCAAGTAATATTCAATAAATAATATAAAGGAGTCATAAGTCCTCGAATGAATATTCAAGATAATATTCATTAATAAAATAAAGTTATCGAATAAACCTTATTCGATTAATAGTTTTGAAAACTATAACCATATATATATATAAATATATATATATATAAAATCTACTCGGGATCCTCGACTCCCGGTTTTAGAAAATGTTTTCACCTTTGGGTCCCTATACTAAGGGTATATGCAAATTACCGCTATTCTCTAGCATAGGTATTATCAACTGAACCAACAGATATATATGACAAGAATACGAAACAGGCATGCATATATATACCATATCAGCATGCTTCAATATATCGCAAAATTTGCTAATTAACCAACATGCATCTATCACAAGATAATGCATATACATATATACATCACAACAACAGTATAACGGGTAGAAAACTTGCCTAAGCGACTGGGGGTTACGAATGGCTCGGGACGAGTCTGGTAACCTATAAACAACAAGTAAGTTGGAATTAAACCAAAGTCACTTGTAAATCTATACTTTAACTTAGACTCTAACGCTTGTTTTGACTTACTGGCTCGCTTAAGTCACTCGAGTAGCCTCGGCTCCACCATTTTTAATAATTTAACCTTTACGAGTTTTAAAGCGATTCCTTCGCGAGTGTCTTATTAACTGCCTAACACACTTACCATAAATGTTTCTTACCCCAATTAGTCATTTAAGGTCCTTAACCAAGGTTTCAAAGTAAGGCGAGGGGAAATGTTTCGTTCGCGAAATGCCGTTACTTAAAACGGTCGTTTCTCCTAAACCGTGCATCGGAATCGAACGAACTACATATCAAAACGAAGCTCATAACATGAGCTATCTAAACATGGCAGTGGTCATAATCTAGCAGGGGGTTCTCGGGTCCTAATTCTATGCACAAAAACAGTCCAAAGAAAATCGGACGTTACGACGGCTATGTTTACGCGATTTCCAATATTTTAAACCATTCAAACCCATTCCAAATCAACCTCAAATCCATCATACAACCAACATCCATCCTCATCACATCATAACAACCCCAACCAATTCAATTTAATCATTCATACTTATGCCTAAGCTTAACTTTAATCATACTTAAGTTCTTTTAATCAAAACCACAACATTTACCATTCCATTTCACTACCATTCCAAATCCCAAACTCTAAATCACAACAACAAGCTACCATATCATCCTACTAATTAAAATCATCTTATAATACATAGGGATCTAGGGTTTGGAGATGGTATACCTTCCTTGAAGTGGTGGGAGGAGCTAGGAAGCCTTAAGAAGCTTTGAGAAGTCTTAGGAAAGCTTGGATCTTCAAGAAAAACAAGAAAAACTTCAAGTTAAAAACTTGAAAACACTATTCATAGTCTTCTTCTTTGATTAAATGAAGAAGATTGAGAAGGAATTAATGGCTTAAACTCATGATATAGCCCTAACTAAGCATGAAGATGATTAGGGAATTTACTCACCAATTTAGGAAGCTTGGATCTTGAATTTTTGAAATTTTTGCCCATTTGCAATAGTAAAAGCCGAGAGCATGATGAACCATGCCTTGGTTTCTTTTTGATTTTGATGAAAATGATTTTGCTTGGCTTGGTTGGCTTGGTTTTTGTGTTTGATTTAGTAAATTACCTAGTTGCCCTTGATTTTGTGTGGTTAAAAAGTCACCACATCTCCTTCCTTCCCATGTCATGCTTGTGTCATCCTCATGATGTCATCCTCCCCTCCTTGTCCTCTTCTCATTGGTTGGGTGACATCATCCTCTCTAATCCCTTTGATTAACTTCCTAATTGTTTGCCTAATGACCGCTGATCTGTTATACGGTTCGCTTAACTTTCGTTTTCGTTTATCGTTTGAGGGATCATACCCGGGATCTTATTACTTAGGTTCCCTTAACCTTTCTCAATATATTATATTCCTTTTATGATCCTCTCTTATAATCCTTTAATTTAAATCCTTTTTATCCTGTTACCTTATACTCAATTCTTTCCGTATCTATTGGATTTCCGGGAAAAATCAAAGTGTTCGGATTTGGATTCTGACGATCTTTACATACACTTATATCCCATATAAAGTACTAATAAAATCTCAGAATATCCATATCAGAACCCCTACATAGTGTGGCATGAAAAGTTTTTTTTTTTTCATTCAGCAAAAACACTATTCATAAGGGTTTCAAAATTTCCCAAAAATTGGGGTTATTACAGTCTCCCCTCCTTAAAAGGATTCCGTCCCGGAATCAGATAGAAAATGAATTGGGATACTCTCTTAGCATTGCACTTTCTAACTCTCAAGAAATTTTCCCACATTGTGGTTCTACCACCAAACTCTGCCTAGTTTGATAATCCTTCTCCTAAGCACTTGTTCCTTTTTACTCTATAACCCTTCCTGGTTGCTCCATATAGGTTACGTCTGGTTGCATGTCTATGCGCTCATATGCCCCTATTTATCTGGCATCTGAAATTCACTTCCTTAACATTGATAAGTGAAACACGTTACGACTTGCTACACGTTCGGGGGGTAAGGCTAGCTCATATGCTAACCTCCCAATACTTCATAACATGTCCAAGGGTCCGACACCTTGTGGACTTAGCTTTCCTTTCTTTCTGAATCTCATCAATCCTTTCTGAGGGAATACCTATAACAGCACTAGGTCCCCTACTTCCCATTCCTTGTCCTTTCGTGTCAAATCAACATACTTTTTATGTCCATCTTGGGCTACTACCAGCCATCCTCTGATTAGATCTATTATATCCTTGGTCCTTTGGACCACTACTGGTCTGAGCATCTTGCGCTCTACAACTTCATCCTAACATAAGGGAGATCGACATTGTCTTCCCTCAAGGATCTCATAAGGCGACATCTCGATAATGACATATGATCTATTATCGTAAGATAACTTAATCCGCGTTAAGTGATCATTCCAAATTCTTTCAAGTCTATTACACAGACTCTCATCATAGCTTCTAATCATTATAGCTTTTGCTTCTCAATACCCATTCTTTTCCAGTTCGTAATCGCTATCACCTTCCGTTCCTAATATTATACTGGTTATACTTTTGCTCGTTAGCGTTCTATAACCTTTTAATAACCACGTCAACCTTAGTATCACGAATGTGTTCCCATTCCGCATACTACCACCACTTTATTACTCCTTTTTCAGTTGTTTCTATTTTCCAAAATTTGATCAATCAAATAGAAGTAAAGGAATTTGTTGAGAGATCACTATGATCATGAACACTTGTTATATCGCATAGTTAGTACAGAAGGTGGCCAGCCTTTAGTACTTGACAAGCAATTAAACAATAGCTGGTATCTTACTAGGCTTCTATCACACAGATAGATAGTCATTCGGCAATACCTCCCCTTTCTGGAAGAGTTGTTCTTCTCAGCTTACATGAAATGAAAAGAAGAGAAAAGAACGAATTGAAGAGAATTGTATATATGAAAAAAAATATATTGCCACAAAATATCTGGCTTGGAACCTACCTCTGAACTATAGAGGTTTGTCATAGGAGAACAAATCATATACGTATATAAATCAACATTAAGCATTATAGCCTCGTATTTCCCATGCCTAAATATTTTCGCTATCCCGTCCATCATTCTATGGACCCACACTCTTCCTCGATCTTATACACAATCACCTTTGAAACTCCCTCGACATCGAAAATCGAATCTGGGATCTCATTCTATACATCATCGTTACTAGAATTCTATGCTTGCACCGCAACCTTCCTCGTATAATAATACGACTCTCTATTGATAAGAAAGAATAATTATTCACTAGGTAGATACTCTACTTAATTAGTCTATCAATGATAACTTATACACTACCACGACCCGATTAGTGGTACTCAATCTCAACACCCATTCCAATACAACTCTCACGGTTGTATTCAGCTCAATACTCGCAGAATCATTGCTGCCTTACTATGGTCCACCACTGACCTACTGTAGTCATTCATTTTCCTTGAAGTCTTAATAGCTAACCATACGGAGTCCATACATATCGTATCGAATTCTTCTAAGGAGGTAACATAATCACCATTCATGATTCATGAAGAACACTCCTGATCCTGACATACACACATGACATGAAGCAAATAAAATTGCAGAAGAGTTTCCATCAAAGCAACGATAGCAGGTTAATACCATTCGTAATCATATGCCTTCAATAGAAGACTTAACTCAAAGGTTTGTTTAGTCCTTTTTGAAACATGGTCCTGGCTTATCTCAAGATAGGATCTTCTGAGATAGATAGCCCGCTCATCGCGATTACGCGAATTAAACCTTTACCAACTACTATTACGGTCGGGTATTGCACAGTCATCAGAAGGAATGTCAATCTTCCAAACCATAATACAACCTTCACAGCTTTAACCATCATCACTGTATTCCTCTCGCACGAGCGCCTATAATTATCCTCTTACCTTTAAAGTGTCGGCCACCTCTTTGGCCTTTCCTGATAGTACAATTTCCTTACAGTCAATGTCATTTTAACCACCTCCAAATAATTTTCTACCTCATTTCAATCACAGCTTATGTGAAGATGTTTTCCTTAAAATCTGATGAGTAAAAAAAATCACCATTTTTCCATAAGTTATTGCCTCAGTCTTTAGAGGTTAATCACTGTCATGACTGACGCTCAATCATAATTAGAACATCTTTTATCTTAAGTCCTAATTGCCCTGAACAATTTCGACCATTACTGGTTCGATCCATACTTTCTCGTGGTTTAGCACGTGCCTCACTTGGCAACATTATAATTACGTCATATTTCCTTTATCAACATTTCTATTCTTGAGAATTTTGAATATTACCTTTCTCCTTGTAAAACCTCTAAGGTTATCCTTCAATCGTTCCTCCTGTATTCCCTAGATACAGGGCATATCACAATACCATTTACTAATACTAGAACCATTGTCTATATTCTTCTGAAAAATTTCTCCACTGATTCTTAAAGGTTGTTGTTACCTTAACCCTTTCCCAATCATACTGTCAAAACTCATACTGTCCCTATTAAGGGTGACATGCCAACCTTTAAGCAGTCCCCTAGGATTCATTTTAAGTTACCAATGTTCTATCCTTAATTCCACCTTTAAAAGGTACCTGCATCCTTCCATGGATAAATCAAGTCATATATCCTTGATAGATTATCTTATTCATCATTCCCACCTCGATAGTCTATACCTAACTTCATAATAGCATCCTTATTCAAATTGAGGTCAATCCATATGGCCTCCAAAAGATAACAATGGTCATCCGCTTTTCTTTCCTGATTTGGTAATGATAACATGGATGTTCTGGAAGATATTGGTCATGTTCAACGTGAACTTCTTCTTAATAATTCCTTATTTACTTTTGTTGTTTATCTCAACAGTCACCTCAATGGTGGGATACCTCCCATACCTGGCGTCTCCCTTTTTGGGTAACAAGCCACCGGTCTTACACTTCACATTCTTGAAGGTCACTTCCTTCATCCAAATTTTCCTAATTTCTTACTTCCTTGTCTCCTCAGTCTATCCGCGTCTCATTATTTATCCTTTCTCTTATCATTATTTCACAAACCAAACACAATATAAGCATTGATTTCAAACATCCCGTCATTCTGGATTCGTGTCCTCAGAACGAATCTTGACAACTTTTACAACTTAGATTCATAATTTATCATACTTGTCTGCCTTTGTTCTGGCTCTAAAGCTTTTACACTATCTCCTTATCTTTGGGAATTACTTTCCCGAAAACAATTGACTGGACTTAAATCAGTTTATTATAATCTCTTGCTCCGTGCCTTCCTTGGTCTTTCACCAGCGGGTGGTCTATTTCTTAGGAGGGTAAGTGACAAAATAGTCTTTTGTGGTTCGTCAATCATTCAGAATCTCAAATGATTCCTCTATTTCCTTTAGCCAGGCTCTTGCCTCGACTAGGTCAACCTGTTCCTTGGAACTCTGAGAGCTTAGAGACTTACAGGTCCTGAAAGAATTTCCTATCGCATTGTTTCCTCAAGGTGGTGGTTGGGGATAATAGTCTAAGTTCTGTCTAGACAGGTCCATGAATTGCCGTATAGGAGTACCGTCTCGGGTCTCCTTTCCTTACTCGACTTTCTGTTTCCTTAGTATGAAATGTTTCATCCTACTCCCCATAATTGGGGTCATCTTTTAATTTAAAATCCTCATTTTCCACTCCATTATGTCATGGGTTCCTTCTATCTTGATGGCGACCTCCCTGACTATCACGTTCAGGGTTTGCTCTAGATCTTATTCCTCAAACTATGGCTCTCATCTAAGTTCTCATCCTTACGCTCTTGAACTTTCGGAACCCAAATTCTATAGGAATATCTCATTATTCCCTTATCATCTTTCTCGGTATTAATCTCATATTTATTTGTTGGCTCTCTGCCTTCATTCATCACCTTTTTCTGGCATAATATGCTCTTTTCCAATAATTCGGCCTCTATTGCAATCTCAAACAGCTTTTCGGTACCGGCTCCGGTTACCTTTACTTCTATTTCCATTTTCTCAAAAACTCTTATAAACTCTCTCAAAGACATTATCATCTAGAGTCTCTCCTTTTTACTAAGGGCATCAGCCACCACATTGGCTTTCCCCGAATGATAAAGAATCTCATAATCGTAATCCTTGATTAGCTCTAACCACCTCATTTGGCGCATGTTGAGCTCTTTCTACGTGAAAATGTACTAGAGCACTTATGGCTTAGGTAAATCTCGCACTTCTCTCCATACAAGTAGTGCCTCCAATCTTTAGGGCAAAACTATTGCCACGAGCCCAAGCTCATGGGTGGGGATATCGAATTTTAAATTCCCTTAATTGTCTTGACGTAGACGCGATTATCTTGCTGTGCTATATAAGAAGCACCCTAATTCCTTATGCGAAGCGTCACTTACAAATCACAAAATCTCCTTTTTCCATCCGGCAACGCCAGCATAGGGGCCATTACCAACCTCTGCTTCAGTTCTTGAAAGCTGTTCTCGCATTTCTCTGTCCATTCGAACTTCTCAGTCTTACGAGTAAGCCGCGTTAAAGGGGCTACTATCTTTACAACTTGAACGAACCTCCGGTAGTGACCGGCCAATCCTACCTCTGGTAGTCGACCTAACCATGGTCATCAATTCATCAGTGGTCCTTTATCCAATCTTGTCAGGATCCTCCATGGGATCCTCCTCAACAACTCTCCCTTCTAGGACAACATCCTCAACCGCTACATCCTCAATATCAACATCATCCGGTCCTGCATTAGGACACTCTATCGGATCCACAATCCGATCTCCAATTAGTAATAAAACATCATCGCGCTGTTGCTCCTCAACCTCAGGGTTCGGAGTCCCGCTACCATATACGATAACGAACTACGCTCCTATTACGATATTTATAAGGGTTCCCATAAGGGTTTTAACTGTCAGTACTACGTTAGGTAGCCCGACTATGAACTTGGCAAGAGTTCTTATTATCTTTGTGAACTTATTATCTTAACGTCCCATCATCTCTGAGGTTTATAACACTTAGCTCTGATACCACTTCTGTAACACCCCCAAATCCGGGGTCGGGGATCCGGGTTGTCACGAGTTCCATTTTCCTTAATAACACCCAATCTTAATAATTACTCAACTACTCTGTACTGTGACCCCACAATAAACACACACACCACACGTTATAGTCTCAGAGATGAACATCCAAAAATAATCACAAGTCGTTTTATTCCACAATTATATGACAATACACCTTAAAAGGTTTTCTGAATAAATTTACATTTCTTTGCCATTATTACAATTCATAAATATACATAAATCTGGTACATCAAAAGTTGAAAGCCTAGCCTATTGGTAGCTCCTACCTCAGCTACAGCGACATCAACGCCTATAGGAAACTGCGGAATGTTTCCTATCCGCTCGCGAATTGGGAGCTTGGTCCTGTTCATCTTGTCTATCTGATGTTGTGTGATGAAAGAAGAAAGCAAGGGTGAGCAGCAAGCCCACCAAAATAATATGTATAATGATTAACAATATATGAGCCTACTCATAATACTCGTGAAAGTCTTGGTCAAAAGAAATGAACCAAGTTTGATATCTTAATGCGATGAAGTCGCAAAATATTCAGTATATATACATATATACTTTTCAAAATATTGGAAGTCCTCTTCCATGCATAATATACACAAAGTCCCAGTGTATAACTGTATAAAAATATCGTTGCAAGGTGATCTCATATATCTAACCTTGTCTCAATGTTTTTCTGAAAATCTTTGACACGCACAAGATAATCATTTACTAGATATAAGTTTAAAAGATGAAGTTACAAGATACTCCAATATACTTATATCTTTCTGAATACTACTTGAACTACCACCGTTCAAGTTATAATTAGTTCAAAAGTTCATCACATAGATGAGAATACAAGATAAGACTTGAATAGATTCAATTTTTTTAAAATATCATCAAAATAAAATGAAGTTACGAGATACTTCATTTGATGTAAATATCATTTTGAAAACTTGACCCTGCCAACACTCAACAATCGCCCAACCGTAGCCTTTCTATCGAAGTGCTCTGGGTAGTGTTGCAGAAATTATCCAATTGGATGATGAACTCATTACGGGAGTTTGCCGCGCCTGGAAGACCACTTACGATGATCAGTCGTAGTAGTACAACCCCACCATTTTCTACATGTAGAGGAGAACCTGTCGGATTTACTTGTCAACCGAACACTGAACTCCTAAGGAATGGACCGCCTTAGCGGAACTTCCAGGCCATTTGGGCCAATATAATAAGGCTGGGCCGGCGCTACTCGGCCACTTACGCCACTCCTAGTTCAGATGAAATCCATGACTCTGAAACGTAAAGCTCGTTCCCCCTTTCCCCAAGTAGAACTTGTTGATACGGCTCCACCAAGAAGTCGTATCTAGTTGGAAAGGAGAACTCACCGATATTTCCCAGGCGATGCCTGTTAATGGATTAACTTGTTCCAAGAATTTTACTTCCCGAGTGTTGGGTAAGTAATCAATTCATTTATCAAAACAGCAACCTTGTTGCGAATATAAAACACACCACAGAGCCGGATCCCTCAGGTTTTGAGCGAGTATTTAAATCCCCTTCGAAAGGAGGATCTTAAATATAAAAATGAGTTTTGGGATCCGCTCTAACTTTTAAAAATCATTTTGAAGACTCGCAAAACATTTTTAAGAATGTTTGGAGTAATGCTGATTTAACAAAATAAATCAGTCCCAATATATTAGAAAATATCTGAATATTATTATTTAAATAATATTTCCATAAAGAATAATCTTTATAAAAATAATTGAAGTAGAAGTTTTGAAACTTATATTTGAAATGAATATTAAATATCCAAAGATATACCTATACGAAAGTACTATCTTTATTTGAATAATCAAAAGTGAGTTTGATTATCGACACCTTATTCTTTAATAAAATAAAGAATATATCTCAGCAAATAATCGGAGTCATAAATCCTCAAATGAATATTCAAACAATATTCAATAAATAAAATAAGCTGAGTCATAAGCCCTCGAATGAATATTCGAAATAATATTCATTAAATAATAAGCTGAGTCATAATACCTCGAATGAATATTATAAATAATATTCATTAAATAAAATAAAGGAGTCATACATCCTCAAATGAATATCCAAGTAATATTCAATAAATAATATAAAGGAGTCATAAGTCCTTGAATGAATATTCAAGATAATATTCATTAATAAAATAAAGTTATCGAATAAACCTTATTCGATTAATAGTTTTGAAAACTATAACCATATATATATATATAAATATATATATATATAATCTACTCGGGATCCTCGACTCCCGGTTTTAGAAAATGTTTTCACCTTTGGGTCCCTATACTAAGGGTATATGCAAATTACCGCTATTCTCTAGCATAGGTATTATCAACTGAACCAACAGATATATATGACAAGAATACGAAACAGGCATGCATATATATACCATATCAGCATGCTTCAATATATCGCAAAATTTGCTAATTAACCAACATGCATCTATCACAAGATAATGCATATACATATATACATCACAACAACAGTATAACGGGTAGAAAACTTGCCTGAGCGACTGGGGGTTACGAATGGCTCGGGACGAGTCTGGTAACCTATAAACAACAAGTAAGTTGGAATTAAACCAAAGTCACTTGTAAATCTATACTTTAACTAACTTAGACTCTAACGCTTGTTTTGCGCTTACTGACTCGCTTAAGTCACTCGAATAGCCTCGGCTCCACCATTTTTAATAATTTAACCTTTACGAGTTTTAAAGCGATTCCTTCGCGAGTGTCTTACCAACTGCCTAACACACTTACCATAAATGTTTCTTACCCCAATTAGTCATTTAAGGTCCTTAACCAAGGTTTCAAAGTAAGGCGAGGGGAAATGTTTCGTTCGCGAAATGCCGTTACTTAAAACGGTCGTTTCTCCTAAACCGTGCATCGGAATCGAACGAACTACATATCAAAACGAAGCTCATAACATGAGCTATCTAAACATGGCAGTGGTCATAATCTAGCAGGGGGTTCTCGGGTCCTAATTCTATGCACAAAAACAGTCCAAAGAAAATCGGACGTTACGACGGCTATGTTTACGCGATTTCCAATATTTTAAACCATTCAAACCCATTCCAAATCAACCTCAAATCCATCATACAACCAACATCCATCCTCATCACATCATAACAACCCCAACCAATTCAATTTAATCATTCATACTTATGCCTAAGCTTAACTTTAATCATACTTAAGTTCTTTTAATCAAAACCACAACATTTACCATTCCATTTCACTACCATTCCAAATCCCAAACTCTAAATCACAACAACAAGCTACCATATCATCCTACTAATTAAAATCATCTTATAATACATAGGGATCTAGGGTTTGGAGATGGTATACCTTCCTTGAAGTGGTGGGAGGAGCTAGGAAGCCTTAAGAAGCTTTGAGAAGTCTTAGGAAAGCTTGGATCTTCAAGAAAAACAAGAAAAACTTCAAGTTAAAAACTTGAAAACACTATTCATAGTCTTCTTCTTTGATTAAATGAAGAAGATTGAGAAGGAATTAATGGCTTAAACTCATGATATAGCCCTAACTAAGCATGAAGATGATTAGGGAATTTACTCACCAATTTAGGAAGCTTGGATCTTGAATTTTTGAAATTTTTGCCCATTTGCAATAGTAAAAGCCGAGAGCATGATGAACCATGCCTTGGTTTCTTTTTGATTTTGATGAAAATGATTTTGCTTGGCTTGGTTGGCTTGGTTTTTGTGTTTGATTTAGTAAATTACCTAGTTGCCCTTGATTTTGTGTGGTTAAAAAGTCACCACATCTCCTTCCTTCCCATGTCATGCTTGTGTCATCCTCATGATGTCATCCTCCCCTCCTTGTCCTCTTCTCATTGGTTGGGTGACATCATCCTCTCTAATCCCTTTGATTAACTTCCTAATTGTTTGCCTAATGACCGCTGATCTGTTATACGGTTCGCTTAACTTTCGTTTTCGTTTATCGTTTGAGGGATCATACCCGGGATCTTATTACTTAGGTTCCCTTAACCTTTCTCAATATATTATATTCCTTTTATGATCCTCTCTTATAATCCTTTAATTTAAATCCTTTTTATCCTGTTACCTTATACTCAATTCTTTCCGTATCTATTGGATTTCCGGGAAAAATCAAAGTGTTCGGATTTGGATTCTGACGATCTTTACATACACTTATATCCCATATAAAGTACTAATAAAATCTCAGAATATCCATATCAGAACCCCTACATAGTGTGGCATGAAAAGTTTTTTTTTTTTTCATTCAGCAAAAACACTATTCATAAGGGTTTCAAAATTTCCCAAAAATTGGGGTTATTACACCAGTGCTCTGCCCCCCAAGTATTTCCAACAAATACCTTCATGTACTTCTTCGAGGGCCAAGTGTGCCTCATCAGGCTTGAGACATCTTAAGTAAGGAACTACATAAGATCTTTTGTACAGAATCCCATCGATCAAGGAATATCTCAATACTCGAACAGTCAATTTTCGTGCTTCAGTCACATCATTTGGCAGCCAACCAGTTTGAATATGGGCTTTATTGGGATCTATCCATGATGTCCCCAGCCCTGTAGGGGCTACAAGCTTAACATCGATGCTTCATATTTTCAAAACGCGGAAGTACACATTCCCTGAACTTTTCTCTATTTCTGAAGAAGCAAACTTAAATAATGCATCTGCTTGGCATTTTCCTCTCTTGGAATGTGCTCAATATGGCATTCATCAAATTGAGTCATCACAGCCCTTACTAGGTGAACATACTTAGCCATTGTTTCATTTCTTGCCTCGAACTCTCCCTTGACCTGGGATACGATAAGCTGGGAATCCCCACAAACTTTCAAATTCTTGACCCTTTATGTTCCTGCTAGGCCAAGGCCAGCTATCAAAGCTTCATACTCGGCTTCATTATTTGTGGTCGAGAAGTCTAACTTCATGGCATATTTAATCAAGAATCCATATGGGCTTTGTAGAACAAGCCATGCTCCACTTGAATTTATTTTTGATGCTCCATCAAAATAAAGAACCCAATATTCCTTCTCCTTAGCATCCTTTTCTTTCTTCTTAGCATCCTTTTATTTTCCATCTTTTGTTTCTGTGTCTTGAGGTATAGTATCTTCCTGCCCCCCGACTTCTTGGTTGGGTATGGTACATTCCACCACGAAGTCAGCCAACGCCTGGGCTTTTATTGCCGTTCATGGCTTGTATTTGATGTCGAATTCTCCCAATTCTATTGCCCATTTAATCAGCCTCCTACTAGCTTTGGGACTATGAATAATGTTTCTCAATGGCTGATTTGTCAGCACTTTAATTGTATGAGCCTGGAAGTAAGGATGTAACTTCCGTGAAGCCATCACCAAGGCTAAAGCAAACTTCTCAATAGTTGAATAGTTCAACTTAGCTCCATGCAGAATTTTACTAACATAGTATATGGGTTTTTGGAATTTAAGCTCATCCTTAACCAATACAGCGCTCAAGGCATTTTCTGAAACGACCAAGTATAAATACATGGTTTCATTCAGAGCTGGCTTGGCCAACAACGGGGCCTGAACCATATATTTATTTAATTCTTCAAATGCCTCCTGGCTTTCCTCAGTCCATACAAAATTTTTAACCTTCTTTAGGGATGTAAAGAAGGGCAAACACTTGTCTCCGGATTTTGAGATGAAACGCCCAGAGCTGCAACTCTTCCGGTGAGTTTCTGAACGTCCTTTATGGAACGTGGTGGTTCCATATCTAGGATAACCTTTATTTTATCAGAATTAGCCTCGATTCCCCTTTTGGAGACCATCAGACCTAAAAACTTTCTGGATCCCACTCCGAAAGCACATTTTACAGGATTTAGCATCATTTTGTGATATCTCAATACCTCAAAAGCTTCCCTCAAATGGGTTATGTGATCAGCCTTTAACAAACTCTTGACTAACATGTCATCAACATAAACTTCCATAGTTTTGCCAATAAGATCCTTGAAAATCTTATTTACCAATCTTTGATAGGTAGCTCCTGCATTCTTGAGACCAAATGCCATAATAAAATAACAAAATACACCAAAGTCAGTGATGAATGATACCTTAGGGATGTCATCCTTATGCATATTGATTGATTGTATCCATTGAATCCATCAATGAAGCTCAGCATCTCATGATAAACAGTAGCATCTATCAGTGTATCTATTACAGGGTTTGCCAACCATTCCGATCATTTAGATTAGTGAAGTCCACGCGCATTCTCCACTTTCCATTAGTCTTCTTCACCATTACAGGGTTTGCCAACCATTCCGGAAACTGTATCTCTTCAATGAAACCAGCCTCTAAGAGCTTCTCTACTTCTTGCTTAATAGCTTCTTGCCTGTAATACCCCAGTCCCACATCGAGGAGATTTGGGACTTCTGTTCAGTTTATAAGGCAAAGTACTACTACTATGTGCAACAACAAATCATGATCTTTTGGGGGCCTGTAGTGGGCTTGTCGTAACCCAAGTTGACTGCACTCGGGACAGTAGGCTTCGGCTTATTTCAGATTCGGAATCGGGACTTGACCCGATTTTCGAAAAAGACCCGGGATTTGACCCGGGTTGTCACATATGGTATCAGAGCCGACTCTCGAAAGCTTGAGGCATCAAGTTGCCGGAGGTGGGGACATGAAGGCTGGTGGTATTATCCCATAATGACAAGAGGTTCGGAGGTGGGGACACGAAGCTAGCCGGTATTATCCCACAATGGCAAGAGGTCCGGAGGTGGGGACACGAAGCCAGCCGGTATTATCCTGCAATGGCTAGAGAGGTACGATCTTGGTCCTATGGACTGTCTGTTCGGGCCTGACGAGGACGTCAGGAGTTTAAGTGGGGGAGTTTGTAACACCCCAGTCCCACATCGAGAAGATTTGAGACTTCTGTTCAGTTTATAAGGCAAAGTACTACTACTATATGCACCAATAAATCATTATCTTTTGGGGGCCTGTGGGGGGCTTGTCGTAACCCAAGTTGGCTGCACTCGGGACAGTAGGCTTCGGCTTATTTCAGACTCGGAATCGGGACTTGACCCGATTTTTGAAAAAGGCCCGGGATTTGACCCGGGTTGTCATATTGCCTCTCCGGAGCAAAGCTTCTTTTCTTTTGCTTCACAGTCTTTCGATTTGGATCCACGTTCTGCTTGTGAGTGATCAGTTCCGGGTCTATGCCTGGCATATCAGCTGCCGACCATGTGAACACATCACGATTCTCTTGTAAAAACTTCACCAACTTCCCTCTAAGGGGCTCCTCTAGTGATGCTCCAATAAAAGTTACTTTATCAGGATCCTCGGGAGCCAAAGGAATCGGAATCAAGTCTTCTGCTGGCTTCCCTCTTTTCTTATCATCAAATGTCATTGTTACTCCTGTCCTAGCCCTCTTCGGGGCTTCTCCGATAATATGCATTACTTCTCTAGTGTATGCTTTCCTCGAATTTTTAGATGAACCAGCAGCGGTTGGTCCTCCGAAGATCGTATTTATCACTGGCCCTCGGGGTCGTGGACCTCCAAAGATTGTGTTAATCACCGGTCCCCTAGGTTGGGGATTTCGCCCCTGATTGTCCTGATCCCTTTTGCGATCATCAAAGTTCCTTCTTCCATTATTATTCCTATCTCCTCCATCTCCAGTATACTTGCTTAGCCTTCCCTTTCGAATAAGGAATTCTATTTCATCTTTTAGTTTCCTACACTCATCGGTATCATGTCCGACGTCCTTGTGAAATCTACAATACTTGCTTTTATCTAACTTAGTAGGATCAACTTTCAGGGGTTTAGGCCAACAGACTTCCCTATCTCTTTCAATTTCCATCAATATCAGGCTTCTAGGAGCATTCAACTTAGCATATTCAGTGAACTTTTGCCCAGGTCCTCCCTTCTTCGGGGTCGAATCAGTATTTTGCTCAGTTCTAGGATACTTGTCCTTAGAAATATATTCCAGATCAGTCTTTCGCTTCATGCCACCAGCGGGCTCGTTATTTACTACTGTCTTCCTCATGCTCTCCTTCACTTTGATTTATTTCCCGGCCCTATCTTGGAGATGTAATATACTTTCAGGGGGCGCTTGGCCAATGACATCTTGAAGAACTCGTCCCTAGTTTCCTGCTGCAGTGCTATCATAGCTACCTTGTCATCAAGATCCGGGACCTTCAAGGCTTCCTTGGTGAAACGATTCAGATAGTCTCTCAAAGATTCTTTTGCTCCTTGTATAATACTCATGAGGGATGCTGAACTTTTCTCGTGCACTCTCCCACTGATGAACTGTTTGATAAAAGCTTGACTTAGATCTATGAAGGATCCAATAGAATTCGGAGGCAAACGACTATACCATCTTTAAGCCATTCCCGACAGGGTTTGAGGAAAGGCTCGACACTTAATAGCGTCATTCACGGGCTGCAACAACAGTGCATTAGAGAATGTCCTACCATGATTAGCGGGATCTCCAGTGCCATCATAAGCTTTGATGGTGGGCATCTTAAACTTTCTTGAGATATGGGCATTCATTATCTCTTCAGTGAATGGTGGAGTGGGATCATCGGGATCTCCTAAGGGCAGAAGATCACTTGGATCAGCCCTTGGGGAAACAACCCTTCTTGGTATTGGACCATCCAGGTCTATGACTGGAGGATTTCTCCTCCTCGGGGGTAGTGGGGGTCTTAGGTGCGTCTCCAGATCACGCTTCAACCTTTGGATCTCAGCCTCATGAGCCCTGATCATCTCCTGTACTTCCTGGGTATCCGTCCCTTGTGTGGTTCTGGGGCGTCGATTAACATCAGTCATAGGTTCTTTACCAGCACGCCTCCTCCTTGGAGCCACATCTTCATCCGAAGATTCAGATTCTCTTTCAGTGTAAGGTCCAGAGAATTATTGGTCCTCCAGAATGGGAGCCAAACCTCGTATGTAGGGGGTGTTTGTCCCCGTGCTTCACTTAGTCCAGCATGTCCACTTCCTCCAACCTCGGGGTACAGGGGCATCCCATAGGGGGGATTATTGGTAACAATAGTTGAATATTCATACCTTGCGGGTTGATAGTTCGCAGGTGCATGTACCTGTTGAAGTTGGGGATTCGTCCCTTGAGGAGCCGGGGGATTCGTCCCTTGTAGAGCCAGGGAATTCGTCCCTTGTGGCTGAGGCTCAGTTGCCCCTATCGGGGTTCCTCCTTGGGTTGAAGCGTAGGATGAGTGTGGGGGTATCTCCACCATCGACGAAATCATTTGAGTTATCCCAGCTGGTGTTCCTTCGGGGGCCCTGTTTCCACTCCGTGTTCTCGCCATGGTTGTTGTTATGCTTTCCCACAGACGGTGCCAAATGTTATGAATAGAAAACTAGGGTGTATTAATTGTTGTATTTATTACTAGGGTTCGGGACTCAAGGTCTTTAATGGCTGCTCTCATGTTTCATAGCTTAACTCTGCCTTTACGAGATGCCTACGTATCTCTGTGAATTAGAGAATCAAGTCAAAAACGTAGTTCTGAGAGGAGGGGTGAGACCCCTTATATAGATGTTGGGAGTCCTTGAATTGGACTAGGATTAGGAGACTTGTTGAACAAGTCTCAAATTTTGGATAGACTTTGAAGTTCTAGAATCAAGGAATCAGACTCCTTGTGGGTGTAGGTGCCCTCAAGGCGATCTTTTATAGATTTATATCACCGATTGTACTCATTTAATGAGCTGTTAATCCTCCATGTTTATTAATTATGAAATTAATAAATAATCAGGACTTCGGGCCTCGTTAATTAGGCTTCGTTATTGGACCGTATCAGGTCTAATCAGTTCAACATTAATTATATTTCTAGGCTAATTTTAGGCCCATATCAAGAGTCATAAAATATTTTAAAACAATATGAAATTATCAAATATATTTGTTAATATTAGTAATTACGTAACGACACATCATTTTCATAATCTTGTATCCGCCACTGTATGCAGCGCTCACGTTAAAATATTGATTCATGAGCTTTTTTGATCTTTTCCTGTCATGTGACTATGCAGCGCAGTACTTATTGCTCCTCCAATTTTTAATGGTCCATCAATTCATGGAGCAGTCCATCAATTTTTTATGGAGCCTTCAATGGGCATTAATATGTGGGACCCAATATTAAAGCATGTTAAATTACTTTTTGCAGTCCTTTTCACTGTATAACAGCTCTAATAACAGCTATTTTTTAGTAACGATCCAATTTTTTTGCTTATAAAACTTGGTCCTAATATTCATTTGTAACTCAAATTTTTACACACTCATATTTCCTTACAAAAATTTTACACACTCATATTTTGTTACAATTTTTTTGATTTTTATAAAATGGGTACTAATTGGCTCCCTTCCGAGGAATTACAATTATGTATTTCATGGACTCGACAATCTGTTGATCCGATCACCGGTCGATATTCGAACAAGAATAATTTACGGGGGCAAATTCATGAGGATTATGCAAAAAATTGGTGTGGCACTTCGGAAAACCCCCATGTCGAACCTCGTTCAAAAGTTACTCTTGACTCACATTGGGCACCATTGAAGAGAGCGCTACAAAAATGGCAATGTGCAAAGAATCAAGCTAGTCGATATAGTGCAAGCGGAACCAATTTGGTAGATGGGGTAAAATTTATATATATATATATATATATATATTTTAAATACGCTTTTATATTATTCATGTGCTAACTTAGTATCCAATTTTTTTTTATTTTTTTAGATAACTCAGGCTCAAGGATTATATTTCAAGGAAATGAATAAGACATTTGACAAATGGGAATGTTATGAAGCAATTACAGCACATCCTCAAATTGTAGACGTTCTCACTACTTCTTCACCATTTCAATAAAATTTTCCAACACATACTGAATCACCAATCAATTTGAATAGTGATGACTGCGTTGATGAAGAAGGTTTCACAACTCCAGAGTCAAACCGAGAAACAGAAAGTCCTTCTAGTCCAGTTAGACCGATGGGAGTAAAGGCATCCAAACATGCAAAAAAAGAAAGGAAAGCAACGGATGACTGAAAAAGAAGAGATGTCTATGGCTATCTTCAATAATATGCAATGTCACCAAAAACAACTAGCGGATGCCAACATCAAAAGAGACGAGTAAACCCTTCAAATGTCGAGGGAGATGCTAGAACTTGAGAAACGAAAAGAAACAAGGCAGGCAAGTCTTGATCCACTTGAGAAACGAAAAGAAACAAGGCAGACAAGACTTGATGCACTTGAGGAACGGAAAGAAGCAAGATTGTCAAAACACGAGGCTATTGAAGAATTAAGGGAGCAAACAAAGAGCATGACAATAAATACTAGCCAAATGACCCCTAACACGAAAAAATGGTTTAAAAGAAAGAAGGCTGAGATCGTGGAACAAATGAATGAGACTACTACTGGAAATGCTTATGTTCCTTGCTTTGATGATGATTTTTATGATTAGATTTATTTATTATGTTTTTAATTTAATTATGTCCTATGTTTTTTTAATTTTAACTATGTTGTCTACTTTTAAATTCAATAAAATTAATTTATTTAAATTTCCAAGTCGAACATTTCAAGAGATAATAAATTGACAACTATTGATTAACTTTTGTTGCCCAGTTGTGCTCCACCAAATCATTTTGAAGTATTGTATGAATATAAGCTGATTTGTAATGTTTGAGATGACTATAACATGAAGATCATGATATTATTTATAGACAATTTTCAATCTGTAAATCTATATCAAGACACGTATCATAATATGATTCAACGAAAATCTTATCAAAAATATAAATTTATCCACAATCTTATCAAAAAGCTAAAATTATTCAACAATATATAATTGGATACTATTTGTAGGACCATTAAATAATAGAGATGAAATTAAATTTATGACATAATATAATTATTTATTCAATAAATAGTAATTGATGAATTGATGGAGTTACATGAGTGTATAAAAATTAAGTAAAAAAGTGGATTTAGGATGAATAGTAATCAAACTCCATTGATTGAATTGATGCTATCAACGGGTGCATATGCTCGTAGGTCAGATCAACAAGAAAATTGCACAAAGATGATAAATGCAACTTCTCCCTATTGCATATGAATTCTCTTTAGCTAGGTTCTTAGAAGAAACTTATACCATACCAATTATAGTAAACAAGTAACTGCTAGAAGACTTGAACTCTGAAGATACATGTATAAAGAGCTTTCTTCGTACAGATGCCGAACATCAACTATTTAAGTAAACAATGTAAGTTTATATAGAGCAAAAGAAAATAATTAGACACAGAGCAGAAACACTAAAATGAAATTGTTGAACAACATTTCAAACTTTAATATATTAGCTTTGTTTTGGTTTTACTAACTCTTAAAATCTTTTTTACCAATAGCAGTGTCAACAAATGCCATTGCAGAGAGAAACAAAATCAAAAAATAAAGGATGCAAATCTACAGCATTGCTTTATCTCAACACTTAAGACAAAATTGCTTTCAAGGCTTCTTTCACGTAAGGGTATTTGAAAGAAAAACCTAGTTCCTTGGCTTTCGCTGGAAGCACCCTTTGTCCTTCAAGAACCTATGATGTCATCAATTAGTGAACTGCCAAAAAATAAGGGTACTACAAGACTTTTTTAAGGATTATCAATCCTTACCACAGTAGCACCTTCTCCAAGAACTGCTTTAAGTGCTAAGTCTGGTACGGGCAGCCATGATGGTCTACCCAAGACAGATCCCAAGTGGTTACACATCTCCCCTAAACGAACAGGATTTGGTGCAGTGGCATTGATAACACCTAATATATAGGAAAGAGATAGATGTGGAGATGTTAATTATTAGATGGGTGCATGGCAAATGCACATATAATTAGTACATATATATCACTTACGAAATGTGTGGTGGACACAAGTATAACTTTCCTGGATAAAGAATAAAAGAAAATTTCAAGAGAATTTATTAATCTAATAATTGTGCTCTAGCCTCTCGGTGCTTCTGTGCTTGCACGTAATGGAGTTCACAAGCAAAAAGCTTCTGGCCATTGGCTTTATTATTATATAAAACTAATAGACGTTCGGTGCACACTGGTGATTTCCAAGAAGTTACTGCCTTTGTAATCAGATATTCATATGCCACTATATAAATACAGTATATATGAACGGAGCGTAGATGTTTACCTTTATAATTTGGATTAACTAAAGCTTCATATATCAGGCTTACTAGGTCGTCCACATGGATCCATGAAAACCTACACCATAATAACAGCAATGAAAGGTTAGGGCCTAGGGGAATTGTGGGCTAAACATGCACCTTGAAAAAGCTCAATTCTACAGTACATATACGTGCTTGCTAGAGTTGACAAAATAATGAAATAAACTTCAAATGAAATGTTTATGTTTTACATTGACCTCAATGTAATACAAGTTATGCAGATGTTACAAAGGACAACCACGGTTAAACGTACCACTGCTTTCCAGACCCCAAAGGTCCACCGGCAAACACCATGAAAATGGGGATCATTTTAGCTGCAAAGATCCAAGAGATATTTATAGCAAAACGAAGTAATGAAATGAGAACAATTGAATACAGTACTTAGTTCTTTTCTGATGCTAAACAACTATAAAACACCATTATTGGATATGATGAGCAGATTGTGAAGAATAAAGATGACCATGTAAAAGAAACTTAAGAAGATTAGAAGAACATTACATAAGTTTGCCCACATATTTCCAGAATAAAGATGAACACGTAAAAGAAACTTTAAAGAAGAACATTGACAGCTAATTGATGTGCAAAAGTCAATGCAAAATCGACTAGGAAGATAAATTCAAACCTAAAGCACCACCATCTCTTCCCAGGGCAACACCAATTCGTATGCGCACCAATCTGACTTTATCATCAACTCTGAGAGCTGTTGATTCCCATTCTCTACAAACCTGAATGCGTATAAATGCAAGACGGGTAGTAAGGTATAAATTACAGGGAACACATGGGGCAAAAATTTATTATTAGATACATTGCATTAGATTTGAGATTAGAATATTTTTAGCAAGCAAGGACAGGGGAGAAATCTATTTCAATTGTATATCTAATTTTTACCTCTGCCAAGTAGTCACTTCCTGATGGACTTTGCTCATCAAAAATTTGAGTCTCACTAGTACCTGAGACATAAAACAATTAGGAGTCAAGCATTATGGTAGAGAAGCTAAATGAGCTTTGATTTCAATGTATATGTTTGCAGTTCTCACAACCATCACAATAGAGTATTTAGACTCTAAAGCAAAACCATCAAACTACATGGGAGAAGGACATAGATTACACCATTCATAATGGGAACACATTATTTCGTTGATGGATCTCATGTAGATGCTATTTCATCTCTCCATACATACTTCTTTTTTTATTATTAGAACTGGTACGTTCTGGCAATCTACTGGAAACTTTGCCCACTTAATTCTGAAGCCGAAAGTGCTACTGATAGTGCATTATATTGAACATACTGAAAACTGGGCTAGTGATTGCTGTAACACTGCACTTCACTTTCCAGAAACTATGCCATAGTGCTAGCACTACAAAATACAATTAATGTAGGATGCATTCATAGATGTCTCTGAAGTCTAAAGTACTTGCTCTAAATATGACAATACTACATGGCTAAGGTTTATGGCCCTCTGACAATGTTATAAATTAGCAACGACAAGAATTCAAAAAATAGGTAATATTTTTATTCAGTACATTCATTGACTACCAAAATTTGGTGCAAGAGAAAGAAGAACAGAAGATCCCCGTGTAAAATGACTTTCAAGCTGTTGGTTAATCATGTAATTTTTCATATTTTTGAAAAGCCATTGAACAAGCAGATATGAGGAAAATCGACATTCACCAACAATATACAATGTGTACAAAAAACAGGTGCTGCATACCATAATAACCAACTGCTGTAGCACTAACAAAAACATCTGCTCGTATAGCCTCTTGTGATTCATTTATTGCTTCCACGACCTTCAGAACATACATAAACAGGGAACAGAAACTGTAGAATCAGAAACTTGAGTAAATTATAAAGAGAAACTTTTATTAGACTCTTTGTAAGAAAGGGAGGATATAAAATCCAAAAGATAACCTTTGAGGTGACCTTAATCCTGCTCTGCTTGATATCTTTCTTAATCTGCAACAAAAGGTGAACCGAATAAACTTAACTGCATAAAAAATTGAATAACTTGAAAGCTATGCATGAAGTCCTATTGGACAATGACATGAAATCAACAATTAGATAATTCATATAATCATATATGCATCAAGTACATGGCTGATATAATATAAGACATCAACAGCCTATTAGAGCACCTAAATACAATTGATATTGTACAGACTAGGCAGTTTTAAAATTGCTAACAAACCTCAGGTGACCATCTTGTGCTTATAGGCATTCCAGCTAAATTTACAACAGCTGAAGAACCTTGAATACAATTTTTCCAATCACCTTCCTCCGCAATTACGATTCCTGGAAACTCCTTGTCTAGAAAGCATAACAAGATAGGATTATAAGATAAATAAAGTGTAATTTTCCCAGAGAACTGAAGGTACAGTAAGGGAAGTCGTTATACATGACATATTTAATGGATGAATCTCCAGGATTAAGCAATTATTTGTCCACAAAAAAGCAGATGTTCTCGTACATATATCTAAATATTGCACTTTCTGTAAAACTAAAGATGTAACTATTACCTTCTTACCCGGAAAAATTGACTGAGCTTGAGACTTGGACCTTGTCAAGACCTTAACGCCATGGTTATCTGCATTTGAAGGTTTAATTAAGATACAAAGTAGAGTAGCTTGTAACCAAACACAAGGGTAACAAAGGATGGCACGAAAAATGGACAGGCCAATCAACAATGAGAAACTACTGGCACCAACATGTGCAAATTACAACAACTTCTTTTTTATTAAGTGAAATTTATGGAATTATCGGGTAGGCATCAAATAATTTATGAATTCATGGTACATAATTTATAGACCAACAAGTATGTATATGCTCAGGGATGGAGGCAGATTTTTACATGAGGGTTACTTCAAATGTATTATTTATAAGGGTAGGATAGAAGACCTTAATCTGACAGAAACTTGACTAGGAACAATGACCCAACTCTCACATTCATATAATTCTGGAACATGACAAGGATACATTAAAAAATTTCAGGGTGCTTTTAACCTAACACAGCCTTCCAACTTAGCTGCACAAATATTGCAAAGGGGAAACCTCAGTTCCAAATGGCTCTGCCCCTGATAGCATATGTACTTTTTGACACCTACCTTTATATAATCATATTATAAGCATATATTTTCACTGCTGCGCAAACAAAACTTTCTTCACAAAACCTTTAGTTTTTAACAACACAATTTTCTAAGATTGCACTCTCGCCTAGAGGTTTTTTCAGTTAAAAGTTATATACTTTCACTTATGTCTACAAGATAGGTGGGAGATATTGTAAGGCACTAAAACACATCAATTCGGAAAAATGAAGATTAGAACTACATAACAAAATGATATGGCTTATCTATTAGGTTACACCTACATAGACGAAATAGAATTTATCATAAACCTAAAATCACCGAAATTGATCGAAGAAATACTACATATAAATTAAAGATGATAGTTACTGGTGTTCTTCTGCAGGGTTATAAGAAGGATGAGTGATAATGACCTGCATGCAGTCTTTTTACCAACCGTCTACCTATAAAGCCTGTCGCTCCTGTTACTGAAACTGTCATCTGAGTTTCCTACGACGAACCCCAAGAGTCAGTTCAAACAAATATAGCACATTATAGGAATGGGCATGCCTACTAAGACAGAACGAAATATTACATCCACGCCGAAAGCCTTATTTGTACTCATACTTTTAAGTTACAGTAGAAATTGGTAGATCTCCGAACTAGACCTCCAAACAGAAAGCAATTTTTTTAAATTTGACATAAGGGGATGGGACAAGCGAGACCCCTAACCTTGCAGTTAGGAGTGTATAAATGGGCGATTGGGCATAATACATCTCACCCTACTCAGAACCGCCTCCTGATTAAAGATATATTGGGTACATTTGGTAGAGTTACAGTTCTAACAAAAATGTGTTATATTTATTTCTGCACTAAAACTGACCAGTCTTCCATGTACTTTCAAGTTGCATTTGATTATGTCACCTGGCCGTATCATATGATTGACATTCAAAAAAAGATGTTCGTTGTAGAAATGGTTTCTGTTCCCGAAAAAATTGGCTATGTTTTAGTCATTCCTATGAGCAAGGTTCTTTACCCATTTTACTTATCCTGTCCACTTTATACACAAACTTCATATTCTTCATATCCTCATAACTATTTTCACTCTTATCTCATCTACTCGTGTCATCCTATAACATCTCCAGCTACCTTCACAGCTTCACATTCAATTATTTGAATAAAATAAGCAAGAACAAAACATAAGAGCAAAGGAACTGGAGTACTTGCAATGGTCAACATCTGCAAATGTTATTGGACATCTATAGCTGCATATTATTAAACCTTATATATGTAGTCATCTAATAAATGTCACCAGAATATATCTAAACTCACAAATACAATAATGCATATCAAAACATCGGTGCCAAACATTTGCTCTCAGATTTTTACTTCATTAAATAATACACTGCGGAGATTATCAATGACGCTGCAATAAACCTTCACCGATTCAACAAAATTTTGCATATATGAAGTAATTTTTTTTTACATATTTGATGACATCCCATTAATGCAGTTCACCTCTTGCAATAATGAACACAAACAAGGGTAGGGGTACAGGGGTACCAAAGGATCATTTAACTTATGATCATATATTAAAAGCCCGTACATTTGTTAAATTTCCTGATAATTTTCGGGATGTAAACTCTTCGTGATTTAGGTTTATTACTAGCAAAAAGGAAACAATAAAGCGATAAAAGGTGCCGAAATACAAGAATTGAGGTGGTTAAAAGTAGGGAAATAAAAAAAATTTAACCTTGTTGGGCTGAGCAGAGCTAGCATCACAGTAAATCTTGAATTTCTTCAATCCCCACTTCTGAAATAACAAAATAAACACTAGTTAAACATCGTTACAGTCACAATAAATGAGATTGCATTTCGTATGTTGACATACTGTTGAAAGGGGTTGGGAAATGTGAAAAGAGGAGGGTGAAATGGAGCTTGTCCAGGACAAGGCCGCAGTACTAGTAGCAGAAAAACCACAAAGCTCCATTCTTGTAGTTGTAGGAGTTTTAAAAGCAATGCAACAAACAAACTCAAAGTATAAGGTGTCTGAGTTTGGTTGGATGGAGCAAGTCGTGTTTGATTTGTAACCCACCACCACCGATACCCTTCCTAATCCCTTTGCCCCAGCCAGGCCTCTCCCTACAAATTTTATATGCCAAAAAATAAAATTTAAAATCTAGACCAAATGAAACCTCTAATCGCTTGGTAGTAAGCATTTTGAAGTCCCAAAAACTAATTTTGAAAAGTCATTTAGAGGAGTTTTTTTAGTAGGTAATACAAAAAATTAATTTAAATATTTATTTATTAAACAGTTTTATTTGAAACACTTAAAATTCATTTCGCAAGTCAAAACAGTCAACTCAATCAGTTGTTACTGCTAGGGGTGTAAATGAGCCGAACTCTTAGTGTTCATATTTCAACTCGTTAAAAATATATCAAACTCGAACTTTTATCAAATCAAAATTTATGTTCGTCTATCGACTCTTTAGAAAAATGATTATTCACGAACATATTCACAAACAACTCACGTATGAAAATTATGACAGTTCAACAACGAACATTTAATCACAAACAACCCGGTGTATGAACTCGTTCTCACAATTACCGATTTTTTGCTTAAATTTCACTTAATTCTATTCTTTAAAAGATTCAAATAAAACTAAATTTGAGTATTTAACAATCTGATTTTGATTTAAATACGTTATATCTATTTAAATAATGACATATACAAACTTGAATACATTAACACAATTTATAAAAATAATTATACATTTATCATCTAATATGTAATATAATTTAAATCCTATAAATATAAAAAATGGATTAAATAAAATGGTAAATTTGTTCACAGAATTATATATACACACAATTATTAACTAAATATTGTGTTATAAGCGTGTGTTCAGAATATTTTTACGAGTATATATAAGTAGTAATATATATACTTATTCAAAATTTATATCAATGAGTATGTCGACCAATATTACTCACGAATCGGCACACAAATATTGTAATCGAAATTTTTCACGAAATTTTGAACCGAACTATATTGTGCTCAAGTTCTCATTTATAAACTGAACCGTAAATTTTGTTCATGTTCGACTCGGTTATAAATCGGACTAAACTTGAGCTGAATTTTTTCGAACCAAACGTCGAACTGTTCGTGAGCGTATCGACTCATTTACAGGCCTAGGTACATCTAACATCTAATTGTCAAACACGGCCATTACTTTCATTTCAGGTAGATAACTAACTAAAAAATATAAGCTTTTAGTATATCGTAGAAAAAATGACAAAATAACATTTTTTTTAGATTTAGTGACAAAAATACATGTTTTCAATATTTTGGTCATTTTAACCGATCAGATCCCCATTCTCAGACTGGATATCTCAATTTTTTTTATTTTCTTGTGTAAATATGCATTTTACAAAAAATGAAAAAAAAAATTGGTTGAAATACCCAACTTGAGAAAGCGTATCTCGTACACCCAGTTTGAAAAAGCGGATTTCAGCTTTAAAAAAATAAAAATTAAGTCATATAACTGGTCTGAGATAGCGTATTACAAATACTCGATCTGAAAAAACGTATCTCGATGGTATTTTTGGCCATATATCTCAAATTTGGTATTTAGGTCACTAATTTTAAAAATGTGGTAATTTTGGCCATAAGCTTGTATTGTATCGTAGTTAGAGCTACTGACAAATATACCTAAGCCGAATTTTGTCGAAACCGAGCAGATCTATTTTTTTTTAAAACGAGCCGAGTCAAGACCAAACGGAAAGTAATATTCAAGATTAGCTCGTTAATACACGAGCCGAAGTCGAATCGAACCTGAGTTTGCTAAAAAACACAATCGAGCTCAGTCGAGTTCGAAGGAAGTCGAGTTGTCCGCTAATAATTCGCATATATTTGTTACTCGACCAATCTTAAAGTAAATCTATAGTCTTACAAGTTATATCGAGATAAAATAGTGGTGTTTATCTTATAATGATATACACAATCACATTCCAAACTTATTTCTTAATCAACATCATTTTACTTTTCAAGTCGAGTTTTAAAAACATATCAAAATTTATTTTAAATTATTGTGACATTCGTAACTTTAAAATTCGTACAATTTTTAAAAATTATTGTGCCAAAATTTTGTTATTTTCTAATTAAATTTAGTTTTTATAAATTATAAGTTAATGAATGATGTTTATGAAAAAGTGAAGAATCAGAGAAGAATAGATCGTGATAATAATGATTGATAGTTTTCTTACCAAAACACTAAGTATTTAATTATATAAATAAAAAATTAAAAATAATTAAATTATTAATAAAGGATGATAAAAATGTACTAATAAAAATATTTAAGTGATTAGTAATAATTTATAAATTATAATATATAAAAAACTTTATCCAAACAGAGTCGAGTTATCCGATTTCGAGCCGAGTTTAATTCGATTCCGGGCTAAACGAACTGAGCCCGAGTTGAAAAGATAAAAAACTCAGCTCGGCATGTTTACTCGTTCGATCTCATTTTCCTGTTCAATATCGCATCGTTAAAGAAAATGAACCGAACCGAGTTCAATTAAAAATGTCGATCTCGAATGGCTCTGTTCATTTATAGTCCTAAATGTAACGAGGAAAAAAGATGTCCTTCATTGGGATCAATTGGTTTAATTAACCTAAACTAAATCCTATATAAAATAAGGTTGCATTCCACGATTACACTCTGAAAAACACATTATTATACAAAAACATAAGAAATATATTGTCATAATATTTATGTACTTACGTATGTATAACTTTAAGATTTTACTAAATTCTAATTCTACCAATAAGAGAATTTTTTTTGTGAAAAGTAAAACCTAAATAAAATTTTATTATGTTCATTATAGTTTAAAGCATTTTTGCTGTATATATATATATATATATATATATATATATATATATATATATATATATATATACACACACACAAACACACACGCATAAGTTTCGACTAATTGTCAATCTCACATAACCATTGCAGGACTTAGTATGGAACAATGTATTTTTCTTGTATAATATTATTTAAAATAGCAAAATAATGAATTCGAACATACGAAACAATGTTGTTTCCTAGTATAATATTATTTGAATCTGCAAAATAATTAATTTGAAAGTTGTAGTAAGTTTACTCTAAATCATTTATCTGTTAAACTCATAGGACTGTTGTAGTACTTAGCACGAAACAATATTTTTTTCTAGTATATTAAATTTTTTAATTAAAAAATTATGATAATCTGAGTAAAATCCCGAGTCTTTTTTCAAAAATTGGGTCAAATCCTGATTCCGAGTCCGAAATAAGTCGAATCTTACTGGCCCAAATGCAACCAGTTTGGGTAAACAACAAGCCCGGGCCCACCCAAAAGATGAATATTTGTTAGTTCGTTTAGTAGCAATACTTTGGTTTTTAAACTGAATTGAAGGTCCATTTTTATCCATATGGAATTGGAGTGTTACAAAAATAAAGAATTTGAAAGTTGCATTATAATAAACTTAATTTGTAAAATAAGTTCATTCTGGAAAAGAAAATTCGCCAGAAAAAATATTTTAATTTTTTTTTGTAGATTTTTGAAAAGAGATTGTAGGGGGAAAATGTGTAATACATGTGATGTATATGAATAGAAAACTTGGTAACGCAGAATAATATATTTAATAAATACATGGTTTTTCCCAAAATTAAAGCGGAGTTCATTAATAATTTGAAAGAGACTCAATCTAGACAAATCCCCAACTGATAATGCAACCCGATTGAAAAATAAGTAGAGCTAAATAATAAGCCATTTTGTTTCCGGATTGATTAACAAACTGAATTAAAAATATTCTAAAATTAAAAATAAAGGTAATAATTTCTCGGCCAATCCAGCATGCATCTCCCGAAAATAGTAGCTTCACAATTGACCATTACATTACTTCCATTGATAGTGTAATATTCAGAGGACTCGGTTGCAATAACTGAGTTTAGAGGCCTCATATTATGAACAAATATTTTTTGTGAGAGGTGAGTACATGTGATTTTCACCACTGTTCCAAGCGCACCACAGCTATTTACTTGCTGGACACCAACTATAGACATGCCGAAAGTATTGTTGATACGAGATATCTAGATCTCCCAATACACCGTCAAATCCATCATTACAACCACCACATCGCACAAAACGAGACACATCGCATAAAGAAAGACAATCAAACATACAAATAATAACTCAAATAGAAAAAAATGAAAAAACCAAAATTCAAGTATCTCAGAATAACATCAAATTGTAATATGTTGTTAGTTCATAGATTTTGAATCTAAAAATTGAACTTTATTATAAAATTGGAACTCTTACCTTAGTAGATCTGAAACTAAAGTGAAGAACTCTATTGAATTTTTCGAGTTTTGTGGAACAAATTTCAATTTTATTGAAGAAAAGTAAACAAAAGGAGGAGATGGAGATGGAAATGAAAATAGAGATGAAGATGGGTTAAAATATTGAAAAAAAGATAGGGCGGTTATGGTCAGAGGGAGGTGGGGCGGCTGACTCTCATGTGATAGAGAATAAAAAGCAATCAAATCTACCGTATGCGAGAAAGAATAAATACATGGTTTTAGGGTACAAAAATTTTACGATTGAAAAATATTGTCGCAAAATAACAAATATATCGTAAATAATATATTTGTATTGCTCAATAGTCATGGGAAGTTGTATTGCTCCCTTAACTTGACACTCCACTGCATTAAATCCGTAGATGGGTGCGTCTGAACGGGTAAGTTAGGAGTTATTGTACCCCATCCTTAGAAATATGTTGTGGAATAGAATATTCACAGAAGCTTCATTGTCGGCTAGGACCCTCTTGACGGGATAATTTCCAATGATTGGTGTGATAACCAAAGGGTCGTTCTGAGGAAATTTCAAACCCTAAAGGTCAGGGTCACCGAATTCAAGTGTCATCTCAGTCTTAGCACGTTTAGGTGTGTCTCCGATTATACTCATCACCTCCCTCTATAGGCCTTTCGAGAGTTCTTTATTGTCCCAACAACTGTTGGACCTCCTGGAATCATATTGATTACCGTCCCTCGGGGATGCGGGTTACAATCTTGGTTGTAGTCTCTTCGATCGTCATCTCTTCGATCGTCATCTCTTCGATCTTTATCTCTTTTCTAGCCTCCGGCCTCTTCACCCTTGGTGAAGCACCTGAACTTTCCTTTTCGGATGAGATATTCGATCTCATCCTTGAGTTGTCTATAATCGTCAGTGTCATGACCAACATTTCTGTGGAATCTACACTATCGGCCCATGTCTCTTTTCTCGGGGTCTCCCATTAGTGGTTTCAGCCATATGAACTCTTTATCCTTCTCAATTTCCAGCAGGATATGGCTCCTTGGAGCGTTTAACCTTGCATACTCATTGGATCTTGGTGGTTGATTATTCTTAAAAGTGGATTCAGAGTTCTTGCCAGTTCAAGGATACTTGTCATTGGCATCATACTCTTGACCCGGCTTCCGCTTCTTGTCGCCCACGGGTTCAATATTCACCACCGCCTTCTTCATACTTTCCTCCACCTTGATATGCTTTTCGGCCCTATCCTAGAGCTGTAGCATACTTTCAGAGGGGCGTTTGGCCAGGAACATCTTGAAGAATTTATCCCTAGTTCCATGCTATAGGGCTATCATAACCACCTTGTCGTCAAGATCCAGGACCTTCAATGCCTCCTTTGTGAACCGGTTCAGGTAGTCTCAAAGGGACTCCTTCGCTCCTTATACAAGACCCATGAGAGAAGCTGACTCTTCTCGTACACTCTGCTACTGATAAATTGCTTGATGAATTCTTGGCTCAGATCTCTGAAGGATCCAATTGAATTGGGGTATAGACGACTATACCATCTTTGAGCCATACCCGACAGGGTTTGGGGAAAGGCCCGACATTTGATGGCGTCGTTCACGGGATATAGCAACATGGTGTTATTGAATGTCCTAACATGATTAGCTGGGTCACCATTATCATCATATGCCTTGATGGCATGCATCTTAAACTTTCTCAAGATGTGGGTATTCATAATCTCTTCGATGAATAAAGGGTTTGGATCATCAGGATCTCCTATGGGCATCAAGTCATTTGGGTTAGCCCTTGGGGGCACAACCCTTTGCCTTGATGTTGCACCTTCTGGGTCTATGCCGGGGGAAAATCCTTCGGTCTTGCTGCAGGTTGAGGTCATGGTGTCTGATACATCTCCAGATCATGCTTCAACCTTTGGATCTCAGCTTCATAAGCCTTGATCCTCTCTTGTACGTCTTGGGGAATCGTCCCTTGAGTGCTCCTAGGTTGTTGATAGCCACTTGGCATTGGTTCCTTACTAGGGCATCTCCTTCTTGGAGAATTTTCCTCGTCTGATGAGTCAAATTCTCTAGCAGAGTAGGGTTCAGAGTATTCTCAATTTTCAGGGGTGGGGTCCAAGCCACGAATGTATTGGGGCGTATGCCCTTGCCCTTCACCTTGATTTGAGAGACCACTTCCTCCAATCTCAAGGTATAGAGGCATCTTGTAAGGTGGGTTGTAGTCCCTGGAATCATGATCGTTAAGTACTCATACCCAACGGTTTGAGAGTTTATCGATGCTTTTAGTTATTGAAGTTGGGGATTCGTCCCTTGAGGCAGATCTTGAATTGGGGGATTCTTCCCTTGAGTCCGGCGTCAATAGTTCCCGCTAGAACTCCTCCACCAAGTATGACGTATGTTGAGTGTGCTGGGATCTCAATGGGGGACGAGGATGTCCTTGTAGGGCTTGAATCTCTGGTTCCACTATTAGTTCTGCTCTGTATGTTCACTATGGTTGTTGTTGTTTTTCCACAGACGGCACCAAATATTGTGGAATAAAACTTAAGGTTTCGTTAGTACTTAATGCTAGGATTTGTGAGTTTCGAGCTTTAATGGTTGTTCTCGCATTCGTGGACTGTATGTCCTCGCAAGATGCCTACTATCTCTATGTTGGAGAGAATCAAGCCAAAAATGTAGTTCTAGGTTGAGGGGTAGAGCCCTTATATAGAGGTGAGTCTAGGGTTAGACTTGTGTGGGAAAACTTGATGGAACTAGTCTCCAACTTGGATGGTAATTAGGATTCCTGTAAGGCATCAAATTCCAGATCCTTCCTTGTAGCAGTTATTGTCCATGTTGGACGTCATGTCTCTATTCTTCCAACTGTATTGGGCCTCGCTCACAAATGGCTTATGTTTGTGGACCTTGACGACCTGGGCCATTTTTAGTCCGTGACAGGCCTTGACCAGCTTGGTTTGTATTGGACGTTGAACATGAGTTCCAAGCGTAACTAATGCGAAATTTAATGTGTCTTTAGGATATATTTTCTATCCATATCAACAGGCTCTGATAACTTCTTCTCGACCTTCTAATGATTAAATTCTGATGGAGTATTAAGTTATTTTCTAACAACATCTATCTTATACATGAAGTGTTTAGTTATTTTATAACAACATCAAATATATCTTCTATTGATAAAATATACGCAAAAGTAAGATTATTAGGGAGTTTGAAGTAGATTTAAATTTTAAGAAGAAAAAGTAAACACCAAAACAATCATATTTTCAAAATTAAAATAGATGAATATTTTTATGGTTATGAAATTTATGAAATTATGATATTATGGAGACCATATATTTGTATATATATATTTGTACATATCTTTTCTATATATAATAGGATAACATGGACATAATATTGGTGGGATTTTTTATTCTCAGTGAAATGACATATTTTCCCATATGTTTAACATACTTACAAAATATTGTTAATGAGAATTGAACCCGCGTCTAGCCAATAACATGCACATTTCAATACCAATATGCCAATATGTCTTTTGTATTAGTAATCATACACTTAACTAGTATGATAACTCGTGCGAAGCAGGGGCACTATTTAAATCACATAAATTGATGGTTTTAATTTTTAAAATAAATATGCAATATCCGGGAGAATTCTGTGCATATTTTTGTGATATATAAAATAAATATTACCTGTTAATTAAATTAAAATGTTTAATGCCATGATTTAACGTGTGTTAGATATTAATTGCAATCCTGCAAGGATCGATATATTTTTCGGATATTAATTACATATTTAAAATGTAATTGTATGACCCGGTACACAATCTGGACACGTGCCATATTACGTTTCTTCCGTGTTACATGCAAGAACTCGTTTTGTGTGTATTTTCATATATTATATTTGTTTTCGGGGTTTACTTTAAATTTAGAAAGTATTTTGGTTCCGTAAAAATTATCAGACCGGGACCCGACCGGTACCCGACCGGGATGTAAAAACCCACAAATTTTGTACTTACATTTTTAGAAAATCAAATACTCTTAATATAGTCCATGTTTTCGTATTTTTGAAATGTACGTACTTTCTGATCAAACTGTTATGCCGTTGATTGTGATCTTGGTACCATATCGAAGCTTTCCACGAGACGGTCGTATTCATACCAAAATCTTCATACCAAGATCATAATCAACGGCTTAACGGTTTGATCAGAAAGTGTAAATCTTTGAATTCAGAATTTCGAAAATAAAATATAAAGAAATTTGCTGAAAATTATCGTTCTTTTTGTGATTACTACTGAAATCAAATAAGTACGAGACCTATTTATATTTATACAAATAGTCCCGATAAAACACGAAATGGTAGCTTTATTCGTATAATTTAAAATCACAAGCCCGAAGTTAATAATTTACAGGGAAATGCTTATTAAAATATAATTTATAGATAATTACAATATTTATATCAAAATTCCCCGAAAAGTACGTACATTTCAAAAATATGAAAACATGGACTATTTTAAGAGTATTTTATTTTCTAAAAATATAAGTACAAATTTTGTGGGTTTTACGTCCGGGTCTGGTCCTGGTCCGATAATTTTTACAAAACCAAAATACTTTCTAAATTTAAAGTAAACCCAGAAAACAAATATAATATATGCAAATACACACAAAATGAGTTCTTACACGTAACACGGAAGAAACGTAATCTGGCACGCGTCCAGATTGTGTATCGGGCCATACAATTACATTTTAAATATGTAATTAATATCCGAAAAATATATTGATCCTTGCAGGACTGCAATTAATATCTAACACACGTTAAATCATGGCAATAAACATTTTAATTTAATTAACAGGTAATATTTATTTCATATATCACAAAAATATACACAGAATTCTCCCGGATATTACATATTTATTTCGAAAATTAAAACCATCAATTTATGTGATTTAATTTGATATTACTATATATTCATGTAATCAAACACAATCATAAACTCATGAACAATCCTGAAAATCGAATTGAAAAATGGACAAAAACCAAAAACTCGGTTTTAATAAGAACTGAATCAAAATCATGAAATCTATATATGAAATTGATCCTTGTAACCTCAGGAATCATAATCAATCATAAAAACATCCAAACAATCAATTAAATTCAAAAACGAATTTTAAAGAAAAATATGAATATATTGTACTTGTTTTAAGCTTTAATTTGATATATAAACGTCTGATTTGGTTGAGAAATGAAGAAAAACGAAATTCGGTTGGAGTTTGATCGGTGTTGGATTGATTTTGGTCGGGAGGTTAAATGATGTTGGTAATGGTGGAATCGTGTTCCTGGAAGGATTTGGGGTGTTTTGGTGTTAAGAACTGTATAAAACGGTTTTGTTTTTATCGATTGGAGGCTGGTCGGAGTTAGCCGGAATTCGGCACCGGTTTCTGGAATTTCCAGATTCCGACGGCCGTGTTCTTGGTTTTCCGTCCATGTTCTTCAACTCTGCCACTGTTTGATCTGATGGGGATGATGACCCTCCCCCTGAACCTGTTTCTGGAATTTTATTTTTAAAAATTAATTCAAAATTAATTTAGTTAATTATTTTTAATAATTAACTGTTATTTTAAATTTAAAAAATTATCTTCTTTTATAATTTTCAAAAATCCAAATTTGATTTAATTATTTATAATTTATTTGATTTAATTATTTATGATTTAATTAATTGATTAAATCATTTAATCAATTAATTATATATATAAATAGTTAAATGAAATATGATTATTTATAATTTGGCCAAATAATTCCAAAAAAATATTTTGAGCTATTAAAAAACTATATAAAGGTATTTAATAACCAATTAATATTATTATTAATTGATTTATTCTTATTTTATTCGTAATAAATAGACCGTTCATCCATTTATTACAAAACGAACGCGTCTATACTCAAAAAAATATTCCGCATCCATTAAAAATACTTTCGAGAACAAAATCTTTTTCTATCAAAAGGTCATTTATTTTACGAGTCTTTTTTAGTCGAATAATTATCAAAAAATCATATTTTTGACCCAATTTCAGTTTCGAAAATACTGAGACCTAACTTCTGACGATCTAACCTACGTTTTATACGAATAATATGATTATGTACTCTGTGATATGCTTGCTATCTGTTTACAGCTTTCAATGCCAGGATAAGATAAACGATCGGGTAGACGCTGAGACGTATAGACGTTATTCGATTTTTGTCTGATTCATTAAAGAAAATGTGTTTGATTTATAGAGTCAGGGTCAGGGAAGCAATCAGGTCGTAGACAGGGCTATTATCAGTTTTTTCTTACCAGGCAAGTTCCCCTGTCCCATTTCAATTTTAGAATAGACGAATGTATATATTTTGGAATATATATTGCTGTTAGATAAATCCTTATGAGACAGTACTTTCGAATACTCTTGAATTTATTCAGTTCAGATAATTCTAGTAATTGTTCTACTAGAAATTGTTTCCTATTTCTGATAGATAGTGAACAACTATGTTATCCATTTTTATTCTATAGAGTGGAATTTGACTATTATAATTAGCGAATAACTAATCATACTAGTTATCTCGCCATCAGTTGTTAAGTTTACTCCAGACGATGTGAAATATGGAGTTGATTATTTAAGGATATCGATTGATTTGATTCCTTATGAAAAATATTTTTGATTAGATGAATGGGTAAGTGACCGGGACGGACAGTCCAATGGAGGGCCATGTATTATATGAATTATTTATAGCACAACTTTTTCCACAAGCAGAAATATTGCCTTGTTATTTAAGTACTCGTGTTACGGGACATGTTTCTACGAATCATGATCAATATGTGATAGTACGTCCGTCGGATAAAGATTGTAATCTAAAAACTTATTGTTTACTGTTTATAGCTTATTCAAGTTTTAGTTAATTTTCAGATACCATTGTAAATCTCTTGTTCTTTGTTTATCGACATAATACTGTTGTTATCATTTCAAGCACACATATTATACTTCCTGATGAGCATTTCATCGCTCATACTATTGTGATGATCTTTCAGACAGGGCGAGTGATGCCTCGCATGCTTCATACCGCTAGGAAGAGGATGCCTTCTGAGCATCCTCAGATTTTCAGGTTCCAGATGCCTCAGTAGGTAGGAGTCAAAGGGAAGTGTAGTTTGTACATTGGTGTGTAATATAACAATAATAAAAGTGAATTGGGTTTGTAGAACTTATCTAGACCTTTTAAGGGTTAGTATAACTTCATGTAGAGGTTATTCTAATCAGGTTTGTAGTTGTAATATATCATGGTTTATTTTAGTACTAGATTAGATCCCGGGCACATGCCCGGTTATATTATGTTTCTTTTATAAAAATATATTTTAAAATAGTTTAATTTCAATATATATTATATTTATATCATGTAGTGATGCTGAGAAATATAATAAAATTATAAATATAAACGCTTAAAAAAGTATGACAAAAATTATAATATTTTTTTATTATTTATAAAAATATATAATAAATTGATGAATATGTAAATTAGTGGAAGAAAGAATTAGTGGAGACTTTAAACACGAGGAGGGAGAAATGAGAAACGAGGAAGAGAAAAAATGGGTGGATTTATAAATGAAATAGATACAGTAAAGTATAATTAATTAGGGGAACATATTAGTGAAAGATGACATCATCAAATTAATGTAAGTTTGACACATAAGATTTGCTGATGTCAGATATTTAATGAGAGTTTGACACATCAGCAAGGATGACATCAGCTGTAATCTCTTTTAGTATATTGTAGATCTGTTTCATATTATAACATGTGCTTGATCCTTATGTGTGCAAGGGTCATATTTTATATTTTATTCTGCTGTGTATATTATTTTATTATTTAGTAGTTAGTGACTCCCAAATCTAGACTGTTAGATATATTTGATAATATCATGGCTAATATGATTTATGTTTAGTTTTCAGATCTTACTTAACAGGATAAATCAGTACTTAACTGGGAATCAGTACTTATACCGGAAGTCAGGACTTAAGGATATCAGTACTTATATTATCAGGAGATAATCATCAGAAGATGGATATCAGAATTTAAGTGCTGAAGGACGTTCAGATAAGGACAGTAGCTGATTAAAGGAAAGAAGATCGAGATAAACATAAGAAGAGATATGCATGAAGAAGGAATTCTATGAAGAATAGAATACTTGGAAGAAAAGATATCTGATTGATATATTTTAGGAAGCAGAATTATATTCCATATCAATTAGCGATTATCTTGTAACTGTGTAGTATATAAACACAGACATAGGGTTTACATTATAAGTGTTATCATATTCGAGAAGATTATTCATTGTAACCCTAACAGCTCTCGTGATATTTGTTCATCACTGAGAGGTAACAGTTCCATACTGTAATAGAGTTTATTGTTTCAATAAAGTTTGTTTTCTGTTACTTGAAATATTAAAAGTTCGATTTAATTGTATTTTACACTGTATTCACCCCCTCTACAGTGTGTGTGACCTAACAAGTGGTATCAGAGCCTATCTGTTAACACACATACAGTTAAAGATCCAAACACAATCATGTCTGACACAGAAACTCCAACTAAGCCTACCAAAACTGAAGAACCTCCAAAGACACAAATTCAAAGTCGGTATGAAACCATCAGAGTTCCCATATTGAGACCATCTGACTATGCCATATGGAAGGTGAGGATGACCATGTTTCTGGAAGCTACAGATCCAGAATATCTTGATAGAATCAAGGAAGGGCCTCACAAACCAACCAAGCTCGCTGTTGCAGTTGCAGGTGAAGCAGCAAAGACCGTACCAAAGGAAAATAGTGATTATACAGCTGAAGATATCGCATCAATTGCTAAGGATGCTAAGGTACGACACTTACTGCATAGTGCCATTGATAATGTAATGTCAAATAGGGTAATTAACTGCAAGACTGCTAAGGAGATATGGGATGCTCTGGAAACAAGGTGTCAGGGAACTGATACAATTAAGAAGAACAGGAAGACAATACTCACTCAAGAGTATGAACACTTTGACTCAAAGGCTAATGAATCATTAACTGATTTATATGATAGATTTGTCAAACTCTTGAATGATCTGTCACTGGTTAATAAGGAGTATGATCTTGAAGATTCAAACCTTAAATTCCTGTTAGCTCTTCCTGAATGTTGGGATTTGAAGACAACAATAATAAGAGACAATTACAATCTTGATGAAACAACTCTTGATGAAATTTATGGAATGTTCAAGACTCATGAACTTGAGATGGAACAAAGAAGCAAGAGGAAAGGAGGAAAGTCAAGGACAGTTGCTCTTAAGGCTAAAGAAGAATCCCCCAAGGCAGCTACCTCAAGGAAAGACAAGGGTAAAGCTCTTTTCACAAAGTCTGATACCGAGTCATCAAGTTCTGAAAGTGATGATGACTCAGATTCTGAAAGCTTGCCTGAGACTGATGCTGATGAGGAGATGATGAAGCTGTGTGCTCTTATGGTGAAAGGATCACAAAGATTGCATACAGGAAGTTCAGGAAGGGAAATAAGTTTTCCAGGAAAGGCATAAGTTCTGATAAGAAGAATTTCAGAAGATCTGAAGGCAGAGGAGGAAAGTCTGATAGAGGAGATTATACCAATGTCAAATGCTATAACTGTGGTGAGAAAGGCCACATATCTCCTGATTGCAAGAAGGTAAAGGGTGACAAAGGCAAGGCTCTTGTCACAAAGCAGAAAAGCTGGACAGACACCTCAGACTCTGAAAATGAGGAGAACTATGGGTTGATGGCAAATGCTGATAAAGAAAGTGCTGAGAGCAGTTCTGAAGCTGCTGAAACAAAGGTACCTCAGACTACTTATGCTTTTCATACTGATGATATTAATGAGTTGAGAAGATATCTTAAAACCATGTTTGTTAGTTATATAGATCAAACTTTAACATGTGAAAGATTAACTTATGAAAATCTTGCTTTTAAGAAAATAAATGATAGAAAAAGAGTTAGTTATGTTCCATCAAACTCAGAAGGATAGAGATGATGCTTTTTATGTTAGGGATGAAGTGCTAAAAATGAATGAATCTCTAAAAACTGAGTTAGAAAAGGAAAGAGAGATAATCAGGACTTGGACTAACTCTGGCAAAATAACTCAAAATTTGCTAAGTAGTGAAAATTGGAAATAGGGCTTAGGTTATGGAGAGGATAAGAATGATTAAGGAACTGTAGAAATTAAGCCTGTTGTTAAGCAAAAGCCAAAGTTAAAACCTGTTAAGTTTGTAACTGTAAAGTCTGATAATGATAAATCAGAAGTTAGAGAGGGATTAACTTCTGACAAACTAAAACAGGAAAAGACAGTTGAAGTAAACATAGCCTTAATGACTAAGAAGCAGCTTAAGCATAAGCTGAAAGATGTTAAGAATGTAAACAAGGTAAAATCACCTAGGAAAAATAGGAATGGAAAGGAAGGTGTGAATAAAAGCAATGATTATAAACCTGTTCCTGATGCTCCTAGGAAAACATGTCATAACTGTGGAAGTTCTAACCATCTGGCTTCTTTTTGCAGGAAGAATAAGAACATTAACTCCTTACCTTCAAAATAAGGAGTTAAGAGTCAGTCTGTTAGATATAAACCACAAAATCCTTGTTTTCATTGTGGTAGTTTATGGCATTCCATTTATACTTGTAAGGAATATCATAGTTTGTACTATGATTATTATCAATTAAAACCTTCTTTGAAAAAAGTTTCCATTGTTCCTTCTAGTGTAAATTCTGATTCAAAGTCTGATAGTGTAAGTTCTGATAAGAAAAATGTTAACATAAACTTTGATGCTAAATCCGCTGCAAATGTTAACAAACTTGATAAGGCCAACGGATTCAAGCAAGTCTGGGTCCTTAAAACTAATCATTAGTGGTCTTTGTGATTGCAGGGCAACAGGAAAAATATTCTAGTTCTGGATAGTGGATGTTCAGGACATATGACTGGAAATAAAGCCCTGCTATCAGACTTTGTGGAAAAAGCTGGCCCAAGTGTTTCTTATGGAGATGGCAACATTGGAAAAATATTGGGATATGACAATATCAATCTAGGGAATGTCATCATTAAAGATGTAGCTCTGGTCTCAGGACTTAAACATAATCTGCTGAGTATAAGTCAAATCTATGACAGAGGTTATCATGTTGATTTCTTTGAAGAACACTGTAAAGTTATGAGTAAATCCAAAGGCAAAGTTGTTCTAAAAGGATACAGGCGTGGTAACATTTATGAAGCTAAGCTTTCAACAAGTACTGATGGTTCTGCAATCTGTCTGATGAGTAGAGCATCAATTGAAGAAAGCTGGAATTGGCACAAGAAACTCTCTCATTTAAATTTTAACAATATAAATGATCTAGTCAAGAAAGATCTTGTGAGAGGACTGCCAAAGTCAGTATTTGCTCCTGATGGCCTTTGTGATTCTTGTCAGAAGGCCAAACAAAGAAAATCTTCATTCAAGAGCAAGACTGAATCATCAATTCTTGAGCCTTATCATCTACTATATGTTGATCTATTTGGTCCAGTGAATGTCATGTCTATTGCAAAGAAGAAATATGTGTTGGTCATAGTGGATGAGTTCACCAGATACACATGGGTGTATTTCTTGCACACAAAAAGTGAAACTGCATCTATCTTGATTGATCATGTCAAACATCTGGATAAATTGGTCAAAGATTCTGTGAAAACCATAAGGATTGATAATGGCACTGAGTTCACGAATTTGATAATGGAAGAGTTCTGCAAAAACCATGGAATTAAGCAGGAATTTTCTGCTCCTGGAACTCCACAGCAAAATGGAGTTGTTGAAAGGAAGAATAAAACTCTCATTGAAGCTGCACGTACAATGCTTGAAGAAGCAAAGCTTCCAACCCATTTCTGGGCTGAAGCTGTGCAGACTGCTTGTTTTACTCAAAATGCAACACTCATTAACAAGCAAGGAAAAACACCATATGAGATGGTGAAGAAAAAGAAGCCAAATCTGAAGTACTTTCATGTATTTGGATGCAAGTATTTTGTACTCAAGACTCATCCTGAACAGCTATCTAAATTTGATCTAAAAGCTGATGAAGGAATCTTTGTTGGATATCCACTTTCCACAAAAGCCTTCAGAGTCTATAATTTGAGAACAAGAGTGGTCATGGAATCTATCAATGTCTATTTGATGACAAGAAAATTACTGGTCTTGAAGATTTTATTGACCATGATCAGCTGAGATTTGAAAATGAAGACTCAAATTCTGATATTGAAAATCCTGACAGTCTAAGTCCTGATACTGTAAACTCTGATGGATTAAACTCTGATGTTATTGAAACTGTGGTAACTATGCCAAAGGAAGATGCACCTATACAGGGGGAGAATACTCAAGATCTTACCATATCTCAAGAAGCATCAGAACATACATCTGGCTCTTCAAGTTCTGATTCGTCAAGTTCTGATAAGCCAAGTTCTGATAGTGCTGAAAATCTAAATTCTGAAGAATCCAACTCAGAGAGCATAATTTCAGGGGGAGCATCAGAAAATGAAATTGAAGACATCATGGATCATGGGGGAGCATCCAGTTCTAGAGAAAACCTTCCATCTGCAAGGAAGTAGACTAAATCACATACACCTGATTTGATAATTGGAAATCCTGATGCAGGTGTCAGAACTAGAACAGGTACTTCAAATGAATGTCTTTACAATTCTTTTCTCTCTCAGACTGAGCCAAAGAAAGTGGAAGAAGCTCTTCAAGATGCTGATTGGGTGCAAGCAATGCAGGAAGAGTTAAATGAATTTGAAAGAAACAAAGTCTGGACCCTAGTGCCAAGACCAAAGAATAGATCTATTGTTGGTACAAAGTGGGTATTCAGAAACAAAACTGACAGTGATGGCATAATTACAAGGAATAAGGCAAGGCTGGTTGCAAAAGGATATTCTCAACAGGAGGGAATTGATTATGATGAAACATTTGCACCAGTTGCTAGGTTAGAAGCCATAAGGATATTTTTGGCTTATGCTGCTCACAAAAAGTTTACTGTCTTTCAAATGGATGTGAAAAGTGCTTTTCTCAATGGAGAATTGGAGGAGGAAGTATATGTTGAACAACCTCCAGGCTTTGTAGATTCCAAACATCCAGATTATGTCTACAGGCTTGATAAAGCACTTTTTGGACTTAAGCAAGCTCCTAGAGCATGGTATGAGACTTTAGCTAAGTTTCTTCTAGAAAGTGGATTCAATAGAGGAACAATAGACAAAACACTGTTCTACCTCAACCATGGAAAGGACTTACTTCTGGTCCAAATTTATGTTGATGATATCATTTTTGGGTCTACAAATGACAGACTTTGCAAGAAGTTTGCCAAACTGATGCAGTCAAGGTATCAGATGAGTATGATGGGGGAACTTAGCTATTTTCTGGGCCTTCAAGTCAAGCAAAATGAAGAAGGCACTTTTATTTTTCAAAGTAAGTACACCAAAAACTTGATGAAGAAATTTGGAATGCAAGATTGTTCAAGTGCATCCACTCCCATGGCCACTGCAACAAAACTGGATAAGGATACTGGTAAATCAATAGATATTACTGATTACAGAGGTATGATTGGCTCTCTACTCTATCTAACTGCTAGTAGACCTGATATCATGTATGCTACCTGTCTTTGTGCAAGATTTCAAGCAGATCCAAGAGAACCTCATTTAACAGTTGTGAAAAGAATTTTCAAGTATCTTAAGGGAACAACTGATCTGGGATTGTGGTATTCCAGAGAATCAGATTTTAAACTAATAGGTTACTCAGATGCAGATTTTGCAGGTTGCAAAATTGACAGGAAAAGCACAAGTGGAAGCTGCCAATTTTTTGGAGGCAGATTGGTTTCTTGGTTTAGCAAGAAACAAAAGTCAATTTCCACATCAATTGCAGAAGCAGAATATATTGCTGCAGGAAGTTGTTGTGCACAGATTCTTTGGATGAAGAATCAGTTACTGGATTATGGGTTAACATATTTCAAAATCCCTATTTACTGTGATAATCAAAGTGTTATTGCTATGACAAGTAATCCAGTTCAACACTCTATGACAAAGCACATCAGCATCAGGTACCACTTCATCAGGGAACATGTAGATAAAGGTACAGTGGAGTTGCATTTTGTTCCAACAGATCAACAACTAGCAGATATCTTCACAAAAGCATTGTGTGAAGCTACCTTTACAAGATTGGTAAATGAACTTGGAATGGTTTCAGGTTCTTTCTCTAAATCTGCTTAGTTTTGTTCTGTTGCATTAGAGTTTATGATCAGTATTACAGAATTTAATCTCTTTGTGTATTCTGTGCTTAATTGAAAAATGTGTTTAAGTACTGACTGTTGTCTGATATATGTTTCTAAACTCTGATAAGTGATATGTCTATTTAAGTAACTATTCAATCCTATGAGGATAACTGTGCTAGATGTTGAACTAGCAGTCTTCAATAAACAAGGGATTCCATTTAAGAAATAATTATTTATGTGGAAATCTATTGACACAAGCAAATTCTGATAATTGAGCTTAGTTGAGTTTACTTTGTCTATCTTATTACTAAGTCACAAACTAGAATAATGCTACTCATCTGTTAAGTTCTGATGCTAATAAATCTGTTGAATGTACTAAGTGCTGATAAACCTCACTTATCAAAAGAAAAAGCAAAAGAATCAAGGATTAAAAATCAGGTACTCCTTTGAGATCTAGAGTAAAAATGTGGAAGGGAAGACCCAAGTGCATTGCTGGTATTATGTAATATGCATCAGAAAAGCAAATAAAATATTTTCTTGGTGACTTTTCACACTCTATGATTACTGGAGAAATACTCTGATAATAGCATAAATTCTGATAAGCAGTCGTGACTCACTTACACTGAGAAGCCACTGTAAAAAGGAATTTAAAAAGATGCACAAAATTAGCACACAATAGTTGAGGTGGACTCAAGCATGAACTCATTCATCAGTAGGTTTCAGGATAATGACAGCTCTTTAGCAAAGTTTTAGTTATGCCTTAATTCTAAGATGTACTGAAGTGAATCAAACTTTACTCTTTGTCTGATATTTAGCTTAATGCACACACTAATCACTCCATATAAATGATGAAAATTACTGTGGTGATCTATGTTGTTTTAGATGAACAGTCATTGTGTCACATTGCACAAATTCTGAGGACAAGTTCTGATTACATATTCTGATGATTAAGTTCTGAAGAATATAAATCAGAATTTGTGAGAGGACTTACTAAGATAGGCATTTCTTTTTCGAGTTAAGAAATTATGTTCTGATGACTGTTAAGTTCTGATATAAGTCTAAGTTCTGATATTAACGTATGATTCCTTACTTGACTTATTTATGGATAAAATTTGGAAACAGTCTCAGTTTAAACCTGAATATGTTGAAGTGGAAGATTAATAGTCACTATGGTTAGGGTTAGTGGTACTCGTACTTGAACAGTCAACTTTTACTTGCTTCTTGTGCGCATTAAATCATGTTTTCCCTTTCCAATGAATGTTTTTCTTTTTCCAAGTCTGGGGAGACGAGATAAAATTAATTCTACCTGTCAGCATTAAATTTCTTTGCGTCTCCTGGCATTCTCCTGCCTATATAAGCAACCACTTCACTTCAGCCTTCCCATCAAATCTTTTCTCACAAACTCATCTTCATACTTTTTCTATCAAAAACACCATGGTCAGATACAATATGTTTTTGAACTACGAAACCTTCAATATGGAGCTGAGCTGTGCCGATTGGCAGCAGGAATGGCACGTCACTGCCATTCCTGATGAGATATGGGACTCTGTCCCACAGGAGGTACTCACCCACCTCCTGTTCTTCTATATGGATTACCATCGCCATCTGGAGCGATTGGAGGAGGAAAGGTTGGAAGCTCTCCGCCAGCAAGAGCGAATCATTCGACTCGCCATTCTGTTTGTCGAGAGTAGGAAGAAGAAATGATTTATTTTCTTCTTCCTATTTTTCTTCATCATCAGCCTTGCCCTGCTTCTTGAGCTAGGACAAAGGCTGTTGACGTTAGGTTTAGCAGCTTAGGGAAATCTTGTATAAGTTCTGATGTAATTTCAATTTCATGAATGTATTATCTTGATATATTAATGAAATTTGTTTTTGTTTCAAGATTTTGTCTCTGAGATAATTTGTAATGCATTGGTAAATCTTGATAAATAATAATATTCTGATGACCATATAAATTCTATTTTAATTTAAGTTCTGATTTTCCTTTATCAGTACTTACTCATCTGATTTATTTTGGTCATTCTCACTCGAATTTATTTTCAGAATATTGATGTTGCAGTGAGAAATAATTAAATAAGTGGGAACGGTTTCAATTTTGAATTAAAACTGTTTCACCGTCATTCATGGAATAATTGGGTAAGTGGAACGGTTTTTCCTTGAAAAACTGCAAGTGGGTAAGTAATGATTACTGTTTTCTCGAGCCCAGTAACTATCCGTTATTACTGCATGTCTGACAGGTGTCCAACGGTAACATTTTTTTCAGAGTATAAGTAAGAGAGAGAGAGAGAGGATTTTTTAATCCTTTATTTCCCTTCATACTTTTTCTCTCTACTTGCTTTTACTCTCCTTCTTCTTCTAACGTTGGTTTTTCATACAGACATTTTATCAAATACCTAACAGGCACTCTTAAATCTCAAATTTTTCACATGGCACCTAAGGATTTAATCATTGATGGAGCTAAATTTGTTCCAAACAACTATGCTGCAATTCTTGATCATGCTGAAGCTCCATCTGAATTGCATTTTGTGCAAGATCTTCTTGCACACAGTGAGATTGGGTATGCATTGACCCAGCCTTCAGCCTTTTCGAGCCAACAAGTTCTGACATTTTGGCGGACTGGGCACTTTGATAATAGTGGTACACATGGCACTCCCAGTATTATTTTCGAAGTGGGTGATTCTTCATATGCAGTCACTCCTGGTACAATACGCAAGGCTCTACATCTCCCAGAAGGATGTACCTTTTCAATTCCAGAGGAATCAGCTCTTTAGGAGTTAATGGCCAATTTGGGGTATGAACAGAGTTTGGCAAAGCTTGGGCAGTTAAAACGGGCTCATATCAGAAGAGAATGGAGCTTCTTCTTCGACTGCATCACTAAAGTTTTTGGGAACAAGTGTTCGAATTTTGATGCTATCCCTATTATGAGTCAGCACATCGGGTATGCTATTATAAACTAAACTCATTTTGATTTTGCAACTGCTATAATTGGTTTTATTGGGGATAGGATGACAGAGGATAGGAATGTTGTTTACTTTGCTAGATTCTGTCAACTTATATATACTTTTTGTACTGATGAACCTCAATTAGTCAGTTCCTCAACTCCACCTTTTAAGGTTGCAAAACGCTACTTTAATGACCTGATAAATGCTGACACTAAGAAATCAGTGGTTAGACCTTTACAGATTCCTCAGTCTGTAAAACAGATCTTAGTAAATGCTGATCCTGATACTTATAGATCTGTTTATTCTGATATCCAACCAACAATAACCTCCCAAACACCACAACAACCATCAGCACCTACCACTCATTCTACTCAACCTACCCTCAAGCAATATATCAAATCCTATCTCTCCACTTCACAGACAGTTCAACCCTCATCCTCAGCACCTACTGTGAAGCCTTCATCTTCCAAACCTAAGAGGACAAAGACTGTTCCTCAAACACCTCAAAAGAGAAGGAGGATTGCTTTGAGAGATGAATCTGACACTGAGGAACAGGTTCCTTCTTCAGAACCTGTTGTTGAAGAAGCTGAGAAAGTGACTTCTCAGAAGGATTCTGGAATTGGGGGATCTAGGCTTCTCAAGAGGCTTAGAAGAATGACAGTTCTTGAAACTCCCAAGGAATCAAAATCTTCAAAGAGATACAAGAAACAGAGGGCAAAAAGACCTGTTTCAGATGATGAAGAAGCAGCAACTCAGGAAGGGGATCAGGAATCTCTGATCTCACAAGAAAAGGAATTTGCTAAAGTCACTTCTTCTCCATCAACTCCATCTCAGGAAGCTGTTTCTGAAAAGGTCAACACACCATCTGTATCTCCTGTTGATCCAGGCACAAGTGCTGATATTGATGTTCAAAACTTGGTTGTGCCTGAAGTAATTCTCTTAGAAGCTCCACCAGCATATAATCCATCAACAACACCTGTTACTGATGTTGTTCAAACTCCAGAGTTATCTACTACACCCTCTCTGCATCTCGATGCTAATGATCAGAATATAGGTGAGCATCAGGATATGGCTGTTGATCAGAACTTAGAACTAGATCAGCAATTCGAGGATGCTGAAGCCTCCATTGCTACTCACACTGTTATTTTATCAGAAGATACTGATTTTGTAAGTTCTGATGCTGCAAATGCTGGAGATACTGGTGATGCTGCTCCAATTGCAGATGCTGATGAAGCAGGTCCTTCAGGACATGCTCCTCAACAAACTATTCTTAAGTCTGAACCTGTTCAGAAGTTTGTTACCAGAGAAGCACCAGTGCCTTGGAGTGAAACTCCTGCAGGACATGAGTGGACTAAGGAATGGAACTCAGTCACCTGTGTTCCAACTGCACAGAATTTGGCTGAGCAATTGACAAAAGCTGATGAGATGTTAAATACTGATGATTTCAAAACACAGCTTAGAGTCACTGCATTGAGTACTAAACATTTACAAGGTCTTCATTCAAATACTCATACAGAGTTACATCTCTTAAGGGAAGAACTAATGAAGCAAGAACAAGTTCACAAGATTGATAAGAAAAAGTTCTTCCAACCTACCTTTGATAGGATTGCTTATATTGAGAAGACTCAAGACAAACAACAAGCTCAGATTGATGATATTCTGAAAAATCAAGCTTCTCAGCAATCTCAACTTACGGAAATCCAAGCCTCAGTGGAATTGCTTGTCTCTCTTCTACTACCTGCTGATGCCAAAAAGGGGGAGAAAGTAATTAAGTCCAAATGCAAGACTGACAAGACACTGAAAGGGAAGGATAATGAAAAGGATGATCAAGGAAGCTCTGGAATGGGTAGAGGTCATAGTCAAGGTAGAGGTTTCACATCAAGAAAAGCTGAAATCACAAGTCACAGGACAAGTTCTGATACTGGGAAAAGAATTAGTTCTGCTACTGGTAAAAGGATAAGTTCTGATGAACTTTTAGATCTTGATGAAGAAATGTCAAGACAGTTATTTCTTCGGGAAAATCCAGGAATGGACTTGGAGAGTTTAATGGAAGAAGAAGCCAGACTTAAATCAGAAAAAGCCATATCTAAATCTGAAGCTTCTGGTAAAAAGACACTTCCAAAACTCAAAGGCATTGTGATAAAAGAAAGGACAAATGCTGAAGCAACATTGGCTAAATCAAAACCACAGATAGATCCAAGATCCAAGGGTAAAGAAAAGGTTGGTGAACCTATCAAGGTTTATGTGCCTCATGAGAATGAAGAAATCACTGATGAAAAGGATGATCTTGCTCTGACTTCAAGAAAAATTCTTAAAACAACCTCTGACATGGCTCAAGTTGTTCAGAGTCAAGATAAAGTAAGTTCTGATATTTCAAAGAAGCAAGTAACCTCTGACACAGCTCAAGTTAACTTGATATCAGAAGATAGACCAAAGACACTCCTACCAGGATTCACTAAAGCAAAACAGACTCAACCTTTGAAGACTGCTGCAAGTGGTTTTGAAGCAAGAGTAGTTACTGGAAAGGAAGCAAGAGATAAAACTGGATTGGGAAGTGCTGATGAAAGAAGAATACAGAACACTACCAATGATCCAACTTCCTTGAGTGAACCAGGTATGGGAGCAACTCCCGAGAGATTGAATCAACTAGAATCTGTACAAATGGTTTACCATACCTACTTAAAAGAACATATCTTTTTATACTTCATGACAGATGGTAGGGTTTATCATATAAGGCAAAATGCCATTCCATTGAAGTATTTTGAAGAACAGGAGCATGTACTATTCTTACTTCAAGTGGATGACAGATTGACAGGAAGTGCTGCAAACTATTTGAAGGATCAGATTCAGAGACAGAAAAGGCTTTATTCTGTTAAGTATGACAGCACATATGTTCCAAAGTACAGAGATCACAAGGATGATATAGTTGAAATGAAGCCCAACACTGCTAAAATTATAACTACCTTTCTAGGTTACAGGGTTATGGAATTCAATCTTGAGTTTGATAAAGCTTATTTGATCAGACTGGATCAGGATATAAGAAAAGCAAAGATTAATGATCTCAGGGCTGCAATCTTTCAAATTGGTGAGGGTACTGCAGAGCTTAAAGATGCTAAAAGGAGGATGATTGATGAACTTAGATATGCTGAGAGATGTTTGTTGAAGAACTATCTCAGAACAACTCCTGACATCAGAGAGATCAGAAGATGAAGCCAAGTCAAGATCTACAACTGATTAAATTCTGATATTTGTACAGACTGAAGCTGTTATCAGAAGTTAAATGTTGGTAAAGCTTTAAAGACTGTAAGTTGTAGTTATCTAGTCTAATTTTCATGTATTTGTACTTAATGTTTTTGACATCATCAAATATCTGTTAAACTTGTATATTATGCTAATTTACAAGTTGGGGGAGATTGTTAGATATATTTGATAATGTCATGGCTAATATGATTTATGTTTAGTTTTCAGATCTTACTTAACAGGACAAATCAGTACTTAACTGGGAATCAGTACTTATACTGGAAGTCAGGACTTAAGGATATCAGTACTTATATTATCAGGAGATAATCATCAGAAGATGGATATCAGAACTTAAGTGCTGAAGGACGTTCAGATAAGGAGAGTAGCTGATTAAAGGAAAGAAGATCGAGATAAACATAAGAAGAGGTATGCATGAAGAAGGAATTCTATGAAGAATAGAATACTTGGAAGAAAAGATATCTGATTGATATATTTTAGGAAGCAGAATTATATTCCATATCAATTAGAGATTATCTTGTAACTGTGTAGTATATAAACACAGACATAGGGTTTACACTATAAGTGTTATCATATTCGAGAAGATTATTCATTGTAACCCTAGCAGCTCTCGTGATATTTGTTCATCACTGAGAGGTAACAGTTCCATACTGTAACAGAGTTTATTGTTTCAATAAAGTTTGTTTTCTGTTACTTGAAATATTAAAAGTTCGATTTAATTGTATTTTACACTGTATTCACCCCCTCTACAGTGTGTGTGACCTAACATAGACCCCGGATTCGAAGGGCGTCACATGTTGGTATCAGAGCTACAGGTTATGGTCACTGAAATAGACTTAAGAGTTGTCTCAATTAAGTTATAGGGAGATCATATGAGATAAGTGTGTGTCTAACTCATATCGAGTCAGTCCAGACTATCGGATATATTCTTTAGTTTTCAAATTTTTAAATTTGTGGGCTTTGATGTAATTCCAGGAGGAGCTTGTTGATTGGGAGAGTTCTGATGAGACAGGATATTTAGGTGGGCGGGTAGGACCCCCATCCCTTCCTCGAGCTAAGAGGAGTCAGTGCATAGTGATATCAGGAGGATTTGGTATTCGCGGAGCCTAGGGTTGATAGTTGGTCCAGGAGGTGGTAGTGGGTCCGGAGTTGGTTAGAGTTGCTAAGAGAACATTTGTATCTGTTCGCACAGAGGTAGATGTTGATATCTCGAAGGCGGGTGAGGCCCGGGTTATGAAGATTATGGAGGAGGCACGTTTAGCCGTGACTAGAGAGACTATCCTTGCCAGGCCTAGTCATCCTCGGAGGCAGAGACCCACATCATCTACAGCTTCAGTCACTTCATGGGCCCCGACAGCACCGACTTCCAGTGTAGTTCTATACCATGTGTATACATCCATGAGGCGAGAACGAGACTTTCTTAAAGGTCAGAATGCGGGGATGAGTCTAGATATGCATGGGATGACACAGGTGGCTGCCATGAGGTCAGGAGTTTCAGGTTCAGTGGTTCTGTCTAGAGTTAGAGCTATCAAGCAGATAGCTAGACAGAGGTTGGAAGAGCTCCTATCCACTAGCGAGTAGGACGCGGAGGCCCGCAGGGCTACACGACTGATGAGTTGGATCCTTATAGAGTTACGTGCAGTGCACGAGCCGCGTGGCTAGATGACTAGTGATGAGTTGGTTTTGAGACGAGAGACCCGTTACAGTGCAGAGGGTGTCCGTTTTATTGTTTTGCTGTGTATGGTGGTATGAGCCAGTGATATAGAGATGCAGTGTGGATGCAAGGGTTGTGCCAGTGGCATCTGGGATAGTTTGGCGGAGTTAAGTTGTCTTTTGTAGTATGGTATATTCCCTTTTCTGTCATTCCTATTAGTGAGTAGTATGTTTTTGAGATTGTATCAGATCAGTTGAGAAAGCGCTTTTGACGCTTATACCTGTACTTTTATTTATATATTTTGTTTTTATACAACAATTTCTATTTTGTTGTATCAGTTTTATTTTATTTTATTTCTTTCTTAATTTTTTTTATATTATCCAAGTTCACCAGAATAAAATATGGTATAATCCAGATTGTTCAGATTATTGTTGATTATATCCAGATTATTGTTCATTTGAGCATTTTTTAGTAGTGGCCCATTTCTCTTATTATCTTTATTTTGTTATCATTCTGTGAGATTTTGAATATGATGATATAGTAATTATGCAACAGGTAATAAAAATGTTGGTAAATTTATAACGTGGATAAAAAAATTTTATGCATGAAATGTTTTTAGTCAAGTTAATAAATTGCTACATAATTAAAACCATGCTTAGCACAGTATAAGAATTTCTAATTTTATTTTCAGAAAAAAAGTATCCAATGAAGAATAGTAAGTCAGGAGGATGTCGTACAGAAAGTCATTGGGATCCAGCTATTATCCAAGTATTGGGATTAATGTAGCAGCAAGTGTTGCATCTTACGCAACAGCAACAGCAGCAGCAGTAACAACAGCAACAACAACAACAGCAACAACAGTAGAACAACAACCAGCAGCTCCACATGCGGTAAATTTTAGCTCTTAATCCACCCGAGTTTAAGGGAATCGCTGATCCAGTAGAAGCCAATGCATGGCTCAAAGAGATTGAGAAAACCTTTGATTTAGTTAGAGCAGGGATTGAGTAGATAACCAAATTTTCCAGTTACTTTCTGAAGAGAGAGGCAAACTATTGGTGGGAGTCTAAGGGAGCACTGTAAAGAGATGAGTTTTTGACTTGAGAGAGGTTTACGGAGTTTTTTTTGCATAAGTATTTTTCTAGGCATATGAAAAATCAGATTGAGATTAAGTTTTTGAGTTTGACACAAGATAATCCCAGTGTCGCTGATTATGAGGCCAAGTTTACGAAATTGGGAAGGCTTGTTCCGGACCAAGTTGATACATATGAAAAGAGAGCAAAAAGGTTTTAACAAGGGTTAAAATCTTGGATTCAGAATAGGGTGACTATATTTGGGTTAACTTCTTATGTTACGGTGGTTCAGAAGGCCATGGTTATTGAAAGTGAAAGTGATACGTCTCGGAGGGAAAAAGATGGAAATAAAAGGAAATTGGAAACCTCATAAGGAGAGCAACAACAAAGTAACTTTCAGGGCCATTTCAATAGAAGGGCAGAGTTTCAACAGAACAGGAGTTTGGGATTTAGAAGACCACTAGCTGGGAATGGAGGTCAAAATAATCAGTTTAGAAATCAGAATCAACAAAGGTTCAATTCGTCTCCAATATCATATTGTAGGATTTATGGCGGAAAGCATTTTGGGAATTGTAATACCAATTTGTTGTGTTTTAAGTGGCAAGAAAGGGCATTTTTCCAATATGTGTCAGAGTTTGACTCTAATCCAAAGATCAAGTACTACTTGTTTTAAGTGTGGAAATCCAGGGCATATCTCCAAAAATTGCCCAACACCAGGTGTGACCAATAATATATCAAGGATTGTGGGTACTCCTCTCAGGGTGTGCCCATGATTGAAGGACCACCAGCTCAACCTAAAGCCAGGACATTCAACATGACTATGAAGGATGTTGTTCAGAGCTCTGATGTGGTTGCAGGTACGCTTCCAGTAAACTCCATAGATGCTAAAGTTGTAATTAATTCTGAAGCTATAAGGTCATTTATTTTTAAGGATTTTTTTGATAAATTGCATTGTGAAGTTGAATTATGAGACAAAGCCTTAAGGATAGAATTAGCTAATGAGAACCAAGTTTCCGTAGAACAAGTGTGTCCGGGGTGTGATATTGAGATAGGAGAACATCATTTTCATGTCAACCTAATACATTTTAAGTATGAGAGTTTGATGTTATCCTAGGAATGGATTAGTTATCGGAAAATAATGCTCAGATCGATTGTAAGAATAGAAAAGTGAAACTTCAGATATTGGATAAAAAGAAGAAGGTGTTATTTTGAGGGAATAAGCAGGAAAAGAAGTTTTAATGATAGCTCAAGTGAAGAAGTTATTGTGTCAGAATTTTGAAGCATATTTAGCCAATATGATAGATGTTAGGGATTCAAGCAATAAAACGGAACGGAAAAATAAAAACTTTGAATCCCTACAGCATGATCTATGTATAATGACTGCATAATTATGAAGAATAGATGTTTACCTTAATAAAGCTTTCCTTCTGATTATAATGAATGTTCTGATCTTGCTGAACCAACACAACAACCCTCCTTTCGAAGATCTGCTCTCCAAGGTATCCACACGAATGTCTGATCGTCCAATGATCACCAGTGCTGGTACTAGCCGATTTGATTGCCTCTTTCTCTCTCTCTCTAGCCTCTCTAAGATGTAAAGCTGTTAGGGTTTTTTTTTCTAAAAAAAAATGTTATATAACTTTAAAACCCAAAAAATATACATCTTAATGTATATATAAGGGAGAGAGGATTAGGGCCTAATCCTAATCTTAACGGGCTTCTAAAAGGACCCATTCTGATTTTGGGTTAATATTATTATTAAATTCGAATTCTAATATATATACACAATTAATCAAGTCTCACTTAATTAATTTAATAATTAAATTCGAATTAATAATAATAAAATATTTAAATTCATAATTTAAATAACACTCCATTTTAAACGTTTTTTGTGTGTGACCCTTTAGGTTATTATTACGTTGACAATAATTTTATTTTATAATAATAAAATTATAAACATTGAGTGGCATCTAGTAATACATCATTGCTCCCCAAATAATAATAATAATTGGTGATTCAATTAAACCTTTCGTGAATAATGTACAATGTAATATAATTCCCTTAGCCTTATATTATAGATCAAACTCGAGGCATGCATTATGTCATCCTCTATTAACGTTTAATTCTTCTTTCCTTGATCAATGAGTAAACTATTAAACAAATTAGTATTTGAGCACGGTCATGCATTTTATAGTCTTACTCAATCAAGATGCCAATAATATCACTCCTTTAATATAGGAGGGCTAAATCCCATCTAGATCATTCATATTTCTCATATGATTCATAATATATCCAATGTCTACTTTTATAATTACCCGATCAAGGATAACTTTTAATATTATCTGAAAGGCATATGTCATAGCCTATTTGTTTATTCGAGGATTTAACTCAACTCAAATAAGAATGTAATAAGTAAATAGTAGATCCACAGTCATAGAGATCTCTCCAAGTTACATCTGTCAAAGGATTCAGTATCAATGTTCATCTACAGCTTTAGAAATTACTTCACTGGAAGAAGTTCAAGAAATTGATCAAGCCTCAGTGATATAAATCAATATTGTGGATTTAATCAAGTGACAGAGATCTCGTCAGGGTATCAATTAATTACAGGGATTTAATCTGAAGAAAATCAAGACATGAAGAAACATCACAGAAGTTAGTCATTCATGAACCAGACAGTACATCGAGTGTCAACATTGAAGTGGTGAAATGGATTCATGATTTTCAGAAGATTTGTCAGAAGAGTGGTTGTTGTTCAAGAATAGTATTAATTCTCTATTAATTAATTAAGTCGTATAATTTAATTAAGAAAATAAATTATATCTGCAAAGATTAATTTATTGATTAATTGGATTAATTAATTCTAAATTAATATTATGGTTTTTCAGAATTGATTTTGAATTTAAATTCAAAATTAATTCAGCAAGACAATCTTTTGTAGTAGTATGACAATCGGTATGACAATCAATAGTCATACCGAAAGTCATGCCAGTTCATTTAAATTGTCTTATTGGAAGTCTTACCAGCTGTGGTGATTGTCTTGCTAGTACAATCAATAGTCCTACCGAAAGTTCTACCCGCTGTTGGGATTGTCTTGCTGAGCTCAACGGATTATCTTGCCAGTTAAATCATGTGGCTTATTTTAATATAAAACAATAGAAGCTGATTGTTAACAGAACAACATTGAATATCAAACCAACTGAAGAACACAGAACAAAAGCAGAGAACTTATTGCAATTTTTGAGGACATTAATTTCTAGTATTTATTGTTAAATCTAAACCACTAGAAATCCTTCTCTTGTTCTTGTGTAACTATCTAGCGGATCAAAATCCCTAGAACTTAATCTCAAATTGCTTTTAACATTTGATCCTTTTTATTTGAAAAATAGAAAAAGTTCATGTCGAATTTATTCTAGATTTGGAATAATTTATTTGAGATTAATCCCTTGTAAATGATACCGTTGTTGTAACACCTTTCAAGTTTTATAATAGTTTTATTTAACTTGAATTTTGTTTCACTTTTTTATTTCGCATTTTATTCAATTAAACGGTATAGTTTGTATTCAACCCCCCTTCTACAAACATATTGGGACCTAACATTATCAAAGTATATTAATTCTTGTATAGAAATATAATGATTTCAGGTCTAAGGACCAATACATCATTATCACTGTGAGATTAACTTATGACACTTTAAACATGTAGTATCTCACAACGGGTCAATCCAGTACCATGTATTTAATACATGTGCCTGTGTTTTGACTTTAGTATCACCATAACTATGATCAATGAGATGTGATCATCAGTCAACAAACACACTAGTCTCAACATATTTATTATCGTCCCTTAACAATAATACTTGACTAGGGACCTTTAAGAATATCAATACTATTCTCATAATCTCATTTCTAAGTCACATACTTAGAGATATAGATTTACATATCATATTCCAAGGACATTTATTAATCTAACATTTTATCGCAGAAAATAAAGATATAATAAATTACTAAAGAATAATCCATGGAATCATAATTAATAATCCAAATGTTTCATAACAAAATGATAATAGTGTTGTCTCAAGGGCACACACAGTAACAATCTCCCACTTGCACTAGAGCCCATCACCCCATGTATCTAAGACCCATGGAACTAGTATGACCTTCGTGCTTTTGCTGCGATAAAGCCTTAGTTAGTGGGTCTGCAACATTATCATCAGTATGCACTTTACATATATGTATATCTCCTCTTTCATTAATCTCTCAAAGAAAGTGATATCTCATAAGTATATGCTTTTTCTGGGAATGGGACCTTGGTTCTTTATCTTACGCAATGGCTCCATTATTACAGTAAAGATCAACTGGATCTGTGATCGATGGAACCACACCAAGTCCCGTTATGAATTTCTGTATCCAAACAGCCTCAGAGGCTGCTTCAATGGTAGCAATATACTCATCTTCCATTGTAGAATCAGCTATTGTCTCTTGCTTTGAACTCTTCCAGCTTACAACACCTCCATTAAGGAAAAACACAATACCTGACTGAGATACTGAATCGTCTCTGTCTGTCTAGAAGCTGGCGTCAGTGTAACCCTTTACAACCAGCTTCTAATCTCCTCCATACACCAAGAATGAATCTTTAGTCCTCTTTAAGTACTTAAGAATATTCTTGACAACTGTCCAATGACCCTCACCTGGATTAGTTTGGTATCTGCTCGTCATGCTCAAGGCATACGAAACATCAGGACGAGTGCATATCATCACATACATTATAGATCCAATAGCCGAAGCATATGGAACTTTGCTCATACGACCCTTATTATCTAATGATTTAGGGCAATTGTCTTTTGAGATTAATATCACATGAGACATTGGAACATATCCTCTTTTTTCCTCTTGCATCCCAAAATGATGCAATACTTTATCAATGTGTGTACTCTAACTTAGGCGGATTAATTTCCTTGATCTATCTCTATAGATCTTAATCCCTAATATATAGGTAGCCTCGCCTAAGTCCTTCATCGAGAAACTATTTCCCAACCAAGTCTTAACAGCCTGTAGAGAAGGTATGTCATTCCCTATTAGTAATATGTCATCTACATATAGTACTAGAAATGCCACATGGCTCCCACTAAGATTCTTATAGACACATGGTTCATCTTTGTTTTGAATAAAGCCAAATTCTTTGACAGTTTCATCAAAATGACGATTCCTTCTCCTTGAGTCTTGCTTTAATCCATAAATAGGTCGAAGTAACTTACAGACCATCTTAGCAAACTTGGGATCGAAAAAACCCTCAGGTTGTATCATGTATACAATCTTCAAGTCTCCCATTGAAGAAAGCGATTTTGACATCCATTTGCCAAATCTCATAGTCGTAGTAAGCAGCTATTGCTAGCAAAATCCTGATGGACTTAACCATAGCAACTGGTGAAAAAGTCTCATCATAGTCTATACCATGAATTTGTTTGAAACCTTTTGCCACTTGTCACGCTTTATAGGTATGTACTTTACCATCCATGTCAGTTTTCTTCTTGAAAACCCACTTGCACCCTATAGGTTTTACCCCTTCAGGTGGATCAACTAAAGTCCATATACTTTATTTTGATACATGGATTCCATTTCGGATTTTATGGCCTCTAGCCATCTCTCGGAGTCTGGACTATTCATAGCTTCTTGGTAGGTAAGAGGCTCATCATTGTCTATGAGTATTACATCATCATCTTGAGTCAAGAGAAATCTATAATATCTATCTGGCTCATGACGAGCCCTACTAGATCTACGAACAACCTGTGTTTCCGGAGGAGAAACATCTTGATGTACTTTCTGTCCACTTTCCAACTCTAGTTCAATGTTATTTTGTACAACTCGATCTTCATCAAGATCTATAGTCCTCCCACTATTTTTCTTAGAAAGTAACCCTCTTTCAAGAAATACAGCGGTTTGAGCAACAAACACTTTGTTCTCGGTAGGATTATAAAAATTATACCCTTTAGTTTCTTCAGGATATCCCACAAAATAACATTTATCCGATTTTGGTCCCATCTTGTCAGACACCAAGCATTTCACAAACGCCTCATATCCCCATACTTTCATAAATAACATGATGTGACGTTTCTCAGTCCATATCTAATATGGAGTCTTTTGAACCGATTTAGTTAGAACTCGGTTTAGTGTATATGCAGCCATTTTTATAGCATAACCCCAGAAACTTACTGGAAGATCTGCTAGACTCATCATCGATCACACCATTTCCAACGAGGTATGATTTCTCCTCTTAGAAACTCTATTCCATTGAGGCATTCCAGGAGGAGTAAGCTGTGATACGATACCACACTCCTTCAAGAAACTTTTAAACTCGAGGCTTAAGTATTCTCCACCACAATCTGATCGTAGAACTTTTATACTTTCCCCTGTTTGCTTTTCCACTTCGGCCTTGTATTCTTTGAACTTTCCAAAAGAATCGAATTTGTTCTTCAAAAGATACACATATCCATATCTACTGAAATCATCAGTAAAAATAAAAGTAGTAAAAGCCACCTCTTGCCATCGTACACATTGGACCACATACATCACTATGTATAAGTCCTAATCGTTCGGTGGCCCTTTCACCTTGTCTGGTAAAAGGAGCTTCAGCCATTTTGCCAATGAGATAAGATTTGCATTCTTCGTATGATTCAAAATCAAACTTATCCAAGTAACCATCTTGATGTAATTTGGAAATGTGTTTCTCATTTATGTGACCTAAACGACAATGCTAAAGGTATGTTTGATTTGAGTCTTTCATCTTAATACGTTTATTATCATTATTTATGTTATAGACATGAGTATCTAAATCAAGAACATATAAACCATTAAACAAACGTGCAACCCCATAGGTAACATTATTGAATGAAAAGAAACAACTATTGTTCTGAATCAAAAATAAAAAATCTTTCTTGTCCAAATAAGAAACCGAAATAATATTTCTGTAAATCGCAGACACGTAAAAATAGTTATCTAGTTCTAAAACAAGCCCAGTGGGCAACGATAAATGATAAGCCCCTACAGCTAAAACAACAATCTTTGCTCCATTGCCAACTCATAGGTCGACTTCTCCCTTCACCAATGTCCTACTTCCTTGCAGTTCCTGCACATTTATACAAATGTGAGAACCACATCCAGTATCTAATACCCATGATGTAGAAGTAGACAAATTGACTTTTATAACATAAATACCTGAATCAGAAGCAGCAACAACAGCCTTCTTCTTCTTCAGATCCTCCAAATAAGCATGACAGTTCCTCTTCCAATGACCTGGCTTCTTGCAATAGTGACAATCACCAACCTTTGGAACACCACCTTTAGGCTTCAAAACCTTGGTCGGATGAGGTTTTGGGTTGACATTAGATTTAGATCCCATCTTTCTCTTGCCTTTACATTTACCCTTTCCTTTGGCCTTCCCCTTATTCACCATCAACATGGGAGCAGAGGATGCCTTCTAAACGTTGGTCTCATCAGTTTTCAACATAGCCAACAATTCGGTGGGGTTCCTATATATCTCATTCATATTGTAATTCATCACAAATTGAGAATAGATGATGTTTAAAGATTGCAAAATTAGATCAATCTGGTGCTCCACAACAATCGGGGCACCCAATTTGGCAATGTACTCAATATACCCTATCATCCTTAGAACATGCGGTCCAACCGGATCACGCTCTCCCTACTTACATGCATGCAATGATTTGAAAGTATCAAACCTCTCCTGAAGAGCATGTCCTTCAAACATACATTTAAGGTGCTCAATCATATCATAAGAATCTATATTCTCATGTTGTTTCTAAATTTCAGCACTCATGGTCGCTAACATGAGACATTGAACATCCGTGTCATCATCGATATGATCCGATAAACATTATGTTGAGCACGGGATGCTCCTTTAGGGAGAGGTGCAGGGCGATGGATATCTATTACATAGAGCTTGCACTCTTGTTTGAGGACAATCCTCAAGTTCCTCTTCCAGTTAAGGAAGTTTGTTCTTGTCAGCTTGTCATTCTCAAGGACTGATCGCACGGAGAAGTTATTTGAATTGATTGCCATTTGATATCTACAATGTTTAAAAATGCATAAGATAAATTAGTCTATAGATGATTATTAAATTATTTTCAAGTGATTATTCATATATATTCAAAATATATATCTCCCACTATTTTATCAAATTAATAGCCCTAACTATTAATTTGAAAAGAATATCTTCTATATACTTTTTAGTGAGCCAAGATCCAAATTTCACAACATTTTAGTTCAGGTTTGGCTTTATTCCTAAACATGATTCAATAAGGTAGACAATATTTGTCAATTATATCAACTATATAACTCTTGTATAGTTTAGTGGAACAACATTTATTCATATTTATCCAATAAATCTCACCAAACTCTATGCCTCTAAGTTCACAATCCTATTGTGGTAACTTAGTTAATTTAAACCCAAAGGTCTAAAAAGTATCATATACTTCAATACGTCGTCCCATGATAGATGGGAGTATTCGCTCTGGCGAACCCACTCCTTATCGATCTAGGGGTTAACGCGTTGGACATATTGGAATGCATCTAAACAACTTAATATAAATATTAGGGTTTTGTTAGTATTATAATGATCATGATCCCATCATAAAGTGATACCTAATTTTTCCTTGAATAAAATACTTCAAATCAATACTCGTCAATGATTTGATTTCCAGGTAGTGGAGGAGTCACATTGGTCTCACTTAAAACCCACAATCTTACAAGTTTTATGAACCCGTTTATGACAAAATCGCCCCATGTCAGAAATAAAGAAGATTCGTATTTCATTCCGTATTTCATAAACACGAGAATCTCATAATCGTTTGTAAATTTTAAAATCTTGAGTCGTTACAGATTTTATCTTATTTAGCAGGCATGGCATGGGTGACGTATCTAATACATACATTCATGCATGATTAATATAATTAAAGCATGCATCATTAACTATTCTATACATACATTCATACATCAATATGTAAAGTGCGGTATGTAAATGTGCTTGGTTATGGAATCCTATGTGATCCTTTCAAGCTAATGAAAGGATCATGGTCAATCTATGGTGAATAATATAAATACAATTACAATTACAAGTCTTTATTCTTCTTGTCTCGATTGTTGTTTCTCCTCTTGGATCATGCCTTCTTGAAGTACATTACATTAAAACAACCTATACTAATGTACTTACATTAGAAAACTCGAGTTACATTCGAGGTTAAATAATTACAAGAATAATGAAAACGACATGCAAGTCGTATATATAAAACCAAAACCAAAACTTTAATCTAAAGGTCTTAAGGCCATAACCAGCACCATGCTCAAGTAAACAAATAAAGAACTTGAGAAAAACAAAATATAGCGGGGTCGAGCTGCAAGGTCAGCTCGAAAAAGATTTTTTTTTCGAAAGACCAGTCTTGTACTGAAATATCAATTTCTGAACTACAGATCATATCTGAACCATTCTCTGCCTTTACTGCATCATATGCAGTTTCAGAAGCATGTATCATATACATACTAATCATACCCCGTTACACATATCATGTCAATACACCATCTGACCAACAGTTTATATCACAATCTATAAACCAGACATCACATATAATATACAAATCGCATACTGATCAGTCATGGCAAAATATAACGTGCTAGTATCATCATATGCATATACATCACGTGAATATATAGAAAACTCTATATAACAGTTTGATCATTAATCATAATAACAACATGCATATTAAATTTCACACATAAACGGTATCAATAGACATACATAACAGATCCGATTCATGCTAAATATATTGAAAAACTGTCAAAACACATAACCAAATCATCCCATTATACACATAGCTCTGATGCCATTGTTAGGGATTCAAGCAATAAAAAGCAATATTATTATTAAATTTGAATTCTAATATATATACAATTAATCAAGTCTCACTTAATTAATTTAATAACTAAATTTGAATTAATAATAATAAAATCTTTAAATTCATAATTTAAATAACACTCCGTTTTAAATGTTCTTTGTGTGTGACCCTTTAGGTTATTATTAGGTTGGCAATAATTTTATTTTCTAATAATAAAATTATAAACAATGAGTGGCATCTAGTAATACATCATTGCTCCCCAAGTAATAATAATAATTGGTGATTCAATTAAACCTTTCGTGAATAATGTACAATGTAATATAATCCCTTTAGCCTTATATTATAGATCAAACTTGAGGCATGCATTGTGTCATCCTCTGTTAACGTTTAATCCTTTTTTCCTTGATCAATGGGTAAACTATTAAACAAATTAGTATTTGAGCACGATCATGCATGTAACACCCCCAAATCCGGGGTCGGGGATCCGGGTTGTCATGAGTTCCATTACCCATAATAACACTTAATCTTAATAAACAACCAACTACTGTGTACTGTGACCCCACAATATACACACACACACATCAAAAGTTATGGTCTCAGAGATGAATATCAAAAATAACACAAGTCATTTTATTCCACAATTATAAGTCCTTACACCTCAAAAGCGTTTCTGAATAAATTTACATATTCTTTGCCATTATTACAATTCATAAATATACATAAGTCTTGTGACGACCTCAACCCCGGGGTCAGGAGTTGACGTCATCAACAACAACCATAAGATAAATAATCCAATAGTAAGATATAACTACATCCCCTTCTACCCAGATCTTTGCCAGGTTTAAGTATGATTTAGATTACAACTATTACAATACTAACTTACTACAATTTACCCCGATGCAATTAACCTAATACAGCAACTCAACAGACCATCTTTGGTCCATCACAACTACCTCAGAGGAGCCTGCCACCAAAAGGAACTGGAACTCTGCCCTGACCACCGCAGAAGAATCTCCTAAGCATCTGTACAATATATATATATATATATATATATATAAAACATTCTGCAAGGGTGAGCAACCAATTGCTCAGCAGTACCACTATATGAATAACAAGTAAAACAGTTTATAATAAAGCAGTGATAGGAACAGAATTTATAACTCGTTAGAAAACAAGTAAACGTTCATAACTGGATATAAAAAACACTAGCATGCTCCAAGAAGCAACAATATCAGTCGTGTGCTGTACATAAAAACCATAGTTCAATTTTAGCATGCTATTTCCATTTTCAAACCTTCCGTTCCATTACAGGAACCATAAAACCATTTGTCCCGTTACGGGGACCCAAAATCATTTGTTCCGTTACGGGAACCATAAAACTTGTCCCATCACAGGACCTATGAAACTTGTTCCTCTCCGGGAACCTTAAAATCACTTATTCCATTACTGGAACCACAACATCATCTATCTCAAACACGTTGATTTGTTAAACAATTTCAAAACTGAATCAATCAAATCTATTGGACGTTTAACGGGTGAAGATAGCTGATCAGTCTACCCTCACCGGACAGCGACTAGAGGCCATCCAGAAATAGAATGTGTTCCGGAACATGGGAAAAGACTAGCTAGGTCTTCCCCCACGCTGGAATAATCGGTTAAACAAAATGCCAATCCAATTAGCCACTTACGCAACCTCATGCTGGGCCGTTACCGAATAACGGGCCTCTTACGCAACTCCAATAGATCAACTGAATTCCCTTTTTGCCTCTTTCCAAAATTCCACGACATAGGTGGATTAAAACAGTCTCTTTATCCAGTTTCCAAAATCACTATCACCTATCTCTTTTTAAAACTATTATGTTACAGCACACTATTCAAAACTCTTTTCATTTAAATCACGTTTAGAGATAGGTGTTTTCAGAAGTTACTTTTCCCCAAAAACATAATTTTAAACAACATTTTCAAATACAGGGGATACGTAACTTAAAGCGTTTCTGTTCCATTACGAGATTAAAAAATTAGCTATTCACATATATTGAACCATAGAAGAATGGTCAGGGGTATTTGCCTTGCAGAGCTTTACCACTATTACTGATTGACCTTGGACTAACTTGGACACTCGGCTTTATCGCCTTACTATTAAACTATCCTGGATCCGACTTCAACGTTCAGGTCCTTCGCTTAGAACCTCGCTATGCTTGCCGATTGATCACTAGGTTATCTTTAGTTCGACTTCAATTCTTGAGTCCTGCGACTAGAACCTACAGAGCTGAAATACCCTACGTTAGACGTCTAGGTATGCTTGACATATCCTCGATACCAATTCTACCTAAAGATATTCAAACCAGACTCATAATTATATACATTGTTACAATACAATAACACACTCAAAAGTCAGGGTTCACGTTCTCGAGAAATCGGTTTGGTGTTCATTTTCAGAAAATGCGTATACTTGTCATTTTACGAAATTAGGGTTACTGGATTTTGACAAAACATTCACCACAACATACAATCAGGTTTCACACAAGATATATGTATACTTATTTATCCTTGTTCGACGTTCCGATAATTACAGGGTATGTTCCGAATTTCTGAATTTCCGAATTTAATTTTCAAAAAATTCGGGCAGCACCTCCTCTGTTTATCGGCCTACCCGTCGAACAACTCGACGTCAAATCACAACCAATCCAATTAGTCCAAACCAATCACGCAATCCACATTTATCAATTTCCCAACCACCGATTTGAACCAACTAATTATTATTATTTACATCTTATATTTTTATTCATATTTTATTTATTTGTAGGACTCAGAACAACGTCATCACCGTCCACCGTCGGCTCGCTAAAGCTCATTGCCGACGGCGGCAAAATTTATTGGTACCCGGACATTCTTCGGGTTTCCAAATAAACTTCGCCGATTATTAAAAATATTTCTCCCGCACGAATAATTCATTTCATTTCACAGATGTTAATCAAATAATTCCCTGCACAGGAAATAAATAAAAATAAAGCTAAATCAGGAATATTGCATCAACAAAAAAACATACAGAAGACACACAGGCGCGTGTGTAGCACACACACAGGCCGCCTCTTCGGCGGAAACCGGCAGCAGCCGAAAAATAAAGAAAACTATCGGGAAAAACCGAGGCAAAACAGCACCAACCACACACTCACGCCCACATATGCTTACACACATATATATACACAATTAACAGAACCGAACAACACCCACCGGAATAAACCGAGCGCAAAACAGCTGGAATCAACGGGAAAAAGGGAGAAAAGAAGGAAACGGAGAAGAAAATAGAAGATGACAGAGTAAAGAAGGGGAGAGAGAGAGGAGACTGTAGAGAGAGAGATCAAGATAGAGAGAGAAGGAGCAAGGGATTGATGCTGCGACCGGAAAGAAAAAGAAGGAATGAAAAATAAAAACAAAAATATACAATTTCGCCACGTATCTGTTGCTTAACAAAAACGAGACACGTGTGACTATAATTGACACATACACCCTCTCGCACCCTGTTCTACTCCGTTTGGCTCGCTATAATAGTGTAAACCACGAGTAAAAACAAATCGGAATAGCCCCAAAACAATTCTAAAATTTCCCAAATATTCAAAAATTAGTAAACTATACATTTTGTAATTCTTTTAAATATTTTTGAAACACAACTCGTGTCCCCATTTCACAATTAACGAACCGAGCTACACTTAAAACAATCTCAGAAAATCACGAAAATAGTCTTAAAATTTTACAAATATCCCGGTGTTTATAAAAACATGGATTTCGAAATTTTAAAATAATTTATGAAATGTAATTTATACCCGCTTTTATCAATTAAATGAATTGACACGCGGGTGAAACTTACTCCAAAAATTCGCAAAATAATTTTAAAATTCTCGGAATTATACAAACTTAATAAAATATAAGTTTCATAATTTTTGAAGATTTCCATAATTAAATATGGATTTTACCATTAAATACACTCAGAAAATTATTTATAAATAAATAATTAATGAAATATTGATTTCTCAATTTTATAAAGTTCTAAAAATAATTATTGAAATTATAAAGTCACAAAAATAATTTTAGAGACAATCCACATGATTACACAAATAAACTTGCATTAAATCCACTTTTAAAAGTGAAAACAATACAGTATACTTAATAATTAATTACACGAAGAATCCTGTACACCATGATCACCTACATAGATAAAAATAAAACAATACATAGCTGACAAAAGCTATACATATATATTATTCATTTAATCATTTCATAATTACGTATTTAAATAATACCAAAAATACACGAGTCGTTATATCCTTCCCCCCTTAAAAAGATTCTGTCATCAGAATCTGATCTAGCTAAATAAACGAGGATATTTGTCAAGCATATCCAACTCTAACTTTCAGGTAGACTCTTTGACTCAAAAATTTATTTAAAGCATACTTATTAGGGGTATAAACTCCTTTCTAAGGACTCGCTCTTAATGATCGAGGATTTGGTTCAATCATTTCACACATAATAATTTTGGATAAGAGTCCATTGGCTCCTAATCAATGACTTGGTTCGAATCAGATACATATCACCTTAATATTAATACACGGAACACATTATATACATATACTGCAACTTTAGAGGCAACCTCAACCCACGGGCAACTTTACTTATATTTACTTATACCTCTAACGGTTCAATACATTAGGACTCTGCTTGCCCTTTCTATTCAAACTTAACCAATCTCTTCCAAGGTAAAACTTTTGCCTATATCGCGATCTTCATTCTATATATTCATGTTCATTTCTTCTCTTCTATTCAAGAGATCGGTCCCTAAATGGACCTTGCTTGGTTGGTAGTTACTCAAACAACCGGGCTTCTGACCAAAATTTCATACTTTTAAGGTTTAATATACAAGTGCTACTGTTCAACCCTTCGCGGCATTTCTTTAAGTTTTTAACTTGGCCTTCTTTAGCCCTTAGATGGGCGAGGATGTTATTAATAAATACGACTATACCATGCAAGTACTCCTGATGCACCATATTCCTTAATTCCCTATAGACAACTGATGCACTCGTTATACCGCCTATTATCAACAAAACTTACAGCGCTCATAACTCATTCTAATCGCAACCTTTGGTATGTCATCAGGCTTACCTTTAGCTGACAGTAGCCTGATCTTAGGTCTTCCTCCAAGAACCAACACATTCCCTTCACAAATAATCAATTCTATGCAGGGTTACTTATTCCTATTCATCAACTTTTCCAACTGCTGATAATCATCACGTAACTTCATACATCCATTCTCCTTTCCTATAAATCATATCAGTGCACAACACGGAATGCACCTTGCCTCATTATTCTTTCATCCCACCATCTCGAAGTTTCCTTTACAACTTAATTGATTCCTACTGGGTCTTACGATACGAGCTTTTAACACCAATCCGACTATCTTATGCTCCAAAATTATTCTGGTAAGTCATTTGATAACACCTTTGGGACTTCACTTATTATCCGAATTTCTTCCAACTTGGGTGCTTCCTTCTTAATATCCCTTATATGCACTAGTTATGCCTTATCTTCTTACTTATGTCCTTGAATACTTATTCCAATATTAGCTTCCCTAGATAATATCGTTTGCTTCTTCCGATAATCAATTATTTCCCTGGTTCCTTATCAGGGTCCTGAGCAGCTAAACCTTTAATCATATTACAAGTCTTAGCCTTGGCTGTACTGGACGTCAAACCTTTTAAGGCACTACCTCCAATGCTATCTCGGGAGGTACTTCTACAATTCTTGGCAACATGCCCTACCTTGCCACAGTTATAACAGATGACTCCTGGATTTTCCACCTTACATTCTGACGCATAATGTCCCTTCTGACTACACCTAAAACATTCAGTATTTGCCTTACACCTTCCATCATGCTTCTTACCGCATTGCTTACACTCCAATATAGGCGACTTAACCGAATTGGCCTGATTAGAGCTGGCTGAGGTGTTACTAATTCTATTTAAAGAGATACTTTTCTCTCTAAATTCTTTATTTTTACTCCTTCTGACCTTTTTATGAGACTTCTGACTGGATCCTTCTTGACCTGATGCTTCTTCCATATCATCAATCTTTCGCTTCTTATCTTCTTTTTCTCTAGCGGCTAACTTCTGATCAAATTCAATTACTAAGGCAGCCTGAACTACGAAAGGATACGTCTTGAGTTGCAATGCCACCACTCCACTATGAATTTTAGGCTTCAATCCTTGTTGAAACCTCCTTGCCTTCTGAGCTTCAAAGCACACATAATCTGGTATAAATCTAGCCAACTCTATGAACTTAGCCTCATACCCAGCTACACTTCTGTCACCTTGCTTCAATTCTAGAAACTCAATCTCCATTTGATTCCTCACACAGTCAGGAACATACTTTTCCAAAAATAACTCAGTAAACCTAGCCCATGGAACAAGGCCTTCTCCTTCTAATGCCCTGGTTGACTCCCACCAATAATCCGCTTCATTTTTCAAGAAATAGCTTGCATAACCAGTCTTAAGATTCTCACTTACTTGAACAAGATTGAAAGCTTTCTCCATCTCTTTTAACCATGCTCCAGCAGCTACTGGATTAGGTTCACCTTTAAATTCAGGAGGGTTAACATTCTGAAAAGATTTGAAACTAGTACCTTGATTCCCTCCTTGCGGTTGCTGCTGCAATAGTACTTGCTGCTGCTGAACCTGTTGGATTAACTGCAACTATTGTTGCTGCTACTGACGCAACAAGTCTAGAATTTCATTTTTAGATGGATCCTCCGTAAAACTACTACTATTTTCTTTAGACTGGGTAGCTTTCTTGGGTGGCATCTTCCTGAAATATATAAATGAGTTTATTCAAAAATGAAATATTTGACAAAAGGTATCATCGTTTAAACGGTGCACCTGTATCAGGAAAATGCTGCCCAATCACAGTACCCATGTCTTAATATCGGGGTCCATTTACAAAAGAAATTTAGATTAACAGCATTAGCAATAATAGCAACAATGACAGTGGCAGAATCAACAACAGTATTGAAAGACGGAAATATAAAGAAATTAATCACCGTAGCATGACTCCTCAATACAACAGCAACTGACTAACTCCCGTCACTACTCGATTACCACACCCACTTTAATATACTACAATACTTGGCTGGCTATATCAACCACCGATTACATTGAACAAACCCATAGATCAAGTCAATTTAGGAAACACTGGGCTCTTCTAGGCACCAAAGTCCAAATTTCAACTAATCATTCTTCTAATGATAATTTCTTATCATCCACAAGCGATTCATCAATCATTGATTTACTTTTCCCGAAGATATTACTCCATCATTAGATTCTAAACTCTCGCAGTTACTATTATTCTTAAATGATATCTTGATATAGGACTCCCGTTCTTCTCGATAGCCGCTCTTGCTTGCTTTCAATAACGAGGACCATCTAATCGTAGAAATTCATTACCATAGAAAATCAAATAAAATTTCCGACTCGAGGGAATCGAATAAAAAGAGACAGTGAGGAAGATGTAGGTATGACCGGGAGCAACCATACAAGTACATAAGATGGCCAGTCTTAGTACCATACAATCACAACACATAACTCGGTGGCATCCCACTAGACCCTTTTGCCACACAGACAAATGGTCAATTCATATGCATTGTTTGCTCCAATCAACTAGTAAAATTTCCGAGAGAAGAAACAAAATTTGAAAGAAAATTCACAAATAGGAAAGGGGTGAATCTGATTTGTAATGAGATCAACATAACCCTAAGTAGCTTACTTCAGGTTCACAACTTTCTCACAGGAAAATAAGTAACTTAAGAAATAGGAAACAATTACTCTGGAAACAAAATAGGTCTCAAGAAAGAAGTATAAGGAATCAAGATATACACCACCGTACTGATCCCCATTCATTTTGAGACTTAACTGTTATAGCAGCCGCTAACGATTGTCATTCCATTCAACTTACCGAGGTCACACCATTGGCCAATAACATTCCTTGACATAGAAAATGCGATATTTAGAAATAACGTTGGCGTCTTCTCAACTGATACAACAAGGGCCGCTCAACACTGAATTCTCGCAATCAGACTTGAATTCTCAAGAGGGAACTAGAAATCTTTATCGAACATTACTAATAATACATATATGAAGGAGACATACTCTAAACTAGGGCAGTTCCAGTCAATTCTCAACAAACGTCAGGGTTACGCTTCCGAAACCCTTAACTAAACTCATAGACTTGCTCCTCTAGTTGAGTTACTGACTCACATCTATATATGAACCTTTCTATACTCTTTTGACTCTATTCCTAACCTAAATCAGGGACTCAAACCTGTAGCTCTGATACCAACTGTGACGGCCTCAACCCCGGGGTCAGGAGTTGACGTCATCAACAACAACCACAAGATAAACAATCCAATAGTAAGATATAACTACAACCCCTTTTACCCAGATCTTTGCCAGGTTTAAGTATGATTTAGATTACAACTATTACAATACCAACTTACTACAATTTATCCTGATGCAATTAACCTAATACAACAACTCAACAGACCATCTTTGGTCCAGCACAACTACCTCAGAGGAGCCTGACACCAAAAGGAACTGGAACTCTGCCCTGACCACCGCGGAAGAATCTCCTAAGCATCTGCAATATATATAAAACATTCTGCAAGGGTGAGCAACCAATTGCTCAGCAGTACCACTATATGAATAATAAGTAAAATAGTTTATAATAAAGCAGTGATAGGAACATAATTCATAACTCGTTAGAAAATAAGTAAACGTTCATAACTGGATATAAAAAAAACTAGCATGCTCCAAGAAGCAACAATATCAGTCATGTGTTGTGCATAAAAACCATAGTTTAATTTTAGCATGTAATTTCCATTTTCAAACCTTCCGTTCCATTACAGGAACCATAAAACCATTTGTCCCGTTACGGGGACCCAAAATCATTTATTCCGTTATGGGAACCATAAAACTTGTCCCATCACAGGACCTATGAAACTTGTTCCTCTCCGGGAACCTTAAAATCACTTGTTCCATTACTGGAACCACAACATCATCTATCTCAAACACGTTGATTTGTTAAACAATTTCAAAACTGAATCAATCAAATCTATTGGACATTTAACGGGTGAAGATAGCTGATCAGTCTACCCTCACCGGACAGCGACTAGCGGCCATCCAGAAATAGAATATGTTCCGGAACTTGGGAAAAGACTAGCTAGGTCTTTCCCCCACGCTGGACTAATCGGTTAAAAAGAATGCCAATCCAATTAGCCGCTTACGCAACCTCATGCTGGGCCGTTACCGAATAACGGGCCTCTTACGCAACTCCAATAGATCAACTAAATTCCCTTTTTACCTCTTTCCAAAATTCCACGACATAGGTGGATTAAAACAGTCTCTTTATCCAGTTTCCAAAATCACTGTCACCTATCTCTTTTTAAAACCATTCTGTTACATCACACTATTCAAAACTTTTTTCATTTAAATCACGTTTAGAGATAGGTGTTTTCAGAAGTTACTTTTCCCCAAAAACATAATTTTAAACAATATTTTCAAATACAGGGGATACGTAACTTAAAGCATTTCTGTTCCATTACGAGATTAAAACATTAGCTATTCACATATAATGAACCATAAAAGAATGGTCAGGGGTACTTGCCTTGCAGAACTTTACCACTATTACTGATTGACCTTGGACTAACTTGGACACTCGGCTTTATCGCCTTACTATAAGACTAACCTGGATCCGACTTCAATGTTCAGGTCCTTCGCTTAGAACCTCGCTACGCTTGCCGATTTTTTACTAGGTTATCTTTAGTTCGACTTCAATTCTTGAGTCCTTCGACTAGAACCTACAGAGCCGAAATACCCTACGTTAGACGTCTAGGTATGCTTGACATATCCTCGATACCAATTCTACCCAACGATATTCAAACCCGACTCGTAATTATATACATTATTACAATACAATAACACACTCAACTGTCAGGGTTCACGTTCTCGAGAAATCCGTTTGGTGTTCATTTTCAGAAAATGCGTATACTTGTCATTTTACGAAATTAGGGTTACTGGATTTTGACAAAACATTCACCACAACATACAATCAGGTTTCGTACAAGATATATGTACATACTTATTTATACTTGTTCGACGTTCCGATAATTACAGGGTATGTTCCGAATTTCTGAATTTCCGAATTTAATTTTCAAAAAATTCAGGCAGCACCTCCTCTGTTTATCGGCCTACCCGTCGAACAACTCGACGTCAAATCACAACCAATCCAATCAGTCCAAACAAATCATGCAATCCACATTTAACAATTTCCCAACCACCGATTTGAACAAACTAATTATTATTATTTACATCTTATATTTTTATTCATATTTTATTTATTTGTAGGACTCAGAACAACGTCATCACCGTCCACCGTCGGCTCGCTAAAGCTCATTGCCGACGGCGGCAAAATTTATTGGTACCCGGACATTCTTCGGGTTTCCAAATAAACTTCGCCGATTATTAAAAATATTTCTCCCGCACGAATAATTCATTTCATTTCACAGATGTTAATCAAATAATTCCCTGCACAGGAAATAAATAAAAATAATGCTAAATCAGGAATCTTGCATCAACAAAAAAACATACAGAACACACACAGGCGCCTGTGCAGCACACACACAGGCCGCCTCTCCGGCGGTAACCGGCGGCAGCCGAAAAATAAAGAAAACGATCGGGAAAAATCGAGGCAAAACAGCACCAACCACACACTCACGCCCACATATGCTTACACACATATATATATACAATTAACAGAACCGAACAACACCCACCGGAATAAACCGAGAGCAAAACGGTTGGAATCAACGGAAAAAAGGGAGAAAAGAAGGAAACGAAGAAGAAAATAGAAGATGACAGAGTAAAGAAGGGGAGAGAGAGAGGAGACTGTAGAGAGAAAGAGAGATCGAGATAGAGAGAGAAGGAGCAAGGGATTGATGCTGCGACCGGAAAGAAAAAGAAGGAATGAAAAATAAAAACAAAAATATACAATTCCGCCACGTATCTGATGCTTAGCAAAAACGAGACACGTGTGACTATAATTGACACATACACCCTCTCGCACCCTGTTCTCCTCCGTTTGGCTCGCTATAATAGTGTAAACCACGAGTAAAAACAAATCGGAATAGCCCCAAAACAATTATAAAATTTCTCAAATATTCAAAAAATAGTAAACTATACATTTTTAATTCTTTTAAATATTTTTAAAACGCAACTCGTGTCCGCATTTCACAATTAACGAACCGAGCTACACTTAAAACAATCTCAGAAAATCACGAAAATAGTCTTAAAATGTTACAAATATCCCGGTGTTTATAAAAACATGGATTTCGAAATTTTAAAATAATTTCTGAAATGCAATTTATACCCGCTTTTATCAATTAAAAGAATTGACACGCGGGTGAAACTAACTCCGAAAATTTGCAAAATAATTTTAAAATTCTCCGAATAATACAAACTTAATAAAATATAAGTTTCATAATTTTTGAAGATTTCCATAATTAAATATGGATTTTACCATTAAACACACTCAGAAAATCATTTATAAATAAATAATTAATGAAATGTTGATTTCTCAATTTTATAAAGTTCTAAAAATAATTATTAAAATTATAAAGTCACAAAAATAATTTTAGAGAGGATCCACATGTTTACACAAATAAACTTGCATTTAATCAACTTTTAAAAGTGAAAACAATACAGTATACTTAATAATTAATTACACGAATAATCCTGTACACCATGATCACCTACATAGATAAAAATAAAACAACACATAGCTGACAAAAGCTATACACATATATTATTCATTTAATCACTTTATAATTACATATTTAAATAATACCAAAAATACACGAGTCGTTATATCCTTCCCCCCTTAAAAAGATTCTGTCCTCAGAATCTGATCTAGCTAAATAAACGAGGATATTTGTCAAACATGAATTTCAAAATTTTAAAATAATTTCTGAAATATAATTTATACCCGCTTTTATTAATTAAACGAATCGACACGCGAGTGAAACTAACTCCGAAAATTCCCAAAATAATTTTAAAATTCTCAGAATAATACAAACTTAATAAAATATAAGTTTCATAATTTTTGAAGATTTCCATAATTAAATATGGATTTTACCATTAAACACACTTAGAAAATCATTTATTAATAAATAATTATTGAAATATTGATTTCTCAATTTTATAAAGTTCTAAAAATAATTATTGAAATTATAAAGTCATAAAAATAATTTTAGAGATAATCCACATGTTTACACAAATAAACTTGCATTAAATCCACTTTTAAAAGCGAAAACAATACAGTATACTTAATAATTAATTACACGAATAATTTGTACACCATGATCACCTACATAGATAAAAATAAAACAATACATAGCTGACAAAAGCTATACACATATATTATTCATTTAATCATTCCATAATTACGTATTTAAATAATACCAAAAATACACGAGTCGTTATAAGTCTGGTACATCAACGGTTGAAACCCTAGCCTATTGGTAGATCCTACCTCAGCTACAGCGGCATCAATGCCTATAGGAAATTGCGGAACGTTTCCTATCCGCTTGCGAATTGGGAGTTTGGTCTTGTTCATCTTGTCTATCTATTGTTGTGTGATGAAAGAAGAAAGCAAGGGTGAGCAACAAGCCCACTGAAATAATATGTACAATAATTTACAATATATGAGCATTCTCGTAGTACTCATGAAAGTCTTTGTCAAGAAAAAATGAACCAAGTTAATATCTTAACGCGACCAAGTCGCATGATAATCAGTATATATGAATATATACTTTTCAAAATCTTGGAAATCCTCTTCCATGCATAATATACATAGAGTTCCAGTTTATAACTGTATAAAAATATCGTTGCAAGGTGATCTCATATATCTAACCTTATCTCAACGTTTTTCTGAAAATCTTTGTCATGCATAAGATAATCATTAACTAGATATAAGTTGAAAAGATGAAGTCACAAGATACTCTAATATACTTATATCTTTTCCAAATATTACAAGATAAGACTTCACACAGATGAGACTACAAGATAAGACTTGAATAGATTCAATCTTTGAAATATCATTTGAAAGAAATGAAGTTAAGAGATACTTCATTAAGTCCCGATATATATATATACACCTATATATATCTCTCTCATACACTCCTTGAAAACCTCTGTTATGAAAATTATAAACAGAGTTTTAATATCCAATGAATTTGGAAAGAAGAAAGCTTTAACATAAACCCGATATCTTGCTGACCAGGCAAAGATACCAATTAAGTAACCTTTTCTACTAGTAGATGGATGAATCCCCCATCGGTCATCACCCTGGCTGTATTAGGACCTTGTGCTGGACCTCCACCCGGTCTCTTACGCATTGATGGACTGCCACCCAGCCACTTACACTTTGATAGACCGTACCCTGGCTTGTCGCTTATGCCGACTCAATTAGATGGACTTACTTCCCGAATGTTGGGCAAGTAATCAAATTGTTTTCTCAAAACAACAACCTCGTTGTGAATATAAAATACACCATAGAGCCGGATCCCTCAGATTTTTGAGCAAGTATTCAATTCCCCTTCGAAAGGAAGATCTTAAATTTGAAAACGAGTTTTGGGATCCGCTCTAGCCTTTAAAATCATTTTGGAGACTCGAAAATATTTTTGAAAGCGTTTAGAGTAATGATGATTTAATAAAATAAATCAGTCCCGATAAGTTTAAAAAATATCTGAATATTATTATTTAAATAATATTCCCAAAAAGGATAATCTTTATAAAATAATTGAAGTAGAAGTTTCAAAACTCATATTTGAAACGAATAATAAATAACAAAAGATATACTTATATGAAAGTACGATCCTTATTTGAATAATCGAAAATAAGTTTGATTATTATTCAAAACCATCAAATATACCTTATTCGATTAAGAGTTATAGAAAACTATATATATATATATAAATATACATATATTATACTCGGGAACATCGACTCCCGCTTTAGAAAATTGTTCATCTTTGGGTCCCCTATACTAAGGGTATACGCAACTACTGCTTATCTCTAGCATAGGTATTATGCAGTTTATAAGCATTTGAATTAATAATAAAATATCAAGATTTCACAACATGCATATATATACCATATCAACATGCTCCAATATATCGCAAGATTTGCTAATAACAATCATGCACTTATCTCAAGATAATGCATCAATATATTTACATCACAACAACAGTATAACGGGTAGAAAACTTGCCTGAGTGCTCAGGGGTAGACTTAAGCTTAGAGTGGGTCTGGTAATCTTTGAAAAACAACATAAGCCGGAATTAAACCACGGTCGCTTAAGAAACTACACTTTATCCACTTAGACCCTAACGTTCGCTTATACGCTTAACGATTTACGCTAATCGCTCACGCACCCTCGGCTCCACCAATTTTAATAAATTAATCGTTATGAATTTTAAGGTGAATCTTTCGCAAGAACTTTAAAAACTGACTAATTAATCTTACATAATTGTTTTGTAATCCAATTAGTCTTTTAAGGGCCTTAAACAAGGTTTCAAAGTTAAGCGAGGGGTAAAGGTTCGTTCGCGAAACACCGCAACTTAAAACAGTCATTTCTCCTAAACCGTAAATCGGATTTAAGCGAACCACATACCAAAACGAAGCTTACGACATGATCTAGATAAAAATGTCAAGATTACAGATTTTTCAGTGAGCTTTATTTCCCGAAAACTAAGTACAATAGTTGAATGAAAACGGGCATTACGACGACTATGTTTACGCGATTACCAATGTTCATACCACTCCAATTAACCACCAACCAACTCATAACCATCAATACAACAAAACTTCACCTAAAACATACCACATCAGTCCATAACTTCCAAGTTTTTTAAGTTAAACAACCACAATCAAGACCTATGAACTATAATCAAGTTTCAATTACCAAAACACTTCCAAATCAAACCAAACTACTAATAATCACAATCCATGCTTCTCATTTCACAAAACCAACCATTAAACTTAATAAAAAATAAAGTAAAGGCTAGGGTTTGAAGTTTATACCTTCCTTGGTAGGTTTTAAGTTGCTAGGAAGCCTTAGGGAGCTTCCTACGAGCTTGATCTTTCCAAAGAAATCAAGAACACAAAGTTAGGTTTTGAAGTTTCTAAAAGTCCGATTGCAAGAACTTTAAAAATGAGGGTCTTACTATGCTTATTTGGACGAGACTTGTGAACAAGAGTTGTAGGCCATCTCAATACCTTTCCAAAAAGCTATAGAACACAACATTTGAGTGAGTATTGAAGGAGATATAGAAGTTGGAAGTTTCTGGTATTGTTTTGGCCGAAAGCTTTTGTTCTTGAGAAACAAAGTCAACTTCTAATTTTTGTGTTATGATATTTTGCTTGATTGATTCCCTTTTTGGCTTGGCAAATAATTAGAATTTTTACCATGGTAACTTTTACTTGGCTATAAATCAACCAACAAAACAAAACTCCTTGTCATGCTTAGGTCACCATGCTTGTGTCATCTTTTTAACATTGTCTTCCCCTTGTGGTGTGATGACATCATCATCCACTAACTTCTTTGATTAACCCTTAATTACTTGGCTAATGACCGCTTATCTGTTATACGGTTCACTTAACTTTCGTTCTCGTTTGTCGTTTGAGGGATCATATCCGGGATCTTATTACTTGGGTTCCCTTAACCTTTCTCAATATTTTATATTCCTTTCATGATCCTCTCTTATAATCCTTGAATTTAAATCATTTTAATCATGTTGCTTTATACTCAATTCTTTCGGTACCTGGTGGATTTTTGGGAAAAATCAAAGTGTCCGGATTCAAATTCTAACGACCTTTACATACACTCATTTACTTTATGGAATACTAATACGATCTTAGAATTTCAATAACAGTATTCCTATATAGCGTGGTCTGATAATTTTTCTTAATCAGCATCATCAGCAAAAAGTTACTATTCATCAGTGTTTCAAAAATTTCGGTTATTATAATGCATTTTATAGTCTTACTCAATCAAGAGGCCAATAATATCACTCCTTTAATATAAGAGGGCTAAATCCCATCTAGATCATTCATATTTCTCATACGATTCATAATATACCTAATGTCTACTTTTATTATTACCCGATCAAGGATAACTTTCAATAGTATCAAAGTATATTAATTCTCGTATAGAATTATAATAATTTCAGGTCTAAGGACCAATACATCATTATCACTGTGAGATTAACTTATGACACTTTAAACATGTAGTATCTCACAATGGGTCAATCCAGCACCATGTATTTAATACATGTGCCTGTGTTTTGACTTTAGTATCACCATACCTAGGATCAATGAGATTTGATCATCAGTCAACAAACACATTAGTCTCAACGTATTTATTATCGTCCCTTAACAATAATACTTGACTAGGGACCTTTAGGAATATCAATACTATTCTCATAATCTCATTCCTAAGTCACGTACTTGGAGATATAGATTTACATATCATATTCCAAGGACATTTATTAATCTAACATTTTATCACAGAAAATAAAGATATAACAAATTACTAAAAAATAATCCATAGAATCATAATTAATAATCCAAATGTTTCATAACATAATAGTGTTATCTCTAGGGCACACACACTAACAATAGATACTAGCAAGGTGGTTCCAGCACAAGAAATGATTCCTGTAGTTAATGAATTTTCAGATGTCTTTCCAAATAATCTTCCAGGATTACTTCTTGATATAGAAATTTAGTTTGCTATTGATTTGGAACCAGGGACAGAACCAGTTTCCAAAGCTCCATATCATTTGGCCTAGTTGAGATGAAAGAACTAGAAATTCAGTTACAAGATCTTTTGGAGAATGGAGTTATAAGACCAAGTGTATCCCCATGGGGCACACCAGTATTGTTTGTTAAGAAGAAAGATGGAAGTATGTGACTGTGTATTTGTTAGGTCCCGAAGTATCGTAGAAGGGGGGGGTTGAATACGATACTTACTAAATTAGAAAATTCTTTCGAATCTTTTACGGATATAGAATTTGGTGTTCAGTTAGTTATTCTGTGTTCTTGAGGTGAATAGTGTTTAGGACAATAAAGTAACAAACACAAGATATTCGGGGAAGTATATACTCATATATAAATCCTCGGGGGTGTTGCTACACTCCAATAAATAAATTAACCAGTTACAATTCAAGAACAACAATGTTCTTACTTCTACAAAGATATACAAATTAAATCCTATATAATGATCTAGCTTTTTATTTGTCCAAGGATCTAATTACTGGATAACGATTATAATGCCCCTATGAATATACAAGAGTTAAATCAGGAATTATAACATTTCTTTGGTGAGAAGTTAAATGGATATTCAATGTGCATAGGTTTCTCTGTGTATCTTTCTTTCTTGTTTCATCAGCTCTCGTGAGAGAGAAGATGAACAGAATAATACAATTCTTGATTGATTATTTTCTTCTGCTTCAAAGTGTAGTCTTTATATCAATTGAAATATGTGGCCAAATGTTTACCACATAAATCAATTGATTGGTTCAATAAAGTGTGGATGAGATGACTTGTTTCCAAGGACCTTCTTTATTTTACTTGCGACTACTAGGAAAGAGTCTTCGTGTAACACCCCCAGATCCGGGGTCAGGGATCCGGGTCGTCACGGTCTTTCTTTCCACAATATCACTTCACTTAATTAATAATAAATAACCTCAAGCTGTGACCCCACACTAACACACACCACCACCCGTTATAGTCTCAGAGATGAAATTGAAATAAGTACAAGTCCTTGAATCCACAATTAAAAGTTATTACAACCCAAAATGATTACTTGATAAATTTACAGTTAATTGCCATTATCTGCCACAAGTTATAATTATACATAATTGATTCTCAAAAGTAGAATGCCTGATCTATCAATAGATCTACCTCTGCAGCTATAGCAGCTACAACATCAACGGGCGCTTGTGCTGGGTCTGCTGGAGTCTGGCCATCTTTCCTAACTGTTGTTGTGTGATGAAGAAATAAAGCAAGAGTGAGCCTTACAGCTCACAAGATAATATATAGTGATAACAATAATACAAGTATCTAAATGGATACTTACTAGAATCTTTTATCATGTGTAAGGTAATTACTTACTGGGTATAAGTTTTAAAAGAAGATGAAGTTACCAATTACTTCGCTACACTTATACCATTTTAGAATCTACTAGAACTACTACTGTTCCAAGTATAATAAGATTCAAGAGGTCATCCCATAGATGAGACCACAATAAAACTTGAAAATATTTGATCTTTGAAATATTTTGAAAAGAAATGAAGTTACGAGATACTTCATTCAATGGATACACCAATAAAACTGTTTGACCCTGTCAATGCTTCGGCAACCACCCATTAGTAGCCTTTCGATCGAAATGCTACAGGTAGTGTTGCAGAATTATCCAAATGGAAAATGAACTCATTACGGGAGTTTGCCGCGCCAGGAAGACCACTTACGATGATCAGTCGTAGTAGTACAACCCACCATTTTCTACATGTAGAGGAGAACCTGTCAGATTTACTTGTCAACCGAACACTGAACTCCTAAGGAATGGACCGCCTTAGCGGAACTTCCAGGCCATTTGGGCCAATATAATAAGGCTGGGCCGGCGCCACTCGACCACTTACGCCACTCCTAGTTCAGATGAAATCCATGACTCTGAAACGTAAAGCTCGTCCCCACTTTCCCCAAGTAGAAACATGTTGATACGGCTCCACCAAGAAGTCGTATCTAGTTGGAAAGGAAAACTCACCGATATTTCCCAGGCGATGCCTGTTAATGGATTAACTTGTTCCAAGAATTTTACTTCCCGAGTGTGGGTAAGTAATCAAAAACTCTTTTATCAAGACAATCAACCTTGTTGCGAATATAAAATACACCACAGAGCCGGATCCCTCCGATTTTTGTGCGAGTATTTAAATCCCCTTTTTAAAAGGAAGATCTTAAATATAAAAATGAGTTTTGGGATCCGCTCTAACTTTTGAAAATCATTTTAAAGACTTGAAAACACTTTAAAGAGTGTTTGGAATAATGCCGATTTAATAAAGTAAATCAGTCTCAATATAAAGAAATATCTGAATATTATTATTTAAATAATATTCCCATAAAGAATAATTGAGGTAGAAGTTGGAAAACTTATACTTGAAATGAATAGTAAATAATCAAAGATATACTTATACGAAAGTAATATCTTTATTTGAATATCAAAAGTAAGTTTGATTATCGAACATTATTCTTTAATAAATAAAGAATATTAATAAATAATAAGCGAAGTCATAATACCTCGAATGAATATTATAAATACTATTCATTAAATAAAATAAAGGAGTCATACATCCTCAAATGAATATCCAAGTAATATTCAATAAATAATATAAAGGAGTCATAAGTCCTCGAATGAATATTCAAGATAATATTCATTAATAAAATAAAGTTATCGAATAAACCTTATTCGATTAATAGCTTTGAAAACTATAACCATATATATATATATAATATATATATATATATAAAATCTACTCGGGATCCTCGACTCCCGGTTTTAGAAAATGTTTTCACCTTTGGGTCCCTATACTAAGGGTATATGCAAATTACCGCTATTCTCTAGCGTAGGTATTATCAACTGAACCAACAGATATATATGGCAAGAATACGAAACAGGCATGCATATGTACCATATCACATGCTACAATATATCGCAAGAATTTTCTAATATAACCATCATGCATCTATTACAAGATAATGCATATACAAGTGTATACATCACAACAACAGTATAACGGGTAGAAAACTTGCCTGAGCGACTAGGGGTGATAAAAGGCTCGGGACGAGTCTGGTAACCTATAAACAACAAGTAAGTTGGAATTAAACCAAAGTCACTTGTAAATCTATACTTTAACTAACTTAGACTCTAACGCTTGTTTTGTGCTTACTGATTCTCTTAAGTCACTCGAGTACCCTCGGCTCCACCATTTTTAATAATTTAACCATTACGAGTTTTAAGGCAATTCCTTCGCGAGTGTCTTACCAACTGCCTAACACTCTTACCATAATTGTTTCATACACTAATTAACCCTTTTTGGTCTTTAACCTATGTTTCAAAGTAAGGCGAGGGGAAAAATTTTGTTCGCGAAACGCCGTTACTTAAAACGATCGTTTCTCCTAAACCGTACATCGAAATCAAACGAACTACATATCAAAACGAAGCTCGTAACATGAGCTATCTAAAAATGGCAATGGTAAACATCTAGCAGGGGGTTCTCGGGTCCTAATGTTATGAACAAAAGCAGTCTAAAGTAAATCGGACATTACGACGACTATGTTTACGCGATTTCCCAAATTTAAACCATTCCATAACCATCACAATTCAACCCCAATTCACAACCCAATCAAACCTCCATCTAAACTACATTACAACAGCACCAAATAAACTCATTATAATCAATCTACTTAATCCAAAAACTTGAATTTAAACTATACTACATTCTTTAACCAAATCATAAGATTTCAACAAATCAATCACCACCATTCCAACCCAAACTCTTAAACAAACAAGTTTCAAGCTACTCTTTACCATCACAACCATAATCAACCTAATATACAAATTAAAGCTAGGGTTTGGAGATGATATACCTTCCTTGAAGTGGTGGGAGTAGCTAGGAAGCCTTTAGAAGCCTTGAGAAGTCTTAGGGATGCTTGGATCTTAAAGGAAAACAAGAAAAAATCAAGTTAAAAACTTTGAAATCACTATTCATTATCTTCTTCATTGATTTCTTGAAGAAGATTGAGAAAGAATTGAAGGCTTAAACTCATAAGATAGCCATAACTATGCATAAGGATGACTAGGGAATTATCTTACCAATTTAGGAAGCCTTGATCTTGAGTTTTGAAAATTCTTCCCTTTAAAGTTGAAAAAAGCCGAGAGCAAGCCTTGGTGATGAAGAATAAAATTTTGTTTTGATGAGAAATGATTTTTTTGGCTTGGTGGATGAAATTAGATTTGTTTTATTTTAGGTTAATTACCAATTTAACCTTGGTTTTGTGTGGTTAACAATCCACCACATTTCCTTCCTTCTTATGTCATGCTTGCATCACTTTGTGATGTCATCATCCCTCCTTTGTCCTCTTTCTATTGGTTGGATGACATCATCCCCACTAATCTCTTTGATTAGCTTCTAATTGTTTGCCTAATGACCGCTGATCTGTTATACGGTTCACTTAACTTTCGTTTTCGTTTATCGTTTGAGGGATCATACCCGGGATCTTATTACTTGGGTTCCCTTAACCTTTCTCAATACATTATATTCCTTTTTATGATCCTCTGTTATAATCCTTTAATTTAAATCCCTTTTATCCTGTTACCTTATACTCAATTCTTTCCGTATCTAGTGGATTTTCGGGAAAAATCAAAGTGTTCGGTATTGGATTCTGACGACCTTTACATACACTTATATACCATATAGAGTACTAATAAAATCTCAGAATATCCATAACAGAACCCCTACATAGTGTGGCATAAAAAGTTTTCTCATTCAGCTAAAACACTATTCATAAGGGTTACAAAAAGTTCAAAATTTTGGGGGTTATTACACTTCGCACTTAAATAATTCTTCCACTTTCTAACTTGCGAGTAGAGGAAGCCAATGAAGCATTTTGCCTTGTTGATCTTGTAAGTGGTGACTTCATCTTCCCTATACCAAGTTGCTTGCGACCTGCACTCCCTAGTATGGCTATCTTGACTTGGAAATCTTCTTAGTTGTGACCAAAATCATCAAGGGAGGCTAACTTGTGACCCCATCTCCTTGTATGGGCTAAGTGGCGACCTCATGTAGCTAGTAGAAGTAGTTAGTTGCGACCTAGCACCTTGTATAACACAAAATGATTCTCTATGGGCCAGGAATGCACATGCAATGCATTTTCTCTCTCTTGGCCATTCTTACTTGCGACCACACTTCCTAGTATACCTAGGGAGCTGATTTTGCCTTGGAGAAAACTCATGCAAGGTGGAGAAATTCTTACTGGGGACCAAGGGGTGCAAACATGCATTTCATATTTTGTTTTGCTCTCGTTTACTCCCAGAAGCTCCTACTAAGTCAAGACCAGTTCCTGTACTGATATATTAAACTGTATTTCTAGGATATTGCTTATAATAATCAATATACTGATCATGGGGACTCCTACTACAAGGTAGTGATCACTTTGACTTAGTTCCTGCAGAATGATGTAACCCCTGAATTGTTCCGTCTTCAAGTCTTCTCTCTGAGTCTTCGTAGAAACTATATAACTTGCATATCCAGATACAGATCCTCACCTAACAATATTCCTATTGATAATACTCAGATTTCATTCACGAAATGCTGACGCCTAGTGCAACTGGTCTAATTCACAGACGACTAACTTCGACTCAGGTCTTCATATTATATCCTTGATTTCATTATTAAGCTTGCAACAACTTTATCGCTTTGAACATTGGCTGTCAATAAATAAATGTACTTTCACTGGAATCTTTTCTGGTACTTAGATAACGTCTTCATTGCTACTACAATCTTGAATACTTCATTCACTGTTCTTCACTAATGCTTGAACATATAAATGAACTCCTTTCAGAGAGTATAACTTCTAGACTGAAGTTGTCTTCTTTAACCTCTGTCTATACCATGTCTTAAATTCTTCAGATTCCTATGCTTCGAACACTGTCTATCTTCAATCAATGCTAATACAGTGAAATCTTCTGATGACACTTTTACACTGAATCTTTATCATTTCTGAAATCCTGAAAGTCTTTAACCTTTATTCTTCACTGAGGCATGAACATAGTGATGAACTTCTTTTAGTGACCCGTAAACAGACTTCAAGCCTTCTTCTAATCTTCTGATTCTTTGTATTTGCCTTGACTTCATTTCTTCCTGATTTCTTATGTAGATATAGTATAATTTACCTGTCATGTTCTAGCGTTGATCTAGTGTTGAGTTATCATGTATACTATTCTTACAACTATGCAATCTCACCAACAGTATTGACTACCGAGAATTGGATACGTTGACTATTAAGAATAAGGATCCATTACCAAGGATTGATGATTTGTTCGACCAACTGAAGGGTGCTATATGGTTTTCTAAGATTGACTTAAGTTCTGGATATCATCAACTGAAGATCAAGTCAGAAGATATCCCCAAGACAACATTCAGAACTAGATATGGATATTATGAGTTTTTAGTAATGGCCTTTGGAATAACAAACGCATCGGCAGCTTTTATGGATTTGATGAATCGAGTATTCAAGAAGTATTTGGACAAATTCGTGATTGTATTCATAGATGAAATTTTGGTCTACTTGAAGATGGAAGAAGAGCATGCTTAACATCTAGGGATAATTTTTTGGAGATACTGCGACAAAAGAAGTTGTACACAAAGTTTTCAAAGTGTGAGTTTTGGTTACGAGAAGTACAATTTCTTGGACATGTTATCAATAATGAAGGGGTAAAGGTAGGTACGTCAAATATTGAGGCTATAAATAATTGGGAAAGACCAAAGAATCCTAGAGAAGTAAGAATCTTTATGGGATCAGCAGGTTACTACAGAAGATTTGTGTAGGATTTCACAAGAATAGCAACTCCACTGACCAAGCTCACTAAAAAGAATGAGAAATTTGAATGGACTGAGAAGTGTGAGGAGAGTTTCCAGGAATTAAAGAAAAGATTAGTATCAGTACCAGTACTAATCTTACAAGATGATCAAGGGAACTTTGTTATCTACAGTGACGCTTCACACAAAGGTTTACGATGTGTTTTGATGCAACATGATAAAGCGATTGCTTATGCTTCGAGACAACTGAAATTACATGAATAGAAATATCCAATCCATGATCTGGAACTCGCAGCTATTGATCAAGGAATTTGACAAGCTTGAAATAGATGTCAGTATTTCCAGTATGTCTACAAATAAGATGTATGTTATATCTTTTCAACCAGAATTATTGGAGAAAAAAAGAAGATGTAAGGAAGAATGTTGTGCAAACATGCCTGTACTATAACAAGACTAAGTCAAATTGACAAACCTAAGTAAGTTGTATTATTATCTTAGTTTGCATTTTGTATTGTAACATTTAAAGTCTGTAAAAATGATCAAGGGCATATTGGAGTCTTTTTCTGTAAACAGTATTGTTAGGTCATACACACTGTAGAAGGGGGTTGAATACAGTGTCTAGCACAATCAAATCGAATTTAAGAACACAAGTATGAAACATAAAATAATCTTATTAATAAAACAATATTACAATGGAACCGTCCTCTCTCAGTGATGAACAAATATCACGAGAGCTGCTAGGGTTACAATGAATAATATTCTCGATTAAGATAACACATATAGTGTAAACCCTATGCTGTATTTATATAGACACACAGTTACAAGATAATCTTCTAATTGATATCGAATATAATTCTGCTTCCTAATATATATCAATTAGTTATCTTTTCTTCCAAGTATTCTATTCTTCATAGAATTCTTCTCCATGCATATCTCTTCTTATGTTTGTCTTGATCTTCTTTCCTTTCAATCAGCCGCCTTCCTTATCTGAACGTCTTCTTAAGTCCTGATATTATCTCCTGATAAATATCTTCTGATAACTTAAGTTCTGACAACTTAAGTTCTGATATCTTAAGTCCTGACTTCAGTATAAGTACTGATTTCCAGTTAAGTCCTGATTTGTCCTGTAAAGTAAGATTTGAAAACTAAACACAAATCATATTAGACATGACATCACAAATATATCTAACAATCTCCCCCAACTTGTAAATTACCATAATATACAAGTTTAAAAGATATTTGATGATGTCAAAAACATTAAGTACAAATGCATGAGAATTTGACTAGATAACTACAACTTACAGTCCTTACAGCTTTACCATCCTTGAAGTCTGATATCAGCTTCAGTCTGTATACACTTCAGAATTTAAACAGTTGTAGATCTTTGACTTGGCTTCAATTTCTGATCTCTTTGATATCAGGAGTTGTTCGGAGATAGTTCTTCAAAAGTGTTCTCTCAGCATATTCAAGTTCATTGACCATCCTCCTTTTAGCATTTTTCAGTTCAACTGTATCTTCACCAGTTTGAAAGATAGCAGCCCTGAGATCATTTATTTTAGCTTTTCTTATATCCTGATCTAGTCTGATGATATAGGCTTTATCAGACTCTAGATTGAATTCAAGTCCCTTAATACCAGAAAATGTAGTGATGATTTTAGCAGTATTAGGCTTCATTTCAACAATATCTCCAGTATGAGATCTATACTTAGGACAGTATGGTCTGTCAGACTTTACAGAGTAAAGTTTCTTCTGCCTTTGAATATTTGATTTTAAATAACCTGCAGCACCATCTGTTGATCTGTTTTTTACTTGAAGTAGAAATAGAACATGTTCCATTTCTTCAAAATACTTCAATGGAATAGCATTCTCCCTGATCTGGAATACCCTCCCATCCGGCATAAAGTATAACATGATATCTTCTTTCAAAATAGAGTGATAAACCATTTGTACAGATTCAAGTTGATTCAAACTTTCAGGAGTTGTTCCTACTCCTGGTTCACTTAAGGAAGTTGGATCATTGGTAGTATTGTTTACTCTCTTCTCTTTAGAACTTCCCAATCCTGATTTGGCTCTTGCTTCCTTTCCTTGAACAACTCTTGATTCAAAACCACTTGATGTAGTCTTCAAAGGTTGAGTCTGTTGAGCTTTTGTGAATCCTGGTAGTAGCATCTTTGAAGGTTTAACATGAGCAATGTCAGAGGTTTCCTTTTCTTTATCTTCTGATATCAAGCCAATTTGAGCTATGTCAGAGGTTGCTTGCTTCACTGTAATATCAGATTTTACTAAGTCCTGATCTTGAACAACATGAGCTCTGTCATATGTTGTTTAAATATCCTTTTTCTTCAAAATCAGACTAGCATCTTCATCAGATTTTGTCTCCAGATCCATGATTGGCATATATACCTTTACAAGTTCATCAATTTTTGCTTTGCCCTTGGATCTAGGATCTACCTCCACTTGTGATTTGGGTTTGGTTGCCTAAGAATTTGTCTTTTCCTTAATCACAATACCCTTAGGCTTTGGAAGTTTCTTTTCAACAATAGAAGCTTCATACTTGAATTTGACATTTTCTGCTTTAAGTCTGGCTTCTTCTTCTTTTAGACTTTCAAAGTCCATTCCTGGATTTTCTTTAAGAAATAATCTCTTTGAAATTTATTCATCCAGCTTCTGTAACTTAGGGTCTTGATAGTAAACTATTGTTTACTTCCCCTTGAGCTTCAGAATCTGCATAAACTCTTGACTTTCACCCTGTGTAGGAACATCAGGCTTTGTCAGAACTTGTTTACCAGAACTTATTCTTCTATCAGCATCAGAGCCTGATCTCTGTATAGAAGTTCCAGCTGTCCTTGATGAAAAACCTTTACCTTGACCATGACCTCTACCCTTTTCAGAGTTTCCCTGGTCACCATTTCCATCATCCTTACCCTTCAGTACTTGACTAGGTTTGTATTTGGACTTAATCACTTTCTCCCCCTTTTTGGCATCAGCAGGCAGAAGAAGAGAGACAAGCAATTCCACTGAAGATTGGATCTCATTGAGTTGAGTTTGCTGAGAAGCTTGATTCTTTAGAATTTCAGAAATCTGATCTTGTTGCTTCTCCTGAGTCTTTTTAATATAACCTATTCGGTCAATGGCTGGCTTGAAAAATCTGTTCTTTTCTAATTTGACATTCATATCTTGCTAGATCAGTGATTCTTGAATTTTGTTCACCTTGTCATGAGTTATTGAGTGTTGACCTTGAAGGTACCTAGTACTCAATGCAGTAACTCTCAGCTGTGCCTTGAAATCATCATTTATCAGCATTTCATCAGCCTTACCCAGGTGCTCAACAAGAATTTTTTTAGTAGGAACAAAACTAACTGTGTTCCATTGCTTAGTCCACTCCTTTCCTCTAGGAGTTTCACTCCAAGGTACTGGTGCATCCTCTCTAACAAACTTCTTGATCAAATCAGCTTTATTAACTATTTGTTGAGGTGCATGTCCTGAAGGACCAGCTGCATAAGCATCTAGATTAGTAGCAGCTTCACCAGTAGATTCAACATTGTCAGCATCAGAACTTACAGAGCCTGCAGTATCAACATCCTCTGATAAAATAATAGTATGTGAGGCTATAGAGGCTTTAACATCTTCCTCTAAATTCTAATCTGCAACTAAGTTCTGATCAACATCCAAATTTCGACGCCCACCTAAAATCTGAACTTCATCATCTAGATTTAGAATTGGTGTTGTTGGAATATTGGCATTGAAATCAGCATCCAAAATTGGTGTTGTTGGTGGAGTGAGTTGAGTTGGTGGAGCTTCCAAGTACAGAACCTCAGGCACAACCAAGTTATGTATGTCTATTTCAGCACTTGTACCTGGGTCTTCAGCATGTACTGGATCAATTATAGGAGACACAGGAGGTGTAGGCACTTGCTCTGGAATATCCTCTTGCTCTTAAATAGGAGACTTTTGAGCTTGAGTAAAGTCTGATTCAGCAGTGGGAAGTAATTCAATTACTATAGGTTCTATTGGGATCAGAGATTCATGACCCCCTTCCTTAGCTGCTGCTTCCAGAACTTCTTCAGAGTGTGATGATTCACTTATAACCCTCCTGGCTCTTTGCTTTTTAAGCCTCTTTGCTGAAGTTGAGACTTTGGGAGATTCATCATCAGAATTTAGGTTTCCAAGCCTTTTGAGGGGCCTAGAACTCCCAGTTTCAGTAAACTCCCAGTTTCAGTATCTTTCTGAGAAGAGATCTTCTCAGCTTCTATAACAACAGGTTCTGATATAGGAACCTGTTCCTCATTATCTGACTCATCTCGCAGAATAATTCTCCTTCTCTTTTGTTGAGACTGAGGTACTATCTTAGTCCTCTTGGGTTTTGAAGATGAAGGCTTCACTGGATGTGCTGAAGGTTAAGGTTGAGATGACTGTGTTGGTTTGTAAAATATCCTGATGGAGGGTTGAGTTGGTTGAGGTTGAGAAGTTTGAGGTGTTTGTGTAGTTGTGGTAGGTGCGGATGGAGATTGGGTTGGTTTTGATGAGTTGGTGGGTTGGACATCAGGATATACAGATGTATATGCTTATGGATCAACATTTACCAAGATCTGTTTTACTGACTGAGGAATCTGTAAGGGTCTCAGCACTTGTTTCTTATTTTCAGCATTTAACAAATCATTAAAAGCCCTTTTTGCAAGCTTAAAGGGTGGAATTAAATTACTGGCTAGTGGGGGCTCATCAGCACAACAAAAAGTATATATAAGCTGACAGAATCTAGCAAAGTATACTACATTTCTATCCTTTGTCATCCTATCCCCTGTGAAACCTAGCATAGCACTTGCAAAATCAAAATAAGTTTGATGGATAAGGGCATACCTGATTTGCTGACTCATGATGGGAATAACATCAAAGTTGGAGCATTTATTGGCGAATGCCTTAGTGATATAATCAAAGAAAAAGCTCCATTCCTTTTTGATATTTGATCTTTTCAGTTGACCCAGCTTTCCCAAACTTTTCTCATAGCCCAGAATGGCCATAAGCTGCTGTAAAACAGGATCCCCCACTGTTGAGAATGTACAACCTTCAGGTAAGTGGAGAGCTTTACGAACTGCTTCTGGAGTAACCACATGCTCGACATCTCCTGATGTAAAAATGATGCTTGGTGAACCAGCAGCACCACCATTATCAAATAGCCCAGTTCGCCAAAACGTCAGCACTTGTTTGCTTGAAATAGATTAAGGTTGGGTCAAAGCGTACCCAATCTCACTATTAGCTAAGAAATCATGCACAACGTGCAGATCTGATGGAGCTTCAGCCTTGTTCAGGATTGCAACATAGTTATTTGGTACAAACTTGGCTCAATCAACAATTAAATCCTTGGGCGCCATCAGAATTAAGTGAGAAATTTGTTTGCCTGAAAGGTATTTGATGAAATGTCGGTATAGAAAACCGTCAGAAAATGTGAGAGTATAAGAAAAAGAGAGAGAGTGAATAGAATAAATATGTGAATAAAAGATTTGAAAATCTTTTATCTCTTTTACTTAGACAACCCACGTGACAGCAGTTATTGAGAAGTGGAACAGACCTTTACACCTGTCATCCATGCAGCAGTTAAGGCAACAGTTAATGGGCAAGGTAAATAAGTAATGATTATATTGCACGTTCAGTTTTTTTAAAAAAAACTGTTCCCACTAAACAAATGATTATTACTGCTTTATCTCACATAAACCGATATTCTGTAAAAATATGACCGTTAAAGTAATGACCAAAAATAAATCAAGTAAATAAATACTGACACGTCAACATCAGAACTTGATTATTATCAGAATTTAAAAGTCATCAGAATATGGCTCCTTAACTCGAAAAGTGAATGTTTATTTCTGTAATTCTTCACATAAATACTGATATAGTTTCATCAGAACTTAATCATCAGAACTTCCATCAGAACTTGTCCTCAGAATTTATGCAACTGGCACTTAAACTGTTCATCTAAAACAACATTTATCACTACAGTAATTTTCATCATTCATATGGAGTGTATGTGTGTGCAATAAGCTAAATATCAAACAAAGAGTAAAGTCTGATTCACTTCAGTACATCTTGGAAATAAGGCATAACTAAGAACTTTGCTCAAAATCTGTCATTATTCTGAAGTCTACTATAGAATGAGTTCATGCATGAGTCCACCTCAACTGTTTTGTGCTCATTTTATGCATCTTTTGAAATTCCATTTTACATTGGCTTCTCGGTGTAAGTGAGTAACGACTGCTTATCAGAATTTATGCTGTTATCAGAGTATTTCTCCAGTAATCAGAGAATGTGAAAAGTCACCAAGAAAATTTTATTTTGCTTTTCTAATGCATATTACTTAATACCAGCAATGCACTTGGGTCTTCCCTTCCATATTTTTACTCTAGATCTGAAAGGAGTACCTGATATTTATTTATTTATTTTCTTTTCTTTTTCTTTTGATAAGTAAGGCTTATCAGCACTTAGTACATCCATCAGATTTACTAACATCAGAACTTAACAGATAAGAAGCATTATTCTAGTTTTTGACTGAGTAATAAGATACACAAAGTAAACTTTAACCAAGCTCAATATTAGAATTTGCTTGTGTTAAAAGATTTCCACATAAACAATTACTTCAAATATGGGATTATTAGTATATTAAAAACTACTAGGTCAGCATCTAGCACATGTATCCTCATTGGATTGAATAGTCACAAAAACATTCATATCACTATCAGAGTTTAGAAATTCACATCAGACAACAATCAACACTTAAGGAAATTTCAATTTAAGCATAGACTACATAAAGATAGTAACATCTGTAAATACTGATCATGAGGTCTAATGTATCAGAACATAAACTAGGCAGATTTGGAGAAAGAACCTAAAACAATTCCAAATTCATTTACCAATCTTGTAAAAGTAGCTTCACACAGTGGTTTTGTGAAGATATCTGCTAGTTGTTGATCTGTTGGAACAAAATGCAATTCCACTGTACCTTCCATCACATGCTCCCTTATGAAGTGGTACCTAATGCTGATGTGCTTTGTCATTGAGTGTTGAACTGGATTACCTGTCATAGCAATAGCACTTTGATTATCACAGTAAATAGGGATTTTAGAATATGTTAACCCATAATCCAGTAACTGATTCTTCATCCAAAGAATCTGTGCACAACAGCTTCCTACAGCAATGTACTCTGCTTCTACAGTTGATGTGGAAATTGACTTTTGTTTCTTGCTAAACTAAGAAACCAATCTGCCTCCAAGAAATTGGCAGCTTCCACTTGTGCTTTTCCTGTCAATTTTGCATCCTGCAAAATCTGCAGCTGAGTAACCTATTAGCTTAAAGTCTAATTCTCTAGGATACCACAATCCCAGATCAGCTATACCCTTAAGGTACTTGAAAATTCTTTTCACAGCTGTTAAGTGAGGTTCTCTTGGATGTGCTTGAAATCTTGCACAAAGACAGGTAGCATACATGATATCAGGTCTACTTGAAGTTAGATAGAGTAGTGAGCCAATCATACCTCTGTAATCAGTAATATCTACTAATGTACCAGTATCCCTATTTAATTTTGTTGCAGTGGCCATAAGAGTGGATGCACTTGAACAGTCTTGCATTCCAGATTTCTTCAACAAATTTCTGGTGTACTTATATTGACAAATAAAAGTTCCTTCTTCATTCTGCTTGACTTGAAGACCCGTAAAATAGCTAAGTTCTCACATCATACTCATTTGATATCTTGACTGCATTAGCTTGGCAAACCTTTTACAAAGTCTGTCATTTGTAGAACCAAAAATGATATCATCAACATAGATCTGCACCAAAAGTAAGTCCATTCCATGATTGAGATAGAATAAGGTTTTGTCAATAGTCCCTCTGTTAAATCCACTTTCCAGAAGAAACTGAGCTAATGTCTCATACCATGCTCTTGGAGCTTGCTTAAGGCCATAAATGCTTTATCAAGTCTGTAGACATGATGAGGAAATTTTGAATCTACAAAACCTGGAGGTTGTTCAACATATACTTCTTCTTCCAATTCTCCATTAAGAAAAACACTTTTTACATCCATTTGAAAGACTGTAAACTTTTTGTGAGCAGCATAAGCCAAAAATATCCTTATGGCTTCCAATCTAGCAATTGGTGCAAATGTTTCATCATAATCAATTCCCTCCTGTTGAGAATATCCTTTTGCAACCAACCTTGCTTTATTCCTTGTAATTATGCCATCACTATCAGTTTTGTTTCTGAACAACATAAGCCAAAAATATCCTTATGGCTTCCGATCTAGCAATTGGTGCAAATGTTTCATCATAATCAATTCCCTCCTGTTGAGAATATCCTTTTGCAACCAGCCTTGCTTTATTCCTTGTAATTATGCCATCACTATCAGTTTTGTTTCTGAACACCCACTTTGTACCAACAACAGATCTGTTCTTTGGTCTTGGCACTAGGGTCCAGACTTTATTTCTTTCAAATTTATTTAACTCTTCCTGCATTCTTGCACCCAATCAGCATCTTGAAGACCTTCTTCCACTTTCTTTGGTTTAGTCTGAGAAAGAAAGGAATGATAGAGACATTCATTTGATGTTGCTGTTCTAGTTCTAATACCTGCTTCAGGATCTCCAATAATCAAGTCAGGTGTGAAAGGAATATGTCCTAAGTCCAATCGTGTATTAGGATTTAGGAATAACTTTTATGTAATCTGTTTTGATTTCATTGATATTAATAAAGACTTGTTTTGTTTTTATTACGGGCTTTATCTATTTAAGTGTTTAAATAAGATATACCATAGTTTAGAGTAAAGCTTTTTATGGATTATGATGAGATCATAATAGTGAGACCTAAAAAGATGATAACTCTAAACTTAAATAGTTCCTGGTCGTAGGATTACTAACTGGTAATTAATAATCCGTAGAGATCGGTACATACTATGCTTACTTCATTATGAAGGATGTCTGTTCTCATAGATATTTGTGTGGTGACACTATAGCTAGTATGTAGGTGCTTATTATGGAATAAGTTTACTGAACATGACTCGCACAGCTGAACAACTGATGGAGTTCACTCACGTGTCAGCTGTTGTTCACATAGTGATAGTTGTACAAGTATCCTTAGACTTGAGGTCATCATAGTCATCTTGTGTACACTGAACTATGCTTTGGTTTAGTTCTTAGTATCCAGGGACAGTTATTAGGGCTCTTCAGGGCATATGAATTTGTACACGAAGATAGTGTATGATTAATAAAGGATCTACCCCTTCCAGTGAAGGAAGCGAATGTTCAAGGCTGATCCACTTATGCTAGTTCAGGAATCTCTGGCCAGAGTGAATGAAATTAGAAAAGAGTTTCTAATTTGCATAGAACTAAGCATAGTAAATGGTAAGCAAGTGATTAAATTAGATAGGCTTGACACGAGATCCATGCCTTGTATTTAATCGGGACATTGTAGGGTAGAAGGAGTTTATTGTACGGTAACTATTCACTAAATAGGTTCTTGGTATTCTAAGCAGTGAATTCATATTATCCGGATAGTCGCAATATGCTGAGAAGTATCCCTCACGATGTAGAATAAATGTGATTAATTAATTAATCATATTTAATAAATTAGAGAATTTATATAAATAATGATAAAATAGTTTTATTATTATTAATTTCTACTACCGGCTTAATATTGAACCTACAGGGTCACACCATAAAAAGAGAATGATTTAATGGTGGAGGAATTAATTAATAATGGCTAATAATTATTTATTTATAAAATAAATAATTAATTGGCAAATTTAATAATTGATTAAATGAGATTTAATTGATTATAAATTAATTAAGAAAAGTTCTTAATATTATTAATTAAGGATTTAATTTTTGGAAATTAAATCAAGAGAGAGAATTATTTCTAAAGTGTTTAGAAAAAGGATTAATAATTAAAAGGTGTTTTAATTATTAATGAGAATAATAAATGGGATAATAATAATAATATTTATGGGAAAATTTCAGCTGAAAATTTTGCCTATAAATACACTATTATAGACCCTATTTTATTCTAACCCACACAGAACCCGAAAACCCAAAAAGTTTGGAAAACTCAATTCTCTCCACCTCCTTCCTCCTCCTTAACATCGTTTTCTTGGTGGATACCGGTGGAGTGCTTCACACTTGAGGAGCAACTGCTAAGGATCTCTGATCGTTGTCTCCGAATTATTTTTAAAGGTTAGATTAGATCCCTCGAATTTTTATTCACGATTTCTATGCTTTTATTTGGATTTTATATATGTAAAAGTGTTTTGCCATGTCCCCGCTGCATTTAAAATCCAACAGTGGTATCAGAGCATAGGTTGTATGCATATAGATCTGTGGTAAAAATTTTAGAATATTATGTGCTTGTATGAATTAATTATGATTTTTACAAGTTATATCATGGATTAATTTTGTCTGATGAGAAATCGTTTCTCAGAATAATTTTGAATGTTGATCTGGATTCTACAAGTGTTGTAGATCGTCTGGGTATTTTTTTCATAATTTTATGATGTATAGATTTTTTATTATGAATTTTTGAAGTTCTTGTAATTAAATAAGAATAAATATATGTGTATATAGTATATATATATATATGTTTGTATACTGTGTTGTGGTATCTGTACATCTGCACCTGTTGATGCTGTTGGCACGGAAAGCAAGAAGACAGACATGGCAGAAAGGCTGTCAGGCGCAGGGAATAGTTGAGAAAAAAAAAGGCGGCTGCTGTCGGGCTCGTGTGGCGCACGCGCGAGGTAAGGCCTGTTGCGCATTCGTGGAATGCGAGACACCCTTTATTGGCTTAAAAGGGGTGTAACGCATCACGGGAATGCGTTACAGGTCCTGTAACGCGTTCCTGTAATGCGTTACAGCCCGTCTATTGATTTTAAAATTGATTTTCTAGGAGTTTCGTAACTCCGTTTTGGGCGTGCAATATATCGTTGGATTCGTTTTTCCGAGACGGATCTAATGGGGTGATCAATTTTAGTTTATATAAAAGGTTTGAACTGTTTATATTTCCGAAAGTGTTTTAAAGCTATTTTTAACTATTTTAAATGTTTCATGTGATACATAGAGATGTATAATGCTTAGACTAATGTGCTAGATGATATAACATGCCTACCTTGATGTTTATTCATGTTGATATATGTGATATATGCTTAGATTTAGGTGAACTTAAATGAACATAAGGCGTTTGTTAGACAACCTAGTATAGTGAAATTGTTTCATAACCTTAATAACAATATTATGAATACAATCATGAGATTCTTGTGTTTGTGAAACACGTAATTAAATATGAATTTTCGATATGAGAGAAAGGATGATTCTGTCAACAACAGATTTCTATCTGTAAGAAAGGGTTATTAAGTGACGCCTCTTGACAATGCTCCACCCGATCTGGGAATCATCTGATTATTGATTTGAAATATTTAATTTAAAAGGAAGAATCTCTTTATAATATGATTATGATTGTAATGTAATATAATCCCTCTAAAATTAAATAATATCAAGTAGTAATTGGCCAATGATACAACGGGCTTGTGTCGGTCATAGCCTTCCAACATGATAGAAAAGTAGTTCTTATTTTTGAATCATTATCGGTTCGTGCTACAGCCGAGGGCTTTGATTTCGAAATAAGAAATACTTGTCTATTACATAGAGATGTGTACATTGAATAAGAATCTAAAGGTCGGTACATGCTACGGCCGTGGGCCTTTGGGGACTGATTCAACTGTACGGAATGTTGGCTTAAACTTGACTTAGAATATTGAGTTTGTCGTGCTACAGCCGAGACTCAATTATTCAAGAGGCTAAAGTTTGATTAGGGAATAACATGAAATGTAATTGACAAGAGTTGTCTGCCTATTGAACATTACATGGCGGTTCGTGCTACAGTCGGGGTCGTGTAATGGAATGTAGGATCCCTATTCCCACTAGCATTATGAATGCTTAATTTTTCACGCAGGGGGTTGAATAAATTAGATAAACTAGTGGGAGCCACTTATGAATAAAGACCCGATTCATATAGTGTTTTGAAATGAAATCGATTATTTGCTAAGTGTTGTTATGTGTTTATCATTTACAGATTTATAATATACATTATGTCTTCTGCACTATCACTCAGGAGCATACTGGATGCTAACAAATTGACTGGTCCTAATTATGCTGACTGGCTTCGAAACTTGAGAATTGTTCTCAGGATTGAGAAGCTGGGATACGTGATTGACTCACCTAAGCCTACTGAACCTGCTAGTGATGCACATAATGATGAACATGTTGTGTATCGTAAGTGGATAGATGATGCAAATGTTGCTCAATGCATCATGCTAGCTTCCATGAACATTGAGCTACAGAAGCAACATGAGCATATGGATGCTCACACTATCCTCATGCATCTACAAGAGTTGTATGATGTGGCAGGTGGGACAGCTCGATATGAGATATCGAAGGAGTTGTTCGGTTGTAGGATGTCTGAGGGATCATCTGTGAATGACCATGTACTTAAGATAATCAATTTGATTGAACGTCTTGGACAACTTGGTTTTTCCATGGATGGGGAGCTGAGCCAAGACTTGGTCTTGCAATCGCTTCCGAGTTCATTCTCGCAGTTTGTTGTGAACTTTCACATGAATAAGTTGGATGTCAGCCTGCCTGAACTCCACAACATGTTGAAGACTGCGGAATCGAATTTTCCCCCTAAGAAGAGTTCTGTTCTTCTAATTGGTGAAGGTTCCAATCCTAAGAAAAGGAAGAGGAACTCTTCCAAGAAGAAGAAAGTAGGTGAGAAAACGCCGGTTCCACCAAAAGCTGAAGACCTCAAGAGCAAAGTTGTTTGCTTTCACTGTAACAAGGTGGGGCACTGGAAGAGGAACTGCAAGGTTTACCTTGCAGAATTGAAGAAGAAGAAGGGTAGTGAGACTATTGCTTTTGATTCAGGTATGTTCATGATAGAAGTGAATATGTCATTAAATCAAATTTCTACTTGGGTATTAGATACCGCCTGTGGTTCTCATATCTGCAATTGTTACAGGGACCAAGGAGAAGTAGGACTCTTGAAGAAGAGGAGGTGATTCTACTGATGGGAAATGGAGCAAGAGTTGCTGCTGAAGATGTAGAATCATTTCATTTACATATGCCTACGGGCAAGACTATTATTTGAAATAATTGTTATTGTGTTCCCTCGATTGTGAGGAATATTATTCCCATGTTAGACTTGGCTGGATTTTCATTTATTATTGAGAATAATGAATGTTCTATTCTTAGAGATAATATTCTTTATGGACGTGGTACTTTAAATAATGGTCTGTATAAATGTGACATAATTTACTTCAGATTGAACAAACTAATAAAAGAAAAGGGATGATGAAAATCTCACTTCATAGTGGCACTGCAGTCTCCATTTAGTGGACATGGAGAGAGGGCTGTAGATTTGCTAGGAATGGTACACACAGATGTATGTGGACCAATGTCTACGCAAGCCATGGGTGGATTTTCATACTTCATTACTTTCATAGATGATAGATCTGGATTCGGATATGTGTTTGATGACACACAAGTCTGAGGCCTTTGAAAAGTTCAAAAAATATAAGTATGAAGTGGAGAAACAACCAAACATAGTATTATAACTCTTCGATCAGATCGAGGTGGTGAATACTTTAATGGAGTGTTTCTAGATTATCTCAAAGTAAATGGTATAGTCTCCCAGTGGACGCCTCCAGATTGGTATCTGAAAGGAGAAATCGAACTTTATTAGACATAGTTCGGTCCATGATGAGCTATGTAAATCTTCCAGTATTCCTATGGGGTTATGCATTGGAAACCTCAGCATATTTACTGAATAAGGTGCTTTCCAAATCTGTTCCTCAAACTCCGTATGAGATATGGAAAGAAAGGAAACCGAGTCTTAAACACGTTAAGATTTGGGGATATCCAGCTTATGTCAAGTAAGTTGACCCAAATAAGCTGGAATATCGATCCGTAAAATGTAGTTTTGTGGGATATCCTAAAGAGACTTTAGGGTATTACTTTTACACCGATCATCGGGTGTTTGTATCCATACATGCTACCTTCTTGGAAAAGGAGTTTATCCTTGAAGGAAACAGTGGGAGCAAAATTGAACTTGATGAAGTTCAAGAAGCACAAACTACTACAAATCAAGTGGAAACACCTGTTCTGACTAAACAACCTTTTGTGGAACAGCCCATTCATAGATCAGGGAGAGTGTCTTGCCAACCTGAGAGGTATTATGGCCTTGTCATTGAGAATGACAATGAGTTGTCGATCATTGATGATGATGACCCTGTAACCTATAATGAGGCTATGAGTAGTGTTGACTCAGAAAAATGGTATAGTGCCATGAAATCCAGAATGGAATCTATGTATACGGTATACAAAAGATAGATTATAGTAGATGGCCAGGTGGAGACCTTTAAGGCCAGGCTTGTGGTAAAAGGATTCAAACAAAGGCAATGGATTGACTTTGATGAAACCTTTTACCTGTAGCCCTGTTAAAATTAGTTTGGATTTTGCTTGCGAATGCTGCTTACTACGACTATGAAATCTGGCAGATGGCCAGATGGTTTTCTTTCCAAGGGAAATGAAAACCTAGTGTGTAAGCTGCTGCGAACCATATGTGGTTTAAAGCGAGCTTCTCGAAAGATGGAACATTCGTTTTGATGAGGCAATCAAAGAGTTTGATTTTATCAAAAACGCAGATGAACCATGCGTCTACAAAAGGGTTAGTGGGAGCGCGGTAACATTTCTTATATTGTATTGAATTAGAGTTGACACACATAACAACATAGCAGACCCACTCACAAAGCTACTTTATGAAAGTCACTTTGATCATCATAATGACAGGATGGGTATTAGATACCAGAGTGATTGGCTTTAGTACAAGTGGGAGATTAAAAAGAATATGTCCTAAGTCCAATCGTGTATTAGGATTTAGGAATAACTTTTATGTAATCTGTTTTGATTTCATTGATATTAATAAAGACTTATTTTGTTTTTATTACGGGCTTTATCTATTTAAGTGTTTAAATAAGATATACCATAGTTTAGAGTAAAGCTTTTTATGGATTATGATGAGATCATAATAGTGAGACCTAAAAAGATGATAACTCTAAACTTAAATATTTCCTGGTCGTAGGATTACTAACTGGTAATTAATAATCCGCAGAGATCGGTACATACTATGCTTGCTTCATTATGAAGGATGTCTGTTCTCATAGACATTTGTGTGGTGACACTATAGCTAGTATGTAGGTGCTTATTATGGAATAAGTTCACTGAACATGACTCGCATAGCTGAACAAATGATGGAGTTCACTCACGTGTCAGCAGTTGTTCAGATAGTGATAGTTGTACAAGTATCCTTAGACTTGAGGTCATCATAGTCATCTTGTGTACACTGAACTATGCTTTGGTTTAGTTCTTAGTCTCCAGGGACAATTATTAGGGTTCTTCTGGGTATGGGAATTTGTACATGAAGATAGTGTATGATCAATAAAGGATCTACCCCTTCCATTGAAGAAAGCGAATGTTCAAGGCTGATCCACTTATGCTAGTTCAGGAATCTCTGGCCAGAGTGAATGAAATTAGAAAGAAGTTTCTAATTTGCATAGAACTAAGCATAGTAAATGGTAAGCAAGTGATTAAATTAGATAGGCTTGACACGAGATCCATGCCTTGTATTTAATCGGGACATTGTAGGGTAGAAGGAGTTTATTGTACGGTAATTATTCACTGAATAGGTTCTTGGTATTCTAAGCAGTGAATTCATATTATCCGGATAGTCGCGATATGCTGAGAAGTATCCCTCACGATATAGAATAAATGTGATTAATTAATTAATCATATTTAATAAATTAGAGAATTTATATAAATAATGATAAAATAGTTTTACTATTATTTATTTCTACTACCTGCTTAATATTGAACCTACAGGGTCACACCATAAAAAGAGAATGATTTAATGGTGGAGGAATTAATTAATAATGGCTATTAATTATTTATTTATGAAATAAATAATTAATTGACAAATTTAATAATTGATTAAATGAGATTTAATTGATTATAAATTAATTAAGAAAAGTTCTTAATATTATTAATTAAGGATTTAATTTTTGGAAATTAAATCAAGAGAGATAATTATTTCTAAAGTGTTTAGAAAAAGGATTAATAATTAAAAGGTGTTTTAATTATTAATGAGAATAATAAATGGGATAATAATAATAATATTTATGGGAAAATTTCAGCTGAAAATTTTGCCTATAAATACACTATTATAGACCCTATTTTATTCTAACCCACACAGAACCCGAAAACCCAAAAAGTTAGGAAAACCCAATTCTCTCCACCTCCTTCCTCCTCCTTAACATCGTTTTCTTGGTGAATACTGGTGGAGTGCTTCACACTTGAGGAGCAAGTGCTAAGGATCTCTGATCGTTGTCTCCGAATTATTTTTAAAGGTTAGATTCGATCCCTCGAATTTTTATTCACGATTTATATGCTTTTATTTGGATTTTATGTGTGTAAAAGTGTTTTGCCATGCCCCCGCTGCGTTTAAAATCTAACAAGGTGTATGTGCTTTAGTCCACTTCCTTGCAGATGGAAGGTTATCTCTAGAACTGGATGCTCCCCCATGATCCATGCTGTCTCCATCAACATTTTCTGATGCTCCCCCTGAAATTATGCTCTCTGAGTTGGTTTCTTCAGAATTTGAGTTTCCAGAATTATCAGAACTTGACCCATCAGAACTTGAAGAGCCTGTTCTAGATTCTGATGCTTCTTGAGATGTGGTTGTATTTTCAATATGCTCCCCCTGCACAGGTGCATCTTGCTTTGGCGTAGTCACCACAGTTTCAATGACATCAGAGTTTAATCCATCAGAATTTGCAGTATCAGGATTTAGACTGTCAGGATTTAGAGAATCAAAATTTAAAACTTCATTCTCAAATCTCAGCTGATCATGATCATTGAAATCTTCAAGTCCAGTAATCTTCTTATCATCAAAAGAGACAATGATAGATTCCATGACAACCCTTGTTCTTAAATTGTAGACTCTGAAGGCTTTTGTGGAAAGTGGATATCCAACAAAAATTCCTTCATCAACTTTTAGATCAAATTTGGATAGTTGTTCAGGATGAGTCTTAAGAGCAAAACACTTGCATCCAAATATATGAAAGTACTTCAGATTTGGCTTCTTTTTTTCACCATCTCATATGGTGTCTTTCCATGCTTGTTGATAAGTGTTGCATTCTGAGTTAAAACAAGCAGTCTGCACAGCTTCAGCCCAAAAGTAGGTTGGTAACTTTGCTTCATCAAGCATAGTTCGTGCAGCTTCAATAAGAGTTCTATTCTTTCTTTCAACAACTCCATTTTGCTTTGGAGTTCCAGGAGCAGAAAATTCCTGCTTTATTCCATGGTCTTTGCAGAACTCTTCCATAATCAAATTCTTGAACTCAGTGCCATTATCACTTCTTATGATTTTCACAGAGTCTTTGACCAATTTATCCAGTTGTTTGACATTATCAATCAAGATAGATACAATTTCACTTTTTGTGTGCAAGAAATACACCCATGTGTATCTGGTAAACTCATCGACTATGACCATAGCATATTTCTTCTTTTCAATAGACATGACATTCACTGGACCAAGTAGATCAACATGTAGTAGGTGATAAGGCTCAAGAATTGAAGATTCAGTCTTGCTCTTGAATGAAGATTTTCTTTGTTTTACTTTTTGACATGAATCACAAAGGCCATCAGGAGCAAATACTGATTTTGGTAGTCCTCTTACAAGATCTTTCTCGACTAGTTCATTTATATTGTTGAAATTTAAATGAGAGAGTTTATTGTGCCAATTCCAGCTTTCTTCAATTGATGTTCTACTTAACAGACAGATTGCAGAACCATCAGAACTTGTTGAAAGATTAGCTTCATAAATTTTACCATGCTTGTATCCCTTTAGAGCAACTTTTCCTGTAGATTTGCTTACAACTTCATAGTGTTCTTCAAAGAAATCCACATGATAACCTCTGTCACAGATTTGACTAACATTCAGCAAATTGTGTTTAAGTCCTGAGACTAGAGCTACTTTTTTAATGATGACATTCCCAAGATTGATATTGCCATATCCCAGAGTTTTTCCAATATTTCCATCTCCATAAGAAACACCTGGGCCAGCTTTCCCACAAAGTCTGATAGCAGGGATTTATTTCCAGTCATATGTCCTGAACATCCACTGTCCAGAACTAGGATATTTTTCATGTTCCCCTGCAATCACAAAGACCACTATTAATTAGTTTTAAGGACCCAGACTTGCTTAGATCCTTTGGCCTTATTAAGTTTGTTAACATTTGCAGCAGATTTAATATCAGAGTTTATGTTAACATTTTTCTTATCATAATTTACAGTATCAGACTTTGCATCAGAACTTACACTAGAAGGAATAATGCTAACTTTCTTTAAAGAAGGTTTTATTTGATAATAATCATAGTACAAACTATGATATTCCTTACAAGTATAAATGGAATGCCATAAATTACCACAATGAAAACAAGGATTTTATGGCCTATATCTAACAGACTGACTCTTAACTCCTGATTTTGAAGGTAAAGAGTTTATGTTCTTATTCTTCCTGCAAAAAGAAGCCAGATGGTTAGAATTTCCACAGTTATAACATTTCTTTCTAGGAGCATTAGGAATAGGCTTATAATCATTGCTTTTATTCACACCTTCCTTTCCATTCCTATTTTTTCTAGGTGGCTTTACCTTGTTTATATTCTTAACATCTTTCAGCTTATGCTTAAGCTGTTTTTTTGTCATTAAGCCTATGTTAACTTCAATTGGCTTATCCTGTTTTGGTTTGTCAGAAGTTAATTTCTCTTTAACTTCTGATTTATCAATATCAGACTTTACAACTACAAACTTAACAGGATTTACCTTTGGATTTTGTTTAACAACTATAGGCTCAATTTTTACAGTTCCTTTATTATTCTTATTATCTCCATAACCTAAGCCTTCTTTCCAATTTCCTCAACATAACAAATTCTGAGTTGTTCTGCCAGAGTTAGTCCAAGTCCTGATAATCTCTCTTTCCTTTTCTAACTCAGTTTTTAGAGATTCATTCATTTTAAGCACGTCGTCTCTAACATAGAAAGCATCATCTCTATCTTTCTGAGTTTGATGGAACATAACTAACTCTTTTTCTAAATAATCATTCCTCTTTTTATAAGAAAGATTTTTAGAAGTTAATATTTCACATGTTAAAGTTTGATCTCTGTAACTAATGAACATGGTTTTAAGATATCTTCTCAACTCAGAAATATCATCAGTATGAAAAGCATAAGTTGTTTGAGGTACCTTTAACTCGGCATCTTCAGAACTGCTATCAGCATTTGCCATCAAGGCATAGTTCACCTCACTTTTAGAATCTGAAGTGTCTGTCCAGCTTTTCTTCTTTGTGACAAGAGCCTTGCCTTTGTCACTTTTTCCTTTCTTAGGAGATATGTGGCCTTTCTCACCATATTTGTAGCATTTGACATTTGAGTAATCTCCTTTGTCAGACTTTCCTCCTTTGCCTTCAGATTTTCTGAAACTTTTCTTATTAGAACTTGCACCTTTCCTGGAAAATTTCTTTCCCCTTCTGAATTTCCTGTAAGCTATCTTTGTGATACCTTTCACCATTAGAGCATACAGCTTCATCATCTCTTCATCAGGGTCCATCTCAGATAGACTTTCAGTTTCTGAGTCCTCATCACTATCAGGACTTGATGACTCAGTATCAGACTTTGTGATGAGAGCTTTTCCTTTGCCTCTCTTTGAGACAACCACTTTAGGTGATTCCTCCTCAGCCTTAAGAGCAACTGTCCTTGACTTTCTCCCATGCCTCTTGCTTATTTGATCCATATCAAGTTCATGAGTTTTGAGCTTACCATAAATTTCATCAAGAGTAGTTTCATCAAGAGCATAGTTGTCTCGTATAGTAGTTGCCTCAAGTCCCAACTTTCAGGAAGAGCTAAAAGGAATTTAAGATTAGTATCTTCAATATCATATTCCTTATCCACCAGTGACAAATCATTCAAGAGTTTGATAAATCTGTCATATAAACTAGTTAATGACTCATCAGGTTTTGAGTCAAAGTGCTCATACTCTTGAGTGAGTATAGTCCTCCTGTTCTTCTTAATTTAATAAGTTCCCTGACATCTTGTCTCCAAGGCATCCCATATCTCATTTGCAGTCTTGTAGTTAATTACCCTGTTTGATGACATTATCAATGGCACTATGCAGCAAATGTCTTACCTTTGCATCCTTTGCAATAGATGAGATATCTTCAGCTGTATATTCACTTTTCTCCTTTGGTACAGTCTGTGCTCGTTGATCTGCAACTACAACAGAGATCTTGGTTGGCTTATGTGGTCCTTCCTTAATTCTGTCAAGGTATTCTGGATCTGTAGCTTCCAGAAACATAGACATCCTCACCTTCCATATGGGATACTCAGAAGGTTTCAGTATGGGAACCCTAATAGTCTCATATCGATTATGGATTTGAGTCTTTGGAGTTTCTTCAGTTTTGGTGGGCTTAGTTGGAGTTTGTGTTTCTTCAGACATGATTGTTTTTGGATCTTTACTGTATGTATGTTAACAGATAGCTCTGATACCACTTGTTAGGTCACACACACTGTAAATCGGGGTTGAATACAGTGTCTAGCACAATCAAATCGAATTTAAGAACATAAGTATGAAACACAGAATAATCTTATTAATAAAACAATATTACAATGGAATCGTCCTCTCTCAGTGATGAACAAATATCACGAGAGCTGCTAGGGTTACAATGAATAATATTCTCGATTAAGATAACACATATAGTGTAAACCCTATGTTGTGTTTATATAGACACACATTTACAAGATAATCTTCTAATTGATATCGAATATAATTCTGCTTCCTAATATATATCAACTAGTTATCTTTTCTTCCAAGTATTCTATTCTTCGTAGAATTCTTCTCCATGCATATCTCTTCTTATGTTTGTCTTGATCTTCTTTCCTTTCAATCAGCCACCTTCCTTATCTGAACGTCTTCTTAAGTCCTGATATTATCTCCTGATAAATATCTTCTGATAACTTAAGTTCTGACAACTTAAGTTCTGATATCTTAAGTCCTGAATTCAGTATAAGTACTGATTTCCAGTTAAGTCCTGATTTGTCCTGTTAAGTAAGATCTGAAAACTAAAAACAAATCATATTAGACATGACATCACAAATATATCTAACAAGTATCAAGCCTAAGAATTCTATCTGGAAGAAGATCAAGAAGATCATGCCTCAGAAGAATTATGAAGAAGCTTGGAGTTGAATAAATTTGTTTTAAGAAAAATGTTCTAAGTCAAGATCTCTATAAGTCACATATTTAGTGTTATAGAGAAGTCATTCGATAACTCCAGAATGACTTATAGAGAAGTCAGGAAAGCTACTAGAGAACTCAGAGATATCGACAAGCCAAATTGAATCCATGAAGATTGGAGATATCGACAAGTCATTTCTTCACTAGAGAACTCAGAGTTATCGACAAGTTAAATATCACTATAGAACTCTGAGTTATCAACAAGTCAAATATCACTAGAGAACTCTGAGACATCGACAAGTCAAATACCACTAGAGAACTCTGAGATATCGACAAGTCAAATATCACTAGAGAACTTTGGGTTATCGACAAGTCAATTGGTCACTAGAGAACTCATAGATATCTATAAGCCAAAGTGAAGACATGAAGTGGAGAGATATAGACAAGCTAAATTCTCTTATAGAGAACTCAGAGACCTCTACAAGTCAAAGTAACTATAGAGTAATGAGAAATATCGATAAGCCAATATACTCATCGAGATGTCAAGTTCTCTATATACCAAACTGGAGATCTCGAGGTAAAACTCAAAGTACAAAGTGCAGACCAGTTTAATATCTAAGATTAACAATCAACAAACAATCTAATCAGTTGGATTGACAAGTCTATAAAAAGCAGCTTGAAGAGTGCAAGATCAAGGGTGAAGATTAATTGACAAAGGAAGATCAAAGTTAACACAATATGCAAAGATATGCTAAGCTAGAAATGGGAGATATGCTTTTCCTAAATTGGAATGATTAGTGACAGCTTACTAAAGTGAATAGCATATCTTATTACACACTGTGTAAACCATTAGTTAACTATCATATAAAGTTAACACTGATCCTTTGTTAGCAGTAACAATTTAGATTAGAAAGATCTTGTATTCTCTCAAGGAAGAAGCTAAGCTCTTTACGAACAAAGAGCCTATAAATTTTATAGCAAAACATTCTTAATTTTAATATAAAATTAAGTGAGTTTTGAAAGATCTGTGTTCTTTACTGTTACTGTTTAATTTCAGGTTTAACACATTTCACTACAAGATTTGATTTACTTTGTTCACAACCATTAACACTCCAAGAAAAAACAGAAAAACATAAAACACATTTACCCCCCTCTCTGTGTAATTAATTACCTAACAAGTGGTATCAGAGCAAAATCTGAAAGTAAATAGATTCAAGATCTTGGAAGAATGAATACACAAAAAATCAGTAGCATCAAAATTCCTACTTTTGATAAAACTAACTACACTCTATCGAAGAAGAAAATGTTGCTGTTTATCAGGATGGCCAATCCATTATATATTCAGATTCTTAAAAATGGGCCTTTCACTCCTATGGTAAGAGTTGAGGAATCTACCGATGGAGATATGGTCATTCCAGCTCATTATGCTCCTAAAGACCCTTCTAAGTATACTGAGCCTGAGAAAGAAAAAGTTTCCCTAGATAGTGGCTTGCAGCTGATCTTGATAGAGTCACTTGACAATGTAATGTACAATAATATTGTCAACCGTGACACTGCTAAGAAGATCTGGGAAAAGATTGAATTACTCTGTGAAGGAACTGAGGAAGTTAGATCTAATCAAAGAAGGATACTGATTTCATAGTATGAGGGTTTCATGGCTAAGCCAAAGGAAAGTATCACTGATGTGTTTGAAAGGTTTAACAAGCTGATTAATGACTTGCAGCTACATGATAAATATTATGAAGCTGAAGAGGTAAATTTGAAGTTTTTGCTCATACTCTCTGATCATCTGGAATAGAAAATTTCTGCAATCAGAGATGGGATAGATTTAAGCAGGATAACTCTGGAAGTTCTTTATGAAATCTTAAAAATATATGAATTAGAAATGATTCAAGATAAATCATTATGAGTTGGTCAAGGGCATGTTATGGATGGTTCAAGTGCTCTAATTGTCAATGAAAGCCAGATCTCTAATGATGAGCCAAGATCCCAGACTCCAGTTGCCTCAATGTTAGCCAATTTGCAGACAAAGGCTTTAAGATTTTATTCAACAAAGAAGAATGCACTTTTATCAGCAGGAAAACTGGTGAAGTTGCTCTGAGAGGAGCAAGGAAAGGAAGCTTATTTTTTGCAGACTTGGACTCAACAAATAAGGAAGGAATTTGTTGCTTCTACATCAAGGCATCTGTAGAAGAAAGCAAGCTATGGCATAAAAAGTTATCTCACTTGAATTCCAAGGCAATTAACACCTTGGTCAGAAAGGATTTAGTAAGAGACATGCCTAATCTGGAGTTTGCTCAAGTTGAAGTCTGTGAAGCTTGTCAGAAAGGAAAAATGAAAAGATCAAGTCACAAGTCAAAAACTGTGAATTCCATAAGTGCACCATTGCAACTTATTCACATGGACTTGTTTGGGCCAGTAAATGTCTTATCAATTTTAAGAAACAAATATGCACTTGTGATAGTGGATGATTTTTCAAGATAAACTTGGGTAGAGTTCATACACTCTAAAGATGAGACTCTACACATCATAATTGAGCACATAAAGAAGATAGAGAAACATGCTGAAGATCAAAACTATGTAAAGAGATTGAGAAGTGATAATGGAACATAATTCAGGAATGCAACATTGAGTGCATTCTGCAAAAACAAAGTCATTATTCAAGAGTTCTCTGCTGCTATAACACCTCAACAAAATAGAGCAGTTGAGAGAAAAAACGGAACATTAATTGAAGCTGCAAGAACAATGCTACAAGATGCCAAGTGTGGCGCCCTCCAAACTCGGGTCAGAAGTTTGGGGTCCATACACACACTATTTATAACCTGCTTATAACAATAATAAAGATAATAATAATATGCAGTGACCCTACTTACCAACTAACACGGACCACAACAGGTTAAAGTATGCACACAAGCCAAACACACACTTATATTACAAACCGTTCAAATCCCAACTATCCAAACTTAGAACTGAGTATTAAACATTATTACAAACTTTTACAAACTTGTATTATCCCAAAAGAAGCCTACTAGCTCAGCTCGATCAAACTGAACCCCTAGCTCTCGTGCTAGACTGGGGATCCTCGGTACCAACTGGTTCCTTTTTAACTGGAAAAGAACATAAACAACATCGCACAAATGAGCTAACTAGCTCAGCAAGTCACAATGACAAAACTGAGAATAATGATCATCAAGTGAAAATGGTTACGATATCAAGTGAACAATGAATTATGATTTAGAATTGGATATTATATTTTCATTTTAAAAACCAAGGTTAGGCTGCTGATCAGTCACGCACTAACCCCGAGCAAAGCACACAACACAGCTCTAACTACTGGATCCGAGGCACATATTGGCCTAACTTGACCATTATATGGTCTGACCACGAATCTGGTCCACAATTTTATAAAAGCAATCCAATTCTAACATAATAACAGAATAAGAAGTAATAAACAATAAACATAATCATTTACAACATTGGACGTTCAATAATGAAAATGGTTTCAATCTGCATAAAGATCAATATGGCATTTCCAAAGCTTGGCTGTTAGGTAATGAAAGAATTGGATAACAAAGGAATCAGTGTTTCAGGGTTTCAAGGATTTGGCCTTTCAAAGCATAAGATACAATGGTTTGAGTGTGTAAGCAATCTGGTTCAGTGTTTGAAATTTAGTTTGTATGTATTTGTGGAGTAGTATCGTATATTTGAGGTTCGTATTTGGGTATACAACAATCAATGGCTTAGAAAGAATAAGGTTTACGGCTCAAGATCAATAACTGGAATCAGGGTTTTGGGTTCAGTGCTTCAAAGCACTTGGAATATAAAACAAGATTATCAATCAATACAACATCTCAAAAAAGTTCAGAACACTTGCCTGGTACTAGCTTATTATACTGCACTCGCTTTCAGTCACGACTGTCTTACTCCTCGACTACCTGTTTCCCTTTCCTACGCCTTACCTCTTCTGCTCACATATCATAAGCATCTATCAATATTCAACTTATACAATTCTGTTCGACACATACTTCTATCTACCCTTCGTTTCACCCAAATCCGATTAACGGATTGAAAGTTACGCAATAAACAAGTAAACATCGAATATATAGACCGACAGTTAACCAATCAAGTCACATATAACACATAACACATCACATAATCAATGATATAACGTTTATAAGGAAGTCTCGGGTCATAAACAGGCTTTCGGATGTTTAAAATGATTTTTAAATATTTTTCGGAATTAAAACGGGTCGTTGGATCAATTTTGGAGTAATAAACAGGGTTCGGCTGGCCAATTCTAGCTTCAAAACAATTTTATAATAATTATTGAGCCTTGAAAACAATTTAAAATAATGTTTTAAAACTCGAAACTATTTTTTGGAATTTTTAAATCATTTTTAAATAATTAAATCTAATTAAATAATTAATTAAAATCAATTAATAATTAATTAAATCAATTAATCAATTAATTTTCGAATTAATTGACTAATTAATCAATTAAAAATTAACTGAAATTAATTAACTAATTAATTCAGATTTATTTTTGAATTAAAAATAATTTTTAGAATTAAAATAATAATTTTTGGAATTTTCAGAAATTAAAATCGAATTTTTATAATAAAAATAAATAGGAAATATGATTTTTGAATATTTTTAAAACAGGAATCCTAAATTTGCAAACTCTGAAAACTTGAGGGACCAAACTTCATCGTCCCTAAAAGTCCAGGGACTAAACTGAAATTTTTACACCCCCGTCGCAAGAAAATATAGGGGTGGCCGAAGAACTCGATTCTGGCACCCTCACCTCACCATCTGCTCCAGATTTATACTACACAAAACCAGGAATCTATTCGTGCAATCAAAACACATCAATCATTCCTGTCCTGGCCGGAAATTTGCCAAGAACATCGCCGGTTTCCGGCGAAACATCTAAAACTTAAAAAGACAACTCCCTTCGATTCACTAATCCTCTATTAACGAACTATATACCAATCGATTGCAAATTTCATAAGGAACACAACCCACTATAAATCAACAGCTAATAACCCCTAAATCAAAAAGGCCCAATTTCAATTGAAAACATTCATACGGGTTATAAACCCTAATTTTAAAATTCGAGAATTAAACCCACTTTTGAGCATGTTATTGAACTCTAAATCAGACGAATGACATATGAAAATCATTAGGAAAACAAGCTCTACAACATGCCATCATCAAATCATTGAAACAATCATCCGAACAAAAATTCATATTTCTAAATAAAAATAATTCGAAAATAAATAAATTTTCAGAACATAAACCTTGATTTCTGCAGTGATATGGACCACAGAATCTGATAGTACTCCTTGAGACCTTCGATTTGGTTACTCCAACTTTTCCAACTGATTTCAATAACACCTTGAAATTGTAGTTTGATTCTCAGAAGGTTTTATGAATTTAGGGTTTTTCTCTGGAAAATTATATATTTAGCTGACTGCAAATGATTTTGATACGAAATAAAATACGGAAAAAGGCTATTTATAATTACGGAAAATTAGTATCCCGTTGGATCATTCTGGATATAAAATGGTACGTTTATTTGTAAAAACTGATCCAAATTGGTATCGATTTTCGGGATAATTATCCAAATTAGTACAATTTGTAGTGTGGTCTTGGTCTCAGCGCCTAGTTACACGTACTACGAGGTGATAATTGTGATAATTCAATAAAAAGCTCTCGTTTCTCGAAAATAAGAGTTTTATTGATTTACCGAAACGAATATTGTATCAAAAATGTTGCGCCGGGACCCGCGCAAGACAAACCGTACGTCGGATCGAAAAAGTCGAAACATGGAAAATGCTAAGAATATTACAATTAGATTAGGAAGGAGTTCTCGAAAGAGTTTCGGGTTCTAAAAACGTAACAACGGATGACGTCGGTTGGTTCCCGTTTTTACAAAATAGATTTTGAATACCCGGAAAAAGATTTTATAAAATTCATATGATTCCTATAAATTCATAAATCAACATAAAAATAATTAGGAAGATATGACAATTATATATATTTTATTTTGGACATAAAAAATTTAAAATACTCAATTAATAACATTTTTAAACATCCAAACACATTTAACTCTTAACAAATAATTCACAGAATAGATACGGAACACATATAATAATTATTTATTAGCAAAAATAGTTACACGTTATATCCCGGATATTACACCAAGTTGCCAACAAGTGTTTGGGAAGAAGCTGTTAACACTGCATGCTATACTCAAAACAGATATCTCATTAATAAGGTTCATGATAAATCACCTTACTCAATCATGTCTAAGAGAAAGCCTACTATAAAGCATCTTCATGTATTTAGAATCAAGTGTTACATTTTAAAAGACAACTCTGAATATGTGGGAAAATTTGACTCAAAGGTTTTTGAAGCAATTTTTCTGGGATATTCATTAAAGAGGACTGCCTACAAGGTCTACGTAATTGATCAAAAGAAGATCATGGAAAGCACATATATGACTTTTGATGATGACAAGTGTTCAGGCTTGGAATGTCTTGATGATAATGAAGATGAAGCCCTTGTAATTGAAAATCTCAACATTGATAGTGATTCTGATGAAGAAAATGAAGTTAATGCACAACAGATGATGAATGAAGAGACTACTAAACAGGAAAATCATGGGAATGGAAACTCATCTCAAACACTTGAATTTGATAACACAAACTCAGGGGGATAAAGAGAAGAAGGATCTACTAGTCATACCAATAATGAAGAAAATGATGAAGGCACAAGTCAACAAACTCACACAAGGAAGTTAGATAGAAGTCATACTAGAGAAGCAATTATTGGTGATCCAACTACTGGTATGAGAACTAGAAGTGCAACTGCTAATGAGTGCCTACATGCATGCTTTCTGTCTCAAGTAGAGCCTAAGAAAGCTGAAGAAGCTCTAATGGATCCTGATTGGATATCTGCCATGCAGGAAGAGCTGAATCAGTTTGAAAGGAACAAAATTTGGGAGTTAGTTCTTGCACCATAGAACAAAAGTGTAATTGGAACAAAATGGGTGTTCAGGAACAAGATTGATGAAAATGGTATATTTACTAGAAACAAGGCAAGGTTGGTTGCAAAAGGCTACTCATAGGAAGAAGGAATTGATTATGATGAAACTTTTGCTCCAGTTGCAAGACTTAAAGCAATATGGATTTTTCTAGTATTTGCTGCACATTCAAATTTCAAAGTATATCAAATAGATGTCTAGAGTGCCTTCTTAAATGGTGAGCTAGAAGTAGAGGTTTATGTGCAACAGCCACCTGGCTTTGAAGATCCAGAATTTCCAAATTTTGTGTACAAGTTACTCAAGGATCTATATGGACTAAAGCAGGCACCTAGAGCTTGGTATGATAGATTATTAGAATTCTTGCTTAAACATGGTTTTACTAGAGGTACTATAGACAAGACTCTCTTCTACAAGAAGCATGATGATGATATGATCCTAGTTCAGATTTATGTGGATGATATCATCTTTGGTTCTACTAATGAAAAGCTTTGCCAAAGATTCTCCAGGCTTATGCAGAGTGAATATGAAATGAGTATGATGGGGGAATTAAGTTACTTTCTTAGACTTCAAGTTAGTCAAAGAAGTTTTGGAATCTTTATCAGCCAAACTAAGTATGTCAAAGATTTATTGAAAAAGTTTGGTATGGTTGATTGTTCACCTGCATCTACACCTCTGTCTAGAGCAACAAAGTTAAATGAAGATAAAAAGGGAAAAAGTATAGATATCTCAAGCTATAGAGGGATGATTGGATCATTGCTTTACTTAACTGCAAGTAGACCAGACATCATGTTTGCTACATGTCTGTGTCCAAGATTTCAAGTAAATCTAAAAGAATCACACTTAATGGATGTAAAGAGGATTTTCAGATACTTGAAGGGGACTCCAAACTTGGGATTATGGTATCTTAAGGAAACTGGTTTTGAAGTTGTTGGCTACACAGATGCAGATTTTGCTGGATGCAGGGTTGACAGAAAGAGTACTAGTGGAAGCTGTCAGTTTCTTGGACAAAGACTTGTATCCAGGTATAGCAAGAAGCAACAATCTGTGCCAACTTCTATAGCAGAGGCTGAATACATAGTTGCAGGAAGTTGTTGTGCTCAAGTGCTTTGGATTAGAAATCGGCTAATGGATTATGGCCTAGTGTTACACAAAATTCCAATCATGTGTGACAATACTAGTGCTATATCTATAGTAGCTAATCCAGTTAATCATTCTAGAACAAAGCACATTGATGTAAGGTACCATTTTATTAGAGAACATGCTACAAATGGTACCATTGAGCTCATTTTTTTCCAACAGAAAACAATTTGCTGACATTTTTACTAAACCTTTGGATGAAGAACCTTTCACTAGACTTGTAGGTGAAATTGGAATGCTTAATTCTTCATCCTAAGGCAAGAACTCAGTTAATATTTTACAGAAGATTAATTTCTGGTAAATCAACATTTATTTGATTTAATTGAAAATTAACTGAAATATGAATTATAAATATTTCATAAATCTCTGCATATTTATTTTTCAAAACATTCAAAATTTAGCTTGGAATTTTTCAAATTATAAGTAAACTGCTAAGTTGTTAATTTACATCTTTAATGTGTAAAGTTAACACAAGGAAGAATCAAAGTGATCAAAAGTATATAAAGAACTGAGTTCTCGATAAGCCTAACTGACTTATCGACAAGTCATTTTAAGACTTCTCGAGTGAGTTCTCAATAAATCAATTTAATGACTTCTCGAGTGACTTTATTATGACTTATCGATAAGTCATTGTAGAGTTCTCTATAAGTGCTAAGTTATTGAGTTCTCTACAAGTATAATTTTAGACTTATGAATAACTCAGCACTGAAATAATTTAATTCAATAAATTATTTTGGTAAAGTACTTTTGGCAAAATTATTCTGATTTTATTTCGATTTATTCAAATAAAAATTGGAATCAAATATAGTCCATTTTGGATAAACTGGGTATTTATTTAACATCTCGATAAGCTTATTTTTAGTTCTCTATAAGAATAAATAAAATGACTTATCGATGTGTTTTTTATTTCATAGAATTTCTTGATAGACAAATTCCAAACGTCTATTTTTGAGTTCTCGACAAGTCATTTGCTTTTACTATAAATACCCAGACATCTCGATACATACACTACTTACGCCTTCGAGAACTCTAAGTGACCTAGATTTTTCAATCAAAAACCGATTTCTCTCTCATTTTAACTCCTTTCTCACTAATGTTTCTTACCCATTCACTCTCACTAAACAACAATGGCACTCAATATTGTTAGAGCTACCATCCCAGATAAAGGAACCAATTACCTAGCTTTTACTGATGTTAACCAAGCCCCTAATAGTTTCAAGGGGTTTGTGAAATTCTTGTCTAAATCTTACCTTACAAGAGCTTTAACTGTTAACCTAGTCTTGTACTTGGATGTTCTGCATGAGTTTTGGCAACAGATGTGGTAAGAACTGTTATGAATGACAACTCTATATCTTTGGTGGTAACTTGCACAATTGGAGGCCAACAGATGTGAATGTAGCTCTGGGTCTTCCAACTGCAAACTTAGTGGAGGTGCCAACCCAGGATGAACTAAATGAGTTCATGGATTTCAACTATGGTGGAAGAATCAACTTGTCAAGCTTGAACAGAACAAATTTAAGGAAGGAATGGTCCTTTGAATTTGATTCTGTAGTGAGGGCCTTCACATGCAGGAAGACAGGGTATGATAACATTTCAAGTGTGGTGCAGAAGCTGGTGTACTCAATAGCTCATAACAGACACTTGAATATTGGTCTATTGATCCCGGAAGAACTTGCAACCAGGCTGACCATGCCCCAATCTGCTAGAGGTAAGGAAATTTTCTTTCCTAGATTCATTATGTCTACTTTAAATCATAAATTAACATACATAGATTTGTTGAATGGTATAGATAGCACTAAAATAGGCAATTGTAAGCAAGTGTCCAAAATAATATTTGGTTCACTTACTACAAAGAACAAGGTAAATGTAAGTCTGAAAATCACTCCATTCATGATGGAGAGGTTTAGGACTTACCCTTACCCAATGCCTGACATGAGATTAAATGCACAGTCTAGCACAACTATGGTCCCTGAACCTGTGGAAGTACAAACACAGGAACACCCACAGGGACCTTCCCAAGCTGAGACCACTTCTTCAAACCAAGTAGCAGCTAGGAAACCAACCACTTCATCCTCTCAAAAGGGTGAGGTGAGTAAAAAGAAGAGAAAGGAGATAAACCTCACAGTAATTGATGAAAGTGGCGAGGATCAAATACAACCTGAGTCACCTTTGGTCAAAAGGACAAAGAAGGCTAAGAAATATGAGCTGACCACTCAAACCATTAGGTATCCTCCCAAAAGGATGCAGTTGTACAAATGGGGACTAAACAGACTCTAGAGACATCCTCTTAACAGGGTGTTTCTATTGAAAAGAGTATTCTCCCCAATGCATCCTGTATAGAGTCTGCACGGCCAACACTTGAACAAATTCAAGTGTATGGTAGGAGAAATAAGGATGGCACACACAGTGAAAGCACATCTATTGAAGCTCCCTCATTTACTCAGGGGGAGCTGCCAACACTCACTTCTGAACAACAAATCTTAATCTTTCAAATTTCTTCCTCACATAAAGCACTTGAATCCACTTTTCAAGTGCAAGCTCATTCAAGTGACTTGGTTCAAGAAACCTTGCTCACCACCCAGAAACCACAATTAGTTGGTGAGAGGCTACATGCTGGGGTAGACCTTGATGACACCAACACAAATGTAATAACCCCAATTTTTGGAATTTTTGAAACCCTGATGAATAGTAACTTTTGCTGATTTTGCTGATTAAGTAAAATTGTCAAACCGCACTACATAGGAGCACTTTTATGGAAATTTTGAGATCATATTAGTATTTCATAAAATAAATGAGTGTATGTAAAGGTCATCAGAATTCGCATTTGGACACTTTGATTTTTCCCGAAAATCCATTAGATACTGAAAGAATTAAGTATAAGGTAACATGATTAAAATGATTTAAATTCAAGGATTATAAGAGAGGATCATTAAAGGAGTATAAAATATTAAGGAATGTTTAGGGAAGCCCAAGTAATAAGATCCCAGATATGATCCCCCAAACGATTAACGGGAATGAGAGTTAAGCGAACCGTAAAACAAATAAACGGTCAAGAAACAAGCTTTTAAAAGAAAGCAAGGGAGATTAATCAAGTGGAATAGAAAATAGATGACATCATAACTCCATAAGAATTAGATAAGTGGCTAGATGGTGAGGTAAGCATGGTGATGCAAGCATTAATCAAGATATTTATCCAAGATTAAACCTCCACCAAGTATTCTAATCACATTTTTAACCAAGTAATCAACCAAGCAACTCCTTTCTTCTCTCCCCACCTTGTAGCTTCGACTTTTTCATGAAAAATAGAGGTTTAGAAATTCAAAGTCCAAGCTCCACACCTTCAAAAATTAAGAGGTTTGTTTCCATGGATTCTATATTTCTAAACTTAGTTATGGTATGATTTTGAGCTCTAGATTCCAAGGTTTACTAAGCTAATCAATTCATCCAAGTTCTTGATGAATAGTATCTTCAAGAAACTAACTTTGTGTTTTCTTGATTGTTTGTGGGATCCAAGCTTGTTTAAGGATAGATCAAGGTCATAAGGCTCCCTAGCAACTTAGTTCACTCCAAGGAAGGTATAATCTCTCAAACCCAAGCTTTAAATTTGTTTGTTAATGATTTTTTGGATAATTTGGTGAAATTAAAGTTATAGCTATGTTTGTATAAGTTAGATCCATGTTTGTATAAGTAAGATCCATGTGTATTAGTTAGTTTTGGTGGTTTAAGGATGATTATGAATGGATCTATGATTAGTACTTGAACGAGTGATTTATTTGTTAGGATATTGACTTGATTAGTAGTCATAAGTTAGATTTAGTGTTATGATGGTTGGATGGTGATTTTTTGAATTTTGGTAGATAATTGGATTGGTAAGAAATTTAGAAATCGCGTAAACATAGACGTCGTAATGCCCAAATTAGGAAGACTGACTTTGCACATAGCATTTTTACCCGAAAACTCATAGTAAGAATCTGACCATTGCCATTTTTATATATTTCATGTTACGAACTTTGTTTTGATATGTGGATCGCTTAGATCCGATGTACGGTTTAGGAGAAACGACTGTTTTAAGTTCCGGTGTTTCGCGAACGAACCTTTACCCCTCGCCTAACTTTGAAACCTTCTTTAAGGCTCTTAAAAGACTAATTGGATTACGAAACAGTTATGAAAGGTGGATTAGGAAGTTGGTAAACTATTCGCGAAAGAGTCTCCTTTAAACATTTAGTGGTGAATTTTATAAAAATGGTGGAGCCGAGGGTACTCGAGCGACTAATGTAAATCGTTAAGCGCAAAAGCGAGCGTTAGGGTCTAAGTGGATAAATCTAGTTTCTTAAGCGACCGTGGTTTAACTCTGACTTATATGTTGTTTATAGGTTACCGGACTCACACCAGACCTTTTACCACCCCCGATCGCTCAGGCAAGTTTTCTACCCGTTATACTGTTGTTGTGATGTAAATATATTGATGCACTATCTTAAGATAACTGCATGGTTGTTATTAGAAAGTCTTGCGATATACTGAAGCATGTTGATACGATATATATACATGCCTGTTTTGGAATCTTGATATTTCATTGTCGATTCAATTGATTATAAACTGCATAATACCTATGATAGAGATAAGCAGTATTTACGTACCCAGAGTTGAACATTTTTCTAAACCGGGAGTCGATGTTCCAGAGTATATTATATATATATAAATAGTTTTCAAAACTATTAATCGAATAATGTTTATTCAATAGTTTTATATTATAAGTGAATATTATTTTTTCGAATATTCATTTAAGATTCCTATTACGATCAAAGACTGTTTTAATTATTTAAATAGAGTTTCTACTTAGGAAACTTATTCTATTTTTTTATAAATGAATATTAGTTTTAATATTCATTTGAGAACTTATGACTCCACATATTTTATTAAATAATATTCTTTATTTTCTTAGAGAATAATGTTTCGATATTTGCCAAGTATTCGGAAAATGATTGATACTATCAAATCATTCTTACTTTTAATATTTCCAAAGATTATTTTGAAACTGTATCAATACTATTTTTGAAAGTTAAAGTGGATCCCAAAACTTGTTTTCAAATTTAAAATCTTCCTTTCGAAGGGGATTTAAATACTTGCTCAAAATCTGAGGGATACGGCTCCGTGATGTATTTTTATATTCGCAACAAGGTTGCTATTTTGATAAAAGAGTTTTTGATTACTTACCCAACACTCGGGAAGTAAAATTCTTGGAATAAGTTAATCCATTAACAGGCATCGCCTGGGAAATATCGGTGAGTTTTTCTTTCCAACTAGATGCGTCTTCTTGGTGGAGTCGTATCAACAAGTTCTTACTTGGGGAAAGGGGAGACGAGCTTTACGTTTCAGAGTCATGGATTTCATATGAACTAGGAGTGGCGTAAGTGGTTGAGTGGCGTCATCCCAGCCTTATTGATTGGCCTAAATGGACCGAAAGTTCCGCTAAGACAGTCCATTCCTTAGGAGTCCAACATTCGGTCGATAAGTAAATCCGACTGTTCTCCTCTACATGTAGAAAATTGTGGGGTTGTAGTACTGCTGATCATCGTAAGTGGTCTTCCTGGCGCGGAAAACTCCCGTAATGAGTTCATCATCCAGTTTGGATATTTCTGCAACACTACCAAGAGCACTTCGATAGAATAGCTACGGCTGGGCGACTGTTGAGTGTTGGCAGGGTTGAGTTTTCAAAATGATGTTTCCATCAATTGAAGTATCTCGTAACTTCATATTTTATTAATGATCAAAGATTTGAGTTTCCTTGAGCGGATAAAAGCCCTCAAGAGTATTTGCGAAAATGAGTTATACACAAGTCTTACCTTGTAACTTCATCGATATATGATGAACTTTTGAAACTGATTATACCTTGAACGGTGGTAGTTCAAGCAGTATTCAGAAAAGATATAAGTATATTGGATTATCTTGTAACTTCATCTTTTCAACTTATATCTAGTAAATGATTATCTTATGCATGACAAAGATTTTCAGAAAAACGTTGAGACAGGGTTAGATATATGAGATCACCTTGCAACGATATTTTTATACAGTTATAAACTGGAACTCTGTGTATATTATGCATGGCAGAGGATTTCAAAGATTTTGAAAAGTATATATATATATATATACTGAATATTTTGTGACTTCGTCGCGTTAAGATATCAAACTTGGTTCATGTTTGCTTGACCAAGACTTTCATGAGTACTATGATAATGCTCATATATTGTTAATTATTATACATGTTATTTTGGTGGGCTTGTTGCTCACCCTTGCTTTATTCTTTCATCACATAACAACAGCTAGACAAGATGAACAGGACCAAGCTCCCAATTCGCGAGCGGATAGGAAACGTTTTGCAGTTTCCTGTAGGTGTTGAGGTGTAATGACTTATAATTGTGGAATAAAATGACTTGTGTTATTTGGTATTCATCTCTGAGACTATAACTTGTGGTGTGTATGTGTATATTGTGGGGTCACAGTACGCAGTAATTGGTTGTTTATTTACACTTAGTGTTGTTAAGGTAAATGGAACTCGTGACAACCCAGATCCCCGACCCCGGATTTAGGGGTGTTACAACAAACATGAGGGATTCATCAGTTTTTACTGAAGACCCCATAGAGATCATAAATGCACCTTCATGTGCAAATCAGTCTTCACAGACTGTTAGGTTTGAGGGTAGTACTCTTGAAGGAGAGCTATCTAGATCCTCTCCAATTCAATTGGAGGTTCCTGTTCAAGGAACAATTCCCCTCAAAACCCTAGCAGAAATTGCTTTAGTAGTTGATACTAGGAGTACAATTTCCAATGACCCTGCTATGGGAGAGGCAAGTTTATCACATTCATGTGACAGTGCTTTGCAAGAAACAAAAGGGTTTGAGGCTGGTGTACATGACAATAACCCAGTCAAATCCCCTCCAATTTAATTGGAGGTTCCCACTACAAGCGGAGGACAACACATTGTCATAAACACAGAGCAATCTGTGAGTAAAACTGTGACTTCTGTCATAGGTAGTTCTGATCCTTCACACCAAGTTCAACTTCATAACTTCAACAACCACACCTTGTCTCAAACTGGCTAAAAGAAACTGCACCTACATTTAATCTTGAATATTTTAGGGCGGATCAGCTAGCAGGACTTGCTCAAATCTCTTAACAGTTGCTGACATCAGATATGTCTAACCAGGACTATCAAGCCATTATGCTCTCCTATCGAACAGATGTCCAAGAGAAACAAGATAAAATTGTTAATATTGCTGAACAATATGGCAATTGTGATGCTTGGATGAACAAGGACTATAATCTGGAGATAGAGGATGTTTTAGCTAAGTTCAGGGAAGATTATTTGACTATTTTGGGCAGTAATCTAAAGCACTGACTCCTGGTGAAGTTTATGATGCAATAAATGAAGTTTCCAAGGATCAACTCAAAGCTCTCCATCTCTTTGGAAAAGCATTAGAACTCAGATTGATTGATCATGAAGACAGGGTGAGGAAAATGGTAAATGAGAAGATGGATGAGATTATACCTTCCCAGGTCAAGATCAACTCAAAGTTTCAACACTTTGCTGACCAAATGAAAAGACTTGACTTGACCACTATGCAAAAAGATGTCAAAAATATCAGACACTCTTTCATTGCTCTTCATGAAGTGGTCCAACAGCAAATCACCAATTTAAATGACACAAGGATCAAGTTGGATCAGCTTCACCAGACCATATATGAGCCTTCTACATTACATATGGAGGGTATCAAATAGGATGTGGAAGCAACCTTTGGCTCCTCAACATTTACAAGTTCTCATCAGCCTGCTCCAACCTCTACAAATCTTTAAATCTAATCTCTTCAACAACAAGTCTCAGACTTGCAGTCCTCAACTGCCTCTCTCGATCCTCAAGTTCAAGCCTTGACTTCTCTTGTCAAGAGTCAACAATCAGATATCCAGGCCCTGGTGGACTCTCACAAGCATCTCCAAGTGCAGAATTCTGTTACTTTGGGGGCCATCATGGGGAAGCTCAACATATCATTGCCCTCTCTACCAGAACAGATAAGGCCTGAAATTCCAACTCCCCTTCTCATGCCTGCCAACAAGGATAAGGGGGAGATATAGGCTAGGCTATCAAGATCATCTACTCAAAATGTCCAAGCTGTTGAAAAGAGCAAAACTCAAGAAATTAATATTGGAATGGAGAGGCTTATTAAAGCAGCTGAGGGACCTAGTCTAAGCAGGGAATTTGATGAATTGCATAAGGCTCTCAGGGCTTCTCTCAATGATAATTTCTTCACCTACAAGAAAGCCTTGGACATTACGATAAACTCAATAAGGGTAATTATAATGACTCGTGTATTTTTATTTTATTTCTAATATTTGGAAGTATAATAAAGGTTTTAAGTAAATAAATAAAATGTGTGTATTGGTTTTGGCAGCAGTTATGGATTGTTATTTAATTATTTATGATTGTTGTTATGTGGGATTGAATTGTGTGATATATTAGTGAGATATATGATTTTATTTTGCTTATGAAGAGTGATTTTATTGTAGCTTTAATTTCATAAATACTTGGATAATTTCTAAAATTGGTTTTATAATTTTATAATTTTAATAATTATTTTTAGGTCTTTATAGAATTGAGAAATCAATATTTTATTAATTATTTATTTTTTACGATTTTCTGAGTGTGTTTGGTTGTAAAATCTATATTTAATTATTCGGATAATTTTAAAATTATTTTGGGAATTTTCGAGATTCGTTTCACCCGCGGGTCGTTTCGTTTATTCGTTAAATGCGGGCATAAATTTTGTTTCAAAATTTATTTAAAAATTGTGAAATTCATGTTTATTTAACTTCAGGATATTAATAAAATTTTAAAACTAGTTTGGTGAATTTTAGAATTATTATTACCTGAAAGTTTCGCAATTTCGGGATAAAATCCGGGCGTGTAAATGAAAAGTTGGATACGTAATATAAGTTTACAAATACGTGGCAACACCGGGACATTTGTGTTGCTACTTGTGCTGTGTAGAGAATTTTGCAGTTCAGTTTTTTTATTATTTTGTTTACTTCTCTCTTCTTCCTCCTTATCCCTCCATCTCTCTCTCAATCTCTCGCTCTCTCCTCTCGATCTCTCCTGTTATCTCTGTATTTTCTTTACTCTCCTCCCCTCTTTTTCTTTTCTTCTCCTTCGTCTCTTCCGCCTGCTGTTTCCTGAGTCACCGGGATTCAATTCCGCCGCCTTGCCCCGTTCTTCCGGTAGTAATTACCGCTCTATCTCTCCTTTTTCTGATATGTGTGTGTACAATCATATATATGTGTGTACCTGTGTGTGTAAGTGGGTGGGTGTGTGTGTGTGTTCTGCGCGGTGGCGCGTGTGTGTTGGTGCGGCTGTGCATAGTATTGTGCGGCTGTGTTCTTTGTTGTTGGCTTGGTTCTGTGGGCTTGTTCCTTTCGGGCCTGACAGTTGGGCCTTCTCTGTTGGGCGAGTTGAGCAGTTGGACTTGGTTGTTGCAATTTTTAATTTCGATTCCCTTTTTCTGCAGGAATTATTGAGTAAAATTCGTGATATTACTAATTCGCGTGGGAAATTATTTTTAATAAATCGGTGGAATTTATTTGGATACCTGAATATTTTGGGCACCAATAAATTTTGCCACCGTACCGCGATGACTCGTTATGAGCGGACGGTGGACGGTGATGACGATGTTCTGAGTCCTAAACTTTATAAATAAATAAGATGATTCGTATAAAATGTTTTGAAAGTAAATTGTGTGTGAATATGGAATTTGTATGGGAATGAAAATGTGGATTGTTGTGGATTATTGACGTCGATTGTAACCGACGGGTAGTCTTATAAATAAATAAGATGCTGCCAAAATTTCCTAAAAATATATATTCGTAAATGTACGTATTTATATTATACGTGTTACCCCTAACAATATTCCGACTACATGACTATGTAATTATGTGTATAATAATAATTGGAGTCGGGTTATCGGATTGAGTTGTTAGAATATGAGGATATCAAGCATGTCAGTATAACTGATTAGGGTATTCTGTATTTGTAGATTTCGATCGAGTTTTCTCAGGATTAAAGTCAACGTGAAAGCTACTTAGGGTTTTGTAAAGCGTTGCAAGGCAAGTACCTCTGACCATTCTTTTATGGTTCAGTACGTATGAATAGCTAAATGTTTTATTCTCGTAATGGAACAGAAACGTTTTAAGTTACGTATCCCCTGTACTTGAAAATGTTGTTTAAAATTATGTTTTGGGGAAAAGTAACTTCTGAAAACACCTATCTCTAAACGTGATTTAAATGAAAAGAGGATTTGAATAGTGTGCTGTGCCAGAATTGATTTTGAAAAAGAGATAGGTAAAAATGATTTTGAAAACTGGATTAAACGATGAGATATGGGATACATTGGGGCCAGAGTAGGCCTATTGAGGTGGCGTAAGAGGCTAATTCGGTTGCTCGCACTGTATAACCGATTAGTCCAGCAGGTCAGAGACTTAGCTAGTCTCTGAGTTCCGGAACAGGTAAATGAGATGGCAGTTGGAGCTGTCTGGTGTTGATAGCCTGATCAACGGTCTTCACATATCCGCTACGTATCTGATTTGGATTTGTGATTTCCGTAAGGGCATGAGTAGTTGATACAGCGGTTTTATAAATGTGATTAGCATGCTAAAATCGGACTCTGGTATTTTTACAGCACACTGCTATGTTGTTTTGATGAAGCATGCTAGTTAGTGATATCCAGTTATCTCTGATTTTTATTATAAAATGTTGATATCCTGATTACAATTCTGTTCCTATTATTGTTACATTACTGTTTTATTCCGTTATTCATATTTTGGTACTGCTGAGCAATTCTGATAACCCTTGCAAACTGTTATGTATATCTCGCAGATGCCTAGAAGATCAGTCAGACCGACCCATGTTCCCGCCCCTACTCGACCCGGCTCCTCTGAGGTAGTTTGTATCAGGCCATGAGGTCTGATGAGTTGCTGAATAAAGTTTGTGTGTGTTAGATGTTGAATAAATAGTTTGTAATAAGGAGAACCTGAATTATACTTGAACCTGGATCAGATCTTGGTTTGGGGTCAAGTTAGTATATTTTAATAATAATCTTGTTATTTATATTTTGGTAGTTGTGTTTGGTGACGTCAACTCCTGACCCCGGGGTTGAGGCCGTCACAGTTGGTATCAGAGCTACATGTTCAATTCCCTGATTCAGGTTAGGGATTGTGTCGAGTAGGTGATAACGTGAGTCTTTAGGTGTGAGTCAGCAACTCATATAGAGGAGCAAACCTTTATAGTCAGTCGAGGGTTCTGACGGCGTTACCCTGGCATCTATTAAATGTTTTGATAGAATTGCCTTGACCTGGTTGTGTCTTCCCTGTATATTTATTATGTTGGCAGTGGCCTATTGCGATTTCGAGTTCTCCATCTCGGGAGAATCCCTCTGATTCAGATAACTCAGATTCTGAGAGACCCCGAATGTTGTTACTGAGGAGACCCATATACCTCCTCCACCAGTCCCTTCCTTTGTGCCTAGAGACATCCCTGGATCTGGTCCTCATCCCCGTTGGGTACGTAGGTCTGTATCTGAAGTCAGGGATTTCCCTCCTGGCCGCGGTCCCAGTTCTTCCATGATGAGACCTCCGGTAACTCCTGTGGCCCCTAGTGGTACTTCTTCACCGATCCCTTACCATGTCCACAGGGCGGTGAATACTTTCTTTATCAGAGATCAGAGTCCGGAGTTTGCTGCTCAGTTGGATCGGGTACCTATTGCACCATTTCAGGGTATTTCTGCCCCTTCCCCTGAGGTGCGATCCCGTGTTAGAGCATTGACCCAGATGGCTGTCGAGAGGGCTAGATATGTTGACCGTTTCATTAGTTCAGAGTTCAGAGTTGTGCAGTATCAGGACCTAGTGAACTGGCTAGTGTTTGAGCTAGGTTCCATTGGTGGCAGTGGTAGTGGCTAGACAGAGTCACAACAGAGAGATACAGAGCTCAGAGTTGCCTTCTAGGAGTTCTGTAGTTGTTTACTTTGTATATGTACATTATGTTGTGATAGTTTATAGTAGGTGAGGCTGCTATGACAGCCAATTTTGGTGTGTACTCGGATAGGTTCTTTCCAGTTGGATTTTCAGTTGTACTAGTTGGATTCTGTTGGTTATTGTATTTCAGCTGCTTTATCTTATTGTTCAGTTTTTATATATTATGCTTTGCTATTATTGTTGTTATTATTATTGTTGTTTCTGTTGCTGGCATTTTTAGATTATAATCATTCACTCAGGACGGATCCAATTAAACCGGGGATGAGAATATTGTCTTAGTGGCAACGCTCTCCTGATGCATAAATATAAACTGCTGGAGCAATCCATTTTCTTATATATGACTGTTATGTTTCAGGAGATGCCACCAAAGAGAAACTCTCAGCCCAATAACGGATCTGCTGGGGATCCTTCCGTGAGTGACATGATGAACTTGTTGCGTCAGCAGTCTGTACAGCTGGCCCAACAGCAACAACAATTCCAGCAGCAACAACAACAATTGCAACAACAACAACAGCTCATACAACAGCAACAACAGCAAATCCAACAGCAGCAACTACAAATCCAGCAGCAGCATGAGATAAGAGGGGCAAATCAGGGTGTTAGTTTTAAGTCTTTTCAAGAGGTGAAGCCCCCGGAGTTTAAAGGAGAAGTAGATCCTGTTGTTGCCAGAATATGGTTAAAGGAGATGGAAAAGGTGTTTGCGCTCACCAAGGTGAGTGAGAATTTAAAGACTGATTATGCTAGTTATTTTCTAAGGAATGATTCAAATTATTGGTGGGAATCTACGCGAGCCCTAGAAGGAGAAGGTCCAGTTCCATGGGCCAGGTTTACAGAGTTGTTTTTGGAAAAATACTTTACGGTCTGTCTCCATAGTCAAATGAAAGTGGAATTTTTGGAACTGAAATAAGAAGATAAGAGTGTCACGGAATATGAAGCGAAGTTTACGGAGTTGGCCCGTATAGCACCAGAATATGTAAGTTCGGAAGCTCAACGAGCGAAGCAGTTTCAGCAAGGGTTGAAGCCAGAAATAAGGAGTGGAGTTGTAGCCTTACAACTCAAAACATATACCTTGGTAGTTCAGGTTGCCCTGGTGATAGAGAGTGATCAGAAATTAGCTGCAAAGGAGCAGGGTGAGAAGAAAAAGAAATTTAAAATAGACCCGCTAGATCAGAATCAAGAATAGCGAGTCGGAAGTTCTAGTGTTGGTTTGGAATGAATAGGAATAAGAGGTTTAAGAGGTAGGATTTTCCCTAGGCAAAACCCGGTACTACTTCAGTTAACTCTGCCCCGACGAGGATGAGTAAGCCAGTGGCTGATTGTAAGGCATGTGGGAAAAGCACAGTGGACAGTGCCGAGAGAATGTTAATTATTTTAAGTGTGGACAGAAAGGTCACTATTCCACGGAGTGTAAGTCTGAGATTCAAGGAGTTACTTGTTTTAGTTGTGGCAAGGTGGGACACATAGCTAGGAATTGCAAGTCAGTGACCCAAGGTAATGCGGGAAGGAGTGTGTCCCAAGTGTAATAACCCCAAAATTTTTGAACTTTTAGTAACCCTTATGAATAGTGTTTTGCTGATTATGTTGAATAAGAAAACTTTCCATGACACACTATGTAGGGGTTCTTTTATTGTTATTCTGAGATCTTATTAGTACTCTGTATGGTATATAAGTGTATGTAAAGGTCGTCAGAATCCAAATTCGAACACTTTGATTTTTCCCGAAAATCCACCAGATATCGAAAGAATTGAGTATAAGGGAACGGATAAAAAGGATTTAAATTCAAGTATTATAAGAGAGGATCATAAAAGGAATATAATGTATTGAGAAAGGTTAAGGGAACCCAAGTAATAAGATCCCGGGTATGATCCCTCAAACGATAAACGAAAACGAAAGTTAAGCGAACCGTATAACAGATCAGCGGTCATTAGCCAAGTAATTAGGAGCTAATCAAAGAGGTTAGTGAGGATGATGTCATCAAACCAATAAGAAGAGTACAAGCATGGGAAGATGACATAAGAATGATGACCTAAGCATGACCAAAAAGGAAGGAAGGTTGGTTGATTATAAACCACACAAAATTCACCATGGTTAAAAGGTAATAAATCAAGACAAAAGTGGATCAACCAAGCCAAACAAATCAAAAAACACAAAAACAAAGTTGACTCTCATTATTCAAGAGAAGCTCTCGGCTTTTCTTGCTTTTTAAAGAGAAAAATTTCAAAATCCAAGATCCAAGCATTGTTAAATTACAAGGTAATTATCCAAGGTTTCTTATGATTAGTTATGGTTATCCTAGGAGTTTAAGCTCCAAATTCCTTCACAATCTCTTTCAATAAATCATTTAAGAAGAGAGTGAATAGTGTTTTCAAGAAATTTAAATTGTTTGATCTTGTGTTTTTGGTTAGATTAAGCTTTGGTAAGGACTTTCAAGGGTGATTCCAAGCTCCTTAGTTACTCTTACTCACCAAGGAAGGTATAATCTCTTAACCTAGAATTGTTATTGAATATTAAGAGCTTATTATGAGTAGGATAGTTCATGAGAAGCATGGTGATTGAATATGTAGAGATTAGTTGGTTTTGTGATGTTTTTGGAGTTGTAAATCTTGGTTATTAGTTAATGAACTTAAGAATAGTTTTAGTTCATGTTTGAGAATAATATAAATTGGAAAACTTGAGGTGTTGGGGCTGTTGTAGTGATGTATGGATGGAGTTTGGTTGTATGGTTGAATTGTGATTGATTTGTGGTTGATTTGGAGTAGGATAAAATTTGGTAATCAGGTAAACGTAGCCGTCGTAGTGCCCGATTTACTTTAGACTATTTTTTATTCTTAACATCAGGACCTATGAACTCACTGTTAGGTTTTGATCATTGCCATGTCATGTTACGAGCTTCGTTTTCATATGTGGCTCGCTTGAATCCGATGTACGGTTTAGGAGAAACGACCGTTTTAAGTAACGGTGTTTCGCGACCGAACCCTTACCCCTCGCCTTGCTTTGAAACCTTGGTTAAGGACTTTAAATGACTAATTGGGGTATGAAACAATTATGTTAAGTGGATTAGGCAGTTGGTAGGGTACTCGCGAAAGAATCGCCTTAAAACCCTTAATGGTTAATTTATTAAAAATGGTGGAGCCGAGGGTACTCGAGCGACTTAAGTGAATCGTTAAGCACAAAAGCGAACGGTAGGGTCTAATTGGTTAAAGTATAGATTCATAAGCGACTTGGGTTTAATTCCAACTTATATGTTGTTTATAGGTTACCAGACTCATCCCAAGCCATTTATCACCCCCAGTCGCTCAGGCAAGTTTTTTACCCGTTATACTGTTGTTGTGATGTATATATGTATATGCATTATCTTGTGATAGATGCATGTTGGTTAATTAGCAAATTTTGCGATATATTGAAGCATGCTGATATGGTATTATATGCATGTCTGTTTCGTAATCTGGTTATCTATCTGTTGATTTCAATGCTTATAGTTGCATAATACCTATGCTAGAGATAAGCAGTAGTTGCGTATACCCTTAGTATAGGGGACCCAAAGGTGAACATTTTCTAAAAACCGGGAGTCGATGTTCCCGAGTATATTATATATATATATCTATATATATATATAGATATAGTTTTCAAAACTATTAATCGAATAAGGTTTATTCGATAACTTTATTTTTATTAATGAATATTATTTTGAATATTTATTCGAGGACATATGACTCCGTTTATTTTATTAATGAATATTATTTTGAATATTCATTCGAGGACATATGACTCCGTTTATTTTATTAATGAATATTATTTTGAATATTCATTCGAGGACATATGACTCCGTTTATTTTATTAATGAATATTATTTTGAATATTCATTCGAGGACATATGACTCCGTTTATTTTATTAATGAATATTATTTTGAATATTCATTCGAGGACATATGACTCCATTTATTTTATTAATGAATATTATTTTGAATAATCATTCGAGGACATATGACTCCGTTTATTTTATTTAATGAATATTATTATTTGAATATTCATTCGAGGACTTATGACTCCGATTATTTACTAATTATTATTCTTTATTTTATTAAAGAATAATGTGTCGATAATCAAACTCACTTTTGATTATTCAAATAAAGATAGTACTTTCGAATAAGTATATCTTTGGTTATTTAATATTCATTTCAAGTATAAGTTTTAAAACTTCTACTTCAATTATATTTATAAATATTATTCTTTATGGGAATATTATTTAAATAATAATATTCAGATATTTTCTAATATATTGGGACTGATTTATTTTATTAAATCAGCATCACTCCAAACATTCTTAAAAATGTTTTCGAGTCTTCAAAATGATTTTAAAGGTTAGGGCGGATCCCAAAACTCATTTTTATATTTAAGATCCTCCTTTCGAAGGGGATTTAAATACTCGCTCAAAACCTGAGGGATCCGGCTCTGTGGTGTATTTTATATTCGCAACAAGGTTGTTATTCTGATAAAAGAGTTTTTGATTACTTACCCAACACTCGGGAAGTAAAATTCTTGGAACAAGTTAATCCATTAACAGGCATCGCCTGGGAAATATCGGTGAGTTTTCCTTTCCAACTAGATACGACTTCTTGGTGGAGCCGTATCAACAAGTTTCTACTTGGGGAAAGTGGGGACGAGCTTTACGTTTCAGGGTCATGGATTTCATCTGAACTAGGAGTGGCGTAAGTGGTCGAGTAGCGCCGGCCCAGCCTTATTATATTGGCCCAAATGGCCCGGAAGTTCCGCTAAGACGGTCCATTCCTTAGGAGTCCAGTGTTCGGTTGACAAGTAAATCCGACAGGTTCTCCTCTACATGTAGAAAATGGTGAGGTTGCACTACTACGACTGATCATCGTAAGTGGTCTTCCTGGCGCGGCAAACTCCCGTAATGAGTTCATCATCCAATTGGATATTTCTGCAACACTACCCAGAGCACTTCGATAGAAAGGCTACGGTTGGGCGATTGTTGAGTGTTGGCAGGGTCAAGCTTTCAAAATGATGTTTGCATCAAATGAAGTATCTCGTAACTTCATTTTATTTTGATGATATTTTAAAGATTGATTCTATACAAGTTTTGTCTTGTAGCTTAATCTATGGGATGAACTAATTATAACTTGAACGGTGGTAGTTCAAGTAGTATTTGGAAAAGATATAAGTATATTGGGGTATCTTGTAACTTCATCTTTTGAACTTATATCTAGTAAATGATTATCTTATGCATGTCAAAGATTTTCAGAAAAAAAAGACGTTGAGACAAGGGTAGATATATGAGATCACCTTGCAACGATATTTTTATACAGTTATAAACTAGAGCCATGTGTGTATTATGCATGGCAGAGTATTCAAAGATTTTGAAAAGTATATATGTATATACTGAATATTTTGCGACTTGGTCGCGTTAAGATATCAGTTTGGTTCATTTCTTCTTGGCCAAGACTTTCATGAGTACTATGAGAATGCTCATATATTGTTAATTATTATACATATTATTTCGGCGGGCTTGTTGCTCACCCTTGCTTTCTTCTTTCATCACACAACAACAGATAGAAAATATGAACGGGACCAAGCTTCCAATTCACAAGCGGTTAGGAAACGTTCCGCAGTTTTCTGGAAGCGTTGATGCCGCTGTAGCTGAGGTAGAAATTACCAATAGGCTAGACTTTCAACTTCTGATGTACCAGACTTATGTATCTATATGAATTGTTATAATGGCAAAGAAATGTAAATTTATTCAGAAACCCTTTTAAGGTGTAACAGTTTATAATTGTAGAATAAAATGACTTGTGTTATTTTTGGTATTCATCTCTGAGACTATAACTTGTGATGTGTGTATGTGTGTATTGTGGGGTTACAATACTCAGTAGTTGGTTGACTGTTAAGATTAAGTATTGATAAGGGAAATGGAACTCGTGACAACCCGAATCCTCGACCCCGGATTTGGGGGTGTTACAGAAGTGGTATCAGAGCGAAGCGTTATAAAACTCAGAGATGATGTGGCGTTATGATAATAAGTTCACTAAGATAATAAGAACTCTTGCCAAGTTCATAGTCGGGCTACCTAATGTAGTACTGACAGTTAAAACCCTTATGGGAACCCTTATAAATATCGTGGTAGTAACATAGTTCGTTCTCGTATAGGGCAGCGGGGCACCGAACCCTGAGGTTCAGGAGCATCAGCATGAGGATGTTTTATTACATGTTGGAGATCAAATTGTGAATCTGATAGAGTACCCTAACGAGGGATCGGATGAGATTCATATTGAGAATTTTGCGGTTGAGGATGTTATTCCAGAAGGGATTGTTGCTGAGGAGGATCTCGTGGAGGATCCTGATGAGAATGAAGAGAGGACCGCTGAGGAATTGATGATCGTAGTCAGGGCAACTACCAGAGCAAGAATGGCCGCGAGGGTGGCACTAGAGGATGAAGAGTTACCAAGGGCACAAAGGTTAATGAGGGCAGAAGGAGTGGGGCCTTCCACGACACCAATTATACCAGTATCAGACCCTCTTCCAGAGGTTCCTGTAGACATCCATGAGGTTCCACCAATTCCTGTTCCCTCCCCTGTACAGAGCCCATCACCTACTGAGGAAATGCCACATTTATCTCTTGCACCATTGTCACTTGATACCGTGCTTGGTTATCCATTTGGATCTCCTGGGTCTGCACCACCTGCACCCCATGGACTGCTAGATGCTACCACTCCGGCTTCTCTTATCGCCAATTATCATATGACTTTGGGTGGCCTGTCTGAGGCCCGTAATGTTAGAAGTGATCTGTTGGACCGACTTACTGCACCAAGAATTGAGGGCGGGGTACTTCCGGCAGGATTAGCTCATAGCATGGATAGGATTGAGGCTACCACCCGAATTACAGCTAGAGGCCATCTTGAGGGTCAGGTTGATCCAGCTCTACTTGCGACTATCTTAGACCTCATCACCTCTGTGATGGAGCAGGTTAGGGATGTCGTGTGTGCCCACATTTCTTGATCCATGGTAGTGTGCAGAGCCAGAGCGATCAGACAAGGGTTTCATGTAGGACCGCTTTTGGAGGATTAGCCTAAGTTATGAATGATTAGTTTTGATGACTAGATGATTATCTATGGTAGTACTTTTGGGATAGAAGCGATCAGATCAAATGATGTAATTCTCTTTAATATGTTCAGTTGTTGTACCCTCGAACAAATGGTTATGTATATATTCGTTAATTTCAGTTCAGATCAGTTTGTTTGTGATAAGTTCATATTGTTAATTGCACTATTAACACTTAAGAGAGTGTTGTTGGATTTTAAACGCAGCGGAGGCATGGAAAAACACTTTTACACATATAAAATCCAAATAAAAGCATATAAATCGTGAATAAAAATTCGAGGGATCGAATCTAACCTTTTAAAATAATTCGGAGACAACGATCAGAGATCCTTAGCAGTTGCTCCTCAAGTGTGAAGCACTCCACCGGTATCCACCAAGAAAACGATGTTAAGGAGGAGGAAGGAGGTGGAGAGAATTGGGTTTTCCAAACTTTTTGGGTTTTCGGGTTTCGATGGGGTTAGAATAAAATTATGGTCTATAAAAGTGTCTTTATAGGCAAAATTTTCAGCTGAAATTTTCCCATAAATATTATTATTATTATCCCATTTATTATTCTCATTAATAATTAAAACACTTTTTAATCATTAATTCTTTTTCTAAACACTTTAGAAATAATTCTCTCTCTTGATTTAATTTCCCAAAAATTAAATCCTTAATTAATAATATTAAGAACTTTTCTTAATTAATTTATAATCAATTAAATCTCATTTAATCAATTATCAAATTTTCCAATTAATTATTTATTTCACAAATAAATAATTATTTAGCCATTATTAATTAATTCCTCCACCATTAAATCATTCTCTTTTTATGGTGTGACCCTGTAGGTTCAATATTAAGCCGGTAGTAGAAATAAATAATAATAAAACTATTTTATCATTATTTATATAAATTCTATAATTTATTAAATATGATTAATTAATTAATCACATTTATTCTACATCGTGAGGGATACTTCTCAGCATATCGCGACTATCCGGATAATATGAATTCACTGCTTAGAATACCAAGAACCTATTCAGTGAATAGTTACCGTACAATAAACTCCTTCTACCCTACAATGTCCCGATTAAATACAAGGCATGGATCTCGTGTCAAGCCTATCTAATTCAATCACTTTGTTTACCATTTACTATGCGTAGTTCTATGCAAATTAGAAACTCCTTTCTAATTTCATTTACTCTGGCCAGAGATTCCTGAACTAGCATAAGTGGATCAGCCTTGAACATTCGCTTCCTTCACTGGAAGGGGTAAATCCTTTATTGATCATACACTATCTTTGTGTATAAATTCCTATACCGAGAAGAGCCCTAATAATTGTCCCTGGAGACTAAGAACTAAACCAAAGCATAGTTCAGTGTACATAAGATGACTATGATGACCTCAAGTCTAAGGATACTTGTACAACTATCACTATGTGAACAACTGCTGACACGTGAGTGAACTCCATCAGTTGTTCAGCTGTGCGAGTCATGTTCAGTGAACTTATTCCATAATAAGCACCTACATACTAGCTATAGTGTCACCACACAAATGTCTATGAGAACAGACATCCTTCATAATCAAGCAAGCATAGTATGTACCGATCTTTGCGGATTATTAATTACCAGTTAGTAATCCTATGACCAGGAACTATTTAAGTTTAGAGTTATCATCTTTTTAGGTCTCACTATTATGATCTCATCATAATCCATAAAAAGCTTTACTCTAAACTATGGTATATCTTATTTAAACACTTAAATAGATAAAGCCCGTAATAAAAACAAAACAAGTCTTTATTAATATCAATGAAATCAAAACAGATTACATAAAAGTTATTCCTAAATTCTAATACATGATTGGACTTAGGACATATTCCTTTCAATCTCCCACTTGTACTAAATCCAATCACTCTGGTATCTAATACCCATCTTGTCTTTATGACGATCAAAGTGACTTTCATAAAGTAGCTTTATGAGTGGGTCTGCTATGTTGTTATGTGTGTCAACTCTATTTCAATACAATACAAGAAATGTTATAGCGCTCCCACTAACCCTTTTGTAGACGCATGGTTCATCTTCGTTTTTGATAAAATCAAACTCTTTGATTGTCTCATCATAACGAATGTTCCATCTTTCGAGAAGCTTGCTTTAAACCACATATGGTTCGCTGCAGCTTACACACTAGGTTTTCATTTCTCTTGGAAAGAAAACCATCTGGCTAATTGCCAGATCTTATAGTCGTAGTAAGCAGCAATCGCAAGCAAAATCCGAACTGATTTTAACAGGGCTACAGGTAAAAGGTTTCATCAAAGTCAATCCATTGCCTTTGTTTGAATCCTTTTTCCAAAAGCCTGGCCTTAAAGGTCTCCACCTGGCCATCTGCTCTAATCATTCTTACGTATACCGTATACATAGATTTCTTTCTGGATTTCATGGCACTATGCCATTTCTCTGAGTCAACACTACTCATAGCCTCATTATAGGTCACAGGGTCGTCATCATCAATGATCGACAACTCATTGTCATTCTCAATGACAAGGCCATAATACCTCTCAGGTTGGCGAGACACTCTCCCTGATCTATGAATGGGCTATTCCATAAAAGGTTGTTCAGTCAGAACAGGTGTTTCCACTTGATCCGTAGTAGTTTGTGCTTCTTGAACTTCACCAAGTTCAATTTTGCTCCCACTATTTCCTTCAAGGATAAACTCCTTTTCCAAGAAGGTAGCATGTCTGGAAACAAACACCTGATGATCGGTGTAAAAGTAATACCCTAAAGTCTCTTTAGAATATCCCACAAAACTACATTTTCCGGATCGATATTCCAGCTTATCTGGGTCAACTTTCTTGACATAAGCTGGACATCCCCAAATCTTAACGTGTTTAAGACTCGGTTTCCTTTCTTTCCATATCTCATACGAAGTTTGAGGAACAGATTTTGGAAGGCACCATATTCAGTAAATATGCTGAGGTTTCCAATGCATAACCCCATAGGAATACTGGAAGATTTGCATAGCTCATCATGGACCAAACTATGTCTAATAAAGTTCGATTTCTCCTTTCAGATACCAATCTGGAGGCGTCCACTGGGAGACTATACCATTTACTTTGAGATAATCTAGAAACACTCCATTAAAGTATTCACCACCTCGATCTAATCGAAGAGTTATAATACTATGTTTGGTTGTTTCTCCACTTCATACTTATATTCTTTGAACTTTTCAAAGGCCTCAGACTTGTGTTTCATCAAACACATATCCGAATCTAGATCTATTATCCATGAAAGTAATGAAGTATGAAAATCCACCCATGGCTTGCGTAGACATTGGTCCACATACATCTGTGTGTACCATTTCTAGCAAATTTGCAGCCCCTCTCCATGTCTACTAAATGGAGACTGCAGTGCCACAACGAAGTGAGATTTTCATCATCCCTTTTCTTTTATTAGTTTGTTCAATCTGAAGTAAATTATGTCACATATATACAGACCATTATTTAAAGCACCACATCCATAAAGAATATTATCTCTAAGAATAGAACATTCATTATTCTCAATAATAAATGAAAATCCTTCCAAGTCTAACATGGGAATAGAAATAATATTCCTCACAATCGAGGGAACAAAATAACAATTATTTCAAACAATAGTCTTGCCCATAGGCCTATGTAAATGAAATGATTCTACATCTTCAGCAGCAACTCTTGCTCCATTTCCATCAGTAGAATCACCTCCTCTTCCTCAAGAGTCCTACTCCTCCTTGGTCCCTGCAACAATTGCAGATTTGAGAACCACAGGCGGTATTGAATACCCAAGTAGAAATGACATATTCACTTCTATCATGAACATACCTGAATCAGAAGCGGTAGTCTCACTACCCTTCTTCTTCAATTCTGCAAGGTAAACCTTGCAGTTCCTCTTCCAGTGCCCCACCTTGTTACAGTGAAAGCAAACAACTTTGCTCTTGGGGTCTTTAGCTTTTGGTGGAACCGGCGTTTTCTCACCTACTTTCTTCTTCTTGGAAGGGTTCCTCTTCCTTTTCTTAGGATTGGAACCTTCACCAATTAGAAGAACAGAACTCTTCTTAGGGGGAAATTCAATTCCGCAGTCTTCAACATGTTGTGGAGTTCAGGCAGGCTGACATCCAACTTATTCATGTGAAAGTTCACAACAAACTGCGAGAACGAACTCAGAAGCGATTGCAAGACCAGGTCTTGGCTCAGCTCCCCATCCATGACAAAACCAAGTTGTCCAAGACGTTCAATCAAATTGATCATCTTAAGTACATGGTCATTCACAGATGATCCCTCAGACATCCTACAACCGAACAGCTCCTTCGATATCTCATATCGAGCTGTCCTCCCCGCCACATCATACAACTCTTGTAGATGCATGAGGATAGTGTGAGCATCCATATGCTCATGTTGCTTCTGTAGCTCAATGTTCATGGAAGCTAGCATGATGCATTGAGCAACATTTGCATCATCTATCCACTTACGATACACAACATGTTCATCATTATGTGCATCACTAGCAGGTTCAGTAGGCTTAGGTGGGTCAATCACGTATTCCAGCTTCTCAATCCTGAGAACAATTCTCAAGTTTCGAAGCCAGTCAACATAATTAGGACCAGTCAATTTGTGAGCATCTAGTATGCTCCTGAGTGATAGTGCAGAAGACATAACGTACAAAGTAAATCTGTAAATGATAAACACATAACAACACTTAGCAAATATTCGATTTCATTTCAAAACACTATATGAATCGGGTCTTTATTCATAAGTGGCTCCCACTAGTTTTCCTAATTTATTCAACCCCCTACATGAAAAATTAAGCATTCATAATGCTAGTGGGAATAGGGATCCTACATTCCATTACACAACCCCGGCTGTGGCACGAAACGCCATGTAATGTTCAATAGGCAGACAACTCTTGTCAATTAACATCTAATGTTATTCCCTAATCAAACTTTAGCCTCTTGAATAATTGAGTCACGGCTGTGGCACGACAAACTCAATATTCTAAGTCAAGTCTAACCCAACATTCCGTACAATTGAATCAATCCCCAAAGGCCCACGGCTGTGGCACATAACGACCTTTAGATTCTTATTCAATGTACACATCTCTATGTAATAGACAAGTATTTCTTATTTCGAAATCAAAGCCCTCGGCTGTGGCACGAAATGACAATGATTCAAAAATAAGAACTATTTTCTACCATGTTGGAAGGCTATGACCGACACAAGCCCGTTGTGTCATTGGCCAATTACTACTTGATATTATTTAATTTTAGAGGGATTATATTACGTTACAATCATAATCATATTATAAAGAGATTCTTCCTTTTAAATTAAATATTTCAAATCAATAATCAATAATCAGATGATTCCCAGATCGGGTGGAGCATTGTCAAGAGGCGTCACTTAATAACCCTTTCTTACAGATAGAAATCTGTTGTTGACAGAATCATCCTTTCTCTCATATCGAAAATTCATATTCAATTATGTGTTTCATAAACACAAGAATCTCATGATTGTATTCATAATATTATTATTAAGGTTATGAAACAATTTCACTATACTAGGTTGTCTAACAAACGCCTTATGTTTATTTAAGTTCACCTAAATCTATCATCGCATGATAAACTAAGCATATATCATATATATCAACATGAATAAATATCAAGGTAGGCATGTTACATCATCTAGCATATAGGTCTAAGCATTATACATCTCTATGTATCACATGAAGCATTTAAAAGCAACTAAAACAGTTAAAAAAAGCTTTAAAACACTTCATGGAAATATAAACAGTTCAAAACTTTTATATCAACTAAAATTGATCACTCCATTAGATCCGTCTCGAAAAAACAAATCCAACGGTATATTGCACGCCTAAAACGGAGTTACGAAACTCCCAGAAAATCAATTTTAAAATCAACATAAGGGCTGTAACGCATTACAGGAACGCGTTACAGGACCTGTAACGCATTCCGGTGATGCGTTACACCCCTTTTCAGCCATTAAAGGGTGTAACGCATTCCGTGAATGCGCCACAGGTGTGTAACGCATTCCCGGAATGCGTTACACCCCTATTTTTTTTTGTTTTCTTGCAGCCGCAGCCGCCTTTTCTCGAATTCCATGCAAGTCAGACCTGACAGCCTGTTCTTTCTTTCTCCGTGCCAACAGCAGAGTAACAGACAAGCAGCACAGATATATACAAACATATATATATACTTTATATACATATATTTATACTAATTTAATTACGAATTTAATTACAAGAACTTCAAAAATTCATAATAAAAAATCTATACATCATAAAATTATGAAAAAAATACTCAGACGATCTACAACACTTGTAGAACCCAGATCAACATTCAAAATTATTCTGAGAAACGATTTCTCATCAGATAAAATTAATCCATAATATAACTTGTAAAAATCATAATTAATTCATACAAGCACATAAAATTCTGAAATTTTTACCACAGATCTATATGCATACAACCTATGCTCTGATACCAATGTTGGATTTTAAACGCAGAAGGGGCATGGCAAAACACTTTTACACATATAAAATCCAAATAAAAGCATATAAATCGTGAATAAAAATTCGAGGGATCGAATCTAACCTTTTAAAATAATTCGGAGACAACGATCAGATATCCTTAGCAGTTGCTCCTCAAGTGTGAAGCACTCCACCGGTATCCACCAAGAAAACGATATTAAGGAGGAGGAAGGAGGTGGAGAGAATCGGGTTTTCCAAACTTTTTGGGTTTTCGGGTTTCGATGGGGTTAGAATAAAATTAGGGTCTATAATAGTGTATTTATAGGCAAAATTTTCAGCTGAAATTTTTCCATAAATATTATTATTATTATCCCATTTATTATTCTCATTAATAATTAAAACACTTTTTAATCATTAATTCTTTTTCTAAACACTTTAGAAATAATTCTCTCTCTTGATTTAATTTCCCAAAAATTAAATCCTTAATTAATAATATTAAGAACTTTTCTTAATTAATTTATAATCAATTAAATCTCATTTAATCAATTATCAAATTTGCCAATTAATTATTTATTTCACAAATAAATAATTATTTAGCCATTATTAATTAATTCCTCCACCATTAAATCATTCTCTTTTTATGGTGTGACCCTGTAGGTTCAATATTAAGCCGGTAGTAGAAATAAATAATAATAAAACTATTTTATCATTATTTATATAAATTCTCTAATTTATTAAATATGATTAATTAATTAATCACATTTATTCTACATCGTGAGGGATACTTCTCAGCATATCGCGACTATCCGGATAATATGAATTCACTGCTTAGAATACCAAGAACCTATTCAGTGAATAGTTACCGTACAATAAACTCCTTCTACCCTACAATGTCCTGATTAAATACAAGGCATGGATCTCGTGTCAAGCCTATCTAATTCAATCACTTTGCTTACCATTTACTATGCGTAGTTCTATGCAAATTAGAAACTCCTTTCTAATTTCATTTACTCTGGCCAGAGATTCCTGAACTAGCATAAGTGGATCAGCCTTGAACATTCGCTTCCTTCACTGGAAGGGGTAGATCCTTTATTGATCATACACTATCTTCGTGTACAAATTCCTATACCCAGAAGAGCCCTAATAATTGTCCCTGGAGACTAAGAACTAAACCAAAGCATAGTTCAGTGTACACAAGATGACTATGATGACCTCAAGTCTAAGGATACTTGTACAACTATCACTATGTGAACAACTGCTGACACGTGAGTGAACTCCATCAGTTGTTCAGCTGTGCGAGTCATGTTCAGTGAACTTATTCCATAATAAGCACCTACATACTAGCTATAGTGTCACCACACAAATGTCTATGAGAACAGACATCCTTCATAATGAAGCAAGCATAGTATGTACCGATCTTTGCGGATTATTAATTACCAGTTAGTAATCCTATGACCAGGAACTATTTAAGTTTAGAGTTATCATCTTTTTAAGTCTCACTATTATGATCTCATCATAATCCATAAAAAGCTTTACTCTAAACTATGGTATATCTTATTTAAACACTTAAATAGATAAAGCCCGTAATAAAAACAAAACAAGTCTTTATTAATATCAATGAAATCAAAACAGATTACATAAAAGTTATTCCTAAATCCTAATACATGATTGGACTTAGGACATATTCCTTTCAAGTGTCACGAAGTTTATAGAACTTGAGCATTCATAATTTGCAATCATGCAAGGATTGAACGAGGGAAAGACTTAAGCAAAGTAAGTAAGACAAATATCCAGAGATTCTCAAAATTTTTCCAAGCATTATGCCCCCATGAGGAATAAGATTAGGGGCAAACCTTGAATGTGATAATCAGGGAGGTCGTAATTAAGATATAAGGAACTCAGAATATAATGAAGTGGAAACTGAGGATTTTAAATTAAAAGGTGACCCCAATTATGGGGAGTAGGAAGAAATATTTAGACTGAAAAAAAAAACAGAAGTCGAGCAAGATATGAAGAACCAGGATGGTAATCCTATTGGGAAATCCATGGACCTGCCTAAAACAAAACTTATACTTTTACCCCTAACCACCACCTTGAGGAAACAATGTGGTGTGAAATTCTTTCAGGACCTTTAAGTCGATAAGCTCTCAGAGTTCCAAGGAAATAGCTGACCCAGTCGAGGGAAGAGCCTGGCTAAAGGAAATACAGGAATCATTTGAGATTCTAAATGATTGACGAATCATAAAAGACTGTTTCTGTCACTTACCCTCCTAAGAGAGAGCCCGCCCACTGGTAAAAGACCAAGAAAGGCACGGAGCAAGAGGTTATGATAAATTGATTAAAGTTCAGTCAATTGTTTTCGAGAAAGTAAATCCCAAGGTTATGGAGATAGTGTAAAAGCTTTAAGAGCCAGAACAAAGGCGGACGAATATGATGAATTATGAATCTAAGATTGTAAAAGTTGTAAAGATTCGTTCGGAGGACAAGAATCCCAGAACGACGTGATGTTTGAAGTAAATAATTAGTGGGTTCATAAAATGATTGTAAGAGAAAGGAAAATAAAAAGAAACTGAAGTGGAAAGGAATATAAAGGCAATAGAGTTTGAGGAATGATAAGGGAGTTGGGTATGGGGAAACCCTAAAGAATCATAGTAATAGAAATAGAAAAGTATGTGATCGTCAGGATGAGGATGATTCACTATGAGTTAAAGTTGATGGTTGAAGGCATAAGAGATGTACATATTGTACCCCCTTTAAGTTGGGAGAATTCGAGGAAACCTTGAGATAGTTCGAAGGATAAATAATGAGACGCGGATAGACTGAGGAGACAAGAAAGTAGGAAGTTAGGAAAATTGGATGAAGGAAGTGACCTTCAAGAATGTGAAGTGTAAGACCGGTGGCATGATACCCAGAAAGGGAGACGCCGGGTATGAAAGACATCCCAACATTGAGATGACTGTTGAGATTAACAACAAAAGAAAATGAGGATTTATTAAGAAGATGTTCACGTTGAACACGACCAATATCTTCCAGAACATCCATGTTATCATTACCAAATTAGGAAAGAAAAGCGGGTAACCATTGTTATCTTTTGAAGGCCATATGTGTTGACCTCAGTTTGAATAAGGATGCTATTGTGAAATTGGTATAGACTATCTGGGTGGGAATGATTGAATAAGATAATCTATCAAGGATATATTACTTGATTTATCCATGGAAGGATGCAAGTACCTTTTTAAAAGGTGGAATTAAGGATATAACTTTGATAACTTGAGATGAATCCTAGGGGAATACATAAAGGTTGGCATTCCACCCTTAATAGGGACAGCGTAAGTTTTGACAGTATGAATTGGAAAGGATCAAGGTAGCAACAACCTTTAAAGATCAGTAGAGAAAATTTTTAGAAGTACATAGACAATGGTTCTAGTATTAGTAAATGGTATTTTGATATGCCCTGTATCTAGGGAATACAGGAGGAACGATTCAAGGATAACCTTAGAGGTTTTACAAGGAGAAAGGTAATATTCAAAATTCTCAAGAATAGAAATTTTGATAAAGGAAATATGAAGTAATAATAATAATGCCAAGTGGGGCACATGTTAAACCATGAGAAAGTATAGATTGAACCCAACGAAGGTCAAGAATGGTGAAAACAAGAAGGACCCAAGATAAGAGACGTCCTAAGTATGATCGAGAGTCAGTCGTGACAATGATTAACCTCTAAAGACTGAGGTAATAACTTATGGAAAAATGGTGGTATTTTTTTTACTCATTAGATTTTAAGGAAAACATCTTCACACAAGCAGTGATTGGAAATGAGGTAGAAAATTTAGTTGGAAATCGTTCAAACGACATTGATTGTAAGGGAATTTTACTATCAGGAAAGGCCAAAGAGGTGGCCGACACTTTAAGTGTAAGAGAGCAATTATAGGCGCTCGTGCCAGAGGAATACAATGATGATGGTTAAAGCGGTGAGGGTTGTATTATGGTTTGGAAGATTCACATTCCTTCTGATGACTGTGCAATACCCAACCATAATAGTAGTTTGGTAAAGGTTTAATTCGTGTAATCGCCATGAGCGGGCTATCTATCTTAGAAGGTACTATCTTGAGATAGGCCATGACCATGTTTCAAAAAGGACTAAACAGACCTTTGAGTTAAGTCTTCTATTGAAGGCATATGATTAAGAATGGTATTAACCTGCTATCGTTGTTTTGATTGAAACTCTTCTGCAATTTTATCTACTTCATGTCATATGTACGTCAAGTTCAGGAGTGTTCTTCATGAATCATGAACGGTGATCATGTTACCTCCTTAGAAGAATTTGATACGACATGTATGGACTTCGTATGGTTAGCTATTAAGATTTCATAGAAAATGAATAACTACAGTAGGTCAGCGATGGACCACAGTAATGCAGCAATGATTCTGCGAGTAATGAGTCGATTACAACCGTGAGAGTTGTATTGGAATGGATGTTGAGATTGAGTACCACTAATCGGGTCGTGGTGGTGTATAAGTTATCATTGATAGACTAATTAAGTAGATTATCTACCTATTGAATACTTATTCCTTCTTATCAATAGAGGGTCGTATTACTATACGAGGAAGGTTGCGGTGCAAGCATAGAATTCTAGTAACGATGATGTATAGAATGAGATTCCAGATTCGATTTTCGATGTCGAGGGAGTTTCAAAGGTGATTGAGTATAAGCTCGAGGAAGAGCATGGGTCCATAGAATGATGGACGGAATAGCAAAAAATATTTAAGCATGCAAAATGCGATGCTATAATACCTGATGTTGATATATATATGTATATGTTTTGTTCTCCTATTATAAACCTCTATAGTTCAGAGGTAGATTTCAAGCCAGATATTTTGTGGCAGTATATTTTTTTTATATACAATTCTCTTCAATTCGTTCTCTTCTCTCCTTTTCATTTCATATAATCTGAGAAGAACAACCCTTCCAGAAGGGGAGGTATTGCCGAATGACTATCTATCTGTGTGATAGAAGCCTAGCTGGATACCACATATTGTTTAATTGCTTGTCAAGTACTAAAGGTTGGCCACCTTCTGTACTAACTATGCAATAGAACAAGTGTTCATGATCATAGTGATATCTCAACAAATTCCTTTATCTCTATATGATAGATCAAGCTTTCGAAGATGGAAGCAGCTAAAGGAAGTAGTATCAGTGCGGTGGTATTCCGAATCTAACGCATTTATAATACTAAGGTTGACGCGGTTATTAAAAGGTTATAGAATACTAACGAGCAAAAGTGTAACCAGTATAGTATTATGTACGGAAGATAGTAATGACTACGAACAAGAAAAGAAGGAGTATTGAGAAGCAAAAGCTATAGTGCTAGGAGCTATTATGAGAGTCTGTGTAATAGACTTGAAAGAATTTGGAATGATCATTTACCGCGGATTGAGTTTTCTTACGATAATAGATCATATGTCAGTATTGAGATATCTCCTTATGAGATCCTTGAGGGAAGACAATGTTGATCTCCCTTATGTTAGGATGAAGATTGCAGAGCGCAAGATGCTCGGACCAGTAGTGGTCCAAAGAACCAAGGATATAATAGATCTAATCAGAGGACGGCTGGTAGTAGCCCGAGATGGACATAAGAAGTATGTTGATTCGACATGAAAGGACAAAGGATAGGAAGTAGGGGACCTAGTGTTGTTATAGGTATTCCCTGGGAAGGGATTAATGAGGTTCGGAAAGAAAGGGAAACTAAGCCCAAGATACATTGGACCTTTTGAGATATTAAGACGGATTGGGAAGCTGGCTTACGAGCTAGCCTTACCCCCGAACCTACAACAAGTTCATAATGTGTTCCATGTGTCAATGCTACGGAAGTATCATCGGGATGCCAGACACATAGTGGAGTACGAGCGTGTGGATATACAACCAGATCTGACTTACGTGGAGAAACCAGTAAAGATTATGGATAAGAAGGAGCAGGTGCTTCGGAACAAAGTGATAAAGCTAGTCAGAGTGCTATGACAGAATCATAATGTGGAAGAATCAACATGGGAACTAGAGAGCGTAATGCTAGAAAAGTACCCCCATTTGTTTTCTATTTGATTCCGGGACGGAATCCTTTTAAGGAGGGGAGACTGTAATAACCCCAAAATTTTTGAACTTTTAGTAACCCTTATGAATAGTGTTTTGCTGATTATGCTGAATAAGAAAAATTTCCATGCCACACTATGTAGGGGTTCTTTTATTGTTATTCTGAGATCTTATTAGTACTCTGTGTGGTATATAAGTGTATGTAAAGATCGTCAGAATCCAAATTCGAACACTTTGATTTTTCCCGAAAATCCACCAGATACCGAAAGAATTGAGTATAAGGGAACGGGATAAAAAGGATTAAATTCAAGGATTATAAGAGAGGATCATAAAAGGAATATAATGTATTGAGAAAGGTTAAGGGAACCCAAGTAATAAGATCCCGGGTATGATCCCTCAAACGATAAATGAAAACGAAAGTTAAGCAAACCGTATAACATATCAGCGGTCATTAGCCAAGTAATTAGGAGCTAATCAAAGAGGTTAGTGAGGATGATGTCATCAAACCAATAAGAAGAGGACAAGCATGGGAAGATGACATAAGAATGATGACCTAAGCATGACCAACAAGGAAGGAAGGTTGGTTGATTATTAACCACACAAAATTCACCATGGTTAAAAGGTAATAAATCAAGACAAAAGTGGATCAACCAATCCAAACAAATCAAAAAACACAAAAACAAAGTTGACTCTCATTATTCAAGAGAAGCTCTCGGCTTTTCTTGCTTTTCAAAGAGAAAAATTTCAAAATCCAAGATCCAACCATTGTTAAATTGCAAGGTAATTATCCAAGGTTCCTTATGATTAGTTATGGCTATCCTAGGAGTTTAAGCTCCAAATTCCTTCACAATCTCTTTCAATAAATCATTTAAGAAGAGAGTGAATAGTGTTTTCAAGAAATTTAAATTGTTTGATCTTGTGTTTTTGGTTAGATTAAGCTTTGGTAAGGACTTTCGAGGGTGATTCCAAGCTCCTTAGTTACTCTTACTCACCAAGGAAGGTATAATCTCTTAACCTAGCATTGTTATTGAATATTAAGAGCTTATTATGAGTAGGATAGTTCATGACATGGTGATTGAATATGTAGAGATTAGTTGGTTTTGTAATGTTTTTGGAGTTGTAAATCTTGGTTATTAGTTAATAAACTTAAGAATAGTTTTAGTTCATGTTTGAGAATAATATGAATTGGAAAACTTGAGGTGTTGGGGCTGTTGTAGTGATGTATGGATGGAGTTTGGTTGTATGGTTGAATTGTGATTGATTTGTGGTTGATTTGGAGTAGGATAAAATTTGGTAATCAGGTAAACGTAGCCGTCGTAATGCCCGATTTACTTTAGACTGTTTTTTTTCTTAACATCAGGACCCATGAACTCACTGTTAGGTTTTGACCATTGCCATGCATGTTACGAGCTTCATTTTCATATGTGGCTCACTTGAATCCGATGTACGGTTTAGGAGAAACGACCGTTTTAAGTAACGGCATTTCGCGACTGAACCCTTACCCCTCGCCTTGCTTTGAAACCTTGGTTAAGGACTTTAAATGACTAACTGGGGTATGAAACAATTATGTTAAGTGGATTAGGCAGTTGGTAGGGTACTCGCAAAAGAATTGCCTTAAAACCCTTAATGGTTAATTTATTAAAAATGGTGGAGCTGAGGGTACTCGAGCGACTTAAGTGAATCGTTAAGCACAAAAGCGAACGTTTGGGTCTAATTGGTTAAAGTATAGATTCATAAGCGACTTTGGTTTAATTCCAACTTATATGTTGTTTATAGGTTACCAGACTCATCCCAAGCCATTTATCACCCCCAGTCGCTCAGGCAAGTTTTCTACCCGTTATACTGTTGTTGTGATGTATATATATGTATGCATTATCTTGTGATAGATGCATGTTGGTTAATTAGAAAATTTTGCGATATATTGAAGCATGCTGATATGGTATTATATGCATGTCTGTTTCGTAATCTGGTTATCTATCTGTTGATTTCAATGCTTATAGTTGCGTAATACCTATGCTAGAGATAAGCAGTAGTTGCGTATACCCTTAGTATAGGGGACCCAAAGGTGAACATTTTCTAAAAACCGGGAGTCGATGTTCCCGAGTATATTATATATATATATTTATATATATATATATATATATATAATTTTCAAAACTATTAATCGAATAAGGTTTATTCGATAACTTTATTTTTATTAATGAATATTATTTTGAATATTCATTCGAGGACATATGACTCCGTTTATTTTATTAATGAATATTATTTTGAATATTCATTCGAGGACATATGACTCCGTTTATTTTATTAATGAAGTTTATTTTGAATATTCATTCGAGGACATATGACTCCATTTATTTTATTAATGAATATTATTTTGAATATTCATTCGAGAACATATGACTCCGTTTATTTTATTAATGAATATTATTTTGAATATTCATTCGAGGACATATGACTCCATTTATTTTATTAATGAATTTTATTTTGAATATTCATTCGAGGACATATTACTCCGTTTATTTTATTAATGAATATTATTTTGAATATTCATTCGAGGACATTTGACTCCGTTTATTTTATTTAATGAATATTATTATTTGAATATTCATTCGAGGACTTATGACTCCGATTATTTACTAATTATTATTCTTTATTTTATTAAAGAATAATGTGTCGATAATTAAACTCACTTTTGATTATTCAAATAAAGATAGTATTTTCGAATAAGTATATCTTTGGTTATTTAATATTCATTTCAAGTATAAGTTTTAAAACTTCTACTTCAATTATATTTATACAGATTATTCTTTATGGGAATATTATTTAAATAATAATATTCAGATATTTTCTAATATATTGGGACTGATTTATTTTATTAAATCAGCATCACTCCAAACATTCTTAAAAATGTTTTCGAGTTTTCAAAATGATTTTAAAGGTTAGGGCGGATCCCAAAACTCATTTTTATATTTAAGATCCTCCTTTCGAAGGGGATTTAAATACTCACTCAAAACCTGAGGGATCCGGCTCTGTGGTGTATTTTATATTCGCAACAAGGTTGCTATTCTGATAAAAGAGTTTTTGATTACTTACCCAACATTCGGGAAGTAAAATTCTTGGAACAAGTTAATCCATTAACAGGCATCGCCTGGGAAATATCGGTGAGTTTTCCTTTCCAACTAGATACGACTTCTTGGTGGAGCCGTATCAACAAGTTTCTACTTGGGGAAAGTGGGGACGAGCTTTACGTTTCAGGGTCATGGATTTCATCTGAACTAGGAGTGGCGTAAGTGGTCGAGTAGCGCCGGCCCAGCCTTATTATATTGGCCCAAATGGCCCGGAAGTTCCGCTAAGACGGTCCATTCCTTAGGAGTCCAGTGTTCGGTTGATAAGTAAATCCGACAGGTTTTCCTCTACATGTAGAAAATGGTGAGGTTGCACTACTACGACTGATCATCGTAAGTGGTCTTCCTGGCGTGACAAACTCCCGTAATGAGTTCATCATCCAATTGGATATTTCTGCAACTCTACCCAGAGCACTTCGATAGAAAGGCTACGGTTGGGCGATTGTTGAGTGTTGGCAGGGTCAAGCTTTCAAAATGATGTTTGAATCAAATGAAGTATCTCGTAACTTCATTTTATTTTGATGATATTTTAAAGATTGATTCTATACAAGTTTTGTCTTGTAGCTTAATCTATGGGATGAACTAATTATAACTTGAACGGTGGTAGTTTAAGTAGTATTCGGAAAAGATATAAGTATATTGGAGTATCTTGTAACTTCATCTTTTGAACTTATATCAAGTAAATGATTATCTTATGCATGTCAAAGATTTTCAGAAAAAAAGGCCGTTGAGACAAGGGTAGATATATGAGATCACCTTGCAACGATATTTTTATACAGTTATAAACTAGAGCCATGTGTGTATTATGCATGGCAGAGTATTCAAAGATTTTGAAAAGTATATATGTATATACTGAATATTTTACGACTTGGTCGCGTTAAGATATCAGTTTGGTTCATTTCTTCTTGGCCAAGACTTTCATGAGTACTATGAGAATGCTCATATATTGTTAATTATTATACATATTATTTCGGTGGGCTTGTTGCTCACCCTTGCTTTCTTCTTTCATCACACAACAACAGATAGAAAAGATGAACGGGACCAAGCTTCCAATTCGCAAGCGGTTAGGAAACGTTCCGCAGTTTTCTGGAAGGGTTGATGCCGCTGTAACTGAGGTAGAAATTACCAATAGGCTAGACTTTCAACTTCTGATGTACCAGACTTATGTATCTATATGAATTGTTATAATGGCAAAGAAATGTAAATTTATTCAGAAACCCTTTTAAGGTGTAACATTTTATATTTGTGGAATAAAATGACTTGTGTTATTTTTGGTATTCATCTCTGAGACTATAACTTGTGATGTGTGTGTGTGTGTATTGTGGGGTCACAATACTCAGTAGTTGGTCGACTGTTAAGATTAAGTATTGATAAGGGAAATGGAACTCGTGACAACCCGAATCCCTGACCCCGGATTTGGGGGTGTTACACCAAGGACCAGCAACCAGTACTGTGAGAGCTAGGACTTTCAAGATGACCCAGAAGTCTCCAGTTCATGACTCCGATGTGTTTGCAGGTACGCTTACTCTTAATTCTGTACCTGTTAACGTTTTGTTTGATTCGGGAGCGTCCAAATCTTTTATATCTGTTAATTGTGTGGATAAAATGAAATTGATGTTAGAAGACCTAGACGAACCTCTGACCATAGAAGTGGCTAATAAAGATAAAGTACATGTAAAACAATTTTGTCCTAGTTGTTCCCTAGAGATTTCAGGGTATATATTCCCTGTTGACTTAATACCGTTCGAGTTGGGAGACTTTGATATTATTTTAGGTATGGATTGGTTGTCTCGATATAAGGCGAATATAGATTGTAAGAAAAAGAGGGTTGTTATGCATACCCCCGATAATAAAAGGATCAGTTACCAAGGACAGAGGCAAGATAGGAAGTTCCTCTCAGTAATGCAAGCAAAGAGATTGTTGCGGCAAGGATGTGAGGTGTACTTGGCTCTTGTGGTGGATACGAAGAAAGAGACCCCTATTTTAGATGAGATTCCTATAGTAAGAGAATTCCTTGATGTTTTCCCAGAAGAGTTACCAGGATTGCCACCTGATCGAGAGATAGAGTTCTCTATTGATTTGATTTTTGGAGCTGAACCAGTTTCTAAGGCTCCATACAGGATGGCCCCGATGGAAATGAAAGAATTGGCTAAGAAACTTCAGGAATTATTGGACAAGGGAGTTATTCGACCCAGTATTTCTCCGTGGAGTGCTCCAGTACTGTTTGTGAAGAAAAAGGATGGAAGTATGAGATTGTGTATTGACTACAGAGAGCTGAACAAGTTGACGATAAAGAATAAGTATCTTTTGCCATGAATTGATGATTTGTTTGATCAGCTTAAGGGAGCATGTTACTTCTCAAAGATTGACTTAAGATCTGGCTACCACCAACTAAAGATAAAGCCTGAAGATATCTCCAAGACTGCATTCAGAACAAGGTATGGCCATTATGAGTTTCTAGTGATGTCGTTTGGATTGACGAATGCGCCAGCGGCTTTATGGATTTGATGAATAGGGTATATAAGGAGTATCTGGATAAGTTTGTCATTGTATTTATTGATGACTTCCTCATATATTCGAAGAACCCAGAAGATCACGCAATGTATCTACAGATTGCCCTCCAGAAGTTAAGAGAAAAGTAATTATATGCGAAGTTTTCTAAGTGTGAGTTTTGGCTGACGAAAGTACAATTTCTTGGTCATGTAATAAGTAAGGAAGGTATCAAAGTAGACCCAGTAAAGATTGAAGCCGTATCAAGGTGGGAGCAACCGAAGACACCAACAGAAATAAGGAGTTTCTTGGATTAGCAGGATATTATCGATGGTTTGTTAAAGATTTTTCGAAGATTGCGTCCCCATTAACCAAGCTGACCAGGAAGAATGAGAAGTTTGTTTGGACGGAAAAGTGTCAAGAAAGTTTGACAGCTCCAGTGTTAGCATTGCCAGATGAGACGGGAAACTTTGTAATCTATAGTGATGCTTCTTTGAAAGGGTTGGGATGTGTGTTAATGCAGCATGACAAAGTGATTGCTTATGGCTCCAGACAGTTTAAGCCTCACGAGCAGAAATATCCAGTTCATGACCTTGAGTTAGCGGCTATAGTGTTTGCTTTAAAGTTATGGGCTCACTACTTGTATGGAGAGAAATGCGATATTTACACAGATCATAAGAGCCTGAAGTACATATTTACGTAGAAAGATTTGAACATGAGACAGAGAAGGTGGTTGGAGCTGATTAAGGACTACGATTGTTCGATTAACTATCACCCAGGTAAAGCCAATGTGGTGGATGATGCCTTGAGTAGAAAGGAAAGGCTGAATATGGTTAAGATTGTGGAGGAATTGGCATAAAACTTGGAAAGAATGGAAATTGAAGTTCGAGTACTAACGAAAGTCAGGAGCAACTATATGAAGTCACTTTCCAGCCAGCATTGATGGAAAAGATTAAAAGGTGTCAGGAAGGAGTTATGGAACAAGAGTTGGATACTTTGACAGGAGAAGAGCTGTGTACTCAAAAAGATAGTCAAGGTTTGTATAGATTTTCATCCAGAGTTTGGATTCCTAATGTAACGGAATTGAAAAAATAAGGTATTACACGAAGCGCATAACTCCAGATTTTCTATCCACCCTGGTAGTACCAAGATGTACCAGGATTTGAAGAGAAATTTTTGGTGGCCAGGAATGAAGAAGGATATTGCTAATTGGGTAAGTAAGTGTCATGTATGTCAAACGGTGAAAGCAGAGCATCAACGACCGAGCGGATTGTTACAACCTTTGGAGATTCCCCGGTGGAAATGGGAAGAGATTGCTATGGATTTTGTAGTGGGATTACCAAAAACGAGAGCGAATCATGATGTTATTTGGGTAATCATCGATAGGTTGACTAAGTCAGCGCATTTTCTTCCGATCAATGAAAGGTATTCATTGGAAAAGTTAGTTAAGTTATACTTGGATGAGATAGTTACCAAACATGGAGTGCCTATTTCTATAGCGTCGGATCGAGACCCGAGATTTAATTCCAGGTTCTGGACTAAATTCCAAGAGTGCCTAGGAACGAAGTTGAATATGAGCACCGCTTATCACCCTCAGACGGATGGCCAAAGTGAAAGAACGATTCAGACCATAGAGGATATGTTGAGAGTCTGTGTTTTGGATTTTAAGGGTAATTGGGATGAACACCTACCTTTGATTGAGTTCTCGTATAATAATAGTTACCATGCCAGCATTGGGATGCCCCCTTACGAAGCTTTGTATGGACGAAAGTGTAGATCACCGTTGTATTGGGATGAGGTAGGAGAAAAGAAAGTGTTAGGTCCTGAGTTGGTTCAGCAAACTAGAGATGCCATAGTGTTGATACGGAAAAGGTTGGAAGCAGCCCAAGATAGACAGAGAAAGTATGCAGATTTGCATAGGAAAGATATGGACTTTGAGATAGGAGCTCTGGTGTTACTAAAGGTATCACCTTGGAAAGGGTTAGTACGATTTGGTTAGAAGGGTAAACTTAGCCCTAGATTTATAGGACCCTTTGAGGTTTTGAAGAAAGTACGAAAGGACGCTTATGAGATAGCGTTACCACCGCAGTGGCAGCACATTCATAATGTGTTCCACGTGTCTATATTGAAGCCCTATGTCCCTAATTTGAATCAAGTCATAGAATACGAACCGATTGAGCTTCAACCAGATTTTTCCTATGTGGAACAACCGGTCCAAATGCTAGACCGTAAGGAACGAGTCCTTAGGAATAAGTCGATTCCTATAGTAAAAGTTTTGTGGATAAATCCTCGAGTTGAAGAGTCTACTTGGGAATTAGAGTCAGACATGCTTGATAAATATCCTCATTTGTTTAGCTAAGTCAGATTCTGGGGACAGAATCTTTTTAAGGGGGAAAGGATATAACGACTCGTGTATTTTTATTTTATTTCTAATATTTGGAAGTGTAATTAAGGTTTAAGTAAATAAATAAATGTGTGTATTGGTTTTGGCAGCAGTTATGGATTGTTATTTAATTATTTATGATTGTTGTTATGTGGGATTGAATTGTGTGATTTATTAGTGAGATATATGATTTTCTTTTGCTTATAAAGAGTGATTTTATTGTAGCTTTAATTTCATAAATACTTGGATAATTTTTAAAATTGGTTTTATAATTTTATAATTTTAATAATTATTTTTAGGACTTTATAGAATTGAGAAATCAATATTTTATTAATTATTTATTTTTTATGATTTTCTGAGTGTGTTTGGTTGTAAAATCCATATTTAATTATGGAAATCATCAAAAATTACAAAACTCATATTTTATGAAGGTTATAATATTCGGATAATTTTAAAATTATTTTGGGAATTTTTGAGATTCGTTTCACCCGCGCATCGTTTCGTTTATTCGTTAAATGCGGGCATAAATTTTGTTTCAAAATTTATTTAAAAATTGCGAAATTTATGTTTATTTAACTCGGGATATTAATAAAATTTTGAAACTAGTTTGGTGAATTTTAGAATTATTATTACCCGAAAGTTTCGCAATTTCGGGATAAAATCCGGGCGTGTAAATGAAAAGCTGGATACGTAATATAAGTTTACAAATACGTGGCAACACCGGGACACTTGTGTTGCTACGTGTGCTGTTCAGAGAATTTTGCAGTTCAGTTTTTTATTATTATTTTGTTTACTTCTCTCTTCTTCCTCCTTATCCCTCCATCTCTCTCTCAATCTCTCGCTATCTCCTCTCGATCTCTCCTGTTATCTCTGTATTTTCTTTACTCTCCTCCCCTCTTTTTCTTTTCTTCTCCTTCGTCTCTTCCGCCTGTTGTTTCCTGAGTCGCCGGGATTCAATTCATCCGCCTCGCTCCATTCTTCCGGTAGTAATTACCGCTCTATCTCTCCTTTTTCTGATATGTGTGTGTACAATCATATATATGTGTGTACCTGTGTGTGTAAGTGGGTGTGAGTCTGTGTGTGTTCTGCGCGGTGGCGCGTGTGTGTTGGTGCGGCTGTGCATAGTGTTGTGCGGCTGTGTTCTTTATTGTTGGGTTGGTTCTATGGGCTTGTTCCTTTCGGGCCTGACAGTTGGGCCTTGTTGGGCCTTCTCTGTTGGGCGGAGTTGAGCAGTTGGACTTGGTTGTTACAATTTTTAATTTCGATTCCCTTTTTCTGCAGGAATTATTGAGTAAAATTTGTGATATTACTAATTCGCGTGGGAAATTATTTTTAATAAATCGGTGGAATTTACTTGGATACACGAATATTTCGGGCACCAATAATTTTTGCCGTCGTACCGCGATGACTCGTTACGAGCGGACGATGGACGGTGATGACGCTGTTCTGAGTCCTAAACTTTATAAATAATTAAGATGATTCGTATAAAATGTTTCGAAAGTAAATTGTGTGTGAATATGGAATTGGTATAGGAATGAAAATGTGGATTGTTGTGGATTATTGACGTCGATTGTAACCGACGGGTAGTCGTATAAATAAATAAGATGCTGCCAAAATTTCCTAAAAATATATATTCGTAAATGTACGTATTTATATTATACGTGTTACCCCTAACAATATTCCGACTACGTGACTATATGATTATGTGTATAATAATAATACGAGTCGGGTTATCGGATTGAGTTGTTAGAATATGAGGATATCAAGCATGTCGGTATAACTGATTAGGGTATTCTGTATTTGTAGATTCCGATCGAGTTTTTTCAGGATTAAAGTCAATGTGAAAGCTACCTAGGGTTTTGTAAAGCGTTGCAAGGCAAGTACCTCTGACCATTCTTTTATGGTTCAGTACGTATGAATAGCTAAATGTTTTATTCTCGTAATGGAACAGAAACGTTTTAAGTTACGTATCCCCTGTATTTGAAAATGTTGTTTAAAATTATGTTTTGGGGAAAAGTAACTTCTGAAAACACCTATCTCTAAACGTGATTTAAATGAAAAGAGGATTTGAAGAGTGTGCTGTGACAGAATTGATTTTGAAAAAGAGATAGGTAAAAGTGATTTTGAAAACTGGATAAAACGATCAGATATGGGATACATTGGGGCAAGAGTAGGTCTATTGAGGTGGTGTAAGAGGCTAATTCAGTTGCGCGCACTGTATAACCGATTAGTCCAGCAGGTCAGAGACCTAACTAGTCTCTGAGTTCCGGAACAGGTAAATGCGATGGCAGTTGTAGCCGTCTGGTGTTGATAGCCTGATCAGCTGTCTTCACATATCCGCTACGTATTTGATTTGGATTTGTGATTCCCGTAAGGGCATGAGTAATTGATACAGCGGTTTTATAAATGTGATTAGCATGCTAAAATTGGACTCTGGTATTTTTACAGCACACTGCTATGTTGTTTTGATGAAGCATGCTAGTTCGTGATGTCTAGTTATCTCTGATTTTTATTATAAAATGTTGATATCCTGATTACAGTTCTGTTCCCATTATTGTTACATTACTGTTTTATTCTGTTATTCATATTTTGGTACTGCTGAGCAATTCTGCTCACCCTTGCAAACTGTTATGTATATCTCGCAAATGCCTAGAAGATCAGTCAGACCGACCCATGTTCCCGCCCCTACTGGACCCGGCTCCCCTGAGGTAGTTTGTATCAGGCCATGAGGTCTGATGAGTTGCTGAATAAAGTTTGTGTGTGTTAGATGTTGAATAAAGAGTTTGTAATATGGAGAACCTGAATTATACTTGAACCTGGATCAGATCTTGGTTTGGGGTCAAGTTAGTATATTTTAATAATAATCTTGTTATTTATATTTTGGTAGTTGTGTTTGGTGACGTCAACTCCTGACCCCGGGGTTGAGGCCGTCACAGTAATCTTGGTAACAAAAGACAATTTTCTGGAAAGAAGGATAGTGGTCAACATAAATGACTCAGGGGTAGACAGGTGTATGTAGGTGTCCCTCAACTATCTTATCTCTAGGAGGACATCTGAGTTAGATATTCTAATAAGCAAAGTCAGAATGGTGATTCATGAAGACACGCTCTTGCTAACAGAACTGAAGAATGCTCAAGTGGCTGCTTTTCCTGAAGCATACCTACAACCAAGCAAGGGAGTGGCATACATCTGTCCTACCACTAAACACTTCAAACACTTCCACATTCCCAAGCAGTGTGTCAAGGCCAACAAGAAGCTTATCATGACTCTGGAAACTGAGTTGAAAGTAAAGATAAATAAGGCTGTTGAGGATGAAGAGATAATTAAGCTGTTGGGGAGATATCTAAGGAATGTTGAAGCCAACTTGCCTAAAACTCAAATCAACAAGGATAATTTGGATGATGTTGAGCAAAAGAAAGATGATCAAAAACCTTCTGGCTCAAATCCAAGTCAATCCTCTAAGGCAGCTAGAAGCAAGGATGAAAAGAAGAAGGATTATGAGAAGAAGAAAGGGGATGAGAAAATAAGAAAGAAGAAACAAGATGGTTCAGGATCACAACCACGACAAACCCTAAATATCCAAATTAAACAAGCTAAACCTTCTGTGCCAACAAACTCCAACATCAAACCACCTCATACCTCTAAGCCTAAATTCCTTTACAAGCAAACTGCCAACACCCTTCTAAAAATACCAATCACCTCAAGCCAAACAACTCTCAAGAAAGTCACAAACCTACCTTCTGCAAAGCCATCATTCAAGGTCAACTACGAGTCTGTTGGGAGGAAACCAAAGAAAGCTAAGCCTACATAAAAAGTGGAAGTCACTGAAAGAGCCATTTGGAATTGTTTCAAGCAAAATGATTTTCTACCTCTAAACTGGTGCATCTCAGATGAAGATTATTTTCAACAACTAGCTGAGGAAATAGTTAGAGTCTGGGTCGTAACACTAAGGGAAGCAAGAATCTATTAAGAAGACGGGTCTTTCACATTTCTTGGCTACAGCTTAATGGACTCTCTCTCTCTCCCACAAAAATCAAGTGAGTGATAACTTTACTAAAGGATAAGGATATTGCTACAAGAGCATGGAGATCAGTTTTGGCTGAATGGTTGATTGAAAGGGAGGAAAGAAGAGCAAGGAATAAAGCTGAATCTGAGGAGAGGATAAGGAAATATAATGAGGAGATTGAAATGTACATGAAAAGATCAGAAGAACTCAAGGCCAAAGGAAAGAGCATAAATTTTAAGGATGGAAAGTTTCTAAATATCAAAGTAAGCAAATTCACAAGATTTAGGATTGATTTATTAAATGGTTATCCAAAGACAGATAGACTCAAACTTGTGGAAGCTCTAAGTGAGACACCAATCATAGAAGAACTTGAAATTCTTGTTTACTTAAAGGATCTCATTAGAGAAGAAACAGAAGCAAAAACAGTTTTTACCTGATGCTTGTAACTATTTAAACTCTGTAAATCACCTAATGTATAAATGTTGCAATTTTGTCAAGTTTTATGTATTAGTCTTATTTTCAATTGTAGCTTGGGGTTAGTCTTGTTAACATGCATGAAGTTGTGTTAAGCAATCTTCTCACAAATTGGGGGAGATTATTGTGCAAGACATGCATGTACTATAACAAGACTAAGTCAAATTGACAACCCTAAGTAAGTTGTATTGTTATCTTAGTTTGCATTTTGTATTGTAACATTTAAAGTCTGTAAAAATAATCAAGGGCGGACTGAAGTCTTTTTCTGTAAATAGTATCAAGCCTAAGAATTTTATCTGGAATAAGATCAAGAAGATCATGCCTTAGAAGAATTATGAAGAAGCTTGAAGTTGAATTGAGAAAAATGTTCTAAGTCAAGATCTCTACAAGTCACATATTTAGTGTTATAGAGAAGTCATTCGAGAACTCCGGAATGACTTATAGAGAAGTCGGGAAAGCTACTAGAGAACTTAGAGATATCGACAAGCCAAATTGAAGACATGAAAATTGGAGATATCGACAAGTCATTTCTTCACTAGAGAACTCAGAGTTATCAACAAGTCAAATATCACTCGAGAACTCTGAGATATCGACAAGTCAAATACCACTAGAGAACTCTGAGATATCGACAAGTCAAATATCACTAGAGAACTCTGGGTTATCGACAAGTCAATTAGTCACTAGAGAACTCAGAGATATCTATAAGCCACAATGAAGACATGGAGTTGAGAGATCTCGACAAGCTAAATTCTCTTATAGAGAACTCAGAGATCTCTATAAGTCAAAGCAACTATAGAATAATGAGAGATCTCGATAAGCCAATATACTCATCAAGATTTCAAGTTTTCTTTATAACAAACTGGAGATCTCGAGGTAAAACTTAAAGTACAAAGTGAAGACCAGTTCAATATCCAAGTTTAACAATCAACAAACAATCTAGTCATTTGGATTAACAAGTCTACAAAAAGCAGCTTGAAGAGTACAAGATCAAGAGTGAAGATTAACTGAAAAAGGAAGATCAAAGTAAAACAGTATGCAAAGATATGCTAAGCCAGAAATGGGAGATATGCTTTTCCTAAAATAGAATGATTAGTGAGAGCTTACTAAAGTGAATAACATCTCTTATTACACACTATGTAAACCAGTAGTTAACTATCATATAAAATTAACACTGGTCCTTTGTTAGCAGTAACAATTTAGATCAAAAAAATCATGTATTCTCTCAAGGAAGAAGCTAAGCTCTTTACCAACAAAGAGCCTAGAAATTTTGTAGCAAAACATTCTTAATTTTAATGGAAAATTAAGTGGGTTTTGAAAGATCTGTGTTCTTTACTGTTACTGTTTAATTTCAGTTTTAACACATTTTACTACAAGATTTGATTTACTTTATCACAACCATAAACACTTCAAGAAAAAGCTAGAAAAACATAAAAACACTTTAACCCCCCTCTGTGTGTAATTCATTACCTAACAAAGAAGTATTGAGCCATGAACAAGAAGAGTTGACCGGAGAAGACATAGGGAGTCAAAAGGATGATAAAGGAATCCTAAGGTTTTCTTTCAGGATATGGATACCCAACGTGGCTGAGTTGAAGGATGAAATTCTTCGAGATGCTCAAAACTCCAAATACTCAATTTATTCGGGAAGTACGAAGATGTACAGAGATCTAAGATAAAACTTTTGGTGGTCAAGTATGAAGAAAGATATTGCAGAATGGGTAAGTAAGTGTTACACTTGCCAAAGAGTCAAAGCAGAACATCAAAGGCCCAGTGGATTGATATATCTATTGGACATTCCACAATGGAAGTGGAAACATCTTGCAATGGATTTTGTAGTTGGATTACCGAGGACCAATGCAAATCATGATTCTATTTGGGTCATTATTGACAGATTTACTAAGTCAGCACATTTTCTTCCTATTAACGAGAGATTCTCATTGGATAAATTGGTTCAGTTGTACTTGAAGGAAATTGTGATTCGACATGAAGTTCCAGTATCTATAGTTTCAGATAGAGATGCTCAATTTAATTCATGGTTTTGGAAAAGTTTTCAAGATTTTATAGGAACAAAGCTAAATATGAGTACCGCATATCATCTGCAGACAGATGGTCAAAGTGAAAGGATAATTTAAACTATTGAGGACATGTTAAGGGTATGCGCTCTAGATTGTTAAGGAAGTTGGGACGAACATTTACCTTTAGTTGAATTCTTCTACAACAACAGCTATCATGCAAGTATTGAAATGCCGCCATATGAAGCTTTGTATGGTAGAAGATGTGGATCTCCAATATATTGGAATGAAGTTGGTGAAATGAAGATTTTGGGTCCAGAATTGACCCAACAGACAAAAGAAAAGGTTGAACTCATTCGGAAAAAATTAGTGAAAGCTCAAGATCGACAACACAAGTATGCTGATCCTGCCAGAAAATATATTGAATTTGAAGTTGGAGAAGAAATACTATTAAAGATTTCAACTTAGAAGGGTTTATCCATATTTGGAAAAAAGGAAAGTTCAGTCCACGTTATATTGGACCTTTTGAGATTTTAAGGCGTGTTGGAAAGGCCGCTTACGAGCTAGCTTTACCACCACACAAGCAGCATATCCATGATGTGTTCCATGTGTCAATATTAAAACATGATTTTCCTGATTCCAATCATGTGATAGAATATGAGCCAATTGAGATCCAGCCAGACTTGTCTTTTATATTCTATACATATTTTTGTGATATACAAAATAAATATGACATGTTAATTAAATTAAAATGTTTATTGCCATGATTTAATGTGTGTTAGATATTAATTGCAGTCATGCACGGATCTATATATTTTTCGGATATTCATTACATATTTAAAATGCAATTGTATGACCCGATACGCAATCTAGGTGCGTGCCAAATTACGTTTCTTCCGTATTACGTGTTAGAACTCGTTTTGTGTGCATTTGCATATACTATATTTTTTTTAGGGTTTACTTTGAAATTATAAAGTATTTTGGTTTCGTAAAAATTATCGGACCGTGACCCGACTGGGACGTAAAAACCCATAAAATTTGTAATATTTTTAGAAAATCAAAGACTCTTCAAACAGTCTGTGTTTTCATATTTTTGAAATATACGTGTTTTTTGGGGAATTTGATATAAATATTGTAATTATCTATAAATTATATTTTAATAAGCATTTCCCCATAAATTGTTATCTTCGGGCGTGTAATTTTAAATAATAAGAATAAAGGTACCGTTTCACGTTTTATCGGGACCGTTTGTGTAAATATATATAGGTCTCATACTTATCTAATTTCAGCCAGCAGTAATCAGAAACAGAATGATAATTATATGAAGTTTTCTTTATATTTTTATTTTTAAAATTCCGAATTCAAAGATTTACACTTTCTGATCAAACCGTTAAGCTGTTGATTATGATCTTGATACCGTATCGAAGCTCTCGACGAGACGGTCGTATCCATACCAAAATCTTCGTCTAAGGTTGATTATTTCTCAATTTTAATTTACATATTTTTCTTTAAAATTCATTTTTGAATTTGATTGATTGTTTGGATGTTTTAATGATTGATTATGATTCCCGCGGTTATAAGGATCAATTTCATTTATAGATTTCATGATTTTGATTTAGTTTTGATTAAAACCAAGTTTTGTTTTTTATTCAATTTTCAATTCAATTTTTAGGACTGTTCTTAAGTTTATGATTGTGTTTTATTACATGAATAGATTGCACGTGTTCTAAGCTTTAATTTGATATATAAAACATCTGATTTGGTTGAGAAATGATGAAAAATGAAGTTCAGCCGGAGTTTGATCGGAGTTGGTTTGATTTTGGTCGGGAATTGAGTTCCCGAGGTTAAATGATGTTAGTAATAGCGGAATCATGTTCCTGAAAGGATTTGGGGGTGTTATTTGAGTACACGAGTTACGGGACATGTTTCTACGAATCATGATCTAGTACTATTACAGTGGCTGATCAACATGTGATAGTATGTCCGTCAGATAAATATTCCAATCTAAAAACTTTTTTTTACTATTTATAGCTTATTCTAGCTTCAGTTATTGTTCATATAATACTGTTGTTATCATTTCAAGCACACATATCCTGCTGAGCATTTCATCGCTCATATTTATTTTGTTGTGTTGATCTTTAAGACAGGGCGAGTGATGCCTTGCATGCTTCATACCGCTAGGAAGAGGATGCCTTCTGAGCATCCTCAGATTTTCAGGTTCCAGATGTCTCAACAGGTAGGAGTTAGAGGGAAGTGTTGTTTGTACATTAGATGTACATTAGATGTGTGCAATATAACAATAATAAAAGTGAATTGGGTTTGTAGAACTTATCTAGACTTTTTAAGTGTTAGTATAACTTCATGTAGATGTTATTCTAATCAGGTTTGTAGTTGTAATAAATCATGGTTTGTTTTAGTATTTGTTTCATATCATAACATGTGCTCGATCCTTATGCATGTAAGGATCATATTTTATATTTTGTTCCGTTGTGTATATTATTTTATTATTTAGCAGTTAGTGACTCCCAAATGTAGACCTCGAATTTTGAGGGCGTCACAAAATAACTTTCAAATTTTGAAATATTATAAATTATTGTGTGATATATTTTGCAATATATATATATATAATAAAAATGAATACTAACTTGAGCTTATTATTTGAATTTCAAATGTAATCATAACAATATACTTGATAGGGATAAATAAATTATGCTTGTATAATTAAATACTGCATTAATTGTACAAGCTGTGGGCTGCTAGGCCCAATAAAAAGATATATGATACTCAGACCAGAAAGGTTAAGCCTGATGGACCAGATCAGGCCTGGTGGAATAAAAAAGGCCCAAAAGCTCTGATTATTAATTAATTTTGTAATTAATTAATAAGGGACAAATCAGATGTTGAAAAGAGTCCCGATAAGGATATAAATCCTTGGAGATTAGCCTCAAGGGGACCTAAAAGGATAAGGAATCAGTTTCCTACTATCTAGGACTCCAAAGTCCATTCTAATTATGAGACTTGCCCACCAAGTCTCCTATACCAAGTCCAATTCAAGGACTCCCAACATCTATATAAGGGGTCTCACCCCCACCAATCAGAACTACATTTTTTGGCTTGATTCTCTAATTCACAGAGATACGTAGGCATCTCGTAAAGGCAGATTGAGTCACGAAACACGAGAGCAGCCATTAAAGGCCTTGAGCTCCCGAATCTTAGTATTAAATACAGCAAGTAATAACCTTAGTTTTTTATCCATAACATTTGGCGCCGTCTGTGGGAATCACAACAACAACCATGGCGAGAACACGGAGAACAATTGGAGCTCTAGAGGAAGGAACACCATTAGAGACAACCCAGGTGATTTCATCAACCGTGGAGGTTCCTCCCCATTCAACTTATGCATCTACTCAGGAGGAAGCCCAGACAGGGGCAACTCAACCCCAGCTACAAGGGACAACTCCCCCGATTCAAGGTACGAATCCTCAAGTTCAACAAATACATATACCTGTGAATTCTCGACCCGTCGGGTATGAATATTCAACTATTGTTACTACTAACCCCCCTTATGGGATGCCCCTTCACCCTGAGGTTGGAGGAAGTGGATATACTGGGCGAAGCGAAGCACGAGGGCGGTCGCCCCCCTATATACGAGGTTTGGATCCTATCCCTGAGGATCGGGAATTTTCTGGTCCATACACTGAGAGAGACTCCGAATCTTCGGATGATGAAGTGGCCCCGAGAAGTCCTGGAAAAGAGCCAATGGCCGATGGAAGGCAACGCCCCCAAAGCACCCCAGGGGCGAATCCCCAAGAAGTGCAGGAAAAGATCAGGGCTCATGAGGCTGAAATCCAAAGGCTGAGGCGTGATTTGGAGGCTCACCAAGCCACCAGACCCCACATACCTCCTAGGGGGAGAAATCCTCCTCCTATCAAAGACCTGGATGGTCCGGTAAGAAGAAGGGCTGCTGTCCCAAGAACTGATCCAAGCAATCTCCTTCCCCTTGGAGATCCTGATGATCCAACTCCACCCTTCACAGAAGAGATAATGAATGCCCATATCTCAAGGAAATTCAAGATGCCCACTATCAAAGCCTATGATGGCACGGGAGACCCCGCTAATCATGTTAGGACATTCTCTAATGCACTGCTGCTGCAACCCGTGAATGATGCTATAAAATGTCGGGCATTCCCTCAAACCCTGTCGGGTATGGCTCAAAGATGGTACAGTCGCCTACCCCCAAATTCTATTGGATCATTCAGAGAATTAAGTCAGGATTTTATTAAGCAATTCATCAGTGGAAGAGTCCATGAGAAAAGTTCAGCATCTCTTATGAGTCTTGTGCAGGGAGCTAAGGAATCCTTAAGAGATTACCTGAATCGTTTTACAAAGGAGGCTTTAAAAGTCCCAGACCTTGATGATAAGGTAGCCATGATAGCACTGCAACAAGGAACTAGGGATGAGTTTTTCAAGATGTCATTGGCCAAACGACCCCCTGAGAGCATGTTGCAGCTCCAAGAGAGGGCAGGGAAGTATATCAAGGTTGAAGAAAGTATGAGGAAGACCGTAGTAAGTAATGAGCCCACTGGAGGCAAGAAACGAAAAACTGATTTGGAGTATATCGCTAAGGACAAATATCCTAGAACCGAACAAAACCCTGATTCAACCCCCAAGAAGGGAGGACCTGGGCAAAAGTTCACTAAATACGCTAAGCTAAATGCTCCCAGAAGTCAGATTTTGATGGAAATTGAGAAAGACAGAGATATTCGCTGGCCTAAGCCCTTGAAGGCTGATCCCGCCAAGCTAGATAAGGGTAAGTATTGCAGGTTTCACAAAGATGTTGGCCATGACACCGATGAGTGTAGGCAATTGAAAGATGAAATTGAGTTTTTGATTCGAAAAGGAAGATTGAACAAGTATACTGGAGATGGAGGGGACAGAAATAATAATGGAAGGAAGAACTTTGAAGATCGTAGGAGGGACCAAGACGATCAGGGGCGAAACCCCCAGCCTAGAGGACCAGTTATAAACACCATTTATGGAGGGCCGAGACCTCGAGGGCCTGTGATAAACACGATCTTTGGAGGTCCAACTGCTGCTGGATTGTCCAAAAATTCCAGAAAGGCATATACTAGAGAGGTTATGCATATTGTTGGAGAAGCCCCGAAGAGGGCCAGGACAGAAGTAACATTGGCTTTTGATGATTCCGACCTAGAGGGTGTGAAGTTTCCCCATGACGACCCGCTGGTCATAACACCAATAATAGGAAATAGCCCGGTTAAGAGGGTCCTTGTGGATAATGGTGCTTCTGTGGATATCTTGCTCCACGATACCTTTCTAAGGATGGGGTATAACGACTCCCAGTTAACACCAACCGACATGCCGATATATGGATTTGCTGGAGTAGAATGTCCTGTAGAAGGGATAATCAAATTGCCAACCACCATAGGTACGGAGCCAAGGCAAGCAACGCAGATGCTGGATTTCGTGGTGGTAAAGGCTAGTTCAACTTATAATGCTATCATGGGGAGAACAGGGATACATGCCTTCAAGGCAGTCCCCTCTTCCTACCATTCAGTCATGAAGTTTCCCACCCGAAACGGGATTGGAGAAGAGAGAGGAGATCAAAAAATGGCTAGAAGCTGTTATGTGGCCTCTTTGAGGGCAGATGGAGTCGGGGGGCAGGTTCTTCCTATTGAAGATATGGATGTTCGAGAAAATGATGAGAATAGAGGAAGGCCAGCAGAAGAATTGGTTTCGGTTCCTTTAGACCCCGAGAATCCTGAGAGGACGACTTTCATTGGAGCCACATTAGAGGAGCCCCTTAGAGGGAAGTTAGTGAAATTTTTGCAAGAAAATAGTGATGTGTTTGCATGGTCAGCAGCTGATATGCCAGGCATAGACCCGGAGTTAATTACTCACAAGCTAAACGTAGATCCAAGCCGGAAGACAGTGAAACAAAAGAAAAGAATTTTTGCCCCGGAAAGACAAGAGGCTATAAAGCAGGAAGTGGAAAAGCTCTTAGAGGCTGGTTTCATTGAGGAGATTCAATTTCCGGAGTGGTTAGCAAACCCTGTAATGGTGAAGAAGGCTAATGGAAAGTGGAGGATGTGTATAGACTTCACCGATCTGAATGATGCATGCCCCAAAGACTGTTTTCCGCTGCCTAGAATTGATACTTTGATTGATGCCACCGCTGGACATGAGATGCTGAGTTTCATGGATGGGTTTAGCGGATACAACCAGATCAAAATGCATAAGGATGACATTCCAAAGGTATCATTTATCACTGACTTTGGTGTTTATTGTTATCTTGTTATGGCATTTGGTCTCAAGAATGCAGGAGCCACCTATCAAAGGTTGGTGAATAGAATTTTTAAGGATCTTATTGGTAAGACTATGGAAGTCTATGTTGATGACATGTTAGTCAAGAGTCTAGTAAAGACTGATCATATAGCCCATTTAAGGAAAGCTTTTGAGGTCCTGAGGTACCACAAGATGATGTTGAATCCGACGAAGTGTGCTTTCGGAGTAGGATCTGGAAAATTCTTGGGATTGATGGTCTCGAAGAGGGGAATTGAGGCAAACCCTGATAAAATAAAGGCAATCCTGGACATGGAACCCCCCAAAACTGTCAAGGATGTTCAGAAGCTCACAGGAAGGGTTGCTGCGTTAGGACGATTCATCTCCAAGTCAGGAGACAAGTGCTTGTCATTTTTCAAGTCACTAAAGAACATCAAAGACTTTGTATGGAGTGAGGAAAATCAGAAGGCATTTGAAGAGTTAAAGAAGTATATGGCCCAGGCCCCGTTGTTGGCCAAGCCAGTTCTGAGTGAAATTTTATTCTTGTACTTGGCTGTTTCAGAGAGCGCCTTGAGCGCGGTTTTGGTTAAGGAAGAACTGAAAGTCCAGAAACCCGTATACTATGTCAGCAAAATTTTGCATGGTGCTGAGTTGAATTATTCAACTATAGAGAAGTTTGCTTTAGCCTTGGTAATGGCTTCAAGAAAGCTGCGTCCTTATTTTCAAGCTCACCAGATTAAAGTGCTAACAAATCAGCCACTGAGAAATATCATTCACAGTCCCAAGGCAAGTGGGAGACTGATTAAGTGGGCAATAGAGTTGGGAGAGTTTGATCTCAAGTATAAGCCACGTACGGCTATAAAAGCCCAGGAACTAGCTGACTTCGTGGTGGAATGTACCATACCCAACCAAGAAGTCGGGGGGCAGGAAGATACCATACCTCAAGACAAGGGAGTCGACAATGGGGACAGGAAGAAGAATGACAAGGAGAAAGAATATTGGGTTCTCTATTTTGATGGAGCATCAAAAACAAATTCTAGTGGAGCAGGGTTGGTTTTGCAAAGCCCTGATGGGTTCTTAATTGAGTATGCGATGAAGCTAGATTTTCCAACCACAAACAATGAGGCAGAGTATGAAGCCCTGATAGCTGGCCTTGGTCTAGCTGGGACACTTAGAGTCAAAAACTTAAAGGTCCGTGGAGACTCGAAGCTGATCATATCCCAGGTAAAGGGAGAATTTGAGGCAAGGGATGATACGATGGCTAAGTATGTCCACCTAGTAAGGGCTGTGATGACCCAATTTAATGAGTGCCATATTGAACACATTCCAAGGGAAGAAAATGTTAAGGCAGATGCGCTATCAAAGTTCGCTTCGTCTGAGATTGAAGAAAGTTCAGGAAGTGTGTACTTCCGTGTTTTGAAGACACGAAGCATAGATGTTAAGCTGCTGGCTCCCATAGGCTTGGGGACGTCATGGATTGATCCCATCAAGGCTCACATTCAGACCGGTTGGTTGCCAAGTGATGCAACTGAAGCACGGAAGTTAACTGTTCGGGCACTAAGGTACTCTTTGATAGATGGGATTCTTTACAAAAGATCTTTCGTGGTTCCCTACTTGAGGTGTCTCAGGCCCGATGAGGCACGCTTGGCTCTTGAAGAAGTGCATGAAGGTATTTGTGGACAACACTTGGGGGGCAGGGCCTTGGCTCATAAGATAACTCGTTTAGGCTTCTATTGGCCAGAAATGATGGCTGATGCCAAAGAATATGTGAAGAAGTGTGATCGCTGTCAGAAGCATGCACCAGTTGTTAGACAACCCCCCGAGATGCTGACCTCTATCAACTCGCCTATTCCCTTTGCCATGTGGGGGATGGATATTCTAGGGCCTTTTCCTATGGCCACGGCACAAAGGAAATTTCTGATTGTAGCCATTGATTATTTCACCAAGTGGATCGAAGCCAAATCCTTGGCCAAAATCACAACTAAGCAGGTTGCACAATTCCTGTGGGAAAACATTATGTGCTGATATGGAATTCCCCGTATCCTCGTCACTGACAATGGAACACAATTCAACAATGAGGAATTCAAGAAGTATTGTGAAGAAAATGAAATTGAGTTACGATTCACCTCTGTGGCTCACCCGCAAGCCAATGGGCAAGCAGAGGTAGCAAATCGGATAATCCTGGATGGACTAAAAAAGAGGATTGAGAAGTCGAGAAATAATTGGGTGGATGAGATACTTCCAATATTATGGGCCTATAGGACTACCTGTAGAGTCACGACAGGAGCAACTCCTTTCATGTTGGCATATGGGGCAGAAGCAGTAGTTCCCGTGGAGATATCGCATTCCTCTCCAAGGATTCAGACTTTCAATGTTGTAGAAAATGAGGAAGGGCAGAGGTTAGCCCTGGATCTAATTGATGAAGTGCGAGATGAGGCACATGCCAAGATAGTAGAATATCAGAAAAAGGCTTCATTCTATTACAACCTAAGGGTTAAAGAGAGATTTTTTAAACAAGGAGATCTAGTCTTGAGAAAAATAAAGGCTTCTGGTGTTGGACAGAAAGGAAAGCTTGCCCCAAATTGGGAAGGGCCGTACAGAGTCAAGAGCGTTCAGGGTAGAGGAACCTACAAGCTGGAAACTATGGAAGGTTTTGAAGTCCCGAGGACCTGGCACGCACAAAACCTGAAGGTTTACTACGTGTAAGATAGGTGAAGTACGATTCTCACTTGTCATTGACAAGTAGGTTTAAAAGCACCATGAAGCTTTGCTTGCGTAGGATTTTATATTCCAGTAGAATTTACATTGTCTAGTTATTGTTGATTAGGGTCGAACCCCTGCTGTGTAAGGTTTTGGAAAACCAGACTTCATATTAAAGAGTTTGAAATTATTTCTATCTAAGGATGTTTAAAGTTCAAATGCGTATTAAGATTGTAAAGTTAAAATAGAAAAGCAACGTATAAAACATAACCCCAAAGGGTAACAAGTTCTTATATAAATAAAGTTCAAAAAGAAGATATACAAAAAGCTAGGCCTTGGAAGGCTGAGATTCCTCAGAACCACTATCCGAAGTCTCTTCGGAAGTTTCAGTCGTTTCTTCGGACGTCTCGGTCGTCCCCTCCGAAGTCCCTGTAGAAGTTCCCTCGGCAGAAGATGATGGCTGTTGAGGCGCTGCTTTGGGAGATTCTTCCACCCTGGCCTTCTTAGCGACAGGCTCGAATTCCTCCTCGGAGGAATCTTCCTCCTCTCCATCCTTGATCATGCCAGCAAGCTTTTCAGTAACACCTCCAAGCTCTGGAACCCACACTGGGCAAGGAAAGGGCGACTGCTCAAGGACCTCGGGAAACTCATCCTGGATGGCCTCCACAGCAGCGTCCCAGCCTTCCTTATAGCTAACAGGATGAAGAAGGGCGTCATGCTCCACCATCAAGTCTTTGAATTCTTGAGTGTCCATCCAGCCATCAAAGGCTTTTTCCTTCTGCGCCTTCAAGATGACATTTTCAGCCCGGGCCGTCTCCAGGTCAGAAGTGGAAGAGGCCAATTGAGCTTCAAGGGCCTCAATTTTTTGATTGGCCTCCTCCAACTTCTTGTTGGCATCTTCCAGGCTAACCTTCCAAGCCTTGGCTTGGTGAATTGCCCCTTGAAAATGGGCGTTAGCCTGCAAGAGAAAACAGCAAAGGTTTAGAAAAGAAAGAAAAGAGAATTGTAAAAGGCATAAGTAAAGTACGTACCGTCGCCAGAGCTTGGGCTCCAAACAGCTCATTCCCCTCTAAGTCCTGTTGAAGGACAAAATCTTGATAGTCCACCGGGGAGATGGAATGCTTAGACCATTCCTTGGACAGCGCCGTGCTGCCCACGATAGAGTCCTTGCCCCAGATCCCCCAGGCAGGTTGAAAATAGGCCCCTGGCCTCTGCTTGGTGCGCAAAACTTGGCTGGGGCCTTCCTCGCTTGGCTCCATTGCCTGAAGGAGGAACTCAGGGAAGCGATCGCCAAGTCGAGGGTCTTTAAAGACCTTCCCAGCCCTCTTCATCCTGGTTGTCTCCAGGTCCTTCGGCTTGGTAGCCTCCTCAATCTTCTCAGCCACTGCAACAAACAAAGTCAGTTGAAAATCAATGAAATAAAAGTGCAGGAAATAAAGGAGATAAGAAAGGGAACTTACTTTTCTTATTAACGGGCGAAAGGCCGCATTCTACCAGGACGGTCTCCCGGATAAGGTCCCAACAATGGGAAGTGCCGTTGTCTTGCGTAAGGAGGTTGAAACCTCTAGCCTCCTCCTCAGACAAAGTTATGTCATTCGGGCTCCCGTCCACGGCCAGCCCAAAGGATGATCGAAACAGGGAGCCCCAATCTCCACCTTCCCAAATAACAAACAAAAAATCTTTCTTCCACCCCAAGTTGTTGTCAGGGATGGACTTCCCATTCACGATATGGGGGATAGTGGGGCGCTGGTTGATAGAAACCCAACCCGGACTTTTATCAGGGCTGTTTTTGAACTGAAAAATCTTCCTGAAGACAGCAACAGATGTGGGGACGTTGTGCTTGGCGCATTGCCATAGATAGCACAGAATCAACCTCCAGGATTTAGGGGGAAGTTGGCAAGGGCTGATGCCCACATCAGCCAGTAGCAAAGGAATGAATGGATGAAAAGGGAGTCTAATACCTGCCCTTAGAGTATCCCTATAGACGCATAGCGCGTCCTTCTTCCACTGACAGGCCCTGTCGGCCGGACCCGCAAGAACCAGCTTAAAAGGCTTCTTGATTTTGAAGTAGCTGCTCAACTTTTCCAGCTCCTTGGGATCCTGTAAAGCACTGATATGATCGTGCGCGTCCAGATGCGCATCAGACGGATACTCGTCCCCTCGAGTGTTGATCATGTCGATTAAGGAAGTATACCTCGATCGAATAGGAAAATCGTTGGACTTTCTAGCCACGTTCATCTTGGCCAAACGGGTCATTCTTTTGTCAGCCATCTGAAAAAAAGTAAGGGACACGTAAATAGGCTATCTTAAAGTGGCACACAATGGAAAAATAGACACGAAAAGCAAAGGGAGGAATCTTACCTGAAGAAGCGCTCCTGAAAAAGGCTTTGAGCTCCGACTTGCTGTTATTCCTCTGAGAATCTTAGCAGGAAGATGAAGAAGAAAACTAAGAAATGAGAAAGTGAGGAGTAATAGCCTTTCCTCATTCCTTTATATAAGAGGAAAAGGAAGTTGAAGGGATGAAAAGCCCATTGAGGACAAAAGCCCATAGGAAAAAGCCCAGGAAAAAGAATATTCCAGAATATTCCTAGGAATTCTAGAGCATTCTAAACAGGGTGTATTAAGCCCAGATCAATAAAAGAGGCCCAATAAGATTTTGAAAAGGCCCAATAAAAGAGGCCCAATAAGATTTGGAAAAGCCCAATAATAAAGGCTCAGTAAAATTTAATAAGGCCCAACAAAAAAGGCCAGGCCCAAATCCAATTAGGATTTGGAAAATACAATATCTTAAATTAAAGCTAAATAAAGAAGGCTAGTGGAAGACCAGGAACCAGGTCGAAATCCAGGTCGTGAATCCTGCCCGAAATCTTTCGAGCAGACACCCGAAAATAACGGGTAAAAAAGACCAGAATCCAGGTCGAATTCCAGGTCATGAATCCTGCCCGAAATCTTTCGAGCAGACACCCGAAAACAACGGGAAAAAAGACCAGAATCCAGGTCGAATTCCAGGTCGTGAATCCTAGTCGAAATCCTTCGACCAGGAAGCAAGAAAATCAAAGAATTTTCGAACAGGATTCAGGTCGAAATATCGACTAGAATCCTAGTCGAAATCCTAGTCGATAGGCTCATGGCAAGAAGCTGGAATAACGGGACTGAATTGAGGTCGAAACTTCGAAAAAAAAAAGGGATTAAAAACTCAGGTCGAAGTTCGACTAGGATCCTGGTCGAATTCCAGGTCGTGAATTCTAGTCGAAATCCTTCGACCAGGAAGCAAGAAAATCAAAGAATTTTCGAACAGGATTCAGGTCGAAATATCGACTAGAATCCTAGTCGAAATCCAAGTCGATAGGCTCATGGCAAGAAGCTAAAAAAAAGGTGGAATTTTCGACCTAGATCCAGGTCGAATTTTCGACTAGGATCCTGGTCGAATTCCAGGTCCTAGATCCAGGTCGAAATTTCGACTAGGATCCTGGTCGAATTCCAGGTCGTGGATCCTAGTCGAATTCTTTCGACCAGGATGGCAAGGCTGACCCCCATTTTCGACTAGGATCCAGGTTGAAATTTCGACTAGGATCCTGGTCGAAAAAGGGCTGGAAATCTGAAAATTGGGGAAAATCCCCGAAAATTAGGGAAAAATCCCGGAAAATTAGGGAAAATCCCAGAAAATTAGGGAAAAATCCCAGAAAATTAGGGAAAATCCCAGAAAATTAGGGAAAATCCCAGAAAATTAGGGAAAATCCAGAAAATAAGGAAAAAATTCCGGAAATAAGGGAAAAATTCCTGGAAATTAAGATAATTCCTGAATAAAAGGAAAAATTCATTGTAAATGTGTAGGTCGCTCCACACTTTACGGAAAAATGAAACCCTGTAAGGGAACGAATAGACTTAACTTCTGCGAAACCTAATCAATATTTCCCAAAAGTTGGGGGGCAAATGATAGGGATAAATAAATTATGCTTGTATAATTAAATACTGCATTAATTGTACAAGCTGTGGGCTGCTAGGCCCAATAAAAAGATATATGATACTCAGACCAGAAAGGTTAAGCCTGATGGACCAGATCAGGCCTGGTGGAATAAAAAAGGCCCAAAAGCTCTGATTATTAATTAATTTTGTAATTAATTAATAAGGGACAAATCAGATGTTGAAAAGAGTCCCGATAAGGATATAAATCCTTGGAGATTAGCCTCAAGGGGACCTAAAAGGATAAGGAATCAGTTTCCTACTATCTAGGACTCCAAAGTCCATTCTAATTATGAGACTTGCCCACCAAGTCTCCTATACCAAGTCCAATTCAAGGACTCCCAACATCTATATAAGGGGTCTCACCCCCACCAATAAGAACTACGTTTTTTGGCTTGATTCTCTAATTCACAGAGATACGTAGGCATCTCGTAAAGGCAGATTGAGTCACGAAACACGAGAGCAGCCATTAAAGGCCTTGAGCTCCCGAATCTTAGTATTAAATACAGCAAGTAATAACCTTAGTTTTTTATCCATAACAATACTCTAATTTAAAAATTTATAAAGAATTTTATATATAATTAAAAAGTATAACGTAAAATTACAAAACAATGCATTTTTCTAAAACACATATCCTTCAGTTAGTAGACTAGCATGTATGAGTGCGTTTAGGTGCCTAAATAGAATTAAGGACTAATCATATACCTTTATTCTTTATACATAAATTTAATCATAACAACGCAAATCTAATGTGCATTTCACCTTCATCCTTACGCATTCTCCATGGTTTACACCATTTTGGCAACTGTGACGTTATCATTATTTATCCTCCGCTTGTACATCCTCATCATCATTATCATTCCAAATACATACACACGTATGTATATTGTGTGTACACCATCTTCCCTCGACCATTCCTTTGTATCATCGAATCGACCACCAATCCACCATTACGGTAACTACTTACGAACAAATTTCCCTCTGAATTCGAGCTTCTAAATTCCAATTTTATTCACAATCACACATCCGCAATCTCATTTATTTCATTTTTCATACTCTCACAATAGATATGAGTTTATAAAACCCCAATGAGTGTTATTTTCACATTCTCTACAATCGGTAATACCATAAACATAACCTCTAAACATTGTCAAAGATATGGAAAATTGTGGTAATTTGTATTTCAAATTTTAGTTATTTGAGTTCATGTTTTAGTGATTTTTGTCATTTTGATGGTGTTGATGTAGATTTTGATAAGTGTTTTAGTGATTTCGGCATAATTCCTTTGACAATTTTGGCAGTGGTGCGTGGCAGGCATGGGGTTGTGTCGTTAGGGGTGATGATATTGGTATATTTGTAAAATAATAATTTAAGAATATATTACTCACTTATATATAATATTTTTATTATATAATTATGAATAATACTACAAGTTATTTATATTGTATATATAGAGTAAAATTCTATGGAGTCCACATTTAATTGGAGTCCTCAGAGTCCATCTATGTTCTGCAAATAAAATATCTTCTAAAACATGTTATCTTGCAAAACATATTTAAAAAATATCATTACTTCAATAAAATCATGCAAATCTCATATATTTACAAGTACAATATGTATGTTCTGCAACATGAACATTTATGTTCTACAAACTAAGCATGCTTTGTAGAATAATATATTTTGCAACGTTCTACTTGTAAAATCTATGCAATCTGCAAGATTTTCAATAAAATTGTGATATTTGTAGAATATCATTCGAAAAATAATACGTTTTGCAACAATTTAAGCTATATTTTACTTGCATAACATATATGGATTCCAAGGACTCAAATAAAATAAGGGACTCCATAGAACCTAACCCTGTATATATAATCTTTTTCCATAAATATAAGTAATCCAATAACTATATATGTATGTGTATAAATGTATATTTCATATAGTCTTACATTAAAATTAACTGATATTAACCCAAAATTTTGAAAATTAATAAATATAATTAATTAATTATTTTTAGAATCTATCTTTTTAAGTATAGTCAATTTAGTTGCCCCTAAATTCAAATCATCGATTGTCATTATTTATGTATTGTATACAATATAGTATCAATTTATCTGGTTGAACATTAAAGCTGATATAACATGAAATTTATTTGAAAAAATAGTTAATAGATTCCACAATATATATAGATCGTCTTCTTTGACGCAATCATGACCTTAAATTCAATTTTATTAAAAGTCATAGGTTCCAAATCACTATGATAAACAATATTTTCACTATTACATTTATACAAGGAATACATTAAGGTGGTTGTAATTTGTCAAAAAGTCAAGTTTTAAATTAGTAGAATATGTATATTAGTATTTTCATAACTGATATTAAAAACATGTTGGCATAAACTATAAATAGGCAAAATAATTCATTTAAATAGATTTTTAATTATTAGTGGGGAAGAATATTCTAATAATTTTATATTTAATAAATCTTGAAAATATTAAATTGATTATAGTTAGTGAGTTTTTTTGTGTATGTAGTGGTTGGATATGTCATCACAAGTCTTTAATGATGTTATGGTCATGTGTTCAATTCTCATATCAACTTTCTTTTTCAACAATAATATGAAAGAAGGGTAAATGTGTAATCTACTAAATATCTTGAAAGAACATGTTGACCTATAATATGTATGATTTTTTTAAAAAAATATCATAATTTTCTTTGGTGTAGTGGTTGGATATGTGATCATAAATCGTTTTTATTGCTATGGTTATGAGTTTAATTCTCATGATCAACATCTTTTTTAACATTAATATGAAAGAGGGGTTATATTTAATTTGCTATTTTTAAATAGCTTGAAAGAACATGTTGGCCTATAAAGGTAAGATTTTTTAGAAAAAAATCATAAAATTCCTTGGTGTGGTGGTTGAATATATGATCATAAGTCTTTTATAATGTTATCATGGTCATGGGTTCAATTCTCATAACCAACATCTTTTTTTAACATTAATATGAAACAGGGGTAAATGTGTAATTTACTAAATAGCTTGAAAGGCCATGTTGGCCTACAATCGGTATAATGGATAGATAGATATGTAGGTATTTGTCGCGTTAGAGTTATAGAATAATATTTTTAATCATAATTATTTTTATATTTGTTGATTTAGTTACCTATGTATTTCAAAAAAATAAGTTACTACTAAAATAATAATATTAATCGAACCATTACATATATAATAACTATTTTACGAAAATGATAGATGAGTTAACACATAACATGTATTTAATTAACGATGTTATACTTTTTAAAGTAAATGTTATATTAAAATTTACGGTATTACATATAAGAAATGGTTAATAAAATCTAATGATCATGTATACAATTATAAGAAAAAATAAATCAAATTTATAATATATAATAATCATGTATACACTTATACGGAAAATAAAACATATAATATGTATTTGTTCAATATTGATACGATATTTTTGTTAAGTACTCTTCGATTAAAATCAACAATACAAGACAATAATTATTGGTATGTATATGATATTATATAATATATAATAATTAATTATTCAAATAAAATAATATATATGTTAGCCATAGAACATCATATATTCTTACATATAGATCACGACGATGATATATACTGCCTCTGTCCCTCTCAATTCTTTACATTTTGGAGAGAGTGTCTGTTAGGTCACACACACACTGTAGAGGGGGTGAATACAGTGTATAATACAATCAAATCGAACTTTAATATATTAAGTAACAGAAAACAAACTTTATTGAAACAATAAACTCTGTTACAGTATGGAACTGTTACCTCTCAGTGATGAACAAATATCACGAGAGCTGTTAGGGTTACAATGAATAATCTTCTCGAATATATGATAACACTTATAGTGTAAACCCTATGTCTGTGTTTATATACTACACAGTTACAAGATAATCGCTAATTGATATGGAATATAATTCTGCTTCCTAAAATATATCAATCAGATATCTTTTCTTCCAAGTATTCCATTCTTCACGGAATTCTTTCTTCATGCATATCTCTTCTTATGTTTATCTCGATCTTCTTTCCTTTAATCAGCTACTGTCCTTCTCTGATCATCCTTCAGCACTTAAGTTCTGATATCTAACTTCTGATAATTATCTCCTGATAATATAAGTACTGATATCCTTAAGTCCTGACTTCCAGTATAAGTACTGATCAACAGTTAAGTACTGATTTATCCTGTTAAGTAAGATCTGAAATCTAAACATAAATTATATTAGCCATGACATTATCAAATATATCTAACAATCTCCCCCAACTTGTAAATTAGGATAATATACAAGTTTAACAGATATTTGATGATGTCAAAAACATTAAGTACAATTGTATGAGAATTAGACTAGATAACTACAACTTACAGTCCTTAAAGCTTTACCAATATTCAACTTCTGATAACAACTTCAGTCTGTACAAATATCAGAATTTAAGCAGTTGTAGATCTTTAACTTGGCTTCATCATCTGATCTCTCTGATGTCAGGAGTTGTTCTGAGATAGTTCTTCAACAAACATTTCTCAGCATATCTGAGTTCATCAATCATTCTCCTTTTGGCATCTTTAAGCTCTGCAGTATCTTCACCAGTTTGAAAGATTGCAGCTCTGAGATTATTGATCTTTGCTTTTCTCAACTCCTGATCTAGTCTTATGATATAGGCTTTGTCAGACTCCAGATTGAATTCAAGTCCCTTAATACCAAGATATGTTCTGATCTGTGCAGTATTAGGCTTCATATCAACAATATCACCATTGTGATCTCTATACTTTGGAACATATGTGCTGTCAGACTTAATAGAATAAAGCCTTTTCTGTCTCTGAATCTGTTCTTTTAAGTAGTTTGCAGCAGTCCCTGTTATTCTGTCATCCACTTGAAGTAAGAAAAGTACATGCTCCAATTCTTCAAAATACTTCAATGGAATGGCATTTTGTCTTATATGATAAACCCTACCATCCGTCATGAAATACAACATGATGTATTCTTTCAAGTAGGTATGGTAAACCATCTGTACAGATTCCAGTTGATTCAATCTCTCAGGAGTTGCTCCAATACCTGGTTCACTCAAGGAAGTTGGATCATTGGTAGTGTTGTGTACTCTTCTTTCATCAGCACTTCCCAATCCAGTTTTATCTCTTGCTTCCTTTCCAGTAACTACTCTAGCTTCAAAACCACCTGCAGTAGTCTTCAAAGGTTGAGCCTGTTTTGCTTTAGTGAATCCTGGTAGGAGTGTCTTTGATCTATCTTCTGATATCAAGTTAACTTGAGCTATGTCAGAGGTTACTTGCTTCTTCTGAATATCAGAACTTACAATTTCTTGACTCTGAACAACTTGAGCCATGTCAGAGGTTGTTTTAAGAACTTTTCTTGAAGTCAGAGCAAGATCATCCTTTTCATCAGTAATTTCTTCATCCTCAGGAGGTACATAAACCTTGATAGGTTCACCAACCTTTTCTTTACCCTTGGATCTTGGATCTATCTGTGGTTGTGATCTAGCCAATGTTGCTTCAGTATGTGTCCTTTCTTTGATCACAATGCCTTTGAGTTTTGGAAGTGGCTTTTTACCAGAAACTTCAGATTTAGATGTGACTTTCTCTGATTTAAGTCTGGCTTCTTCTTCCTTTAAACTTTCCAAGTCCATTCCTGGATTTTCCTGAAGAAATAACTGTCTTGATATTTCCTCATCAAGATCTAAAAGTTCATCAGAACTTATCCTTTAACCAGCAGCAGAACTTATTCTTTTCCCAGTATCAGAACTTGTCATGTGACTAGCTTGTCTTGATGTGAATCCTCTACCTTGACTATGACCTCTACCCATTCCAGAGCTTCCTTGATCATCTTTTTCATTATCCTTTCCTGTCAGTGTCTTGTCAGTCTTGCATTTGGACTTAATCACTTTCTCCCCCTTTTTAGCATCAGCAGGTAGTAGAAGAGAGATAAGCAATTCCACTGAGGATTGGATTTCAGTTAGTTGTGATTGCTGAGAAGCTTGATTTTTCAGAATTTCATCAATCTGAGCTTGTTGATGATCTTGAGTCTTCTCAATATAAGCAATCCTGTCAATGGTAGGTTGGAATAACTTTTTCTTATCAATTTTCCAAACTTGATCCTGTTTGATAAAGTTCTCCTGAATCTTGTGTAGCTCTGCATGAGTAGTTGAATGAAGACCTTGTAAATGTTTAGTACTCAATGCAGTGACTCTAAGCTGAGTTTTGAAATCATCAGAATTTAACATTTCATCAGTTTTAGTCAAGTGCTCAGTAAGATGCTTGTCAGTTGGAACACATGAAACTGAGTTCCATTCCTTAGTCCACTCCTGACCTGCAGGAGTTTCACTCCAAGGTACTGGTGCTTCTCCGGTAACAAACTTCTTAACCAGTTCAGACTTAGGAAGAGTCTGTTGAGGAGTAAGTCCTGAAGGACCTGCTTCATCAGCAGCTACAGTTGGAGCAGCATCACCAGTATCTCCAGCATTTGCAGCATCAGAACTTAAAGAATCAGTATCTTCTGATAAGACAACAGTGTGAGTAGCAATGGAGGCTTCAGCATCCTCTAATTGCTGATCTTGTTCTAAGTTCTGATCAACAGCCATATCCTGATGCTCACCTAAATTCTGATCATCAGCATCTTGATGCAGAGAAGGTGTTATTGATAACTCTAGAGTTTGAACAGCATCAGTAACAGGTGTTGTGGAAGGAATATATGCTGTTAGAGCTTCTAAGAGAAGTACTGCAGGCACAACCAAATTTTGAAGATCAATATCAGCACTTGTGCCTGGATCAACAGAAGACACAGAAGGTGTGTTAGCCTTTTCAGAAACAGCTTCCTGAGATGGAGTTGATGGAGAAGAAGTGACTGGAGCAAATTCCTTATCTTGTGAGATCAGAGATTCCTGATCCCCTTCCTTAGCTGCTTCCTCTTCATCATCTGAAACTGGCCTTTTTGCCCTCTGTTTCTTGTATCTCTTTGTTGATTTGGATTCCTTGGGAGTTTCAGGAACTGTCATTCTTCTAAGCCGTTTGAGAAGCCTAGATCCCCCAATTCCAGAATCCTTCTGAGAAGTCACTTTCTTAGCTTCACCTACAACAGGTTCTGAAGAAGGAACCTGTTCCTCAGTATCAGATTCATCTCTCAGTACAGTCCTCCTCCTCTTTTGAGGTGTTTGAGGAATAGTTTTTGTCCTCTTTGGCTTGGAGGATGAGGGTTGAACAGTCTGTGAAGTAGAGAGATAGGATTTGAGATAAGTCCTGAGGGTAGGTTGAGTAGAATGAGTGGTAGGTGCTGAGGATGATGGTTTTTGGGTGTATGTGGTTGGTTGGACATCAGAGTAAACAGATCTATAAGTATCAGGATCAGCATTTACTAGGATCTGTTTTACAGACGGAGGAATCTGTAATGGTCGAACCACTGTTTTCTTAGTATCAGCATTTACCAGATCATTAAAGTATCGTTTTGTAACTCTAAAAGGTGGGGTTGAGGAACTGACTAATTGAGGTTCATCAGTACAAAAAGTATATATAAGTTGACAGAATCTAGCAAAATAGACAACATTTCTATCCTCTATCATCCTATCCCCAATAAAACCAATTATTCCAGTTGCAAAATCAAAATGAGTTTGATGGATAATAGCATACCCTATGTGCTGACTCAGAATTGGGATAACATCAAAATTTGAATATTTGTTCCCAAAAGCTTTGGTGATGCAGTCAAAGAAGAAACTCCATTCTCTTCTGATATTAGCCCTTTTTAACTGCCCAAGCTTTGCCAAACTCTTTTCATATCCCAAATCAGCCATTAACTCCTGAAGTGTTGATTCCTCTGGAGTTGAAAAAGTACAATTTTCTGGGAGATGTAGAGCTTTGCGTATTGTACCAGGAGTGACTGCATAAGATGAATCACCCACTTCAAAAACAATACTGGGAGTGCCATGTTTACCACCATCATCAAAGTGCCCAGTCCGCCAAAATGTCAGAACTTGTTGACTCGAAAAGACTTCAGGCTGAGTGAATGCATACCCAATCTCACTGTGTGCAAGAAGATCTTGCACAAAATGCAATTCAGATGGAGCTTCAGCATGATCAAGAATTGCAGCATAGTTGTTTGGAACAAACTTAGCTCCATCAATGATTAAATCCTTAGGTTCCATGTGAAAAATTGAGATTCAAAAGTGCCTGTTAGGTGTTTGATAAGATGTCTGTATGAAAAACCAACGTGAGAAGAAAGAGAGTAGAAGTAAGTAAAGAGAAAAAATACGAAGAAAATAAAGGATTAAAGAAATCCTCTATCTGTTGTACTTATACTCTGAACAAAAATGTTACCGTTGGACACCTGTCAGACATGCAGTAATAACGGATAGTTACTGGGCTCGAGAAAACAGGAATCATTACTTACCCAGTTGCCTGTTTTCAAGGAAAAACCGTTCCACTTACCCAGATATTCCATTAATCAAGGTGAAACAGTTTTAATTCAAAATTGAAACCGTTCCCACTGAGTTAATTATTTTTCACTGCATCATTAATATTTTGAAAGTAAATCACGTAAAAATGACCAAGATAAATTAGATGAGTAAGTGCTGATAAAAAAAATCAGAACTTAAATTAAAACAGAATTTATATGGTCATCAGAATATCAATAAGGATTTATCAATGCATTACCAAATATCTTAGAGACAAAATCTTGAAGCAAAAACAAATTTCATTAATATATCAAGAGAATACATTTATGAAATGGAAATTACATCAGTACTTATACAAGATTTCCCTAAGCTACTAAACCTAACATCAACAGCTTTAGTCCTAGCTAAGAAGCCTAACAAAGCTGATGATGAAGAAAAACAGAAAGAAGACAAGATTAAATCATTTCTTCTTCCTACTCTCGACAAACAGAATGGCGAGTCTGATGATTCGCTCTTGCTGGCGGAGAGCTGCCAGTCTTTCCTCCTCCAATCGCTCTAGATGGCGATGGTAATCCATATAGAAGAACAGGAGGTGGGTCAGTACCTCCTGTGGGACAGAGTCCCATATCTCCTCAGGAATGGCTGTGACATGCCATTCCTGCTGCCAGTCGGCACAGCTTAGCTCCATATTGAAGTTTTGGTAGTTCAAAAACATGTTGAATCTGACCATTGTGTTTTTAAAAGAAAAAGTATGAAGGTAAGTGTGTGAGAAAGAATTTGATGGGAAGGCTGATGTGAAGTGGCTGCTTATATAGGCAAGAGAATGCCAGGAGACGTAAAGGTATTTAATGCTGACATGTAGAATTAATTCTACCTCGTCTCCCTAGACTTTGAAAAAGAATAACATTCATTGGAAAGAGGAAACATGGTTTAAAGCGCACAAGAAACAAGTAACAGTGGACTGTTCAAGTACGAATACCATTAATCCTAATCATAGTGACTATTAATCTTCCACTTCAACATATTCAAGTATTATCTGAGACTGTTATCAAATTTTATTCACAGATAAGTCAAGTAAAACATTAGACTGTAATATCAGAACTTAGACTTATATCAGAACTTAACAGTCATCTGTACATAATTTCTTAACTCGAAAAAGGAAAGCCTATCTTAGTAAGTCCTCATACAAGTTCTGAGTTATACTCTTCAGAACTTAATCATCAGAATATGCAACCAGAGCTTGTCCTCAGAGTTTGTGCAAAATGACACAATGACTGTTTATCTAAAATAACAGAGACCTCCACAGTAATTTTCATCATTCGGATGGAGTGATTAGTGTGTGCATTAAGCTAAATAACAGACAAAGAGTAAAGTCTGATTCACTTCAGTACATCTTAGAAATAAGGCATAACTAAAATTTTTCTAAAGAGCTGTCATTTTCCTGAAACCTACTGATGAATGAGTTCATGCTTGAGCCCACCTCAACCGTTTTGTGCTAATTTTATGCATCTTTTGAAATTCTATTTTACAGTGGCTTCTCAGTGTAAGTGAGTCACGACTGCTTATCAGAATTTATGCTATTATCAGAGTATTTCTCCAGTAATCATAGAGTGTGAAAAGTCACCAAGAAAATATTTTGCTTTTCTAATGCATATTTACTTAATACCAGCAATGCACTTGGGTCGTCCCTTCCACATTTTTACTCTAGATCTCAAAGGAGTACCTGATTTTATTCTTTTATCTTTTTGCTTTTTCTTTTGATAAGTGAGGTTTATCAGCACTTAGTACATTCAGCAGTTTTACTAGTATCAGAACTTAACAGATGAGTAGCATTATTCTAATTTGTGACTTAGTAATAAGATAAACAAAGTAAACTCAACTAAGCTCAATTATCAGAATTTGCTAGTGTCATAAGATTTCCACTGAAATAATTACTTCTTACATGGAATCATTTGTTTATTGAAGACTACTAGGTCAGTATCTAGCACAGTTATCCTCATAGGATTGAATAGTTACTTGAACAGACATATCACTTATCAGAGTTTAGAAACATATATCAGACAACAATCAGTACTTAAACGCGTATTTCAATTAATCACAGAATAAACAAAGAGATTACATTCTGTAAATACTGATCATAAAGTCTGATGCATTAGAACAAAACTAGACAGATTTAGAAAAAGAACCTGAAACCATTCCAAGTTCATTTACCAATCTTGTAAAAGTGGCTTCACATAGTGGTTTTGTGAAGATATCTGCTAGTTATTGATTTGTTGGAACAAAGTGCAATTCCACTGTACCTTCATCCACATGTTCCCTTATGAAGTGGTACCTGATGCTGATGTGCTTTGTCATAGAGTGTTGAACTGGATTACCTGTCATAGCAATAGCACTTTGATTATCACAGTAAATAGGGATTTTGAAATATGTTAACCCATAATCCAGTAACTGATTCTTCATCCAAAGAATCTGTGCACAACAGCTTCCTGCAGCAATATACTCTGCTTCTGCAGTTGATGTGGAAATTGACTTTTGTTTCTTGCTGAACCAAGAAACCAATCTGCCTCCAAGAAATTGGCAGCTTCCACTTGTGCTTTTCCTGTCAATTTTGCAACCTGCAAAATCTGCATCTGAGTAACCTATTAGTTTAAAATCTGATTCTCTAGGATACCATAATCCCAGAACAGCTGTTCCTTTAAGATACTTAAAGATTCTTTTCACAGCTGTTAAGTGAGGTTCTCTTGGATCTGCTTGAAATCTTGTATAAAGACAGGTAGCATACATGATATCAGGTCTACTAGCAGTTAGATAGAGTAGAGAGCCAATCATACCTCTGTAGTCAGTAATATCTACTGATTTACCGGTATCCTTATCCAGTTTTGTTGCAGTGGCCATGGGAGTGGATGCACTTGAACAATCTTGCATTCCAAATTTCTTCAGCAAGTTTCTGGTGTACTTGGTTTGACAAATAAAAGTTCCTTCTTCATTCTGCTTGACTTGAAGGCCCAGAAAATAGCTAAGTTCCCCCATCATACTGATCTGATATCTTGACTGCATTAGTTTGGCAAACTTCTTGCAAAGTTTGTCATTTGTAGACCCAAAAATGATATCATCAACATAAATCTGGACCAGAAGTAAGTCCTTTCCATGGTTGAGGTAGAACAGTGTTTTGTCTATTGTTCCACTGTTGAATCCACTTTCCAGAAAAAACTGAGCTAAAGTCTCATACCATGCTCTAGGAGCTTGCTTAAGTCCATAAAGTGCTTTATCAAGCCTGTAGACATAATCTGGATGTTTGGTATCTACAAAGCCTGGAGGTTGTTCAACATATACCTCCTCCTCCAATTCTCCATTGAGAAAAGCACTTTTCACATCCATTTGAAAGACCGTAAACTTTTTGTAAGCAGCATAAGCCAAAAATATCATTATGGCTTCTAACCTAGCAACTGGTGCAAATGTTTCATCATAATCAATTCCCTCCTGTTGAGAATATCCTTTTGCAACCAGCCTTGCCTTATTCCTTGTAATTATGCCATCACTGTCAGTTTTGTTTCTGAATACCCACTTTGTACCAACAACAAATTTATTCTTTGGTCTTGGCATTAGGGTCCAGACTTTGTTTCTTTCAAATTCATTTAACTCTTCCTGCATTGCTTGCACCCAATCAGCATCTTGAAGAGCTTCTTCAACTTTCTTTGGCTCAGTCTGAGAGAGAAAAGAGTTGTAGAGACATTCATTTGAAGTACCTGTTCTAGTTCTGACACCTGCATCAGGATTTCCAATTATCAAATCAGGTGTATGTGATTTTGTCCATTTCCTTGCAGATGGAAGGTTTTCTCTAGAACTGGATGCTCCCCCATGATCCATGCTATCTTCATTTTCATTTTCTGATGCTCCCCCTGAAACTATGCTCTATGAGTTGGAGTCTTCAGTATTTAGATTTTCAGCACTATCAGAACTTGGCTTATCAGAACTTGACGAATCAGAACTTGAAGAGCCAGATGTATGTTCTGATATTTCTTGAGATGTGGTAGGATCTTGAGTATGCTCCCCCTGCATAGGTGCATCTTCCTTTGACGTAGTCACCACAGTTTCAATAACATCAGAGTTTAATCCATCAGAGTTTACAGTATCAGGACTTAGACTGTCAGGATTTTCAGTATCAAAATTTGAGTCTTCATTTTCAAATCTCAGCTGATCATGGTCAATGAAATCTTCAAGACCAGTAATCTTCCTGTCATCAAAAGAGACATTGATAGATTCCATGACCACTTTTGTTCTCAAATTATAGACTCTGAAGGCTTTTGTGGAAAGTGGATATCCAACAAAGATTCGTTCATCAGCTTTTAGATCAAACTTTGATAGCTGTTCAGGATGAGTCTTGAGAACAAAACATTTGCATCCAAATACATGAAAGTATTTCAGATTTGGCTTCTTTTTCTTCACCATCTCATATGGTGTTTTTCCATGCTTGTTAATGAGTGTTGCATTTTGAGTAAAACAAGCAGTCTGCACAGCTTCAGCCCAGAAATAGGTTGGAAGCTTTGCTTCTTCAAGCATTGTACGTGCAGCTTCAATGAGAGTTCTATTCTTCCTTTCAACAACTCCATTTTGCTGTGGAGTTCCAGGAGCAGAAAATTCCTGCTTTATTCCATGGTTTTTGCAGAACTCTTCCATTATCAAATTCTTGAACTCAGTGCCATTATCACTCCTTAATATTTTCACAGAATCTTTGACCATTTTATCCAGATATTTGACATGATCAATCAAGATAGATGCAGTTTCACTTTTTGTGTGCAAGAAATACACCCATGTGTATCTGGTGAACTCATCCACTATGACCAACGCATACTTCTTCTTTGCAATTGACATGACATTTACTGGACCAAATAGATCAACATGTAGTAGATGATAAGGCTCAAGAATTGATGATTCAGTCTTGCTCTTGAATGAAGATTTTCTTTGTTTGGCCTTCTGACAGGAATCACAAAGACCATCAGGAGTAAATACTGACTTTGGCAGTCCTCTCACAAGATTTTTCTTGACCAATTCATTTATATTGTTGAAATTTAAATGAGAGAGTTTCTTATGCCAATTCCAGCTTTCTTCAATTGATGCTCTACTCATCAGACAGATTGCAGAACCATCAGTACTTGTTGAAAGCTTAGCTTCATAAATGTTACCACGCCTGTATCCTTTCAGAACAACTTTGCCTTTCGATTTACTCACAATTTCACAGTGTTCTTCAAAGAAATCAACATGATAACCTCTGTCACAGATTTGACTTATACTCAGTAGATTGTGTTTAAGTCCTGAGACCAGAGCTACTTCTTTAATTATGACATTTCCAAGATTGATATTGCCATATCCCAATGTTTTTCCAATGTTGCCATCTCCATAAGAAATACTTGGGCCAGCTTTCTCCACAAAGTCTGATAGCAGGGCCTTATTTCCGGTCATATGTCCTGAACATCCACTGTCCAGAACTAGAATATTTTTCCTGTTGCCCTGCAATCACAAAGACCACTAATTATTAGTTTTAAGGACCCAGACTTGCTCGGATCCTTTGGCCTTATTAAGTTTGTTAACATTTACAGCGGATTTAGCAACAGAGTTTATGTTAACATTTTTCTTATCAGAACTTACACTATCAGACTTTGAATCAGAATTTACACTAGAAGGAACAATGGAAACTTTCTTCAAAGAAGGTTTTATTTGATAATAATCATAGTACAAACTATGATATTTCTTACAAGTATAAATGGAATGCCATAAACTACCACAATAAAAACAAGGATATTGTGGTTTGTATCTAACAGACTGACTCTTAACTCCTGATTTTGAAGGTAAGGAGTTAATATTCTTATTCTTCCTGCAAAAAGAAGCCAAATGGTTAGAACTTCCACAGTTATGACATATTTTCCTAGGAGCATCAGGAACAGGTTTATAATTATTGCTTTTATTCACACCTTCCTTTCCATTCCTATTTTTCCTAGGTGATTTTTCCGTGTTTGCATTCTTAACATCTTTCAGCTTATACTTAAGCTGCTTCTTTGTCATTAAGCCTATGTTCACTTCAGCTGTCTTTTCCTATTTTAGTTTGTCAGAAGTTAATTCCTTTGTAACTTCTGATTTCTCATTTTCAGACTTTACAGTTACAAACTTAACAGATTTTAACTTTGGCTTTTGCTTATCAACAGGCTTAATTTCTTCAGTTCCTTTATCATTCTTATCTTCTCCATAACCTAAGCCCTCTTTCCAGTTTTCACTACTTAGCAAATTTTGAGTTGTTTTTCCAGAGTTAGTCCAAGTCCTGATAATCTCTCTTTCCTTTTCTAACTCAGTTTTTAGAGATTCATTCATTTTTAGCACTTCATCCCTAACATAAAAAACATCATCTCTATCCTTCTGAGTTTGATGGAACATGACTAACTCTTTTTCTAAGAAATCATTTCTTTTCTTAAATGCAAGATTTTTAGAAGTTAATCTTTCACATGTTAAAGTTTGATCTCTATAACTAACAAACATGGTTTTAAGATATCTTCTCAACTCATTAATATCATCAGTATGAAAAGCATAAGTAGTCTGAGGTACCTTTGTTTCAGCAGCTTCAGAATTGCTCTCAGCACTTTCTTTATCAGCATTTGCCATCAATGCATAGTTTTCCTCACTTTCAGAGTCTGAGGTGTCTGTCCAGCTTTTCAGCTTTGTGACAAGAGCCTTTCCTTTGTCACCCTTTACCTTCTTGCAATCAGGAGATATGTGGCCTTTCTCACCACAGTTATAGCATTTAACATTGGTATAATCTCCTCTGTCAGACTTTCCTCCTCTGCCTTCAGATCTTCTGAAATTCTTCTTATCAGAACTTATGCCTTTCCTGGAAAACTTCTTTCCCTTCCTGAACTTCCTGTATGCAATCTTTGTGATTCCTTTCACCATAAGAGCACACAGCTTCATCATCTCCTCATCAGCATCAGTCTCAGGCAAGCTTTCAGAATCTGAGTCATCATCACTTTCAGAACTTGATGACTCAGTTTCAGACTTTATGACAAGAGCTTTACCCTTGTCTTTCCTTGAGGAAGCTGCTTTGGGGAATTCTTCTTCAGCCTTAAGAGCAACTGTCCTTGACTTTCCTCCTTTCCTCTTGCTTCTTTGTTCCATCTCAAGCTCATGAGTCTTGAGCATTCCATAGATTTCGTCAAGAGTTATTTCATCAAGATTGTAGTTGTCTCTTACTGTCGTTGCCTTCAAATCCCAGCATTCATGAAGAGCTAACAGGAACTTAAGGTTTGAATCTTCAAGATCATACTCTTTATCAACCAATGACAAATCATTCAAAAGTTTGACAAATCTATCATATAAATCATTCAATGACTCATTAGTCTTTGAGTCAAAGTGTTCATACTCTTGAGTGAGTATTGTCTTCCTGTTCTTCTTAATTGTGTCAGTTCCCTAACACCTTGTTTCCAGAGCATCCCATATCTCCTTAGCAGTCTTGCAGTTGATTACCCTGTTTGACATTACATTATCAATGGCACTATGCAGTAAGTGTCGTACCTTGGCATCCTTAGCAATTGATGCTATATCTTCAGCAGTATAATCACTCTTCTCCTTTGGTATGGTCTTTGCTGCTTCACCTGCAACTGCAACTGCGAGCTTGGTTGGTTTGTGAGGCCCTTCCTTGATTCTATCAAGGTATTCTGGATCTGTTGCTTCCAGGAACATGGTCATCCTTACCTTCCATATGGGATATTCAGATGGTCTCAGTATGGGAACCCTGATAGTCTCATACCGACTTTGAATTTGTGGCTTTGGAGGTTCTTCAGTTTTGGTAGGCTTAGTTGGAGTTTCTGTGTCAGACATGATTGTGTTTGGATCTTTAGCTGTATGTGTGTTAACAAATTGGCTCTGATACCACTTGTTAGGTCACACACACACTGTAGAGGGGGTGAATACAGTGTATAATATAATCAAATCGAACTTTAATATATTAAGTAACAGAAAACAAACTTTATTGAAACAATAAACTCTGTTCCAGTATGGAACTGTTACCTCTCAGTGATGAACAAATATCACGAGAGCTGCTAGGGTTACAATGAATAATCTTCTCGAATATATGATAACACTTATAGTGTAAACCCTATGTCTGTGTTTATATACTACACAGTTACAAGATAATCGCTAATTGATATGGAATATAATTCTGCTTCCTAAAATATATCAATCAGATATCTTTTCTTCCAAGTATTCCATTCTTCACGGAATTCCTTCTTCATGCATATCTCTTCTTATGTTTATCTCGATCTTCTTTCCTTTAATCAGCTACTGTCCTTCTCTGATCATCCTTCAGCACTTAAGTTCTGATATCTAACTTCTGATAATTATCTCCTGATAATATAAGTACTGATATCCTTAAGTCCTGACTTCCAGTATAAGTACTGATCAACAGTTAAGTACTGATTTATCCTGTTAAGTAAGATCTGAAATCTAAATATAAATTATATTAGCCATGACATTATCAAATATATCTAACAGTGTCCGACACGTATTTTAAGGGACTTATAAAGTATAGTTATGTAACTTATTTTTATAATTTTCTCTTGAATAAAAATTTAACCATTCAATTATTATTTAGAAAAAAATGTAAAAATGAGTTATGAAATAATACTTTATATGCACATTAAGATACGTGTCGGACACTCTTTCCGAAATGTAAAGAAATGAGGGACGGATGGAGTATAAAAAAAAGTAAAGGAAAAATAGCTTTAAAGTTAAATGGCTAGCTGTTAAAGATGATAGCATTCCGAAATAAATAATTAAGAAGTTAGTGAAATAAGGGTGTTGACACTCTATGACACAATTTTATTAAATAAGGTCTCAAACAACATATATTGAAAAAATAAATGCAACTTGAAGAGATTTTTTGAGAAATGTAATGGTGTGCGACGTTTCTTCTCCCCGTATATTTTTTATTTTAAAAAAACCTGCAAACACATGTTTGTATTACATATTCGTGAAATATCGAGGCTTTTATGAGTCTGGATAGAACTCTGGATTCCAGGATTGCAATTAGTCGATTTGGGTTAAATTATATTTTTACAAATAGTAGATAATTAAACTCCCTAATCGGAACTTGAATAGCGCGCGTTATATCACCGTAAGCATGACACCGCGACAGGATCATCACCGACAGCAAGTCGAAGGGTCCGGATGGAGCTTGGTCAGGTTGTGGAACGAAAAACCTGACTTGGCGAAATTTCGGGTCGATGAACCGGGAAGAATGACGAGTAGAATCCATTAGGAGAATTGAAAAAAGAACCAGGGTTTTGAAATTGAAGGTATTGATGATGGTGAGTAGAGAGAGCCATTTGAGAGTATTGATCTTAAGCAACGATTGAAGAGGATTAACAATCAAGTTTCTAAGGTTTTTAAATTGGGTTGGATTAGGTTATATAGGTTGCAGATTACATTTATGGAATGCGAATGGAAGAAGAGTTTCGCGGTATAGGTAAGTCCCATGTGAACATAACCATGGGTTAAGATATGAGTTATATATTCAAATTCATGTTGATTAAGTTCTTACATTACATATTTTGATGTATCATTATTTATCACTTCTAACCTGTAACATATACGCGTAGACACAAGCTGTGGGTCTTTGCTGAAAACAGTCTCATCACTCTTTTGAGTGAGGGGAAGTTTGCGTACATTATACCCTGCCCAAATACCGATTTATGCGGTATTTACTAGATTTATTTGTTTGGTTGGTTGGTTGTTTTGCAAACACGTGTTTAATTAGCATTTACACTTTTTATGCCCGTACTATACAAGAAATATGTACCAAGTAGCCATTTTCTTATACACATAAGTTTATATTGCGTTGATTAATGACCATACAACACACACACATATAAACATATATAATAGGCGGGGTCCACTCATATGCTATCATACATAATCCCTTGTACTCGTAACACCTTTCTATTAATTAATTATTATTATTTTAGTATTTAAAAGTTTATGGAACAACACTCTAATTGCATGTCAACCATGTGGCACGGTACTCTGATTGCATGTTAACCCGTGTACAATTAATGTTTATCTGTCTTGAACTAAAAAGGCAATGATAGTCCATATGGCTCCTGGGAGAACCACCCCCAGGCCTTCAGCTCCATACAGCTCCTGGGAGGCCTACTCCTAGGCTCCTAACTCCACACAGCTCCTGGGAGAACTACTCCTAGGCCTTCAGCTCCATACAGCTCCTGGGAGGCCTACTCCTAGGCTCCTAACTCCACACAGCTCCTGGGAGAACTACTCCTAGGCCTTCAGCTCCATACAGCTCCTGGGAGGCCTACTCCTAAGCTCCTAACTCCGTGCAGCTCCGGGAATGCCTACTCCTAGGCTCATAACTCTACACAGCTCCTGGAAGGGATACTCCCGCACACTACCACTCCCGACCAGCTTAGTCCCGTAAGCGAAACCCTGATAAATCCCAACACGTGAGACGTTGGCCCAAGCACGTGACGGGGACAACTGTCACACATCAATCATGGGAATAATCAGGCCACGTGTCAGAGGATCCTCAAAACATTCCTCGACCAGTCCCGCGCTGACGCGTGTAAAGCATCCACTCCCGCCAGGTGCCCTCCGCTCCCAGAACCAATGGCTACGATTCAAAGGTACCAACCCCAAAACCCTACCCTTGAGCTATAAATAGCCCAAGAAGGTGAGGTTTTGGGGTTAATCATTTCTTTCACACTCATATACACACACAGCCACCTCGCATTCATATTCATCCTCATCTTCCCAAAAAGCTAGTTCTTACTCTCACGCCGGAGGCGCCGCGGGACTCCAACCCCCCTTCCGGTGTTATTTTGTAGGAACCCAACCACAGCTACACCTCTACAGCGGCGAAAGATCCAGGACGGCGTCGAAGGAGCAGCCCCGCCACCAGGAGTTATCATTTGGCGCTAGAAGGAGGGGCTCTCCATCCTTGGGTCTCGGTGCCCCTGGATTCACCTTCATCAGCAAACTCTTCAAAGAGTCCATTTATTCAAACTTGAAAGAATACCTCTGGGAGGCCATCTGCTAGTGCTCAGGTCCAGGATCCGGACCACTCCCAGGCTCTCGACCCAGGAGCCGAGAGAGAAACATTCCAGGAGCAACCACTACACACTCCCGTAGTGGAGAGAATTGTAAACAGAAGGGATGCCAGAACCCTCATAGAGCTCAATCAGTACAAGTACACAAATGTCCCGGTAGCCGAAGAGCACATGGCTAACCTCACAAGCGATGAACTAGCAGAAGCAATCAGACTATACAGACAGGAGCAGACCCGCCTCCAAGAAGAGGCAGAACTAGAGGAGGAGCCGGAGGAATCCGGGGACTCCCAGCAATCAAAGAGGTCGGTGTTCGACCGCATTGGAGCCAAGGGGAAGAAAAGCTAAAAAGATCAAGGCAAAAAAGAAGCAGAAGCTGCTAAACAGAGAAAGTTGGAAGAAGTCCGGGAGCAAATCAGGAAAGAAGAAGAAGCAAAGCTCGAGCTAAAGATCCAAAAAAGAATACAATTAGAAGAAGAGAAGCTGTTGACCAAGCCTAGGAGCAAAAGAACCCGGAGAGACCCCACTCCGGAGCTGATTTCTGATGATGAAGAAGAAGAGAAGCAGAAGGACCTAAAAGACATGATCTATGAATTGCAGAGGAAGATGGACAGAGACTCAGGAGTGGAGATTGGAGAAACACTCACTCCTTTTAGCTACTCCTTAGAAGCTATCCCTCGGCAGCGGGACTTGAAACATTACAACTTTGACTCCTTTGATGGTCTGGGAGACCCGGAGGAGCACTTGAACTACTTTGAACAGATAGCGCAGATATACTACTACAATGACTTGACGAAATCAAGGTTCTTCGCTTCAACACTTAAGGGAGGGGCCCAGAGATGGTTCAGCAGAATCCCCTCCCACAGCATCCATTCCTGGAAGGAATTTCGAGCCTCTTTCCTCAGGAGATTTCGGGCGAACAAAACGCACGAAATGCACATGTGTCACCTGGAGACAATCCGGCAGCACGACAATGAATCCCTATCTGCATACATGCGCCGGTTCCAGGAAGCAATCAATAAAGTTTCAAATCTGGATGAGAGGGAAGCTCTAAGCATTTTTAGAAGAAATATGGACCCAGAGCACAACGAAAGGTATATTGTGGAGCTAGTCAATAAGGAGCCGCAAAGTCTGGCAGCAGCTTATTCCATGGCCGCCAGATTCATTAAGGAAACAGACGTGCTCCAAGCAATGAGAATGACCCGGAATGGAGGGTTCAGGAATAAAAACACTGATGACCGACCGAAAGGAGGTTACCATCAGGACAAGAAATTCAAGCAAAGCAACCAAAGCCAAGAAAGACAAGCAAACCCGGTTTTCCAAAGACTTGGTCCTAAGCAGGAGTCGAACAGCGACCCAGGACCCGTGAAGCAAGCTCGGGAGCCGAAGCAGGAGCCGGACTGGACTCCTCTCAACATGACCCGGGAAGAAATCTTGAAAGAAGTCAAAGAAAAGCCTTTCTATTACCCTCCGAAGCCAATGCAAACTCCTCCGGAGAGTAGGCCCTACAATAGGCAATGTGATTATCACGAGACCCATGGCCACAAAACCGAGAATTGCTTATCACTAAAGTACTTCATTGAGGACCAAGTGAAAAAGGGGAATATGAACAAGTACTTAGTTCGGGACAACAGCAGAGGAGAAGCACAGAAGAAAGGAAAGAATATAGTCAATGTGGTCCTAGGCGGATCCTACTCCCCACCCGGGGGCCCGGGCTTCGGCGAAGAAGTACTCTCAATCCAATCGCTCCCAGACCTGGTGATATCCTTCAGCAGCAAGGACTATGAAGGAGTCAACCCTCATCACAATGCAGCTTTGGTTGTCACTCTGGACATCTTTGATAATGAAGTAAGAAGAATGCTCATAGACAATGGCTCCTCAGTAAATATTCTATTCAAGCACACAGTGGATAGAATGCAGTTAGGGAGCGTCCGCTCAAATGAATGTCGAGAAGACCCACTCTATGGCTTCGGCCACAACTTAGTCCCGATCCAAGGAACTTTGTATCTGCCAGTCATTTTTGGATCTGCTCCTAACCAAGCGACTCATGTCATCAAATTTTATGTGATCAACGCTCCTTCCTCATACAACGGAATTATTGGCAGATCAGCTCTGACCATGATGCAAGCAATAACTTCAATCTCCCATCTCAAGATTAAGTTCCCAACCCCGACGGGAGTCGGGGAGATTAAAGGAGATTACGGAGTTGCTGAAACATGCTACAACCAGGGGTTAGTTATGGCAGAAACCCATCAAGATAACAAGAGGAAGGCTACGGTCCTTCGCAAGCAACAAAGCACGAAGAAGCACAGACCCCGGACAAGGGAAGAACCAAGCAAAACAAGTCCAGAAGAACTGGCAAGCAACCAAGTCATGGTAGTGGACAAGACAAATCGAGTCCTAGACCAACCTCGTCCTACCATGCAAGCAACCGAAGAACCTGAAAAAGCAAACAACTATCTAAAGAAGAACTCTGAAGCTCGGATTCATCAAATGATCTCAAACAAAGAACAAGCAAAAATCGAAGCAGCAGTCGAAACAGAAGAAATCGAAGTAGATGCAACCAATTCAGGCAAAAAAGTGAGGATTGGGTCAGGACTCGAGGAGTCCTTCAAGGAGAGATTAGTTTCCCTGCTCCGGGAGTATAAAGATGTTTTTGCCTGGAGTCCAAGGGACATGCCAGGACTACATGAGTCCATAGCAATGCACAGCTTGGATGTCAACCCCAACAAAAAACCAGTAAAGCAGAAGAGAAGAAACTTTGCTCCAGAGAGGCAGAGAGCCATTGACGAAGAAGTAGAAAAGCTACTCAAAGCAGGAATCATCAAAGAGATCAAATATCCGGAGTGGCTAGCTAACGTGGTCATGGTTAAGAAGTCCAACGGCAAATGGAGAATGTGCGTGGACTACACTGACCTAAATAATGCATGCCCGAAGGACCCGTATCCCCTTCCAAACATTGATCAGCTGATAGATGCCACCTCAGGACATGTAATGCTAAGTTTCATGGACGCCTTCTCCGGATACAACCAAATAAAGATGAACCCGAAGGACATCCCTAAGACAGCATTCATAACTCACAGAGCAGTCTACGCTTATGTGATGCTACCCTTCGGGCTTACCAGCGCAGGATCCACTTACCAAAGAGCCATGAATAAGATATTCAAGTCCCAGATTGGGAGAAACTTGGAATGCTATGTCGATGACATGATTTCGAAATCAACAACTATACAAGGGCATTTGGAAGATCTGAAGGAATGCTTTGAAAATCTAAGGAAGAACCAACTAAAGCTAAACCCGGAGAAATGCACCTTCGGAGTAGGAGCAGGGAAGTTCCTAGGGTTCATGATCAGCAGCAGAGGCATAGAAGCCAATCCGGAGAAAATAAAAGCAATCCAGGAGATGAAAGCTCCCAGGACGCAAAAAGATGTGCAGAAGCTAGCAGGATCACTAGCAGCACTCAGGAGATTTGTCTCAAAACTAGCAGAGAGGTGCTTACCTTTCTTTGATCTACTCAAAGGAGCAACCAACAAGAAAGAGGTAAACTGGAGCCCAGAGTGCCAGAAAGCATTCGAGGAAATCAAAACTTACCTCTCTCAGCCACCAGTCCTAACTAAAGCCAAGCCAGAACAGCCTCTCTACTTATACTTATCAGCAGGAGCACAAGCCGTAGGAGCTGCCCTGATCAGGGAAGAAAATGGAACACAGCAACCAGTCTACTACGTAAGCCAAGTCCTAAAAGATTCAGAAACAAGATACCCAAGATTGGAGAAGTTTGCCTTTGCTTTGGTTACAACATCAAGAAAACTCAGACACTACTTCCAAGGGAGGGAGATCAAAGTAGTAACAAATCAACCACTAAGAAAAATACTGCACAAGCCAGAAATCTCGGGAAGACTTGTTAATTGGGCTGTGGAATTGAGCCAGTTCAACCTAAGCTTCATTCCCAGGACTGCAATCAAAGCTCAAGTTCTTGCAGATTTCATAATCGAATGCAACTTCCCAGAAGAAGACCAACAACCAATGGACATGGATCAGGAGCCAAAAAAGGAAATTAGTCCAGGAGCCTGGACCTTAAAAGTAGATGGTTCTTCAACAACCGAGAGGTCAGGAGCCGGACTCATACTGAGGAGCCCAGAAGGATTCAAGATTCAGACAGCTATATCCTTCAACTTCCCGGCAACAAACAACCAAGCAGAATATGAGGCGCTGATCGCAGGACTAAAGCTCTCCCGGACTCTAAGGGTCCAGGACTTACAAATTTACAGCGACTCCCAGATAGTGGTCAAACAAACAAACGGAGAATACATAGCAAGGGACCCTACTCTGGCGAAGTACCAAGCACTGGTTCAGAGCTATTTAGCTTCAATACCAAGCCACCAAATCCTCCAAATATGCCGAGAAGAAAATGAAGAAGCGGATATCCTATCCAAATTAGTCCGGAATTCATCAGACCTAGACTGCTCAGTCTACTTCGAGGACCTCCACAAACCATCAATTGAATCCGGAGAGGTCTTGGAAATAGAAAGCACTCAAAATTGGATGACTCCCTTCATAGATTACTTGGACAAAGGGGGACTCCCAGAAGATAAAGGAAAAGCTCAAAGATTGAAAGCAAAAGCAGCCAAGTTCTTCCTCGAAGAAGGAGTACTCTACCGCAGGACCTTCTCATCTCCTACCCTGAAGTGCATTGGCCCAGAAGAAGCAAAGTACTGCTTGGCAGAAGTGCATGAAGGAATATGCGGAGACCACATGTCTGCAAAAGCCCTAGCTCATAAGATCATAAGACAAGGCTACTACTGGCCAACAATTCATCAGGATGCGATACAATTCGTCAAGAAGTGCAAGGAGTGCCAACTCTTCAGCAATGTATCCCGAATAAGCCCAGTCCTACCATCCTCAGTCCTGTCACCTATCCCCTTCGCTGTTTGGGGTATTGATATCATGGGACCATTCCCTCGAGCAAAAGGAGATCTAAGGTACCTACTAGTCTCTATTGATTACATGACAAAATGGGTTGAAGCAAAAGCAATGAGGACAATCAATCAGCAAGACTGCATAAAGTTTATGGACAACATTTTGATGAGGTTCGGGATACCACGAGTCCTAGTATCAGACAATGGACCTCAATTCATTGGATCAGAGTTCGAGTCCTACCTCCAAGACCGCGGGATTAAGCACAAAAAATCATCAGTGGCATATCCCCAAGGAAATGGCCAAGTAGAAGTAACGAATAGAATCCTGCTCCGAGGTATCGAGAAAAGACTCAAAGAAAGCAAAAGCAAGTGGCCAGAAGAACTACCAAGCGTACTTTGGTCCTACAGGACAAGCCCAAGGACAAGCACAGGAGAAACTCCATTCAAACTAGCTTATGGAACAGAAGCAATGCTCCCTATTGAAGTAGGCTCTCCTTCCCACAGAGCAATAAACTTTGAAGAAGAAGCAAATGAAGAAGGACTCAAAACAAACATGGAACTAATTGATGAGGTCCGGGACCAAGCTGTGGTAAGAATGGAGAAGTACAAGGAGAAAACAAGAGAACATTTCAGTAAGAAGTCAAGAGTCAAAAACTTCCAAGTTGGAGACCTAGTCCTTCGAGACACTGAAGCATCAGATCCCACAAACACCGGAAAGTTAATGCCCAAATGGGAAGGACCATACAAAATCAAAGAAGTCCTCAGGCCAGGAACCTACAAGCTCTCGAACATGGATGACTCAGAAGTGCCAAACACTTGGCATGGACTAAGGCTAAGGAAATACTATCAGTAGTACAGCAAACAAAGCAACCAAAAACTTGTAGCCAATATGGCAAGTAACCAAAATGTTTCTCCTTCTATATTGTATGAATGATCAATGAAAAGCTTTCTTTTTAACTTGAATATTTTCCAAAAGCAACCACTAATCCGGACAAGCCATTAGTCAGGACTAGAGCAACCAACTTTTATTTAGAATTAATTTTCTAACTTAAAGCAACCACTAGTCCGGACAAGCTATCAGTCAGGACTAGAACAATCAACTTACCACTAGTCCGGACAAGCCATTAGTCAGGACTAGAGCAACCAACTTTTACTTAGAATTAATTTTCTAACTTAAAGCAACCACTAGTCCGGACAACCTATCAGTCAGGACTAGAACAATCAACTTATCACTAGTCCGGACAACCTATTAGTCAGGACTAGAGCAACCAACTTTTACTTGGAATTAATTTTCTAACTTAAAGCAACCACTAGTCCGGACAAGCTATCAGTCAGGACTAGAACAATCAACTTATCACTAGTCCGGACAACCTATTAGTCAGGACTAGAGCAACCAACTTTTACTTGGAATTAATTTTCTAACTTAAAGCAACCACTAGTCCGGACAAGCTATCAGTCAGGACTAGAACAATCAACTTATCACTAGTCCGGACAAGCTATTAGTCAGGACTAGAGCAACCAAATTTTACTTAGAATTCATTTTCTATCTAAAAGTCCTCCACTAGTCCGGACAAGAAGATTAGTCAGGACTACAGCAAAATTCAACTTGGGAAGATATTCTAAGGCAAAAACAAACTACAGAAGAAAAGTAAAATAGCGTCAAAGAAAGCATTCATTACAAATTCAACGGCCTCAAACAAGCACGGACCAAAGTACAAAAAATATTACAAGAACCAAATATTATCAAGTCTCAAATCAGTAGCAGTAGCAGTTTTACAAATCAAATATAGATCAGGACTCCGGAGCACGGGGAGGCAGGAAACTGGGGCAAGGACCGTCGAACGGCTCCGGTTCACCTAGTCCAAGCTCAATATCTTCCTTGGCTTTGATAAACTCAGACACGAAACTATCCCAATCAGCCTCCGGACTCGTCTTGATATGCCTCTCAGCAACCAACCAGCATCGAGCTATCTCCGGAGCACCAGCATTGGCGAGAGCTCTATCATACTCCTCAGATCTCTTAAATTCTTCAATAACCTGGGCCTCCGGACGAACAACAGACATTTGCCTCCGGAGCTCAACCAACTCGGATTTTAGGTCGGATACCTCCTTCTCCGCGTTATCAGCCCGGATAGTCACTTCATTCAGATGCTTATTCAGTCCGGAGAGGGAATTGTCTTTTACAATTATCTGGTCCCGGAGCTGACTAATCTCCGAATCCTTATCAGCAATGGTACTCCGGGAGATTTTCAGTTCATTGTAGGCCAGAGAAGCTGATCCAGCCATATACCCACCAAGCTGCAAAAAATGGAAAAGCTCAGAAAAATATTCTAAGGCAAATAAAAGCAAGAAACAAGAACAGAAAGAAAATACCTGACCCCAGAGACGGGAACACTCCTTCATTGTGGCATCAAATCCGGACTCATTCATCTTACTCCACTGAGATTGAGTCGGAATCCCAGCCATGAAGCGAGCCACCTTTTCCTCCAGCCCCGGAACAACTTCATCCGGACTATCCGATTCAACAGCTTTCCCTTTTCCAGCCCCGGACCCAGAGCCAGCTTCATAATTTTCAGCCCTAGGAGGCTTCGACCCAAGAGTCCGGAGCCTCTTCCTTCTCCGCCCAGAATCAACGCCCGGAATCTCCCCAATAGGACCCAAATCCTCAAGATTGTCAAATTCATTATCCAACTCAACATTATTCTCCGGAGTAGACTGGTTCACATGAACTTCAGGCTCCGGATTTGGGACGGCATTGCTTTGTGACCCCTCCTCGACCGAGGCGTTCGATCCGGAGCCAGTAACAGCATTCTTCTTCGGTAACTTGAAAGCCTTGCCCAGACCTTTCAGAGCATCACTGTAGGCTGAAGACGACATGTCCGGATTGTAATGAGGCAAACCTGCAAAGGAACAAAGAAAAAACACAAGTCAAAACTGGTACGGAATCAAGACAAATAAAGATATACAACAAAAATATAGAAGGTCCGGACAAAAAGAGAAACTACTTACACCCTATTCTATGCATAGTCCTATACATCATAAAGGTATCCCGGGTCATTTGAAAACCCAAGCATTCACAAAATGCAAATATCATCCGGAGCGCATCTCCCCGGAGAACATCCCTTCGGAACCTAGTCCGGACTCCGTCGGCAGCTATATAAGGAAGATAAAACAAATCTAAGCCCCTCAGCATGATAAGCTCTCCATTCCAATGCTTCAAAGAAGATTGCTGAATCACTGGCCTATAAGAGCCCCCGTAACCGCACTCAGCAGCCCGGAACCGAAGCTCATAAAGAGGAGTCTGTCCGGACCGGACCAAATGAAATAAGTGATGCCATAGCTTAAAAGTGGGCTGAACTTTAAACTTATTACAGGAAGCAATAAACCAAGTCATCCATTTTATACCGTTGGGCGTAATCTGCATCGGAGAAACCTTATATATATACTTGCACAGGTGCTTGAGGAACAAGTGCCAGTGCGGGTTCCATCCGGACCGGAGATGCTCCAGCCATACCGGAACAAACCCATCAGCCGGCCTATGATAAATCCTTTCCTCCGGAGTCGGCCACCTCCACTCAATCCGTCGATCCAGCTGAAAGGCAGCCCGGATGGAAGAATCCTGCGCCTCATGGTCCAAAGCGGCGTATTCCTCCCTCAACTCATAGGGCTCCTTAGCCGCTATACTCCCAGCAAATTTCCTATCCAGCTCTTCCTGATTATAAGGCCCCGGATTCGCGTTCGGCTGCCTAGCGTATCCGGACCTAATGCTCCTATAGTAAAAGCTATCCTCAATTTCTTCACTCTTAGTAACGAAATACCCGAGGTTCTCAACCCAGAGCCCCTCCGGACTACACGGTACTTTTCTGGAGGAGATCTTAGCAACTGAAAGCTTCGTTATGGCCTCGGAGTCCGAAGTAGAAGCTTTCTTACCCATTTCAACCCGCTCAGAATCAGCAGAAGACTCAGAACCTGAACTAGATGGCCCCGGATAACAAGTTATGTAGGCCTTGGCAAGAGCTTTAGTCCGGACCATAAACCTAAAACAAGTGACAAAGGTTAGTCTAAAACTCCTACAGGTTATTTATCTTGAAAGCTACATGGTCCGGACTACCCTACGATTCATTTTAATTACAAGTTAAAATCGACAGTCCGGAGACCCAACAAAGAAAACACCCCTAAACAAACGCTCCAGACTGCAAAAACCCCGAAGCTATTACTCCGAACTCAAACAACACACAAACACAAACGCAAACCAATTGCAAATTCCAAAACCTAGCCTATTAGTCCGGACTAAGTATCCAAGTCCGGACCCTAACATAAAACCCTAATTCCATAAACAATATCAATACAGAATCAAAAACTAAAACATGCCCACAAACACATATATATACACATACATACAGCAAAACAACAACAACGAAACGCAAGAACACATAAACAATACAACCAAACAATGAGGAAAACGGAAGAATCAAAGTAAAGACACAAACAGGGAAATATAGCAAAACTTACGAGACTGATATAACGGAGCGACTGGGGACGACCAATAATCAACCACAGGCCAAGCTACAGCGACAGGTAACGACGGCAAGAACGGCAAAGAAAGACCTCGAGAGAAAGAAATAAAAACAAAGAAGAATTGAAGAAGCAATAAAAAGAAAACAAAGAAGGCAGCGCCTCCTTTTATAGGGGGTAAAAAACTAAAAAACCATGCCACGTGGCACGATCCCAGCCGCCCATCACGAGCAGTCATTATTGAAGAGTCATTATTACAGCACGTCTTTTGAAAAAGACAACTGTAACAATTCAAATAATTGGGGGGAAATTCCCCAAAACCGTTTCAACTTCCAAGTCCGGACTACATAAATCAACGAAATCCGGACTGGGGGGCAAGAAAAGCTCAACTCCTGCTAAAGACGACAACCTTAGTCCCGATTCGCTGAACTCAACGAACTCCGGACTGGGGGCCAAGAAAAGCTCAACTCCTGCTAAAGACGACAACCTTAGTCCTGATTCGCTGAACTCAACGAACTCCGGACTGGGGGGCAAGAAAAGCTCAACTCCTGCTAAAGACGACAACCTTAGTCCTGATTCGCTGAACTCAACGAAATCCGGACTGGGGGGCAAGAAAAGCTCAACTCCTGCTAAAGACGACAACCTTAGTCCCGATTCGCTGAACTCAACGAACTCCGGACTGGGGGCCAAGAAAAGCTCAACTCCTGCTAAAGACGACAACCTTAGTCCTGATTCGCTGAACTCAACGAACTCCGGACTGGGGGGCAAGAAAAGCTCAACTCCTGCTAAAGACAACAACCTTAGTCCTGATTCGCTGAACTCAACGAACTCCAGACTGGGGGGCAAGAAAAGCTCAACTCCTGCTAAAGACGACAACCTTAGTCCTGATTCGCTGAACTCAACGCACTCCGGACTGGGGGGCAAGAAAAGCTCAACTCCTGCTAAAGACGACAACCTTAGTCCTGATTCGCTGAACTCAACGAACTCCGGACTTGGGGCCAAGAAAAGCTCAACTCCTGCTAAAGACAACAACCTTAGTCCTGATTCGCTGAACTCAACGAACTCCGGACTAGGGAGCAAGAAAAGCTCACCTCCTGCTAAAGACAACAACCTTAGTCCTGATTCGCTGAACTCAACGAACTCCGGACTGGGGGCCAAGAAAAGCTCAACTCCTGCTAAAGACAACAACCTTAGTCCTGATTCGCTGAACTCAACGAACTCCGGACTAAGGAGCAAGAAAAGCTCACCTCCTGCTAAAGACAACAACCTTAGTCCTGATTCGCTGAACTCAACGAACTCCGGACTGGGGGCCAAGAAAAGCTCAACTCCTGCTAAAGACGACAACCTTAGTCCTGATTCGCTGAACTCAACGAACTCCGGACTGGGGGGCAAGAAAAGCTCAACTCCTGCTAAAGACAACAACCTTAGTCCTGATTCGCTGAACTCAACGAACTCCGGACTGGGGGGCAAGAAAAGCTCAACTCCTGCTAAAGACGACAACCTTAGTCCTGATTCGCTGAACTCAACGCACTCCGGACTGGGGGGCAAGAAAAGCTCAACTCCTGCTAAAGACGACAACCTTAGTCCTGATTCGCTGAACTCAACGAACTCCGGACTGGGAGGCAAGAAAATCTCAAGTTCTTTTAACAAAACAATCAAAAACTCATGTTCTACAAACATAACCAAATTCACTCCCCCATCCAGAAAATCTGCATAAGGGAGTGGGGGGCACATGATAGTCCATATGGCTCCTGGGAGAACCACCCCCAGGCCTTCAGCTCCATACAGCTCCTGGGAGGCCTACTCCTAGGCTCCTAACTCCACACAGCTCCTGGGAGAACTACTCCTAGGCCTTCAGCTCCATACAGCTCCTAGGAGGCCTACTCCTAGGCTCCTAACTCCACACAGCTCCTGGGAGAACTACTCCTAGGCCTTCAGCTCCATACAGCTCCTGGGAGGCCTACTCCTAAGCTCCTAACTCCGTGCAGCTCCGGGAATGCCTACTCCTAGGCTCATAACTCTACGCAGCTCCTGGAAGGGATACTCCCGCACACTACCACTCCCGACCAGCTTAGTCCCGTAAGCGAAACCCTGATAAATCCCAACACGTGAGACGTTGGCCCAAGCACGTGACGGGGACAACTGTCACACATCAATCATGGGAATAATCAGGCCACGTGTCAGAGGATCCTCAAAACATTCCTCGACCAGTCCCGCGCTGACGCGTGTAAAGCATCCACTCCCGCCAGGTGCCCTCCGCTCCCAGAACCAATGGCTACGATTCAAAGGTACCAACCCCAAAACCCTACCCTTGAGCTATAAATAGCCCAAGAAGGTGAGGTTTTGGGGTTAATCATTTCTTTCACACTCATATACACACACAGCCACCTCGCATTCATATTCATCCTCATCTTCCCAAAAAGCTAGTTCTTACTCTCACGCCGGAGGCGCCGCGGGACTCCAACCCCCCTTCCGGTGTTATTTTGTAGGAACCCAACCACAGCTACACCTCTACAGCGGCGAAAGATCCAGGACGGCGTCGAAGGAGCAGCCCCGCCACCAGGAGTTATCAGGCAACATGATCTATCATTTTAGAGTGTCTTAAAGGGCCATTATTTTGGTCTTTAATATTTTTTTGTGCTATCTAGGTCATTTTCTCATAAAAGAACTGATACTGAGAAATATTATACGAAGTACAAAAAGAAAGGTTTTAGAAGCCTAACTACTATAAGTTCTCACAGTAGTCACATCGTACAATTTTGTAACAGATACCCACAAGCTACATTAATACAGCAACACACAATGACATATACACAATAAAATTGCTAACTAAACGTCATCACAATGAATTTAACAATATTGTACTGACATTTTAATACGAGAACCCTGAAATTAGACCGAGACATTGTCAATTCCATATACAACAAGGTTAAATCACCTTACAATCATAGATATCAGTTTTAAACGATCATTGAGTATAAATTGTTTCCAATGTATTTTTCGCACGCTTTAACTGAATTATATGGGGATATACACTTTATATCTAACAAAACATGGGAAAACTGAAATTTCAAAAATTACGTACATTGTATTCTGAAACATTATTAGAAAATTGATGTATCTCGCACGGGTTATGCTAGTCTATATAAGTAAATTATACTCACTCCGTCCCACTGGGATGTTTATGTTCACTATTTGCACGTATTTCGAGACTCTTATAAAGTATAGTTTCATAATATTTTTTTTAATTTTATTTTTGAATAAAAGTTTTAACAGAAAAAAAATTAAAAAATAATTGTGGAAGCATACTTTAAACGAGTATTGAAAGGCGTGCCAAAAAGTAAGGTAAAGAATTGAGTGGGATTGAGGGAGTATTTGTATATAGATTTATGATCTAAGTCTGTTTCGTAGAAAATTATTAATTTCAGAAAAGGTATTATTTAAAATATATTAATTCATATAGGTTTTACCGTATTTAAAATATGTGAAAAATAATAATAGAAATAAACGACATCCGAGAGAGGAAGATACTAAACGGGCCCTTAAATGGACTAATATCTTTAACCCAATACCAAAAATTAGGGCCAGATCTTGATTCAACGCTTCGTCTCATGTCATTTGGGACATTCGAGGGTTTAACCAGTATTAACAATGGCGATGCTGCAATTTTGCAACAGAGCAGCCAAAAGTTTCATACTTTCCGCCGACAAAACCGTCACCGCCGCCACTTTCACATCCCTCTCTTCATCAATTTCGCCGGAATTATGCGGAAGAGGCGACAAGAAAACAAAGAGTGGAAAAAGATTCAAAGGCTCCTATGGAAACTCAAGGCCCAAGAAAGAGAAGAAAATCGAGAGAATCAAGGACAAAGTTGAGGTCCCCAGGTCCACTCCTTGGCCACTCCCTTTTAAACTCATTTGAAATGTTTTATCGTATTTTGTAGTTTCTTTATTTACCGACATTGTTTGTTGGTGTTTTGTTATCGGAATATTGTACATTTCACTTGATGTTTCCAAAATAATTACTTCGGCTGGGACGGTGAACTCTTTTTTGTTTTTATCGGTATTGTTATATATATATATTTGATTGCATTGTTATAGTATGTGTCTATTGAGGGGTGGGGGGGGGGGTAAAGATGACCCCGTATTTTTGGCGAGGGGGAGGGGGTTAAGGAGCATTAGATACAAGTATATGGGTTTAATATGTTATACTATAGGATTTGATGAGAATCGTTGCAGCAGTTTTTATTATATAATATATTAAATGATTGATGTTTCTTTGTTGAAAGTTGATATAATTTATTAGAGGAATTGATAGTCTTTGTCCATTTTCTTTTGCTTTTGTTTATAAGTATATATGAAGTTTAGAGTAGTGGGGGAATATATATTCATAGTTTTGTACCCATGATCTTGTCGTAGGTTATGTGATGGATTACCCTTTTCCGTTATGTTTCTGTGAATTAAGTTTTTATGGTGCCACAACCTCTTATTCCTTTTATGATATCCAATATATAGGATTATTAACTAATCTAATAAGGAGCGTGACTATTGAAGAAAGTATACTTTGTAGGAATCCAGCAGTTCAATGCCTACGATTCTTTTTCCCTTTTTATGAATTTTCGATTCACTCGATTTGCTATAGAATGACTTGATCATTCTTGAAGCACCAATTATAGGTAGAAACTACAATATGGTGTTTGTTGATATTGTTGGCTCCTCCTGCCAATGAGCTGCTATCCGGGTTTTGGTATCAGGTTGATATGTCATTTAAATTAATGCGAGGCTACACCTTTTTGCTCTATTGTAGAAAATTGGATGCATTAAGCAGTTAAAGGGTAACGAGTGGAGGTTCCATGTACCATATATGAAGGCAGTGGGAAGTGGGATGTGTAAGAGTTGCTTGCAATTTCTTTATCTTGACTTAAAAAAATTGTTATATAGCTCGATCTTGATGTCTATTCTTTTAGCCATTCTGAAAGTACTAAATACCATCAAAAGATTAGAAAACAGGATTCACCGATAATCTTGGGATTGAGATACTATATTTCTGTCACTTTTTTAAAGAGGATGAGAGCATTAAATAGCATCATATGATTAAGAAGACAGGATTCATCGATAATTTTGGGATTGAAATAGTATATTTGTGTCACTCTATCTTTAGAGGAGCAACGACTATTGGGAGAAATTCTGATACGTTGTCTTTTCTGTCGATGGTATAGGCTCATGTCATTGAGCCGATATAAAGACCGAGGTCAGTAGGGGATACCAATGAGTGTGAAATTGCACCTTTTTTCTTGCATATTTATCAAGTTCCTGTAATATGAAAAAACAAGAACAAAGAAACAACGCTGATCAGGTTTATAATTATCTGCTGCAGTTTAAGTAGTATCCTTGGGTTATAGCTTATAGGTATCTACGGCAGTTAAATTAGTATCCATTATATTATGGTTTAATCTGACCTTTTTTTGTGTTATTTAGCAAGAGTTGGAACATTGAGCCACTCATGACGGCACTATGGGCTCTACTTATTTACACACCTAGAAAGAGTTAGTGTAATTATACTAAACAACCCTAGCAAGAGTCTTCGGTCTATCAAAACTACTCTCAATGTTTTTGAGATGATAGTTTTTGAATAAAACCAAGCAGTACACTATGATTTTATATAAAAGTGTTTTGGTGATACAATAATTAATTTTTCTAGAGTGATGGATTGAAACTCTATTTTCTAGTAGATAGTAGTATCTCCGTGATCTCGAATACTATCTATATAGAGCACACTTAGGTGTTTACTTGGTAGGTAGGTCATAAGAATTACTTGCTGCTTGTTAGTATAAGATTGACCAAGAGCTCGTGAAAAAGAATGTCATACAGTCCAGATGCATTCAGTTGTAGGGTTATTCTAAACAACTCTATTGACATTACTCTATCTACTCTTGTTTAAAGAGTAGTACCTGTTGTACTCCATCCAGTCATTGTGAATTGGATGTTTTAGTCTGTTTTTCTGATAGTTTTATGTCCATTCTCAACCTCAGAGAAAACAACAAACTAAGTTTCCCCTGTTAGAAAAGGATAAAGTCCTCTGTACATGACATAGGAGTGATATCCTTTATTTGGTAATCATGACCTGGGGCTGGATTTCGTATCCTCCATGCTAGAAAAAACACATTTAGTGTAGCTCTACTGGTAGTCTTGTACCATTTATTTGAGTAAAAATTTTCTAGAGGTTGAGGCCATGTGGAGCACTTTATAAAATTTTAAAAATAGGAAGAATAAGAGAGTCATCAGGGTCTAATCTAGTCACAAGGCCCATGGGCAGTGTTCACCACCAATTAACGGCTTTAAATTTATCCAATGTAATACTAAAAGTATCAGTCCATATGGTGAGTGTAATTAGTGGTGTCCTACAATTTGAGTAATGGGCTGTAAGTTGAACAGCATCAGCAATAAATTGGCCTCATGAAGAATTTGTAGACTTCATTTTTGGCCTTGTAGTTATATCACATAGTGTTGTATTTTTGAGTGCTGCTCGTATCGTTTCAAACTACTAGAGAATAAACTAGAAGTTGGCTTGTTTAATTTAATGCTTTATAATTGAACACAAAATCCAATTGGTTGCACAAATTCGGGCGCTTGTTCATTTAAGTGTCTGACCTGTTGAGCATGTGAATTAAGCCTTCGTTGCATCCTTTTAAAAATGACATCTGTTATTCAAATTTGACAACATTTTAAATCTTTCTTCCAAAGCTCAAGGAAATGCAGAATTTGAGAAAGTAAAGCATCACTGAGAACTGAGAAGTGTTAAACCTAGTTTTCCTCTAATTATTCAAAACCATATAATGTGGTTTTCATATTTATATAATATGTTGGATTGTGTTCAATTACAAACCCTCGTGGATACACTACATGTGCAGCTGTGCAGGTAGAATTAACCAAATACTTTGAAATTAAAGAAATTAAAGTCACGTTCAAAATTAGTGACATTTCAATACTCTTCAAACAGTCAACAAAGTGGCCCAATTGAGCACCTCTAAAGTAACACAAGACAGCCGTTTAGGTACAGTTTCTTTAATGGTCTTATCTTTTTTTCTCCCTCAATTTTTTGAGTTAATAAATACTAAAAATGACAATTCTCTTATATTCTGCTAAATATATTATTATTATTCAAAATATTCTTCTAAAATTTTTACAACATTTTCACTAAATTTTTTGAAATCAACTAATCATTATAATATTTTTCAAAAACTTCTACTTTCTCTTTAAATAAAGTTACCGTTTAGATATTCTCTTAACTTTCTTTTTTTAGTACTATTTCTTCACCTCCTGAAATCAACTTATATGTTGTTTTTCTAAAATTTTCCTTTAACATTTTGTTTATGAAATCTTATAAAGAAATATTTATCATCATTCGTAATATTCTTCTAAATTTTATACAACATTTTCCATTAAAATTTCTGAAATTAACTTACCATCATATTATTCTCGTGAAATTTCTTCTTTCACTTCTAATCATATTACCATCTTGATATTTTTTTAAATTTCTTTATTTATTACTATTTCTCCTCTTTCCCCTAAAATAGTTTACTGTATTACATTTTCCTAAAACTTTTCTATTAAATTTTAGGTAATCAAATATTACAAAGATAAATATTTATAAATATTATTTCTCAATATTTTTTAAAATTATTATCATTATATTATTATTTATATAAAGTAGAAGACGATGGTTTATAAAGTAGATATGATGGCGGTGATGTGGCGACTTTCATACCTTTCAATCTATTTATGTAATTTTCTCATACTTTTATTTTATTAAACAGAAAAATCTTATATTTATTATTGGCTAATAGATAATATAATTTTATGATATTAGATTTGTGAATGAGAGAGCGACTCAAACATGTTTAACGAAAAAAAGGCTTTTTAATTTTTTTGATTTATTATATTTATTTTAATTCATAATTTCAGAATACCAATCAGATAAGAAATACAAAAAATGAAACATTATTTTGAAAGGCCGCTTCGAAACGCGAGGAAATTATCCAAAATATTATGTTCTTAAACTTATTTACAAAATACTAGCATTTTTAAAGTTATATTCAAAAATACTATTTGTTAAGTTTCATTTTCAAAAATACGATTTGCAACCTGTCATGCAACTTAATTTCCAATTTTGAAAAGATTGATTTCAAGATTGCATTTGTTACGTTTTAAATTTGCAACCATAAAATCAATTTTGAGAAAAATGAACAAAAGTTGCAGGATATATTGCAGAGGTTACACATCATATTTTTGAAAATAAAACTTAAAAAAAGTGTATTTTTGAAAATAAGTTTAAAAATGACAGTATTTTTAAAATATTTTTTAAAAAATAAGGTATTTTTGAAAAAACTTCCATGAAATTACGCACTTCGGAGTTCATCATGATAACAATTTTATGGCTTATCTGAAAACCTTAAGGAAAATTTGGAAGGATCATCTATTAATATTTGAAGGCTTTTGTTAGGTGAAAAATGCTCTAAGCCATAATTCTGATTTGTTGGGATTTGCATGGCATCAGGATATGTCGTCAGGACGAATACAGTCATCAGGATATGACTGGGTATCGACATTACAAAAAAAATCAAGATATACTGATTTATACAATCCCAATAATTAAGGAGTAGTTTAGTTGTCGGTTCCTGATTTGTAGGAACGTAGCTGTTAATTGAGATATTTATAAAATCAAGATAATCATCTTTTGAACATATATTTTGAACATAGATTTAATTGATCTGATAGTGAGAGTGAATGTTATGCTCTAATGGCAAATCATAAAAAAACATCTATGCTGCTGAAAAGGTATCTATGACTGTTTTTTCTGTGAATACTGATTACATTTCTGAGCTTAAAACCTTTATGAAATTATTGCATGTTAACTTCAAAAATAAATCCTTTAAAATGATAAGCTTGTTTTTGAGAATACTGAACTGAAAAAGAGAAATAATCATTTAGAAGCTGAGTTAATCTATATGCATGAAATTAAGGCTGCTTGTGACAAGGCTAAGCATAATGAAACTCAGATAAATATCAATTATTCCTTGTTAGAAGAAGTTCTAGAAAAGGAAAGGCGGATTTTTAAAACATGGATTAGTTCAGGTAAAAAGGCTCGTAGCTTAATAACAGACAAGAATTGGGAAAAGTGTTTAGGCAACAATGAACATAGTGATAAAAATTCTGACAAAAATATCACTAACACCACCCATTTTGAATTTGTTAGCACTGCTGAAGATGAACCTAAGTCATTTTTTGAAAAAGAATCTACTTCTAGAAATCCTGAAAAGAAGGAAGTTGAGATAAAAAAACTAAAAAGAAAGGCAAAAATATAGGACTTTTATCAAAGGGACAACTGAAAAAAGAAATTAAGTGAGGTGAATGGTAAACCATATATTCAGGGTTCTAAAAGAAGTAGAAATGGAAAACAGGGAATTAATAAAGTAATAAATATATTCTTGATGCTCCCAGAAAGACCTGCTTTAAATGTGGTAATACTAATCGTATTGCTATTGATTGCAGGATAATTAAAAAGAAGGCAACTATTATTCCTGAGTCTGATGTTAGGGATAGATTAGTATTTTATAAGTCAAAAAATCCTTGTTTTCATTGTGATAGTGTATGGAATTCAATTTATACTTGTAGTGAGTATCATAATTTGTATCGCAACTATTATGATCCTCTATCCAAGTTCGATAAAATTGCAAATTCTGTTAGCACTACTTGTTATTCCCTAACAATCTAACAACAGAATTACAGAAGGGCTTTGAATGGAATTCTTGTTTCTTTTGGAAAATTTAGAATCTCTTTACGAATATATATACCAGTGTTTGAATAAGTTAGGTTCAGATAAGAAGTATTCAAGTATTCAAAATATAAAGTAATTAAATAAAGCTGTTTAAAAACTTTGTGGTGGATTGATATTTTCACCAGAGATATATATAAATGTAGAAGATCTCTGTGTTGCAAAAGCACACAGCTGCTTACAATAGTTCTTACAAACTAAACTTGAGAGTGCTAAAAGATACAGCTTACAGATGCTCTCTTGTTCTTGCTTGTGTTGACCGTGTCAATCAAAAATTAACTTTTTGCTACACTTGATTTATATATCACCAAGTTACATATGTAATAAGACGAAACGTAAATCTATTATTTAGGTCTAATCACATGTTTCTTCATTTCTATGTCCCATAAAATCCAGATAGATACAACATCTTTGAATGTCCCTGTTTTGCATGGAAATGGAAATGCTTCTTGATCTTCATAAACCTGATTACAGGCTGCCACATTCCTTTTATATACAATCAACCCATGTGATTGTCTAGTCGCTTTCAACTGCTATTTGAATCTGTCATCCATTGATACTCAACTTGGATTATCTGTTGAGTCTCTTATGGATCATCCGTTGAAAGTGCCTTGAGTCATCCGTTGAGTGCTATGCAGTTTATCCGTTGATAGTGTTTCCTCAACAGTTGATACTCTTTCACTTATGCAGAATTACAAGACATCATCTATTTATAATTAGCCAACCTATTTTGCATATCTTGCTAGTAGTCAACATGACTTGGAATTTTTAACAACTTCTAAACCTCTAAGATATTATAGTATATAGGAATGTGCTACAGACTTATGTAAAACGTAAGCTACTCCATCACTTGATGGTTACAAAAATCATTTAACTTATCTACTTAGAGTATTTTGTCAAGTTATCATCAAGCATACAACATATTTCTAACAATCTCCCCCAATTTATGTCTAATATAATAATAGACATAAATTCAGGTTAACTTGATGATAACAAAATGCCCTAATTAAAATTAAGACTGTAAGCAGTAGATAAATTGCAAAATGCTTCAATTAAGGTTTGAACAAAGGAAGTTGAGTGTAGTTACATGTCATTTCAATATGCTCCTCTAGTCTGAGCTGATTATTTCTTTCTCCTTGAATCCCTAGTCATCTTTCTCAGTCTTTTGTCATTCTCCTCAATTAGGTGTTGGAGTTGTCTAAAGAATTCAATTTCATTTCCATCATTGAGATCTGGCATCTCCTGCATTTCTTTGAGTGTATCATTGTTTGATATTTGTAATTATCTTCAAGTCTGAATAATCTTCTGACACTCTTTTCATCTCTGAACTCCATCATCCAATAAGGTCTCGAATCACTGTATCACCATTGTATGGAATAATTAAAACTCTAAGCAGTGCATTTGGATTTCTCCAGCTTTGTCTTATTTGGCTAATCTTGCTAAGTACTTCAGATTTGGCAGCTTTGGTGAAGCCAAAATCCCTTTTCATTGCAGAAAACACCTTCACAAGAACATTATGGCTTTCATTGAGAATTATGTGTAAAGGCCAAGTGATCTCCTTGCCTCCCTTATATTTAAACATCAATCTTTCTGGCAGCTTGTTTTAAGCATCAATTCCCCTTACTTCATCTAGCTCATCCAAGAAAAGATTGATATATGAGAATTCTTTGATGTCACAGATGAATAGCTGATCATCTTTATTGACTTTGGGCTTATGCTTAGAAACCACTTTAAGTTGAGGTGGATTTGACTTGACTTTTACACTTCTCTTCCTTAGATTTCTCTTTTAGTGGGAAGTGGTAGATTGAATTCAGGTAAAGGCAAACTATCCCAATCTATGGGTTCATCCTTGGGTAAGGTAGGCTCACCATGAAAGTTGATGCCTGGATGAACCTTGAATTCAACAGGTTCCTCAATGGACATAGTTGGTTGACTTGTTGTTGTAGATTGAACGTGATCAGTTTCCCTTTCAGAAGGACTAGCTGGCCTTTTTGCATTAGCTTTCTTTCTAATCCCCTTTACCCACTTAGGTTTCTCTTCCTTCTTCTTCGGTTCATCAGCTAAAGTCTTCTCAATTTCAGTTGAAGCAACCTGCATCTCAAGTTTCCTTTTCACTCCTTTAATGACTTGCTTCTTCCTACTTCTCTGAGCTCTAAGTCTTCTATTTTCTTCTTCCTTAGCTTCCCCAAACTGAAGCTAAACTTCATACAAATTCTGATGGTCTTGAAACTTTCATGATATGTAGAACATCGGTAGATGAAAGTTGGAACTGGCACAAGAAGCTTTCTCATCTAAATTTCAATAATCTCAATGAACTGATCAAGAAAGATTTATTAAGAGGACTACCAAACATGTACTACTCTCCTAAAGGTTTATGTGATTCTTGTCAACAAACCAAACAAAGAAGGACTTCTTTCAAAAGCAAGTCAGAATCATCCATTAAAAATCTATATAAAATGCTACACCTGGATCTTTTTGACCAAATGAACATTATATCTATCAACAAGAAAATGTTTGCCCTAGTTGTTGTTGATGAAATTACCATATTTATATGGGTATTTTTCTTGCACAGGAAAGATTAGACTCCAAATATTCTTCTAAATCACACGAGGTTAACTGAAAATGGCTCAAAATATAAAGTGCAAATACTCAGAATTGATAATGGCACATAATTCAAAAATTCCAAGATAGATGAACTATGCAGATACATAGGAATCTCTCAATAATTCTCAGCTCCTGGAACTTCTCAACAAAATGGAGTAGTGGAAAGAAAAAACAGAAGATTGATTGAAGCAGGAAGAACAATACTCGAGGAAGCAAATCTCCCAACTTATTTTTAGGCTAAAGCTGTCAATACTGCATGTTACACTCGAAATTTGACTCTCATAAATAGGCATGGATTAACTCCTTATCAAATGATCAAAGAAAAGAAACCAAGCTTGAAACATCTTCACATCTTTGGATGTAAATGCTTTGTACAGGGGTTACATCCTGAGATGCTTGGAACATTTGACAGAAAAGCAGAAGAGGGTATTTTTGTTGGATATCCATCTTCCAAAGCTTACAAAGTTTTTAATCTGAGAATAAGAACTATTGTTGAATCAAATCATGTACCTTTTAATAACAAGAAGATTCCTGGTTTTGAAGAAGACTCACATGAAGAACTAGTGTTTGCAAATGAGAAGGCAAAATCATGAATTGACTCAAATCCTGATGATCCGACAAATACTAATGACATGTCAAATCCTGACAATGATGATCCTGATATAGAATTAGTTATTAAGAATGAAAATATTGAGGGGGAGCAACATCAACACTCAATCAGTCATACCTCGAGTGAATCAGATCATGATGAAATATCATGAGAACATGATGGGTCAGGAAATACTGAGTCATATGGGAATTCTTCAAGTCATACAAATTCAACAAATGTTAGTTCATTAGGAGGAGATCATTCAACTGAGCATCATGATCAATTTGGTGAACAGTCCATAAATGGAAGCTCTACACAGTCAGGAATTGAGAGCAATGACACAGGAAGAGCTTCACATGTCAATGATTTCAATGACACATCAAATTCAGGGGGAGCATCAGGAAATAGGACTGAAATTCCAAGAGCAATTAAATGGATAAAAGATCATACTCCTGATCTCATAATTGGAGATCCTGATTCTGGTGTTCAAACTAGGATTGCAACTAAGCATGAATATTTGTATCATAATTTTCTTTTTAAGGAAGAGCCAAAGAAAGTAGAAGATGCACTCAAAGATGCTAATTGGATTACAGCTATGCAAGAAGAGTTGAATAAATTTGAAAGAAATGAGGTTTGGAAGCTTGTACCTAGAACAAAGAACAAGTTAGTAGTTGGCACAAAATGGGTTTTTAGAAACAAAACAAATCCAGATGTCACCATAATCAGGAACAAAGCTAGATTTATTGCAAAAAGATATTCTCAACAAGAGAGTATTGACTATGATGAAACCTTTGCTCCTGTGGCAAGACTAGAAGCTATCAGAATCTTCTTAGCTTATACTGCTCATAAGAAATTCAAAGTATTCCAGATGAATGTCAAGAGTGCTTTTCTAAATGGAGAACTGGAAGTGGAAGTATATGTTGAGCAACCGCCATGATTCATTGATCTAAAATTTCCTAATCATGTTTACAAACTTGACAAAATACCTTATGGACTCAAACAAGCACCCAGAGCCTGATATGAAATACTTGCTAAATTTCTGATTGAAAATGGTTTCAAAAGAGACACAATTGATAAAACCTTAATTTACATTAATAAGGATCAAGATCTGCTTTCGGTACAAATATATGTTGATGATATAATATTTGGATCTATTAACAACAAATTGTGCAAGAAATTTTCTGATCTTATGAAGTCAAGGTATTAAATGAGCATAATGGGAGAATTGAGTTACTTTCTCGGATTGCAAGTTGCACATACTGATGAAGGTACTTTTATCAATCAGTCTAAATATACAAAAAAAATTGTTAGTACAACAGAAACAACTCATATGATGTAAGAACTCAAATTTTTGACATCGGTAGAAGACATTTATGAATAGTAACCTTGCGATTTAATAAAAACTTTTATGACCACACGATATACGAGTTTTTCATTTAAGATTCTGAGTTGATATTGTGATTATACGTACCAAATTAGTATATGTAAACGCTATTAGTTTTCGAAGAAAATGAACTTTGAAAAACGATCGTTTCTATGAACCATCAAGGATTACGAGAATCACAATATAATTACAAATTTAAAATCCTACAAATTCAAATCTAAGTACGATACTTCAAAATATAAAGAACGTATAAGAAAGGATTTACACCGCAAACCGTTTATGAGAATTTATTACGAAAACAAATAAGCAACCGAGCTCCGCGTAAACGAATAAATAAACGTATCAAACCAAACTAACTATACTAGCTAACTATGGTAATAAACTAACCATGGTCAAGTAACCAAATAGTAACCTAGACTAGATAGAATGATAACCTAAAGGCTAGTAATAGTAAACCTAAAGTCTAAACTAAGTAGAATAGCTTTTAGAAGGTTCTTTGGTAGCATTTTTTGGTATAATTGATGTCAGATACTACGTATATATACTCGTAGACCTCTAATATATACGGTAATGTATGTTCACTTACACACACATGCCACTGAACTTATGGATTGCATTGAGATCCCTAAGAGATCTCTTTGATCTGTTCTCAGGGGGAACTGGCCACTTGTAATTAATAACGGATGTGCGTAGCAGGCCCCTATCGGCCTAACAGATACTTTTGGAGTAATTCTGAGTAAGGTATTCGAGGTAAAACACCGGAATGATAGATATACTTACTAAAGTCAAGTTAGTAAGTGATTTTAAAATGATGTTGAAAGAGAAACTAGTTGAAACATGGAATTACAAAGAAGAAGAAGTGGGATCATCCTCAGATGGATAATGACGAGAGTTAGAATAATCAGTGAAATATTTTAGCATCTACTCACTGTCACGTTACTCCCTCTAAACTGTTGATCATTCGTATTGCCTTGATAAGTCATATCAGGCAATCCTTTTAGTTCCCTACTTTGAACTTCTGATGTGACCAACAACTTGAATAGTATTTCTTCGCATTAGGACTTGTTCAATTCTTTTAGTTGATCCATGAACTTCCATTCATATATTATGATCTTCTTGTTCAGCTCAGAGCTATTTATACTTCATTTCAATTATCCAAGAGATTTTTAATAAATTTTCCTCGATTCATCGATGAATATTCATAATGAGTATCTTCAATTGATTCTTCTTTCTTACTTATTCTCCTCAGTCGAGAATGTAAATATCTAACAAATTGTTAAAAACATGGATGATCTAATATCCATAGATTCCTCGAGAATCCTTTTCTTCTATTTGGGATGAAATTGTATATTGAACTCATAGTAAGGGTATCAATTTGATATTGGTATTCCGAATTCAATTTTATTTGAGAATATGATAAATTATGTGAACAAGGGCACCTCTGAGTGTACCATTTTATTGGCAAGAAATATTTGACGAGAGGCTATCGATTTTCGATGCCAAGACCATTCAGAGTAATAATTGTCTTTCTCGGCCCAAATTTGAAAACTCTTTATTTCAAAATAGGCATCCGGGTAGCCACAAATTTCTTCAGTGGTTACGATGTTGAGAGTTTTTTATAAACAAAATGAAATATGCTTAGTTGCATATGTTCTCATGAATGACTAGTTAATTGTCCTATCTAGTCGAAATTTTAATTAATACGACGGACGCCTAGCTAATCGTCCTAGCTAGTTGCTATGGGCTAAACCAATTGAGCTGGCCATTTTCTTAGTCGGTTGATAATATTTCTTGATACGGACTAGTTATTATTTTGCTAGTTCCACTTCCAATCAAATTTTTATTATTGCATAGTGCATTGTATATGCAAAATTTAATGGTTGATGAAATTTTCAAATAATGATTTAATTGAGACCTAATTAGGTCGCCCGCTCAAACGAGAATTCATATTCAGTTTTATGAAATATTTCGTTCATGAAATATTCTATTATTTCGTTTATATAACGAATATCGAATCAAAATCATAAAGTGATTGAAGAACAATGTACTTCCTTATTTGTTAATCATTGAATAAAATTCCTTTTTTCAAAATAGCATCTCTTTAAAACCTCAATGGTTAACCTTTGGTTGAGGATGTTATTTCAAATTTCCTTAATTATTCGAAAAGCAAAGTATTCTTTCAATGGGTAAATCTTACAAGTATCATTCGTATGATGTTATTATTCAGTAATCATTATTTTCAAGGGATATTCTCTATAATATCATAATATAAAATTCTAAGGATATGGAAGGATAATCCTTGTTGTATTCTTTCTTCCAAGTTATAAATCTTTTGAGTGTTGCGACTCTTTTATTCACAATTCATTATTTCTTCAGATACTAGATTTTGAAATCTTGCTAAGGTTGTCTAAATTACATGGATATCGTGAAAATCATTCTTCCAAGGCTGATTGCCTTCCGAATAGAGAGAGCTATAGTTGAGAACCGAATGTTGTAATATGAGACTGAAAACTCAGTACTATGTTGGTGCAATCGGAGCATCGTAATGAGTAAGTTGTTTTAAAAAGGGAAAAACATGTTTAGTTATTATTATAAGGATCTTTAACATGGTTATAGAAGAACGATAATAGAAATACCAACGTGATTAGTGAGGTACGCTTCTGTGAAACAATATCGGGATAGGTATTAATGAATTCGGGAAAGACCAAGCATGTATGAATTCGAGGAATAAGATTTTCAAAAAGTGAAGGTAAGATTAGTAACAACCCCATGTTAGAAATACTCGACGATAAAAATAAGATTTTATGTGAAGTGTAATGATACGTCTACGCAGCTTAAGGACCGTGATATAAGGTGTCCTAATAATGATCTAGAATAATCGCGATAAGGTTCTCACTGAAAGGGACAAAGAGTTTAACTTATGAGGAAAATTTGGAATTTTTTTTACACTGGACACGACGTAGAAGTTTTAGTCAAAATTGATCAAGAGCTATGATTAAGAAATCTATTATCATCAAGGAAAAGGCAAATGTGGTGGCCGACACTTTAAGTATGAAAAGATATATTGAGGATGACAAATCTCAGAACAACTGATGAGAAGGATCGCATAAAGAGAACCCTTTATTATTAAAAGGAAGACTTAAAGATGCCTAAAAATGTAAAAGGTTATTAGTCATGACCGAATATGAAAGGGATGTCATTAATTAGGCAAGTAAGTACTCGACCTGGTTGAAAGTGAAAACGGAAAGGCAAGGATTAAAATTTTGACGATTGCGGCTTGTAAATTACCCAAATGGGAGTAAGAGTTTATTATAATAAATTTTGAAGGAGAATTATCGAGAACCAAGTTAGCCGTATTGCTATTTGAGGATTTTGAGTGATAGATTAAATAAGACCGCTTATTTTATTATGCAAACGATAGATCTCCACTCTACAAAATTATTATGAACGCAGAAGAGATAATTGGTGACAGAGAGACCCCGTGACAATTGCGCCGCGCAAGGACCCAAGATTTAATTTCACAACAGAACTATCTCCCAAGATATTTTACGAAAAAGGACGGACAGAGACATGACTTAAAATTCTCAAATCGACAAGTAGAATAAGAGGAATATCCTGACCATTGAAGATACGTCTAGCGACTTACCTTTTATTTGAAACGGTTAGGGGAATCGCCTATCGTTGACAGAAAATTCGTGTAGATGTACTTATCACGCGAGCTTACGGAAAATAGTCACCGATATCCCTTACGAAGGACAATGTGGAAGAATGAAGGATGTCATTTTCAGAGATGATAGAAGGCAAAGAAGATCGTACACGCCCTATAAAGGCCACTGGTAGAAGGTACCAATAAATACGAATACGTCTAAGGCACTAGCGAGAATAATAAGTATGACCCAGAAGGTATCGTAGTACTATAGATATTATACGGGGAATGATGAAAGAAGTCCGTCCGATAATGGAAGCTGAGCGTTCCACGATTCTAAAACGTGTCAGTCAATTGCGTATGAAATGGTGCTTCCTTCAAGATGGCAACATGATGACGATGTACCTTACATTACTACAGAAAGAAATGTTAAGTCTGACGCTAAGTGTGTAGCAGGAGACGAGCGTGTAAAAATGCGACGAGAACTTCTTACATAAAATAATCGACAAAGATGATGCGCCGAAATGAGCAAACGTTAAGGAAAGAAACTCTAGCACTAGTAAGAGTGACAGAGGGGAAAACAAATAAGTTGAAGGACCGTTTCAGACACTAGAAGATGTGCTAATAGTCCATATTATAGATTTTTAAGGAAGATAAAGTGACCGATTGACATTAATCGAATTACCGACAATAACGAATTATCATGCAGGCATTGGAACGGCTAAAAAGCTTTGTACAGAAGAAAGAATCGTTCTCTCTTAGGTTGGTAAGAAATTGGTAAGCGGAGGATACTGGACCATAGTTGAGTCAACAGACAAAAGGAATTCCTAGAACTTATCAAAACTCGGCTAGTGGCAGCCCAGGATGAACAATAGAGATATGCGGACTAGAACTATAAAGACGAAAAATACGAAGTAACAAACGAAGTATTGTTGAAAGTGCCTCCTGGGGAGGGAGTGATGAGATTCGAAAAGGAAAGAAATGTTGAACCCAAGGTTTATTGGACTGGTTGAATTCTTTAAAGGACTAAGAAAATTGGCTTATAAATTAGCACCATCGTCGAAGGGTCTCCAAGTTTATAACGAGTACCACGAATCGAGGTTAGGAAATTTAACCATCAACGCCAAACATATGATTAAAAACGAGCTAATAAACTTGCTGTTAGGTCACACACACACTGTAGAGGGGGTGAATACAGTGTATAGTACACTCAAATCGAACTTTAAGAACTTAAGTAACAGAAAACAAACTTTATTGAAACAATAAACTCTGTTACAGTATGGAACTGTTACCTCTCAGTGATGAACAAATATCACGAGAGCTGCTAGGGTTACAATGAATAATCTTCTCTAATAATGATAACACTTATAGTGTAAACCCTATGTCTGTGTTTATATACTACACAGTTACAAGATAATCGCTAATTGATATGGAATATAATTCTGCTTCCTAAAATATATCAATCAGATATCTTTTCTTCCAAGTATTCCATTCTTTACAGAATTCCTTCTTCATGCATATCTCTTCTTATGTTTATCTTGATCTTCTTTCCTTTAATCAGCTACTGCCCTTATCTGATCGTCCTTCAGCACTTAAGTTCTGATATCTATCTTCTGATGATTATCTCCTGATAACATAAGTACTGATATCCTTAAATCCTGACTTCCAGTATAAGTACTGATCAACAGTTAAGTACTGATTTATCCTATTCAAGTAAGATCTGAAAGCTAAACATAAAACATATTAGCCATGACATTATCAAATATATCTAACAATCTCCCCAACTTGTAAATTAACATAATATACAAGTTTAACAGATATTTGATGATGTCAAAAACATTAAGTACAAATGCATGAGAATTAGACTAGATAACTACAACTTACAGTCCTTAAAGCTTTTACCAATTTCAACTTCTGATAACAACTTCAGTCTGTATAAATATCAGAATTTAAGCAGTTGTAGATCTTCGACTTGGCTTCATCATTTTCTGATCTCTCTGATGTCAGGAGTTGTTCTGAGATAGTTCTTCAACAAACATTTCTCAGCATATCTGAGTTCATCAATCATTCTCCTTTTGACATCTTTAAGCTCTGCAGTATCTTCACCAGTTTGAAAGATTGCAGCTCTGAGATCATTGATCTTTGCTTTTCTCAACTCCTGATCTAGTCTTATGACATAAGCTTTGTCAGACTCTAGATTGAATTCAAGTCCCTTAATACCAAGATATGTTCTGATCTGTGCAGTATTAGGCTTCATATCAACAATATCACCATTGTGATCTCTGTACTTTGGAACATATATGCTGTCAGACTTAACAGAATAAAGCCTTTTCTGTCTCTGAATCTGTTCTTTTAAGTAGTTTGCAGCAGTCCCTGTTATTCTGTCATCCACTTGAAGTAAGAAAATTACATGTTCCAATTCTTCAAAATACTTCAATGGAATGGCATTTTGTCTTATATGATAAACCCTACCATCTGTCATGAAATACAACATGATATATTCTTTCAAGTAGGTATGGTAAACCATCTGTACAGATTCCAGTTGATTCAATCTCTCAGGAGTTGCTCCAATACCTGGTTCACTCAAGGAAGTTGGATCATTGGTAGTGTTGTGTACTCTTCTTTCATCAGCACTTCCCAATCCAGTTTTATCTCTAGCTTCCTTTCCAGTAACTACTCTTGCTTCAAAACCACTTGTAGTAGTCTTCAATGATTGAGTCTGTTTTGCTTTAGTGAATCCTGATAAGAGTGTCTTTGATCTATTTTCTGATATCAAGTTAACTTGAGCTATGTCAGAGGTTACTTGCTTCTTCTGAATATCAGAACTTACAATTTCTTGACTCTGAACAACTTGAGCAATGTCAGAGGTTGTTTTAAGAACTTTTCTTGTAGTCAGAGCAAGATCATCCTTTTCATCAGTAATATCTTCTTCCTCAGGAGGTACATAAACCTTGATAGGTTCACCAACCTTTTCTTTACCCTTGGATCTTGGATCTATCTGTGGTTGTGATCTAGCCAATGTTGCTTCAGTATGTGCCCTTTCTTTGATCACAATGCCTTTGAGTTTTGGAAGTGATTTTTTACCAGAAGCTTCAGATTTAGATGTGACTTTCTCTGATTTAAGTCTGGCTTCTTCTTCCTTTAAACTTTCCAAGTCCATTCCTGGATTTTCTTGAAGAAATAACTGTCTTGACATTTCCTCATCAAGATCTAGAAGTTCATCAGAACTTATCCTTTTACCAGCAGCAGAACTTATTCTTTTCCCAGTATCAGAACTTGTCCTGTGACTAGCTTGTCTTGATGTAAACCTTCTACCTTGACTATGACCGCTACCCATTCCAGAGTATCCTTGATCATCATTTCCATCATCCTTTCCTTGCAGTGTCTTGTTAGATTTGCATTTGGACTTAATTATCTTCTCCCCCTTTTTGGCATCAGCAGGTAGTAAAAGAGAGATAAGTAATTCCACTGAGGATTGGATTTCAGTAAGTTGCGATTGCTGAGAAGCTTGATTTGTCAGAATTTCATCAATCTGAGCTTGTTGTTTCTCTTGAGTTTGCTCAATATAAGCAATCCTGTCAATGGTAGGTTGAAAGAACTTTTTCTTATCAATTTTCCAAACTTGTTCCTGTTTGGTAAAGTTCTCCTGAATCTTGTGTAGCTCTGCATGAGTAGTTGAATGAAGACCTTGTAGATACTTAGTACTCAATGCAGTGACTCTAAGCTGGGTTTTAAAATCATCAGAATTTAACATTTCATCAGCTTTAGTCAAGTGCTCAGCAAAATGTTTGTCAGTTGGATTACATGAAACTGAATTCCATTCCTTAGTCCACTCCTGACCTGCAGGAGTTTCACTCCAAGGTACTGGTGCTTCCCTGATAACAAACTTCTTTACCAGTTCAGACTTAGGAAGAGTCTGTTGAGGAGTATATCCTGAAGGACCTGCTTCATCAGCATCTACAGTTGGAGCAGCATCACCAGTATCTCCAGCATTTGCAGCATCAGAACTTAAAGAATCAGTATCTTCTGATAAGACAACAGTGTGAGTAGCAATGGAGGCTTCAGCATCCTCTAATTGCTGAACTGATACTAAGTTCTGATCAACAGCCAAATCCTGATGCTCACCTAAAGTCTGATCATCAGCATCTTGATGCAGAGAAGGTGTTGTTGATAACTCTGGAGTTTGAACAACATCAGTAACAGGTGTTGTGGAAGGATTATTTGCTGTTGGAGCTTCTAAGAGAAATACTTCAGATACAACCAAGTGTTGAACATCAATATCAGCACTTGTGCCTGGATCAACAAGAGACACAGATGGTGAGTTAGCCTTGTCAGATACAGCTTCCTGAGATGGAGTTGATGGAGAAGAAGTGACTGGTGCAAATTCCTTGTCTTGTGAGATCAGAGATTCCTGATCCCCTTCCTTAGCTGCTTCCTCTTCATCATCTGAAACTGGCCTTTGTGCCCTCTGTTTCTTGTACTTTCTTTTTGATTTGGATTCCTTGGGAGTTTCAGGAACTGTCATTCGTCTAAGCCTCTTGAGAAGCCTAGAACCCCCAATTTCAGAATCCTTCTGAGAAATCTCTTTCTCAGCTTCAGTTACAACAGGTTCTCTAGCAGGAACCGGTTCCTCAGAATCAGATTCATCTCTCAATGCAATCCTCCTTCTCTTTTGAGGTGTTTGAGGAACAATTTTTGTCCTCTTTGGCTTAGAAGATGAAGATTTCACAGTAGGTGCTGAAGATGAAGGTTGAGCAGTCTGTGAAGTGGAGAGATAGGATTTGAGATATGTTCTGAGGGTAGGTTGAGTAGTATGAGAGGTAGGTACTGAGGTTGATGGATTTTGGGTGTTTGGAGTTGGTTGGACATCAGAGTAAACAGATCTATAAGTATCAGGATCAGCATTTACTAGGATCTGTTTTACAGACTGAGGAATCTGTAATGGTCTAACCACTTTTTTCTTAGTATCAGCATTTACCAGGTCATTAAAGTATCATTTTGCAACCTTAAAAGGTGGGGTTTTGGTGCTGACTAAATGAGGTTCATCAGTACAATAAGTGTAAATAAGTTGACAGAATCTAGCAAAATAAACAACATCTCGATCCTCTGTCATCCTATCCCCAATAAAACCAATTATTCCAGTTGCAAAATCAAAATGAGTTTGATGAATAATAGCATACCCTATGTGCTGACTCAGAATTGGGATAGCATCAAAATTCGAACATTTGTTCCCAAAAGCTTTGGTGATGCAATCAAAGAAGAAACTCCATTCTCTTCTGATATTAGCCCGTTTCAACTGTCCAAGTTTCGTCAGACTCTTTTCATATCCCAATTCAGCCATTAACTCCCGAAGGGCTGAGTCCTCTGGAATTGAGAAAGTATAATCTTCTGGAAGATGTAAAGCCCTGCGTACTGTACCAGGAGTGACTACAAAGGATGAATCACCCACTTGGAAGATAATACTGGGAGTTCCACGTTGACCACCATCATCAAAAAGTCCAGTCCTCCAAAACCTCAGAACTTGTTGGCTTGAAAAGAATTCAGGCTGTGTTAATGCATACCCAACCTCACTATGTGCAAGAAGATCTTGCACAAAGTGCAATTCAGATGGAGATTCAGTGTGATCAAGAACTGCAGCATAGTTGTTGGGGACAAACTTAGCTCCATCAATGATTAAATCCTTTGGTGCCATGTGAAAAAAAAATTGAGATTCAAGTATGCCTGTTAGGTGTTTGATATAATTTTTGTATGAAAAACCAACGTGAGAAATAAAGAGAAAGAGAGTAAAAGTAAGGAAAGAGATAAAATAAGAAAATAAAAGATTAAAGAAATCTTCTCTCTGTTGTACTTATACTCTGAACAAAAATGTTACCGTTGGACACCTGTCAGACATGCAGTAATAACGGACAGTTACTGGGCTCGAGAAAACAGGAATCATTACTTACCCATTTGCCTAGTTTCAAGGAAAAACCGTTCCATTTATCAAGAGAAACAGTTTTAATTCAAAATTTAAACCGTTATCACTGATTGAATTATTTTTCACTGCATCATTAATATTCTGAAAATACATCACATGAAAATGACCAAGATAAATTAGATAAGTAAGTGCTGAAAACGAATCAGAACTTAATATAAAACAAAATTTATATGGTCATCAGAATATCAATCAGGATTTATCAACACAAGATAAAAGAACTCAGAGACAAAATCTTGAAGTAAAAACAACTTTCATTAATATATCAAGACAATACATTCATGAAATGGAAATTACATCAATACTTATACAAGATTTTCCCTAAGCTTCTAAACCTAACATCAACAGCCTTAATCCTAGCTAAGAAGCCTGACAAAGCTAATGATGAAGAAAAATAGGAAGAAGACAAGATTAAGTCATCTTCTTCTTCCTGCTCTCGACAAACAGAATGGCGAGTCGGATGATTCGCTCTTGCTGGCGGAGAGCTGCCAGTCTTTCCTCCTCCAATCGCTCCAAATGGCGATGGTAATCCATATAGAAGAACAGGAGGTGTGTCAGTACCGCCTGTGGGACAGAGTCCCATATCTCCTCAGGAATGGTTGTGACATGCCATTCCTGCTGCCAGTCAGCACAACTTAGCTCCATATTGAAGTTTTGGTAGTTCAAAAACATGTTGTATCTGACCATTGTGTTTTTGAAAGAATAAGTATGAAGATAAGTGTGTGAGAAGAATTTGATGGAAAGACTGATGTGAAGTGGCTGCTTTTATAGGCAAGAGAATGCCAGGAGACGCAAAGAAATTGAATGCTGACAGGTAGAATTAATTCTACCTCGTCTCCCTAGATTTTGAAAAAGAATAACATTCATTGGAAAGAGGAAACATGGTTTAAAGCGCACCAGAAACAAGTAGCATTGGACTGTTCAGGTACAAATACCATTAACCCTAACTATAGTGACTATTAATCTTCCACTTCAACATATTCAAGTTCGAACTGAGACTGTTACCAAATTTTATTCACAGATAAGCCAAGTAAAGGATTAGACTGTAATATCAGAACTTAGACTTATATCAGAACTTAACAGTCATCAGAACATAATTTCTTAACTCAAAAAAGGAATGCCTACTTTATTAAATCCTCATACAATTTCTGAGTTATAGACTTCAGAACTTAATCATCAGAATATGCAACCAGAGCTTGTCCTCAGAGTTTGTGCAAAATGACACAATGACTGTTTATCTAAAATAACATAGACCTCCACAGAAATTTTCATCATTCAGATGGAGTGATTAGTGTGTGCATTAAGCTAAATAACAGACAAAGAGTAAAGTCTGATTCACTTCAGTACATCTTAGAAATAAGGCATAACTAAAATTTTGCTAAAGAGCTGTCATTGTCCTGAAACCTACTGATGAATGAGTTCATGCTTGAGTCCACCTCAACTATTTTGTGCTAATTTTATGCATCTTTTGAAATTCTATTTTACAGTGGCTTCTCAGTGTAAGTGAGTCACGACTGCTTATCAGAATTTATGCTATTATCAGAGTAATTCTCCAGTAATCATAGAGTGTGAAAAGTCACCAAGAAAATATTTTGCTTTTCTAATGCATATTTACTTAATACCAGCAATGCACTTGGGTCGTCCCTTCCACATTTTTACTCTAGATCTCAAAGGAGTACCTGATTTTATTCTTTGATCTTTTTGCTTTTTCTTTTGATAAGTGAGGTTTATGAGCACTTAGTACATTCAGCAGTTTTACTAGTATCAGAACTTAACAGATGAGTAGCATTATTCTAATTTGTGACTTAGTAATAAGATATACAAAGTAAACTTAACTAAGCTCAATTATCAGAATTTGCTAGTGTCATAAGATTTCCACTGAAATAATTACTTCTTACATGGAATCATTTGTTTATTGAAGACTACTAGGTCAGTATCTAGCACAGTTATCCTCATAGGATTGAATAGGTACTAGAACGGACATATCACTTATCAGAGTTTAGAAACATATATCAGACAACAGTCAGTACTTAAAGACATTTATCAATTAAGCACATAATACACAATGAGATTAATTCTGTAAATACTGAGCATAAAGTCTGATAACACAGAACAAGACTAAGCAGATTTAGATAAAGAACCTGAAACCATTCCAAGTTCATTTACCAATCTTGTAAAAGTAGCTTCACACAGTGGTTTTATGAAGATATCTGCTAGTTATTGATCTGTGGGAACAAAATGCAATTCCACTGTACCTTCATCCATATGTTCCCTGATGAAGTGGTACCTTATGCTGATGTGCTTTGTCATAGAGTGCTGAACTGGATTACCTGTCATAGCAATAGCACTTTGATTATCACAGTAAATAGGGATTTTGAAATATGTTAACCCATAATCCAGTAACTGATTCTTCATCCAAAGAATCTGTGCACAACAGCTTCCTGCGGCAATATACTCTGCTTCTGCAGTTGATGTGGAAATTGACTTTTGTTTCTTGCTGTACCAAGAAACCAATCTGCCTCCAAGAAATTGGCAGCTTCCACTTGTGCTTTTCCTGTCAATTTTGCAACCTGCAAAATCTGCATCTGAGTAACCTATTAGTTTAAAATCTGATTCTCTAGGATACCATAATCCCAGAGCAGCTGTTCCTTTAAGATACTTAAAGATTCTTTTTACAGCTGTTAAGTGAGGTTCTCTTGGATCTGCTTGAAATCTTGCACAAAGACAGGTAGCATACATGATATCAGGTCTACTAGAAGTTAGATAGAGTAGAGAGCCAATCATACCTCTGTAGTCAGTAATATCTACTGATTTACCGGTATCCTTATCAAGTTTTGTTGCAGTGGCCATTGGAGTGGATACACTTGAACAATCTTGCATTCCAAATTTCTTCAGCAAGTTTCTGGTGTACTTGGTTTGACAAATAAAAGTGCCTTCCTCATTCTGCTTGACTTAAAGGCCCAGAAAATAGCTAAGTTCCCCCATCATACTCATCTGATATCTTGACTGCATTAGTTTGGCAAACTTCTTGCAAAGTTTGTCATTTGTAGATCCAAAAATGATATCATCAACATAAATCTGGACCAGAAGTAAGTCCTTTCCATGGTTGAGGTAGAACAGTGTTTTGTCTATTGTCCCTCTGTTGAATCCACTTTCCAGAAGAAACTGAGCTAAAGTCTCATACCATGCTCTAGGAGCTTGCTTAAGTCCATAAAGTGCTTTATCAAGCCTGTAGACATAATCTGGATGTTTGGTATCTACAAAACCTGGAGGTTGTTCAACATATACCTCCTCCAATTCTCCATTGAGAAAAGCACTTTTCACATCCATTTGAAAGACAGTAAACTTTTTGTGAGCAGCATAAGCCAAGAATATCCTTATGGCTTCTAACCTAGCAACTGGTGCAAATATTTCATCATAATCAATTCCCTCCTGTTGAGAATATCCTTTTGCAACCAGCCTTGCCTTATTCCTTGTAATTATGCCATCACTGTCAGTTTTGTTTCTGAATACCCACTTTGTACCAACAACAGATCTATTCTTTGGTCTTGGCACTAGGGTCCAGACTTTGTTTCTTTCAAATTCATTCAACTCTTCCTGCATTGCTTGCACCCAATCAGCATCTTGAAGAGCTTCTTCCACTTTCTTTGGCTCAGTCTGAGAGAGAAAAGAATTGTAAAGACATTCATTTGAAGTACCTGTTCTAGTTCTGACACATGCATCAGGATTTCCAATTATCAAATCAGGTGTATGTGATTTTGTCCACTTCCTTGCAGATGGAAGGTTTTCTCTAGAACTGGATGCTCCCCCATGATCCATGCTATCTTCATTTTCATTTTCTGATGCTCCCCCTGAAACTATGCTCTCTGAGTTGGATTCTTCAGTATTTAGATTTTCAGCACTATCAGAACTTGGCTTATCAGAACTTGACGAATCAGAACTTGAAGAGCCAGATGCATGTTCTGATGTCTCTTGAGATGTGGTAGGATCTTGAGTATGCTCCCCCTGCATAGGTGCATCTTGCTTTGACGTAGTCACCACAGTTTCAATAACATCAGAGTTTAATCCATCAGAGTTTACAGTATCAGGACTTAGACTGTCAGGATTTTTAGTATCAGAATTTGAGTCTTCATTTTCAAATCTCAGCTGATCATGGTCAATGAAATCTTCAAGACCAGTAATCTTTTTGTCATCAAAAGAGACATTGATAGATTCAATGACCACTTTTGTTCTCAAATTATAGACACTGAAGGCTTTTGTGGAAAGTGGATATCCAACAAAGATTCCTTCATCAGCTTTTAGATCAAACTTTGATAGCTGTTCAGGATGAGTCTTGAGAACAAAACACTTGCATCCAAATACATGAAAATATTTCAGATTTGGCTTCTTTTTCTTCACCATCTCATATGGTGTTTTTCCATGCTTGTTAATGAGTGTTGCATTTTGAGTAAAACAAGCAGTCTGCACAGCTTCAGCCCAGAAATAGGTTGGAAGCTTTGCTTCTTCAAGCATTGTACGTGCAGCTTCAATGAGAGTTCTATTCTTCCTTTCAACAACTCCATTTTGCTGTGGAGTTCCAGGAGCAGAAAATTCCTGCTTTATTCCATGGCTTTTGCAGAACTCATCCATTATCAAATTCTTGAACTCAGTGCCATTATCACTCCTTAAAACTTTCACAGAATCTTTGACCATTTTATCCAGATGTTTGATATGATCAATCAAGGTTGCTGCAGTTTCACTTTTTGTATGCAAGAAATACACCCATGTGTATCTGGTGAACTCATCCACTATGACCAACGCATACTTCTTCTTTGCAATAGACATGACATTTACTGGACCAAATAGATCAACATGTAGTAGATGATAAGGCTCAAGAATTGATGATTCAGTCTTGCTCTTGAATGAAGATTTCCTTTGTTTAGCTTTCTGACATGAATCACAAAGACCATCAGGAGCAAATACTGTGTTTGGAAATCTTCTCACAAGATCTTTCTTGACCAGTTCATTTATATTATTGAAATTTAAATGAGAGAGTTTCTTATGCCAATTCCAGCTTTCTTCAATTGATGCTCTACTCATCAGACAGATTGCAGAACCATCAGTACTTGTTGAAAGCTTAGCTTCATAAATGTTACCACGCCTGTATCCTTTCAGAACAACTTTGCCTTTAGATTTACTCACAATTTCACAGTGTTCTTCAAAGAAATCAACATGATAACCTCTGTCACAGATTTGACTTATACTCAGTAGGTTGTGTTTAAGTCCTGAGACCAGAGCTACTTGTTTAATTATGACATTTCCAAGATTGATATTGCCATATCCCAATGTTTTTCCAATGTTGCCATCTCCATAAGAAACACTTGGGCCAGCTTTCTCCACAAAGTCTGATAGCAGGGCCTTATTTCCAGTCATATGTCCTGAACATCCACTGTCAAGAACTAGAATATTTTTCCTGTTGCCCTGCAATCACAAAGACCACTAATTATTAGTTTTAAGGACCCAGACATGCTTGGATCCTTTGGCCTTATTAAGTTTGTTAACATTTGCAGCGGATTTAGCATCAGAGTTTATGTTAACATTTTTCTTATCAGAACTTACACTATCAGACTTTGTATCAGAATTTACACTAGAAGGAACAATGGAAACTTTCTTCAAAGAAGGTTTTATTTGATAATAATCATAGTACAAACTATGATATTCCTTACAAGTATAAATAGAATGCCATAAACTACCACAATGAAAACAAGGATATTGTGGTTTGTATCTAACAGACTGACTCTTAACTCCTGATTTTGAAGATAAGGAGTTAATATTCTTATTCTTCCTGTAAAAAGAAGCCAGATGGTTAGAACTTCCACAGTTATGACATGTTTTCCTAGGAGCATCAGGAACAGGTTTATAATTATTGCTTTTATTCACACCTTCCTTTCCATTCCTATTTTTCCTAGGTGATTTTTCCTTGTTTGCATTCTTAACATCTTTCAGCTTATGCTTAAGCTGCTTCTTTGATTAAGCCTATGTTCACTTCAGCTGTCTTTTCCTGTTTTAGTTTGTCAGAAGTTAATTTCTTTGTAACTTCTGATTTTTCATTTCCAGACTTTACAGTTACAAACTTAACAGGTTTTAACCTTGGCTTTTGCTTATTAACAGACTTAATTTCTTCAGTTCCTTTATCTTTCTTATCTTCTCCATAACCTAAGCCCTCTTTCCAGTTTCCACTACTTAGCAAATTTTGAGTTGTTTTGCCAGAGTTAGTCCAAGTCTTGATAATCTCTCTTTCCTTTTCTAACTCAGTTTTTAGAGATTCATTTAATTTTAGCACTTCATTCCTAACATAAAAAGCATCATCTCTATCCTTCTGAGTTTAATGGAACATGACTAACTCTTTTTCTAAGAAATCATTTCTTTTCTTAAATGCAAGATTTTCAGAAGTTAATCTTTCACATGTTAAAGTTTGATCTCTATAACTAATAAACATGGTTTTAAGATATCTTCTCAACTCATTAATATCATCAGTATGAAAAGCATAAGTAGTCTGAGGTACCTTTGTTTCAGCAGCTTCAGAACTGCTCTCAGCACTTTCTTTATCAGCATTTGCCATCAATGCATAGTTTTCCTCACTTTCAGAGTCTGAGGTGTCTGTCCAGCTTTTCTGCTTTGTGACAAGAGCCTTTCCTTTGTCACCCTTTATCTTCTTGCAGTCAGGAGATAAGTGGCCTTTCTCACCACAGTTATAGCATTTAACATTGGTGTAATCTCCTCTATCAGACTTTCCTCCTCTGCCTTCAGATCTTCTGAAATTCTTCTTATCAGAACTTATGCCTTTCCTGGAAAACTTCTTTCCCTTCCTGAACTTCCTGTATGCAATCTTTGTGATTCCTTTCACCATAAGAGCACACAACTTCATCATTTCCTCATCAGCATCAGTCTCAGGCAAGCTTTCAGAATCTGAGTCATCATCACTCTCAGAACTTGATGACTCAGTATTAGACTTTATGAAAAGAGCTTTACCCTTGTCTTTCTTTGAGGAAGCTGCTTTGGGGAATTCTTCTTCAGCCTTAAGAGCAACTGTCCTTGACTTTCCTCCTTTCCTCTTGCTTCTTTGTTCCATCTCCAGCTCATGAGTCTTGAGCATTCCATAGATTTCGTCAAGAGTTGTTTCATCAAGATTGTAGTTGTCTGTTATTGTCGTTGCCTTCAAATCACAGCATTCAGGAAGAGCTAACAGGAACTTAAGGTTTGAATCTTCAAGATAATACTCTTTATCAACCAATGACAAATCATTCAAAAGTTTGACAAATCTATCATATAAATCATTCAATGACTCATTAGTCTTTGAGTCAAAGTATTCATACTCTTGAGTGAGTATTGTCTTCCTGTTCTTCTTAATTGTGTCAGTTCCCTGACACCTTGTTTCCAGAGCATCCCATATCTCCTTAGCAGTCTTGCAGTTGATTACCCTGTTTGACATTACATTATCAATGGCACTATGCAGTAAGTGTCATACCTTAGCATCCTTAGCAATTGATGCTATGTCTTCAGCAGTATAATCACTCTTCTCTTTTGGTACGGTCTTTGCTGCTTCACCTGCAACTGCAACAACGAACTTGGTTGGTTTGTGAGGGCCTTCCTTGATTCTATCAAGGTATTCTGGATCTGTTGCTTCCAGGAACATGGTCATCCTTACCTTCCATATGGGATATTCATATGGTCTCAGTATGGGAACTCTGATGGTCTCATACCGACTCTGAATTTGTGTCTTTGGTGATTCCTCAGTTTTGGTAGGCTTAGTTGGAGTTTTTGTGTCCGACATGATTGTGTTTGGATCTTTAACTGTATGTATGTTAACAGATAGGCTCTGATACCAATTGTTAGGTCACACACACTGTAGAGGGGGTGAATACACTGTATAGTACACTCAAATCGAACTTTAAGAACTTAAGTAACAGAAAACAAACTTTATTGAAACAATAAACTCTGTTACAGTATGGAACTGTTACCTCTCAGTGATGAACAAATATCACGAGAGCTGCTAGGGTTATAATGAATAATCTTCTCTAATAATGATAACACTTATAGTGTAAACCCTATGTCTGTGTTTATATACTACACGGTTACAAGATAATCGCTAATTGATATGGAATATAATTCTGCTTCCTAAAATATATCAATCAGATATCTTTTCTTCCAAGTATTCCATTCTTTACAGAATTCCTTCTTCATGCATATCTCTTCTTATGTTTATCTTGATCTTCTTTCCTTTAATCAGCTACTGCCTTTATCTGATCGTCCTTCAGCACTTAAGTTCCGATATCTATCTTCTGATGATTATCTCTTGATAACATAAGTACTGATATCCTTAAGTCCTGACTTCCAGTATAAGTACTGATCAACAGTTAAGTACTGATTTATCCTGTTCAAGTAAGATCTGAAAGCTAAACATAAAACATAATAGCCATGACATTATCAAATATATCTAACACTTGCATCCAGACTTAGCGTATGTGGAGTAACGTGTAGAGGTCATAGGTCTACAAGAATGAGTACCCGGAAATATATTTTCCGAATGAGTGGATATTTTATGAGGAGATCCATACTACGAAGTCAATGTGAGAACTCGAGGGGGTCATGTGAGAAGCGTATCCCCGCCTATTTCTAAACTGATTCCGGAATAGAATCCTTTTAAGGGGGGAAGACTATGAGAAACCAAATTTTTTACATCGGTAAATGACCTTTATGAATAACAACCTTGCGGTTTAATAAAAACTTTTGTGACCACACCATATACGAGTTTTTATTTTAAGATCCCGAGTTGATATTGTGATTATACGTACCAAATGAGTGTATGTAAACACCATTAGTTTTCGAAGAAAACAAACTTTAAAAAACGACCGTGTCTATGAACCATCAAGGATTACGAGAATCACAATATAATTACAAATTTAAAATCCTACAAATTAAAATCCAAGTACGATACTTCAAAACATAAAGAACGTATAAGAAAGAATTTACACCGTGAACCGTTTACGAGAATTTATTACGAAACAAATAAGCGACCGAGCGAATGCATAAACAAATAAATAAATGTATTAAACCAAGCTAACTATACTAGCTAACTATGATAAGAAACTAACCATGGTCAAGTAACCAAATAGTAACCTAGACTAGATAAAATGATAACCTAAAGGCTAGTAATAGTAAACCTAAAGTCTAAACGAAGTAGAATAGCTTGCAAACCTAAGATGCTAGCCAAGATATTCATGGATTTAGTAGTACCAGGATATATACTAAATCATATCTCACAAATCTTCTAAGAGAAGTATTTCCAAGAAGCAACAAAACTCTCTCTCTCTCTCTCTCTCTCTCTCTCTCTCTCTCTCTCTCTCTCTTCAAAACACAATGCTGATTTCAAGAACACCATGGCAATAAAAATTCATATCTCATGTTCTACTTATTCAAAAATCACCAAATTTTAACCAAAGCTTCCTCATATCATGTAAAAGTTACTTTCAAAATATTATGGCCATTGGATTAGTGTAGCATAGTCAAATCCTTGCTCAAAATTGGTGGTGAATAGTAACTCCGAAAATCTCTTTTTGTTTTCTTGATTTTCATGGCATGATTTAGGATCCTTAAGCATAACCAATCCATACCAAGGTTCAACCATAAAGACGAGAACCTCCTAAGCTACCAATAAAGGTATAAACCTTCATCCAAACTTTGTTTAAGTTTTAAGTTTCAAAAAAATAAGGATCTTGGATATGAGTATGGTTTTGATGATTGATTTGATATTATCTTGATGTTTAGTTAGTTAGTATTAAGGTTGATGTTTGTTGCCTCAATAACATGATGTTCTTGAGAGGATTTAGTATTGAGATGATGGTATGGTGATTGTTGATAGTTGGTTGATTTAGAACGTAAATGAAACTCGGATCGTAATCGTAACGTCGTTAAAATGAACAAAACACAACTTAAAGTTTCTGCAGAAGTTTCCGAATGTATAAACTGTATACTTGAAAAGTAAGACTTGATTATGATAGAAAATGTTATAAGGATCTTTTAGGCGCTTGAATCGCTTGATTTCGATTTACGGATTAAAAGTTATGACCATTTTTCTAAAAGTGATTTACGCGACAAAAACTGCTTCAAATTACGAACTTTGTAAATATAAATGATCCACTAAAAATATTTAAAATAATAAAATTTTTACAGAAATTAAAAAATAGAGCTTATTAACTTCCATAAAAATTTCAAGTAAAAATATTGATTTTTTAATTTTATAAAAATGTCGGAGTCGAGGTCGCGCGGAGTAAAAACACCCAACGCAACCCATTGTTAGAAAACTGCCACTTCGGGATTTTCACCCCTGTTACCAGAAAAACATTTTCAAATAATATGTTCTAAATTTTGTCTAGATCGCGCACGCGAAAACGGTGTATTAATTGAGTTAACGGTTTGAGAGATATGGACGTTTTAGTGAAAGCGGTTTGAATAGTAAAACTCCGTAGTTGACCGGACTTTTAAAATGCTTTTTACCTAATTAAATTCATTTTATCAAAATAAAAATTTTATGATAAATAGTACAAGCACTCAAGAAGCTCCTCGAGGTGGTTTCGTATTAAATATTAATTTTATAATTTATTAAAAATGGTAGAGTGCGAGTCGCGTAATAGTAACATTCGGTAAAGTCAACTCCAGAAGACTACTTTGACCGTCCGTTTCGACCAAGGATTGATACTTATTTCGGGGCAGTCGAATATTGAAAATTATGAAGTATTATACTTATTATAATTATGGGTTGGTGATGGGATTAGGAATACTGATTAAGATTATGATATTTGTTGATTAGAAAACCCAGGACGAGAGGAAGTTGGGAAACGTATCTTGGACTTTAGGCAAGTTTTCAAAACCTACCTTTTAAGAACTGTTGTGTTGTGATTGCTTTTAAATACTGCAATATATGCATGATAAATTTTTTACGGTGATTTACAAAATTTTATATATTGAATCATAAGATATGATGATTTTAGTATAATAAAAGTACCGGATTTGAAACAATATATTTAGACCGAGGATTTGTCGGTGTAAGATTATAAAAACCCGAAAGTATTCCGGAGTTGTTATAGTTGAGAATATTTACACTAGTGAGTAGTATGGTATTATATATTATAGACCAAGAGTGGGTCGATAAAATTTATTTAAAAACCCGGGAGTTATCCCGGAGATGTTTGGACGATTAAAAGTTCGTACTTGTTTTATTCCAAGGGACTCGATGCCCACTTGCGAAATATTAAAATACCTCGAATTTAGTTAAAATGATTTCCAAAGATCGTATTCACTCAACTATATTTTATTATTTGAATAATGAATATTATTTCAATTATTCATTTATTATAGGAGAAGTATTCTCCAACGATTATTTATTTCAAACTCGATTAATTATATTGATAAAGGTTACCCTAATTATTTAAACATAAAATAGTTGGGGAATATTATTTCAAATATTCTTTTAAAACATAATCATTCGAGGTCTAATTATTTATAATTATTATTTAATAATTATTATTTAATTATTATTTAAATAATTTAATATGATTTAAAAATATTAAAACCTAATGTAGAATATTTTCTGAGTTTCAAAAAATCATTCGAATATTTTCAGACCGTCGATAAATATATCTTGACTTACTTTAAATTTTTAAACATAGTTTCAAAGAAAACTCTCCCCCTTATTTATTTATCTGTTGACAACGGTCAACTCACATCCTTAGTACTTTCTCCGAAAACTTACGGAATTACATATATATATGAGATGAGTTGTGCCTATCAACAAGCAAAATGCTTATGGAACTTCGATATAGTTCGATGATTCCAAGTATATGAAAGGATTCTTAAAAGGACAAATGAGGGGTAGAGATCCAGTACTTCATGGACTGGGGAGACTGCCATATTAATTTTCCGTATGAGAAGGTACAATGTGTACTGAGGGACATACGAAGTATGCAAAACATACCCGGGTAGAATGGGGAAGCATATAAAGCCCGAATGCGGCTAGAGTGACAACCGGGAGTAAGGAAGTCGTCCATCTACATGTAGAGAATGATACCGTTATACGACTGATCATCGTATCTCGGGGGCTCCGGTGAATGTCCTAAATTCTTCCAATTGGAAGTGTGATGCAATACCGAGTTTACCATTAAGGTATTTGCAGACTAATAAGTCAATTAAAGACATGGTTTCGAAAAGGTGTGTATCACCAGGAAAACTACTTTTGAATATATATATATATATATATATATCCTTATACAGATTAATATAATTTCTTTAACAGTCTTTTCATACTGTTGATTATTATGGCTGAGCATGATTGCTCACTCTTGCTTTCTTTTAAATGTCACAACATAACAGATAACCAGTATGCCGGTGTGGAACTTAGTCGCTTATAGTCATGGGGAGAATCCCTAGCAGCTTTGTCTCAGGTGGGCCAGAGTATCAGGTATGTATAAGATATCATTCGTAATTATTGTAACTTCATGAAGAGGTTACGAATAATTGTTTGAGATCCTGTAAAGTACATTTGAGTTGTAATAACAGATGATACTTGTTGTATGTCGTTTCTAAGGCTATAACTTTTGAGTGTGTGAGATTGGGGGTCTGTGATACAGAATTACTGGACTATTAAGTTAATGCAGGTTACACATGATTGAAAGATTGCGTGACGACCCAGATTCCTGACCCCGGATTTGGGGGCATTACATATGACTACAACTTGAAAATTAAATCATGATCAAGGTAATGAGATTGATATAACTACTTATAGAGGTATGATTAGTTCTTTATTGTATCTAACTGCAAGTAGGTCAGATATTATGTTTGCATCTTGTTTGTATGCAAGATTTCAGGAAAAGCCTAGAGAACCTCATTTGGTTGCTATCAAAAGAATACTGAGATATTTGAAAGGAACTCAATCTCTTGATTTATGGTATACAAGAGAATCAAAATTTAATCTGATAGGTTTTTCAGATGATGATTTTACAGTATGTAAAATTGATAGAAAAATTACATTAGGTGGATGTCAGTATTCAGGTGGAAGACTTGTTACATGGCAAAGCAAGAAATGGAATTCTATTTCAACTACTATAGTTGAAGCTGAGTATATTGCTGCAGGAAGCTGTTGTGCTCAGATTCTTTGGATGAGAAATCATTCATTGGACTATGGATTGTCTTATTCAAAAATTCCTATTTATTGTGACAATCATAGTGCCATAGTTATGTCTGGGAATCTAGTTTAATATTTTCTCACAAAACACATCAGTATCAAATATCATTTCATCAGAGAACATGTCATGGATTTTGACAAGGATTTTGATGAATTTATAGAAGCCTTGAGAGTCTCTCTAAATTTCAACCATTTTACATACAAGAAGGATGTGTATAAAAATATCAATATCCTGAGGGTGGTGTTGGTAACCATACAAAGCTTGAAGGAGAGAAGGGTGATTGTCAATGTCAATGACTCAGGGGTGGACATATGCTTGTAGTTTTCTCTTTCTTTCCTACAACCAAGAAGAGCATCTGAGCTGGATATCTTTATCAACCAGGTGAATGTAGTGATTTCAGAGGACACTCTCCTGCTTAATGAGCTTAAAAAAGGTCAAATAGGTGCAGTTCTTGAAGCCTACCTATAGCCAGAAAGGGAGTGGCCTACATCTGTCATAACACTAAAAGGTGCAAACACTTTCAAATTCCCAAGCATCATGTCATGGGAAACAAAAAGCTGATAATGACCTTGTAGACAAAAAGATAAAAACATTTGAAGATGTGGAGATGTTGAAGATTCTTGCTAAGTACTTGAAGAATGCTGAAACTTTGCTACCAAGAACTCATATTAATACAAAGGATGATGACTTGGATGATGATGAGCAGAAGAAAGATTGTTATTCCCAGTGGACTAACAATGAGATTTACAGAAGGGGGGTTGAATGTAAATCTCAAAACTTTTTCAAGTTTTGAGCAGTTTGTAAGACTAAGTGTTTGAGTGATCAAATGTGTGTGAATTGCTTGGAGCTGATGCAGACAGATATATATTCAAACACAAATGTAATGAACACAAAGAACTTAAAAACTTTTCTAATGGATTTGTTGTTCCACCAAAGATGTGTTATTTCAGAAAATCTGTGATTCAAAACTAAATCACAGCTGCTTCCTAGTACAAACTAGATGATTTTCTCTCTTGATATTTCTAAACAGCTCAGGGAAAATTCATATCTAATTACTAGCTACTACTTGGTTTATATAACACCAAGATTACAAGTGAAGACAAAGATAAAGTATAATAAGACAATAGTTCTCCACTTGTTTCTGTTCCATTTTTATCCAGTGTAATATGGAATTATCTGTTGACTTTCCATTTTGAACCAGACTAAAAACGGCTGCTTTTTCTGCTGTTCCTGAAATAGGCTACCACATCTCTGTCAATCCATGTGCCTCTGTCAGCTTTGTTAACTGTCACTATCAACTGCTATGAGACTGAGCATCCGTTGAAGCTTTCATCCGTTGATGGCTTTATCTGTTGATGCTCTAGCAGTGCATCCGTTGAAGCTTTCATCCGTTGATGGCTTTATCCGTTGATGCTCTAGCAGTTGAAGCTTTATCCGTTGAAGCACTTATCTGTTGATGGATATTATCCGTTAAAGCGTTAGAGACATCCGTTGAAGCTTAGTTTCTTATCCGTTGAAGGTCTTCAATATCCGTTGACACTTCTTCACTTATAAAAAATTACAAGGCATGAAATATTTATAATTAGCCCTCCTATTTGTACATCCATTAGTAGTCAACATGACTGATTATCTCCTAACAACATCTAAGAATTACAGCTTGAAACCAGAGAGTGAGATGTGCTACAATACCAAACTTATTGCTAAGTAAGGCTACTCCTTCAACGGATAGCCAAGATGGTCTTATCCGTTGAGGCTACAAACACTAGATTTCTACTTAAGTGTTTTGATGAACTTATCATCAAACTAATACACATATTCCTAACAATCTCCCCCTATTTATGTCTACTAGAACTGTAGGCATAAATTTGGGTTTAGCTTGATGATAACAAAACACTTAACAAATATATAAACTGTAACAAAACAGAAATTCAAAAGTGCTACAAAAGTGTATATGCTGAGATGAAATTGAAGAAATACATTGTTTCCAAGGGTGCTCCTTTAGCCTGAGCAAATTACTTTCTTTTCCTTTGATCCCTGGTTTTCTTTCCTAGCCTCCTGTCATTCTCCTCTATTTGAAGTTGAAGTTGTCTGTAGAATTCAGCTTCATCTTCTTCATTGATATCTAACTTAGATTGCATATCCTTGAGAGTTTCATTACTGGCAATCTTTAGCTGATCTTCAATTCTGAAAAATCTTCTGACTCCTTTGTTGTCTCTGAACTCCATCAACCAATGAGGTGATTTGTGAATTGTAATACCTCTCTCTTGAATGAGTAAAGTTCTAGGCAAGGCATTGGGCTCCCTCCAAGTTTTCCTTATGTTGGCAATCTTGTTGAGAATCTCAGTCCTGGCAGTTTTGGTAAAGCCAGAATCCTTATGTATGGCTGAGTAGACTCTAATCAAGGTAGAGTAGCCTTCATTCAGAATTCTGTGAAGAGGCCATGTTCTTTCCCCAGCTCCTTTGTATTTGAACACTAGTCTTTCTGGTAGCTGTCTGTAGGCAGCTATTCCCCTTACATCCTCCAGCTCATCCAGATAGAGTTCAATGTCTGAAAATTCTTTTATGTCACAGATGTGAACATAATCATCTTTAGAGGTTTGAGGTTTAGGCTTAGGCTTCTGTGTGAATTTGATTGAGGCTTTAGAGGGTGTTGATTTGATTCTTCTTTTCTGCTTCTTTGATGGTGGAGAAGAGGTTAGGAAGGTGGGCAATTTGATGGTGTCCCAATCAATTGGTTCCTCCTTGGGAATGATTGTTTCACCATGAATGTTCATGAAGGGGTCAAGTACAATGGGTTCAGGAATAGAGGGTAGTGGTTTGGATATTGATTGAGTTTCTTCAGTCTTATTTACCTTCTTTCTCTTTGCATTAACCTTCTTTCTTTTCCCTTTCTGCCATTCTTCCTTACTTCTTTCCTCCATCTCAGTACCAACCATGTCCCCCATAGCTTCATCTTCACCTTTGTCTTCAATTTCTTTCTGTTTTTCAGCCTGACTTGACTTTAGCTGTTTTTCAAGCTTTGCTTGTGCTCTTTTATCAGCCTTTAGCTGTTTGGCTTCTTCCTTCAACCTTTTGGTTTCTTCCCTCTTGGCTATTGAGAATTTGGGATGTCCTTGCATCACACATATGTTCTTTCCCTCTCTGAAGATAATAGCCATGTTTCTCCTTACAGCCTCATCCATGGTCTCTTTGAGATATGCAATACTTCTACCTAAAAGCTTGTCCTCATCAGCTTTTGGAAGAGGAAAATCCACCTCTTTTAGAGGATTCTTTGTAGAGTCCTTATTGGATCTGTTGTTGGGCTTGAGAACCATAGGTTGCAGATCTTTGGAAGAAGTTTCTCCATCCTTATGCCTCCCTACTGGCTTGAGTTCCATAATAATTGATTCCACTTTTGTGCTATGCTTCACAGATTGTGATTGAGAAGTTGTAGAACCAAATATTAGTTGCATCTTTTCATCAATCTTCTTCCTTTGCTCTTTGACTTGCAATTCAGCTGCTGCTATCTGGATTAGATCAATTCCATCTAGCTTTCCTTTGACTTGAATTGGTGGAGAAGTTGTGATGACAGGAACTAGCACTTGAGAAATCTGAACTGTTGTAGATGGCTCTACTTCCCCTTCCCCTTTATTCTCCCCCTTTTTGTTATCATCAAGGGTAGGGGTCAAGCCTTGTGCTCGTGCCAGCTGCATGAGTAGATTTGTTTGAGTTTGTTGATTCTGAAGAATGGTGACCATAGAGTCTTCAATGATTTGAACCCTATCTTCCAATCTGGCCAGCCTCTTGTCAGCATCAGATGCCTTCCTCAGTCTCCCCAACAAATCTTACATAGTACCATAGGGTATAACTGAATCCAATTTCTCAGCATTGTAGGATTTCAGATCAGCAATGTCCAGCTTGAGCTCATCCACACTTAGATTTTGCTGGTAATGCTGCAACTGCAAGAGATGCAGAGATTCCAGATGAGCTTGAAGAATTGCCTTGGTACCAGCATCCTGAGTCTCCTGAATGGCCTGCTGAATTGTCATGACTTGTTTGACCAAAGTGACACCAAACTCTCCTAGTGTTGATGGTTTTGCCCATGCCCATGCAGGAAGATTAGGAACAGAACTTGGGCCTGCTACTCCCCCTAAGTTCATGCTCTCATTCAAAGAATTAGAGTCATCATCATTAGAATTTACTCCAAATTCTTCAGATGGCTCACCAGCTTGAGAAGGCAACCTGTTGACAGCAGCTTTGTCTCTGAGAAGAGATTCTGAAGTGTGTACAATGTGTAGTGTCTGTTCTGCCTCCACATTGCCCTGTGCAGCCAATAATTGATAGGCTGAAACAGGGTGAGTAAAAGTATCAGCATCCAAGGAAATGTTATCAATGACAGCTTTGTAATGTTGCTGAAATTGTCTTTCCTTATCTGCATCATCCACTTTCATTAACTCACTAGCAATGGCTGGATCCACCCTTATAGCTTCTGTACCTGCCTTTCTCTCAATTTCTCTCTTTTCTTGCATCAGGGGCTCCCCCTGGCTCACACACACCCTCACACCCTCACCTTCACCTTCTAAGGTGGCACTCCTCTCACTTACTTTTGCCATGCTGGAAGAAATAGCATGCATTTGGTGACTCTCAACCTCTCCTTTTTCCTGGGAGCAACCCAGCCTCTCACTCAAAAAATCACTCCCTTCCCTCAAGCCTAAAAGTGATTGTACAGTTGCCATGTCCTCTACAGTTGGAGTTGTTTCTGTTAAGTGTGTAGAGGCCATCAACGGATAGGGAGTATCCGTTGAAGTAGAAACTGATGGTATCAACGGATAACTGCTGTTAAGCTTATCCGTTGAAGAACAACCACTTGTCAACGGATGAGAGATATCCGTTGAAGAAGGAAATGATGTAGAGATAGAAAGTGATATAATTATTGAATCTGTGTGGATTGATTTTAAGTGTGGTGACACAGATTCTGCAACTACATCTGAAAGAATTGGCTGATGATCCAACAAATCATCTAAAAGATGATGATCACCAGGTTTTGAGTGGGGCTCCTCCCTGAGTTTTAATGAGGGAGAATCAGGAATTGATGTGAATATCATATCCACATCCAGAGAGGGTGTTGGAGAGTTTGAGGAATGGTGTGTTTCTATATTGAGAGAATGGGGCTGTGATTCCACATTTGCTGGAATCACATCAAGCTGAATTTGAGAAGGCACAGATACTGGTGGATGTATCTGTGCTGTGTGTGTCCCTTGTGTGGAAACTAGGGTTTTGGCCTTCTTCTTCCTTGAAAAGGCTTGAATTGGTGAATGTGTAGCTTCAGTGTCCCTCCCTCTTTTGTTCTGTGTCCCTGGTTGGGGACTATTTTCAATAGTTACATCCTTTTGGGAGGATGCAACTAGGGATGTGCTGGACTCCTTTTGAACCACTACAGTCTTTTGAGAGACTGTGGCTTGGCTGGTTTGGGTACCACTCACCTCTCCCACCTTATCCTGGGGGGCTTTTTGATGTTCACCCCTCCCCTCACCACTCACACCCTGTTCACTCCCTTCAGGGTTTATGGTAGTTGTTACAACTGTTGTCTTTTGAGAAACAACAGAGGTAGGTTTCTTTGACTTGACTTTGGAAATTTTAGATTTGGTGGCTTTGGTAGGAGCCTATTTGGACAATGACACAGGTTCCATAGCCACACTAGAAGGCAAAGAAACATTGGGGTTGGAAATAGTAGGAGTTATAGAAACATTTACCTCACTTACCTATGGTGCATTCATGATTGGCAAGTATACCAATGGCACCTGGCTGTTGAGGTTCATTCTTAAAAGGTCTGCAAGGACCCTTTTCTCTTGTGCCCAGCATTTGAGTTTATTATTCTCATTGGATATAACCAAACCTTCAGCAACATGGTTAGCCAATAACATAAAGAATCTAGCAAAGTAGATGTTATGTGGTCTATTAGCTTTGTTACCTAATCTGGAACCTAATTCTAGCATAACATAGTTGCTAAAATTAAAGTACCTATCAGAAACTAGCATATAGAGCATATTAACAAGAGATGAAGTGATAGCATCAAAATTGCTAATCTTCCCAGAGAAAACCTTAATAAAGGCATCTCCAAGAAAACTCCATTCTTTCCTAAGGCCTTTCCTTCTAATACTACCTAAACTAGCAGAATCAAAAGCATAGCCTATGGAATCTAGCATAGCAGAGACATCTTTATCAGTGTGTGGTGTCATGGCATTATTCTCAGGCAACTTAAAGCAAGATTGTAAATCATCACAATTAATGCAATAGTCCTTACCTTTGAGAGAGAAGGCAATAGTCATATCTGTGGAATTGAACTCTGCAGTTGTCCAAATCTCCTCAATCACTTCACAGTAGATGGTTGGGGCTTCCAGCATTGCATAGCTCAGTTTGCAGTTCTTGATGAAGTCCATCATCTTGTGATAATCAGAATGGGCTTCATTCTTTTCAACCAAGACTATGAAATTATTCTTTTCATAAACAAATCATGTTTGAGACATAATTTTGACTACTGGTGCCATTGTTGTGAGTAGAGGTTGCAGAGAAAAACTTGAGAATTCAGAGAGAAAGAGAATGATAATTGCAAGAAAGCGTAAAGTGAAAATAAGAATTCAATTGGGCTTTTATACTTTCTTGAATTAAAACACAAATAAAATAATTAAATGATACTTTTAAGTAAGTGATAGCCGTTCAGGAATAAATGAAACTGTAGAAATTCTGAAAACTACCGTAAATACAAATACATACAACACTGTATATCTGTATCAACGGTTGAGTAAAAGAATCAACGGCTGTGACTCACTGACGTGACACATCAACGGATAAGGTAAATAGTTATCCGTTGATGAACAACACTATTTTATCCGTTGAAGGATAAAATTACCAGAAATGTATTTGTCTTTCAACGGATAATGAATATCCGTTGATAGAACAATTTTGGCTATCAACGAATAGGGAATATCCGTTGATAGGATAAGTCTTGATTAAAGCCAACTTTGTTCTTGTAGCAAATTCATTTCAGGCTACAAGACAGATTACATAGATGACATAGATTATGAATAGTTAAGCATACCTAACTCACTTACTAATCTTGTGAATGTTGATTCATCAAGTGGCTTGGTGAATATGTCTGCAATCTGCTCTTCACTTGGAACAAAATGAAGTTCCACTGTACCTTTCATCACATGTTCCCTAATGAAGTGATACTTGATATCAATGTGCTTGGTTCTTGAGTGCTGCACTGGATTTTCAGTAATGGCAATGGCACTTGTGTTGTCACAAAATATTGGAATTTTGTCAACAGTTATACCATAGTCAAATAACTGGTTCCTCATCCACAGTATTTGTGCACAGCAACTACCAGCTGCAATGTATTCAGCTTCAGCTGTTGATGTGGAAACAGAATTCTGCTTCTTGCTGAACCATGATACAAGCTTGTTTCCTAGAAATTGACAGGTGCCTGTTGTGCTTTTCCTATCTATTTTGCAACCTGCATAATCTGCATATGAGTAGCCAATTAGATCAAAACCAGACTCTCTAGGGTACCAAATTCCTAGATTTGGAGTCCCCTTGAGATATCTGAAAATTCTTTTAATAGCCACTAAGTGAGATTCTTTAGGGTCAGCTTGAAATCTAGCACAAAGACATGTAGAAAACATAATATCAGGTCTACTGGCAGTTAAATATAAAAGTGAGCCAACCATGCCTCTATAACTTGTAATATCCACAGACTTTTCAGCCTTGTTTAATTCAAGCTTGGTGGCAGTGGCCATGGGAGTTTTTACAGGTGAACAATCCATTAAGTCAAACTTCTTTAAAAGATCATAAATATATTTAGTTTGACTAATGAAAATTCCACCACTAACTTGTTTAACTTGTAAACCAAGAAAGTAAGTTAGCTCTCACATCATGCTCATTTCATATTTACTTTGCATTAATTTAGCAAACTTTTTACAAAGTTTATCATCTGTAGATCCAAATATAATATCATCTACATAAATGTGTACAAGTATCTTAGAGCCATTAACATTTCTAAAGAAGAGAGTTTTGTCAACAGTACTTCTTGTGAAGTGATTATCTAGAAGGAACTTTGATAAAGTCTCATACCAGGCTCTAGGTGCTTGCTTTAGTCCATAGAGTGCTTTCAACAAATAATACACATGGTCTGGAAAATTTGGATCTTCAAAACCTGGAGGTTGGCTTACATAAACTTCTTCCTCCAATTCCCCATTTAGAAATGCACTCTTGACATCCATCTGATAGACTTTGAAATTGGCATTAGCTGCATAGGCTAGAAAGATTCTGATGGCTTCAAGTCTTGCAACTGGAGCAAATGTTTCATCAAAATCTATTCCCTCTTGTTGAGAATAGCCTTTGGCAACCAATCTGGCTTTATTCCTTATGACAATGCCATTTTCATCTATCTTGTTTCTGAATACCCATTTTGTGTCAATAGAACTCTTGTTCTTTGGCTTGGGTACCAGCTTCCACACTTTGTTCCTCTCAAATTGGTTTAGCTCCTCTTGCATAGCTAAAATCCAATCTGGATCCAAAAGAGCTTCTTCCACTCCCTTAGGTTCCTCCTGTGATAGAAAGCTACTATACAGACATTCATCTTGAGTAGCCCTTCTAGTTTGTACTTTAGATGTAGCATCACCAATGATCAGTTCAAAAGGGTGATTCTTGGTCCATTTCCTTTGAGGTGGTAGATTAGCCCTTGATGAGGTTGCCTCAGTATTGTCATGATGTGAGATAGAATGTTGATTTGTTGAAACTCCCCCTGAGTTGCTGATCCTTTGAAAGGAATTAGGAGTTCTATCAACTGATGAGGTGAATTGATTATCCGTTGACAGACTGTGATCAACGGATGCTTCGTTATGAACTTCAACGGATGATGCACTTTGTCTTTCAACGGATGCTGCATTGCTTCTTTCAACGGAAGCTGAATTATGACTTTCAACGGATGCAGCATTCTGTGCATTATCCAAAGGCAGACTCTGGTTTCTTCTTGAGATGCCTTCTTCATCTTTCTCATCTTCACTATCATCACAATATATCTCAATATTGTCAAATTTAAGTCCTTCATGATGTCCCTCATCTGTTAGTCCATCAATCTTTTTATCATCAAACACAACATGTACAGATTCCATGACAATGTTGGTTCTTAGATTGTAGACCCTATATGATTTTCCAGCAGAATAACCAACAAATATTCCTTCATCAGCCTTTGCATCAAACTTTCCTTTGTGATCAGATTGATTCCTTAAGATGTAACATTTGCAACCAAAGACATGTAGAAAGTTTAAAGTTGGTTTTCTTCTCTTGAATAATTGATAGGGAGTCATGCATTTTGCTTGATTGATTAGAGAAATATTCTGAGTGTAACATGCACAGTTAACAGCCTCAGCCCAAAAATAAGTTGGGAGTTTTGACTCCTCAAGCATTGTCCTTGCAGCTTCAATTAGTGATCTGTTCTTCCTTTCTACCACACCATTTTGTTGTGGAGTTCTTGGAGCTGAGAACTCATGCATGATCCCATTTTCTTCACAGAACATCTTCATGGTTGAATTCTTGAACTCAGTTCCATTGTCACTCCTAATATTCCTTACTTTGAAATCAGGATGATTGTTGACTTGCTTGATATGATTGATGATGATTTCACTAGCTTCATCCTTTGATCCAAGAAAATAAACCCATGAAAACTTTGAGAAATCATCTACAATCACTAGGCAGTATCTTTTCCTTGAAATTGACAATACATTGACTGGTCCAAAAAGATCCATGTGTAGAAGTTGCAGTGGTTCATCAATTGCAGATTCAAGCTTCTTACTGAATGATACTTTCTTTTGCTTTCCTTTCTGACAAGCATCACACAGTCCATCCCTTGTGAATTCCACTAGAGGCATTCCTCTAACTAAGTCCTTTTTTCACTAGATCATTCATTGTCTTGAAATTCAAATGGGACAGCTTCTTGTGCCATAGCCAACTTTCAACTGGACTTGCTTTGCTGAGAAGACAAGTAATGGATTCTGCATCTGTAGAGTTGAAATCAGCTAAGTACACATTCCCTTTTCTAACTCCAGTTAGAACCACTTTATTGTCCTTTTTACTTGTGACAATACAGGCTTCAGAATTGAAGGAAACAGTATTCCCTCTGTCACATAGTTGACTGATGCTCAATAAATTGTGTTTGAGACCATCAACCAATGCAACTTCATCAATGATGACATTTTCTTTTGAAATCAAGCCATATCCCATAGTGAATCCTTTGCTGTCATCTCCAAAGGTTATGCTAGGGCCAGCTCTCTCCTTAAACTCTGTGAGCAGGGTGAAATCTCCTGTCATGTGTCTTGAACAACCACTGTCCAAGTACCATAGATTCCTTCTTTGTCCCTGCACACAACAAAATCAATCAAGTTGATTTTGGTACCCAAGTTTCCTTGGGTCCAGCCTTGTTAGTCTTTTTCCTAGACTTCATTCCTCTTGCATCTTTTGACTTAGGTAACTTTGGGTCAACCTTGGTCTCAGATGTGGTTGGTTGAAGTGTAGGGTTAGTCACAGAATCATTTAACACATTTGATTGAATTTGATAAGGCATAGGTTGTGCAAATATGTTATTCCATATAGGCATATTGTATGGCATTTGAGGCATACTAAATGCAGTAAAGTAAGGATTGTTAATGTATGGCATGTTTGCAAAATGTGCATGGGGATTCTGGTGAGACATAACAGGCATAGCATGCAGAGGTGACATAGACATGTTAGGCATGGAGGGATTTGAAGGCATGGGAGCATTTTTAACAGATTTGCAATTATCAGATAGGTGATTAATACTTTTACAATGTACACAGCTTTTTCTAGGAGCATACCTATCAGGTGTGTAATTGTTATGTTTATTAATCCCTACCTTCCCATTTCTTTTAGATTTTCTTTTAGTTTCCTTCTTATCCTCAACCAACTTAAGCCTATCTTTCAACTGATCTAAAGTCATGTGTCCTATATTCACCTTACTGACATCTCTGGATGTGCTAGCTCCTTCTTTGACAAAGTTCTTGAGAGTTGAATCATTCTTTTTATTTTTAAAAGAACTTGCTTGTTTTAATTGATGAGCCTTCAACGGATGCTCCTTTTCTTCCTTCAACGGATAACTTTCATCATCCGTTGATTCCACATCTGTTGACAATCTATCAATTAATTCTAACTTCTTTTTGTTTTTCTTCCAGGCATCCTCACAGAATGATTCAATTCCCTGAACCTTGGCAATTTGAACACCAACATCCCTAGATGTTTTCCAGGCCTTGATTACCTCTTGCTCACTTTCTAACTGTTTAGAAAGAATTTCTACTTTCTTAACAGCTTCTTCTAGTTCACCCTCAACAGTCAAGCATTTAAGTTTAATCTTTTCAAGCTCAATTACCTGACTCTCTAACACAGCATTCCTATCACTTAAAAACACATTATTTTCTTTGATCCTAGTGTTTTCTTTAGCTAGTGATTTAAGAGAAACACGCAAATGATATAATTCATTGGACATATCATTTATGGCTTCATTGCATTCATGTTTAGAAAGCTGAGAGAGATCGGTAGTAATTACCTGGTTGCTTGATGAACTAGTTTCATTTTCATCAGAATTAGCCATCAGGGCTAGGTTGACATATTCCACATCATCATCTTCATTTACCCCATCTACTGCCCAATCATCTTGAGTGAGAAAAGCTCTTTCCTTTTGTTTGAGCAAATCAAAATACTTCCTTTTGTAATCAACTTGCTCAAATTTCTTTTTCTCAGAATTTGGCTTCCTACACTCACTTGGAAAGTGTCCACTAATGCCACAGTTGTAACATTTGAACTTTGATTTGTCCACCATGTTTTTGTTTGGCTTAGTGAACTTTGTGTTTTTCCTGAACTTCATCTTTGCAAACCTCCTGGACAGAAAGGCCAGATGTTCATCAATATCATCAGATTCATCCTGACTGGAATTGTCTTCATCCTCAGCAACTTGCTCTTTACCTTTGCTTGATTCTGATTTGCTTGTGCCAATTTTGAGACTTGGCATTGTCTTTTCCTCATTTCTGGCTTCAACTTTTTCACTGTCAGCTACAAGTGCAACTGATCCTCCTTTTCTCTTTCCCTTTTCCAACAGCTCATCTTGCTCCATCTCAAGTTCATAAGTCTTCAAAATTTCATATAATCTTTCAAGTGTGAAGTCCTTATAATCTTGAGAATTTCTTAGAGAAATAGTTATAGGCTTCCATTCCTGTTGGGTCCCAATGTGTTTGTAGAAGGGGGGTTGAATACAAACGTTACCAAATAATCGAATAAAATGCGGAATAAAAAATGTGAAACAAAATTCAAGTTAAATAAAAATATTATTAAACTTGAAATGTGTTACAACAACTGTATCGATTACAAGGTATTAATCTCAAATCAATTATCACAAATCTAGAATAAATTCGACATGAACTTTTTCTATTTTTGCAATAATTAGAATCAAATGCTAAACGCGATTTGAGATTAAGTTCTAGGGATTTTGATCCGCTAGATTGTTACACAAGAACAAGATAAATAATTCTAGTGGTTTGGATTTAACATTAACAAACTAGAAATTGATCTTGAATTTCTGCAGAGAAGATGATTTTATATTTCAAGGCGGCTGCTCTTTTGTTCTTGACTTGTGTGTTGGATTAATGATATGCTGCTTCTCTGCTTCTATTTAATCAATCAGCTGAATAGAATGTAATTGGCATGACAATCCTATAGCTGGCAAGACTTTCGGTAGGACAATTGATTGAACTAGCAAGACAATCTGAATGAACTAGCATGACAATCAGAATGAACTAGCAAGACAATCAGAATGAACTAGCAAGACAATCAGAATGAACTAGCAAGACAATTACCCTCCTAGAGTAACTTTCGGTATGACAATGGAGAATGGCCTAGCATGACAATCGGTATGACAATCCAGATTGTCATGCTAGTTCATTTCCATTTGTTTTGCTGATTTAAGCCTTGAATTTAATCCAATTAAACTTCTGAAAATTCCTAAAATTCCTAGAATTAAATCAGAATTAATTAATCAATTAATTCAATTAATAAATAAATTATTCTTCGCAGATATAATTTATTTTCTTAATTAAATTAGATGAATTAATTAATTAATAGAGAATTAATTCTAGTCTTGAGCAGCAACCATTCTTCTGCAAATCTTCTGAAAATCACTGAAAATTATGAATCAATTCCATCACTTCAACGTTGACACTCGATGTACTGTCTGGTTCATGAGTGACTAACTTCCGTGACGTTTCTTCATGTCTTGACTCTGACACTTTGATTTTCTTCAGATTAAATCCTTGTAATTAATTGATACTCTGACGAGATCTCTGTCACTTGATTAAATCCACGATCTTGATTTATTATCACTGAGGCATGATCAACTTCTTGAACTTCTTCCAGTGAATTAACTCCTCAAGTCTGTAGATGAACCTTGTTTCTGAATCCTTTGACAGATATTACTTTGCGAGATCTCTCTGAAGGTCGATCCACTATTTACTTATTACATTCTTATTTGAGTTGAGTTGAATCCTCGAATATACAAATAGGTCTATGACATATGACTTACAATCTCCCCCTATTTGTTTGTTAGACACTAACACACAAATACCTAGAGGATAACTCAACTAACAAATAAGAAAAAGATATAACCATACATGCAAAGTAAATAGCAGAAAAGTTCTGGATGAGATTTAACATTTTCCAGATTCCAAGTAGATGTTCCTCTAGACTGAACATATCTTCAAGTAGTTCCATCTTCATTTGTACAACCACATTTCCTGTTGAGAAGCCCATATCTCTTGCTTCTCATGAAGCCCATATCTCTTGCTTCTCCCCCTATGAGAATCAACTGATTAAAGAAGATCACCTTTGTTTTACCACCTCTCCCGTACAATAGGATCCGCAGATAAAAACCAATGGTACTCCCCTAACAGCTTCTTCCCTTATCAGAAAATCACCTTGTGTTTACCACCTCTCCCGTACAATAGGATCCGTAGTTAGAAACAACAATGGTGTGGTGTAGTGTACAAGTAGGATCTTTTTCTTCCTCCCTGCTATTTCTCCCCCTTAGTTGAGGAATCCTCCAAACTATTACTTAAGCTTTTATCTCCCCCTTAAAGAAGGAATGTATGCCGTCGTCTGAAGGAGTTCTCATATTTCACTTGGTTGGAAAAGAAATAACAAGTAGTTTCTTTTTCTTCCTCACTGTGAGTGTGTGATTGTGTTTTAGTGTACCTCACATGTGTTTCACTCTTCTCTCCACTCGTGTTTACACTCAATCTCACAAGTGTATCACTCTTCTCTCATAGCTCCATAATCCAGCTGTACCTGCAAGGAAAATCACCTTAGCCATCCTTTAAGGAGGTCACAGGTGGTGCAATGGGAGTTCACAAATCCCCATCCTTGTTAAACTCGTCAGATAAATCTGAGTCATAATCTACAAGTTGCTAGTTTCCCTTTTAGGGTTCCAGATTTGAATTCTGGGAAGGTAAACAATGATCCAACGATTTTAGCATAAAGATCAAAGTTCCCCTCTAATGTCTGTGAAGACACTTCCTTGTGACTCATCAGGTAATATCTGAATCATTGTCAACAAGTTGCCGATCTGCACCTATGTCAGATCCACTATCCGCAGATGCATCCAGGGGATTTAAGCCTGGGGAGGTAGACACTGACCACTGACATATGGCTTTTGGATCAGTATCCTCTCCTAACACCTGTAAAGGCAATTGGTCCACTAACGAACCATGAACAATCGAATCTGACCTTAAAATGGTCGAAACTCTTGTTTCCGTCAACTCATCCTTTGTGTGTGTAACCTCTCCTTGTGCATCAAGAATTGATTATGTTTGAAGTGGTGACACTACATCGGATACCTTGGCCGATAGGCAAAATTCAATAGACTCACCCTGTTGAGAGAATGAATCTAGTAACTATTTTTGTGCCTTTTCAGCCATTACATCTTTTTGAGAAGATGTATGGGGGCTAGCAGTTGTCTCGGTTTAAATACTACTCATCTATGTAGGAGACAGAGCTACTGGGTTGACTACAGAACCTTCCTTATGTGGTGCACTAGGCACTATCTCCCTCACGCTCATTCATACTACATTTAGTGGTAAGAGAGTGTTGGTTGGTTCTGTTTTTGTGTTTGTCTTTACAGTCTGGGATAGACGTTGTGGGTTTTCAACCTCATGACTGTTAATGAAAGAAAGTCATTGGAGACTGAACCTGTAACACAGAACATATGGTAATAGAGAGAAAATGATTTACAATAGTGATTTCAAAAGATTTTACATGAAATACGAAATCACTAATGTAGAAAGAAGTTTAATTTTGTTTTTCAATATGAATGAGTTTTTGATAAAACATTGATCACTTAGGGTAAAGTCTAAGTAATTCTCATTCATGTCAAAAGCTTACAAATATCTGCAACATAATGTTAACAACATATCATTGACCGATACTTGTCAAGTACTTTAGATACTAATTGTTATGTTGCATTACCAATATACCACTGCACATATAAAACAATATGATTGTGCTTAGTGATAAGAGAGTTATAAATATGACGAATCTACTTATTCATATAAAATTGTAACTGCAGTTAGAGTGCCATACCATGTCCTTGACGATTGCTTGAGCAGTATACTAGTTCATACCAACCTGAAGTGAGATTGTGAAGAAGAGATTGCATAGTCCAATAGATCTGCAGCTGCAAAGTCCATGAACTGTGGTGCACTGACTTCCTCTTTTAACTCACCAACCAGGAGTACACTTGTACACATCTTACTAGAGTACAATTCCAAGTGTAATGTGCAGCAAGTGCCTGATATGTCGTAATATTCTCAAGTCTCGTCACTGGTGCTATTTGTTAGATACTGCTTCCTGATAATAACCTAGCACAATATACAAAATTACAATGATAACATTCCCAGCTTGCAAACAGCCATATCCCTCAGATAAACCTTTGCTGTTATCTCCAAAGGTAACCATGGGGCCAGCTTTCTCAATCCACATTTGATAGCAGGGCTCTATCTCCGGTCATATGTCTTGATGATCCACTGTCAAGAATCCACACTACCGGTTACACCTGTTTAATGCCCTGCACTACAAATGGATTAGACCTTCTTCGGAACCCAAACTTGGTTGGGCCCGGCATACTTGTAGAATTGTCCTTTGTCAGGCAAAACAACATTTTTAATTTTAATTGTCTCAACTTTCTCAATGACTGAACATTTGACCTTGTAAACAGCCTTAACAAATTTCTGTTTAAGCTTAGGCACAAATGTCTCCTTTCTAGCCTTAGAAGGACTAGCAGTCTTAGACCTATCATGCTTCTTGTTATTCACATACTGACGAGGAGTAGTCTTATCATTAGACACATGCTTACCATTAAAATAAGCATACATCATATTAAAAGCACAAGACATACAATTAGCAACACCACATGCTTTATGAGAGTGATTAACAGCAGGCAATTTATGCATGGTAGACATGGCATTATTGTTATCCAACTCATGTGTGTCTGAGTTAGTCTCAGTTGCTTTCACAACTTTGACTGGAACTTTCGACACACTTGACTTGGAAACAATCTTCTCATTAGCATGATCTTCAGCACGTATTTCTTCTTGAATAACAGAAGAGGTCGCATCAAATGGTTCAGCAATTGATGCTTTATAGAGGGGTTCATCAACACCCTTAAGCACATATGGTACTTCCCTCCCTTTAGCACATACATGAGGAGGGGAGTTTATGCCTAATTCTCCAATAGCAGCATTGTAATCATAACCTATTCCAGATGTTTGATTAACAGCTTGCTTACTGTAGAACTCTTTAGCCTTCGAACAAGAATTGAAGTAGGCTCTAACCTTAGTCTCAAGACCGGTGATCTTGTCTTTGAGAATAGTTTCGAGTTTTCTATAACAGTCAACTCTATTCTCTAGAAAAGATACCTGTTCTTTTAATTTGTCTTGATTAATGTGCACAAGTCTTAATTCATTGACCTCTTTCTCAAGGTCTGTGATCTGTAAACTTAACAGTTCATTATCACGACGTGCACAATCTAAGTTACCTCTTAGATGATAAACCATTTCAGCATCAGAAAGTTTTACCTCTATTCTTGACGATGAAGCTTTTCCATCAATAGCCATAAGAGCAAGATTTCCTTCATCTTCATCTTCACTGTCAGTATCATCCCAGCTTCTTCCCTTTGCCAGATAAGCCCTTTCAGAGTTCTTTCTTACTTGCTTTGGCTTCCTACATTCTGTGGCAAAGTGTCCCAACTCATTGCAGTTATAGCATCTAATGGTGCCCCGATCAACCATCCCTGTTTGGTATCCACCACTGCTGGTGTTAGAGGATGAAGATCCACCTTTCTGGAATTTGTTGTAGTTGGACTTGTACTTCAGCTTGGGATTCCTCTTGAATCTGACATGGGAGAATCTCTTGACAATTTGGGCCATTGACTCGTCTTCCAATTGCTCCAGCTCTTCCAAGGAATAAAAATCATCACTTGATTGATTTGTAGTAGGAGGATCATATTCTGCTACTAACATATTTTCCTCAGCCTTGGAATACTGTACCATTCTCTCCAATTGTTGAGATTGCTGTTGTTGTTGACCTTCAGCTACAAGTGCAGTAGATGTGCTGACCATTCTATCCTTCCCGTAGACTTCCTTCTGTTGAATCTGCTCCAACTCATAGGTTTTTAACACTCCATAGAGCCTGTCCAAAGAAATCTCACTCAGATCTCTAGCTTCTCTAATGGCAGTGATTCTATGTTCAAGATGAGCTGGCAGTGTTAAAAGGAACTTTTTGTTGACCTCCCTGATTGAATAATACTTTCCATTGATGTTCAGGTTGTTGATCAACGCATTGTACCTCTCAAACACTTCAGTAATTCCTTCTCCTGGATTTGATTTGAAATGTTCATATTCAGAGGTTAGGATTTCCAACTTGTTCTCCCTAACTTCCTCTGTGCCTTCATTAATCACCTCAATAGTTTCCCACATGTGTTTGGAATTTTTACAGTTCATCACATGTCTGTTCATCAAGGGATCAAGGGAATCAATTAATATTAATTGAAGGCTGGCATCCAAGGAGGCTTCTTCCTTCTCAGCAGGAGTAAAATCTTCAGGCTCTTTTGGATAGGTTCTAGCTTCAGTAGTCACCACACCATCTATTATTACCTCCGGTTCAATAACCATCGGAGTTTTTATACCCTTCTTTAACAAGTTTGAATATTTGGGATTTGCAACTTGTAAAAATAATAGCATCTTCTTCTTCCACATGATATAATTCTCTTTATCAAATTGTGGAATTTTAACGGTTCCAACTTTATGTGAAGTCATTATGAATTTTTGAATAAATAAAAATTCAAGGAGTTGAAAAATCACAAAAGTCTAGGATCTTGATTTGTTCGTTAATCAGAAGGCTCTGATACCAATTGTTGGGTCCCAATGTGTTTGTAGAAGGGGGGTTGAATACAAACGTTACCAAATAATCGAATAAAATGCGGAATAAAAAATGTGAAACAAAATTCAAGTTAAATAAAAATATTATTAAACTTGAAATGTGTTACAACAACTGTATCGATTACAAGGTATTAATCTCAAATCAATTATCACAAATCTAGAATAAATTCGACATGAACTTTTTCTATTTTTGCAATAATTAGAATCAAATGCTAAACGCGATTTGAGATTAAGTTCTAGGGATTTTGATCCGCTAGATTGTTACACAAGAACAAGATAAATAATTCTAGTGGTTTGGATTTAACATTAACAAACTAGAAATTGATCTTGAATTTCTGCAGAGAAGATGATTTTATATTTCAAGGCGGCTGCTCTTTTGTTCTTGACTTGTGTGTTGGATTAATGATATGCTGCTTCTCTGCTTCTATTTAATCAATCAGCTGAATAGAATGTAATTGGCATGACAATCCTATAGCTGGCAAGACTTTCGGTAGGACAATTGATTGAACTAGCAAGACAATCTGAATGAACTAGCATGACAATCAGAATGAACTAGCAAGACAATCAGAATGAACTAGCAAGACAATCAGAATGAACTAGCAAGACAATTACCCTCCTAGAGTAACTTTCGGTATGACAATGGAGAATGGCCTAGCATGACAATCGGTATGACAATCCAGATTGTCATGCTAGTTCATTTCCATTTGTTTTGCTGATTTAAGCCTTGAATTTAATCCAATTAAACTTCTGAAAATTCCTAAAATTCCTAGAATTAAATCAGAATTAATTAATCAATTAATTCAATTAATAAATAAATTATTCTTCGCAGATATAATTTATTTTCTTAATTAAATTAGATGAATTAATTAATTAATAGAGAATTAATTCTAGTCTTGAGCAGCAACCATTCTTCTGCAAATCTTCTGAAAATCACTGAAAATTATGAATCAATTCCATCACTTCAACGTTGACACTCGATGTACTGTCTGGTTCATGAGTGACTAACTTCCGTGACGTTTCTTCATGTCTTGACTCTGACACTTTGATTTTCTTCAGATTAAATCCTTGTAATTAATTGATACTCTGACGAGATCTCTGTCACTTGATTAAATCCACGATCTTGATTTATTATCACTGAGGCATGATCAACTTCTTGAACTTCTTCCAGTGAATTAACTCCTCAAGTCTGTAGATGAACCTTGTTTCTGAATCCTTTGACAGATATTACTTTGCGAGATCTCTCTGACGGTCGATCCACTATTTACTTATTACATTCTTATTTGAGTTGAGTTGAATCCTCGAATATACAAATAGGTCTATGACATATGACTTACAATTCCTTTGGTAGAGACCTTAGAAATTTTAAATTGGAGTCCTTGACTTGGTACACTCTCCCATACAGCTTTAATCCATTCAATAGTTTCTGAAATCTGTTGAATATATCATTCAATGATTCTCCTTCTTCAAAATGAAAATATTCATATTGTTGAATGAGAAGCTGCATTTTGTTTTCTCTAACTTGCTCAGTGCCTTCACAGATAAGCTGCACAGTATCCCAAATTTCCTTAGCAGTTTGGCTATTGATGACATTGTCAAACATATCTTGATCCAGGCCATTAAACAAAATGTTCATGGTTTTCTTGTCCTTGTGGACCTCTTCAATATCTTCAACAGTCCATTCTGCCTTTGGCTTGGGAATAGACTGTCCAACAGCAACTGTAGCAGTAGCAGCTGTGGCCACCTTGTGTGGGATGTGAGGACCATTCTCAATGCAGTTGATGTAGCTTTCATCTTGAGAGAGAAGATGTAAATGCATCTTCACCTTCCAGTGATGATAGTTATCTCTTTCCAGGATTGGAATCTTTACACCAATATCCTTCTTACTCATGATGTTAGCAGAATAGATCTTTAAACTCTTTGTATGTTAAGAGCTTGCTCTGATACCAATTGTTATTCCCAGTGGACTAACAATGAGATTTACAGAAGGGGGGTTGAATGTAAATCTCAAAACTTTTTCAAGTTTTGAGCAGTTTGTAAGACTAAGTGTTTGAGTGATCAAATGTGTGTGAATTGCTTGGAGCTGATGCAGACAGATATATATTCAAACACAAATGTAATGAACACAAAGAACTTAAAAACTTTTCTGGTGGATTTGTTGTTCGACCAGAGATGTGTTATTTCAGAAAATCTGTGATTCAAAACTAAATCACAGCTACTTCCTAGTACAAACTAGATGATTTTCTCTCTTGATATTTCTAAACAGCTTAGGGAAAATTCATATCTAATTACTAGCTACTACTTGGTTTATATAACACCAAGTTTACAAGTGAAGACAAAGATAAAGTACAATAAGACAATAGTTCTCCACTTGTTTCTGTTCCATTTTTATCCAGTGTAATATGGAATTATCTGTTGACTTTCCATTTTGAACCAGACTAAGAACGACTGCTTTTTCTGCTGTTCCTGAAATAGGCTACCACATCTCTGTCAATCCATGTGCCTCTGTCAGCTTTGTTAACTGTCACTATCAACTGCTATGAGACTGAGCATCCGTTGAAGCTTTCATCCATTGATGGCTTTATCCGTTGATGCTCTAGCAGTGCATCCGTTGAAGCTTTCATCCGTTGATGGCTTTATCCGTTGATGCTCTAGCAGTTGAAGCTTTATCCGTTGAAGCACTTATCCGTTGATGGATATTATCCGTTGAAGCGTTAGAGACATCCGTGGAAGCTTAGTTTCTTATCCGTTGAAGGTCTTCAATATCCGTTGACACTTCTTCACTTATACAAAATTACAAGGCATGAAATATTTACAATTAGCCCTCCTATTTGTACATCCATTAGTAGTCAACATGACTGATTATCTCCTAACAACATCTAAGAATTATAGCTTGAAACCAGAGAGTGAGATGTGCTACAATACCAAACTTATTGCTAAGTAAGGCTACTCCTTCAACGGATAGCCAAGATGGTCTTATCCGTTGAGGCTACAAACACTAGATTTCTACTTAAGTGTTTTACTGAACTTATCATCAAACTAATACACATATTCCTAACAGATGAGCATATATCTTCTGGATCAAATCCAAGTCAATCCAACAAAACAAGTGATAGTAAAGTGGATGAAAAAAAGAAAGGAAGGGAGGAAAAGAAAGGGAATGATGATGGCAAGAAGAAGAAGATAGATGAAGGGGATGGGAAGAAGACACAGAAAGCACCAGAAATTCAAATATCAAAAACTCTACCAAACCAAACATAAAAATCTAGCCAAACAAAATCTCAAGTTATCCAAACCCCTACGCCAAAGTATCTGTATAAGCCAACTGCAAATTCTCTACTCAAAATCCCTATCACAGCTAGCCAAACCTCTCTAAAAAAGATTTCTAAACCACTTTCATTCAAACCTCCAATTAAAACTCACTTCAAGTCTGTAGGAAGAAAGCCAATGAAAATTCAAGTTGAAACTAGTGCACTTTGGGATCGCGTTAATCAAAATGACTTTCTACCAATTTTTGAAGACATATCAGATGATGACTACAACAAACAACTAGCTAAAGAAATAGTCAAAGTCTATGTTATTTTTAAGTAGAAGTCATGATCTACTTCAAAGATGGTACATTTAACTTAATGAATAGAGAAGTTATTGAAAATTATTCAACTGCAGAACTTGAGAGGGTGATAAGTTTGATGAATGCAAGGGATTCTTCTACAAGGATGAGAAAGGCTGAGTTGGCTTAGAGATTAAGAGAAAGAAATATTAGAAATGCAAGGGAAAAGGTTGAAAGGGAGGAAAGTGAAAGAAAATATGCTAAGGAGATTGAAATGTTTGATCAAAGGTCAAATCAATTGAAGGCAAGGGGGTTGAACAGGGTGTTTGTAAATGGTATATTTTTGCATATTAAAATTAACTGATTATCAATGTACAGGATCAACCTGCTTGACGGTTACTCATTGGAAGAATGATTCAAACTGGTAGAAGCTCTTGAAGAACTTGAAATTTTAGTCAAATTCAAAGATCTAAGTAGAGGGGAACATGGTTATGAGAAGTTCAGATAATAAGTCATGTAATTCAATATTGAATATAACTGTAAAAATATATAAATTTGTACCTTGTAAATATGTTAGTTTCGTTTTATTTGATTTTAACTTGGGGTTAATCTTGTTATCAGGCATGAATTTGTGACAAGTACTCTTCTCACAAATTGGGGGAGTTTATTGTGCAAGACATGCCTATATATAACAAGACTAAGTCATACTGACAACCCTAAGGATAAGTTATATGATAATCTAATTTTGTATTTTGTAATTGTATTCCTTGAGTCTGTAAAAATGTTAAGTAGATTAGACCGGAGGATTTTTTTTGTGAACAACCTTCAAGCAAAGGAATAAACTCTGGAATAAGATCAGATTATGATCATGTCTCAGAGAGAAGTGTAGAAGCTTGGATTTGTATCTATAAAAAATGTTCTAAGTCAGATATCGACAAGCGACAGATCAAGGAATATCGAGAAGTCTGTCGAGAAGTCCAAAATGGCATATAGAGAAGTCCCAAGCGATATCGATAAGTTAATATGCATATAGAGATTTCAGATATCGACAAGTCAAAAAGAACATATAGAGAATTGGAGATATCGACAAGTCATTTCTTCATGTAGAGATCTAAATATATCAACAAGCAAAATCTTCATTTAGAGAACTAGAGATATCGACAAGTCAAAAACCTATATAGAGAACTAGAGATATCGACAAGTCATTAACACATGTAGAGAACTCAAGATATCGATAAGTCATTATACTTATCGATATGTGACATCTGTACAAAACAAAATAGATCTCGATAAACTGTCTCATAATTCAAAATGCAGACAAAATGAATATTCAAGATTATCAGTCAACAAACAATTCAATCAATGAATTAGAAAGACTATAAATGCATCTTGAAGAATTCAAGATCAAGACCAAGATTCACTGGAAAAATGAGGGTCATAGACCTAAAGATTGTGCACAAGATTTGCTAACACTGGAAATGGAAAATGTACTAAGTGGCTTTAGAAACTATGTTAGTCTATTTTAGTGCAAGTTTTATAAACCCGTGCATGTTGTTCTATAAAGCATTCACGGGTACTTTGTTTAGAAGTAACAAACAAATCTAGGAAAAATTATGAATTCTTTCTCAAGAATTTTAGCTGAGTTCTTATCTTTAAGAACACAGATTTGTAGCATAATAAATTTGATTAATACAACTAAGTGAGTTTTTGATAATTTTTTTGTGAGTACATAATTAAATATTTTATCACTACAAATTCATATATGCTTTGTTCAATTATATGCCAAATACTTTTACAAGTAATTAAAATCCAAGAAGACACATTCACCCCCCCTCTATGTTATATTTCATTATACTTAATATCTAACAAGTTAAAGTAAAAAAAAAGTAAAATAACTTTTTACTTGTATTTATAGAAGGAAAAGAGGTGGGGAAAAATGTCACATCACATCAATTACATTGCTCATCACTCCCGAAAAATTGGCTTTCTAAACTAGCGGTCACGCCATATCATGAAGTCGCGCCTTATTTATTAGATAAACTTGCACATATATTTTAGAGCTAGAGGGGTTGAAAATTTCAATTCCATTTTCAATGATATATGGAATTTGGGGGTAGTTGTTGTTGGGTTTCGAGGCATAAAACGCAGCGGAAACAATGTTTAAAAACTGTAAAAACCAGAAAAATCAAAACCGATCGCAGGATCCATATGAAAAGACAATATTTAATTTATGGTTAAGATGTTTACCTTACGAAGTATTACGATTTCGGTTGTCTAATGGAGGTCCAAGCTTTCAACAATCACCACGTATCCCGTTGTGAAACGATCTACGCTTTGAAGGTATCCACACGAGTGATCGAACGGAGGATGAGCGTGTACTAGCACTCGTAAATCAAAAGCCCCCTTCTCTCTCTATCTCTCCCTCTCAAACTGCCAGGGTTTGTGTTTTTATCTTATAAAAATATAAAAACCCTAGTTGAGACTTAATAAGATATTATATAGGAAAGAGAAAAATACTTCTAACCCTGAACTAATTTTGAGTTTTTATAAATTAGAAAAATACTTAATCATTCAATAACTCAATTTCGGATTTAATAGTAAATTCAAATTTCTTATTTATTTAATTATTTAAGTCTTACTTAGTTAATAACAAATAATTTGAATTACTTAGATTTAATTTAAATTTAAATTTAAATTAAATAATCCTCCAATCATTCTTTGTGTGACCGTTTAGGTTATTATTACGTTGGCAACAATTTTAAATCTAATTTAAAATTATAAACAATGAGCGGCATCTAGTAATACATCATTGCTAGCCAAGTAATAATAATTAAATCGGTGATCAATTAAACCTTTCATGAATAATGTACAATGTAATTTAATCCCTTTAACCATATATTATAGATTAAACTCAAGGCATGTTATGTGTCATCCTCTTCATGATTTAATCCAAGTTTCCTTGATCAATGAATAGACTATCTTTCAAATCAATATTTGAGCGCGGTGTCACACATTTCATAGTCTATCTCTCACAAGAGGCCAATTATATCTTTCCAAAATTAGGAGGGTTAAATTCTTTCTAGATCATTCATATTTCTCACATGAGCATTTCATAGTCTAGCTCACACAAGAGGCTAATAATATCTCTCCAAAATTAGGAGGGTTAAATTCTTTCTAGATCATTCATATTTCTCATACGATTCCTAATATACTCGAAGTCCACTTTTATCATTACCCGGTCAAAGGTAACTTTTAATGTAATTAAAGTATATTAATCATTGTACATAATATAATGATTTCAAGTCGAAGGACCAATACATCATTAAAACTGTGAGAATTACTTATGACACAATAGACATGTAGAATCTCACATTGGGTCTATACTGCACCATGTATATTTACATTTACCTAATTTTTTGACTTTAGTATCACTATACCTATGATCAATGAGATATGATCATCAGTCAACAAACATACTAGTCTTAATGCATTATTATTGTCCCTTAATAATGATACTCGACTAGGGATATTTGGGAATATGGATACTATTCACAAAATCTCATTTCTAAGTTATGTACTTAGAGATATAGAATGCATATCATATTCCAAGGATATTTATTAATCTAATATTTATATCGCAGTAAATTAAGACATAATAAATTTAAAAAAAGAATAATCGATAGAACATAAACATTAATAATCCAAATGTCATAAACAAAACATAATAGTATTGTCTCTAGAGCACAAACACTAACAGTTGTTATGCCCAAAATATGATACAAGAATTATCTGGGTTAAAGTCGGGAAATTGAATGAAATTAGGGGAAAAATATCAAGATCCAATCAGAATTAGGGCTTGATCCTCATTCCCGAAAAAGAAAGGGCGGGCCTTAATAAAATGGAAACTAAGGCCGCCTTAAACATTAAGGTGCACTCAGATGATGACAAGACATGGAGAGCTCCAACTTCCCAAGAATTTAAGGTGCTCCCTCTTTGATGAGGAGTGTCCCAACTTATACTAAGGGTAGGGCGCGCCCTCATAGGGAAACATAATTTCAAATGAAACTTCAACATGATGATTGGGCGAGTTATTTGGATGCTTCAAGAAGGGAAAAGATTATTATTACTAACCTATTTTTTGCAGGTACTCTATTAAAGAACTCTTTCCTGTAATGTAACCACATAAAGGCGGTGTCCGAGGTCAGAGACCTCTGTTAGGTCCCGAATTATCATAGAAGAGGGGGGGTTGAATACGATAATCACTAAATTAAAAAATTCTTTCGAATCTTTGCGGATATAAAATTTAGTGTCCGGTTAATGGTTCCGTGTTCTTGAGGTGAATAGTGTTTGGGAATATAAAATGAGGAATACAAGATATTCGGGGAAATATATATTCATATATAAATCCGTGAGGGGGCAATCTAAGAACAACAGTGTTCCTAGTTTCTACAAAGATTTACAAATCAAATCCTATACAATGATCTAGCTTTTGTTTGGCTAAGGATTTAATTACCGGGTAACGTTTATAATGCCCCTATGAATATACAAGAGTTAAACCGAGTATTATAACGTTACTCCGGTGAGAAGTTAAGATATACAATTTGCTTGAGCTTATCTGAAAATCTTTGCTTCTATTTTATCAGCTCTCTTATTGGAGAAGAAGATAAACAGTACAAGTAAATTGCAGCTGCTACTGAGTGTAGTCTTTATATCAATTAAAAATATGTGGCTAAAACAGAACCATAAAAATTATTTGATAGTACAATAAAGATGTGGCTGAGGAGTAACTTGCGACCAGGTACACTTCTGTACCTTGCGACCAGAGGGTAGCTGCCTTGCATTTCCTACCCTGCGACTAACAAAACCAACTGGCGACTGTCTTGGTTTCTTTATTTACTCAATCCTAACTTGCGACTAACTAATGACCATCCCTGTTGCTTCGTTTCCTTTTTTTGTTTATATGATTTTTCTTTTTCCTTTTTTTTCTTGTTTTTCCTTTTTTCTTTTGTTTTCTTTTTTTTATTTTCTTTTTCTTTTTCCTTTTATTTTTCCTTTTCTTTTTCTTTTCTTTTCTTTTTTTCTTTCTTTTTTTTTTTCATTTCTTTAAGTTTAAATTGTAACTAAATTAATTTATAAAATAAACTTAAATATAATTTATATAAATAAACTAATTTAGATTTATAAAATAAACTTATTTAAAGTTTATAAAATAAATCATTTTAAGTTTATTAAATAAATTATATTAAAGTCCACTAAATAAATTTATTTAATTTAACAATTAAACTTTGAGCTTCGCCAATCCATCGAGCAGTTTAGCTGTATACCCCGCACACGTCTTCTCATACTTTAACAGATAAACATTCAATCCAAGTAGGTTTCTCAACTTAACAATTCTTCTAAAAATAATACCCAGATTCCTTTCACGAGCTGTCGACACCTAGTTCAACTGGTCTGGTTCACAGACGACTAACCCTGATTCAGGTCGTCGTATTATAACCTTGATTACATTGTTAAGCTTGCAACAACTTTATCGCTTCGAACACTGGCTGTCAATAAATAAATGTACTTTCACTGGAATCCTTTCCGGTACTTTAGACAACGTCTTCATTGCTACTACAATCTTGAATACTCCATTCACTGTTCTTCACCGACTCTTGAACATTTAAATGAAATCCTGTCAGTGAGTATAACGTCAAGACTGCAGCTGTCTTCTTTAACCTATGTCTATACCATGTCTTCAATTCTTCAGATTCCTATGCTTCAAATACTGTCTATCTTCAATCAATGTAAATACACTGAAATCTTCTAGTAGTACTTATACACTAAATCTTCATCATTTCTAAAACCTGAAAGTATTTAATATTTATTCTTCACTAAGGCATGATCATATTAACAAACTTCTTTCAGTGACCTGTAAATAGACTTCAAGCTTTCTTCTAATCTTTTGATTCTTTGTATTTGCCTTGTCTTTATTTCTTCTGATTTCTTGTGTAGTCGTAGTATTATTAACCTATCATGTTCTAGTATTGTTCTTGTGTTGAGTTATCACGTAACTGTTCATACAGCTACGCAGTCTCACCAACAATCTCCCCTATTTGATTGTTAAACCTAACAAACAAATTAAATAGAGAGGATAACTCAACTAACAACTTGAAAAAGTAAAGTACCAGGACTTGTAAATAATGCTACTGGTTTTCTGGATCAAATTCTGCATTTGCAGATATCTTGAGTAACTGAAATGAAAGATGTTTGTTTCTCTAGCACTAAACTGATCTTCAAGTAGTTTCATCTTCATTTCCTTGGTTCTTCAAATCTCTGCCAGATAATACTTCTCAGTCTTGAAGTAATCATCAACAGCTTCCTTTGTACAACCTCATTTTCTGTTGAGAAGCGTATATCTCTCTTGCTTCTCCCTTATGAAAATCAACTGCTTAAAATAGATCACCTTCGTTTACCACCTCTCTCATACAATAGGATCCGTAGATAAAAACCAATGGTACTCCCCATTTGAAAAAACAGCTTATCCCCATATGAAGAATAGTGATGAACCAAACCACTTTTTCTGATAACTAGGAAATCATCTTCGAGTTTACCACCTCTCCCGTATAATAGGATCCGTAGTTACAAACAACAATGGTGTTGTGGTTATATGCTTTACCTTTTTCCTCCTGCTTGCTATTTCTCCCCTTAGTTGAGGAATCCTCCAAACTATTACTTAAGCTTTTATCTCCCCCTAAAAGAAGGAATGTATGTTGTTGTTTGAAGGAGTTCTCATATATTACTTGGTTGGAAAAGAAATAACAAGTCATAGTTTGATCAACCATGTCCCTTTAAATGCTGCAAGAATGACTTCATTGTTGATCATCATGTTCACCAATCTTCCCAACTCCTTATACCTCCCAAATGTGAGATCACCGAAATTTACCAATTGTTATGTCCTGAAATTTTTAGGTCCTGAAATATTCTAATCCAATATGTAAATTTTAGGTCCCTAAGAGTTAGGTTCCAATCATAAACAGATTTGAGACCCGAAGTATCAAGAACCATGTTTAGGGATAGGGAATGGGATATGGTGTTTCTCTTTCTTCCTCACTGTGAGTGTGTAATTCTGTTTTGTGTACCTCACAAGTATTTCACTCTTCTCTTCACTCATGTTTAGACTCATTCTCACAAGTGTATCACTCCTCTCATAGCTCTAAAATCCAGCTGTACCTGCAAGGAAAATCACTTTAGCCATCCTTAAGGAGGTCACAGGTGGTGCAATGGGAGTTCGCAAATCCCCATCCTTGTTAGACTCGTCAGATAAATCTGAGTCATAATCTACAACTTGCTAGTTTCCCTTTAGGATTCCAGATTTGAACTCTGGGACGGTAAAAAATGATCCAAAGAATTTAGCATAAAGATCAAAGTTTCTTTCTAATGTCCGTGAAGACATTTTTTGTGACTCATCAGGTAATATCTGAATCATTGTCAACAAGTTTCCGATCTACACCTATGTCAGATCCACTATCCGTAGATGCATCCAGGGGATTTAAGCCTGGGGAGGTAGACACTGACCACTGACATATGACTATTGGATCAGTATCCTCTCCTAACACCCGTAAAGGCAATTGGTCCATTAAAGAACCTTGAACAATCGAATTTGACCTTAAAATGGTCGAAACTCTTGTTTCCGTCAACTTTTCCTTTGTGTGTGTAACCTATCCTTGTGCATCAAAAATTGTTTATGTTGAGGTGGTGACACTATATCGGATACCCTGACTGACAGACGAATTTTAATAGACGCACCCTGTTGAGAGGATGAATCTAGTAACTGTTTTGTGCCTTCAGTGATTACATCTTTTTGAGAAGATGTATGGGAGCTAGCAGTTGTCTCAGTTTTGATATATATCAACTTTGTAGGAGACAGAGCTGCAGGGCTGACTTCAGAACCTTCCTTATGTGGTGCACTAAGGCACTTTATCCCTCACGCTCATTCATACTTCATTTTAGTGGTAAAGAGTATTGGTTGGTTTTGTTTCTGTGTTTTTCTTTACAGTCTAGGATAGAAGTTGTGGGTTTTCAACCTCATGACTATCAAATGAAAGAATGCCATTGGAGGCCGAACATGCGTCACACAGTATCTGGAAATATAGATATAAAATGCACTTAAGATCTATAATGAATGAAAATTATGCATTTAATCTTTGAGAGAAATGATGTACAATAGTGATTTTAAAAGATTTTAATGAAATAAGCAATCACCACTGTAAATAGATGTTTGATTTTTCTCTTAAAAGTTGTTCAAGTGCACAAGTCTGTTTTAATGCCTAAAAAGATAAATGATTTGAAAAAGACACAGACTGATCACCTATCAGTATTAAGAAGAGAAAGAAAGATTTTTTTCTTTCAATATGAATGAGTTTTTGTAAAAGCATTGATCACTTAGGGTAAAGTCTAAGAAATTCTCGTTCACGTCAAAAGCTCCATAATCTATCTTTATAAATCTATTACCAACAATATTGTTTATTGATAAATAATCTTAATAAGAATAACTACGCTGCTAATTTTAAATTATAGTGAATCTTACAAATATAGCAACTCATATAAATTCATTAGAACTTAAAATCTCACAATTATCTGCAACAAAATATTAACAACATATCATTTTCTGATACTTGTCAAGTACTTTAGATACCAATAATTATGTTGCATCCTACTTAAATATAATTTAAATCATGAAACTGATTTGACATGGAATTATCTCACATCATAATTCAAATATATTAGAATATAATATGAATGAATTAAACCAATTATCTATCAAATAGGCATTAGCATTCAATTTCATATTCTATACAATTGTTAACTCCTAACAACTGTAATATCTCAGACAATATTGGTTCGATAAGTAAAGCAACATTAACCAACATTGTCTTGTTTGCAATCTTAGAAAAATATTTTAAGTTCCATATACCGTGATTGTTAAGGCGAAAACATGCACTAAAATTACACGCAAGTGTACGCGATCACAAGTAGTTTAAGATATAAATCAGATTTGTTCCCACAGAGATTGGTTTAGGTTAATTTTAGTCATGCACTTATGCAACAGAGTATGGTTATCGTTTAATGCTAAGACAAATAACAAATTATGTTGATTATACTAATTAAACTAGGAAACATTAACTAAGAGAATAAAAGTTGAATTACTGATATGAGATTAACATGGGATTCTAACTTCATTAAATACTTCATTCAAAGTCATTGTTCTTAACCTTAGCATGCAATGGTGATGACAACTAATCAGATAACACGAAACTAGTAAACGCCAACTTTTGTTGTACGAATACCCTTCTACCAGACATCCACAAAAGAGATAGAAGCTGAATAGACACCAATTATGCTTAGACCATGTATGTCTTTAGAATTTGAAAACATAACAATTTAATGCACAAGTTATCTATCATGATAATATAGGGCAAGTAAGATGGTTAAAATTACCTACGAATCATGCATAATAATTATACATGAACTATGCTAGCATGGCAAGTTCTAAACCTCTATATTCACTTTCGCTTCAATAGAGATTAACATATTATCTTATATGTTAGATACAAACATAAGACGAATAAGCACAACCAATACTAGGATATCAATCAATCACCACATACCAAGATATTGGAACAAATTAACTATAGAAATCCATAAGTAAATCCGTTAGAACCCCATGAAAACATGATAATAAATAATAAATGAGTACTAGGGTTCAAAGACAAATCAAAAACAAGCATCCGAAGTACAACTATAATGAAGAATACAAAAGTCTTCTTCTCTGTAGCCGTCTTATGCTCTCTAGGTCTTCTTTTTGCTCCCCCGGTCTCCTCGTCATAAAAAATATCTTTTTATCGCTATATATAAGCCCCTAGTGGACCTGGACTCTTAAAATCATCAAATTCCACTCAAAACAGGATTCTGGGGCAAAAAGGGCAGCGCAGCCGCGCTCAAATCAGCGCGACGCGCACGTTTTCGGCAGAAAAGCAGGTTGGGCGCGCCAGGAAGTAGGGTGGCTGCACAGGGTTTCTAGATTTTTCAGCTGATTCTTCTTTTGGCCGTATCTTGAGTTCTGCTCATCAGAATTAGGCGATTCAACTGCCCACGCGAAGCTAACGAGATTCTATTCAACTTGAGAATAAATTAGGCTTTCAATTCTTAGTGATTTTCAGCATATTTCCTTGAAAAGCTCCTTTCTTCATTTAACTGATGCCTGAAATGCAATAACACAAAAACATATAAAAAATACCAACAACTTGAGTCAAAAACACCAACTTAAGCTTGTAATGAAGCGTTCCAAGTAGATATAATATCCACTTATCACATCTCCTAACTTGAATCGATGTTTGTCCTCAAGCATAAACAGACTCAAAAACTATAAAACAAACCTAATGCATGAATGCAACTACGTGAATGCAACTAAACGATAATGCAATCGATCCCCTTAGAATAACCATAACCAAATGAATAAACCAATGCCTCTAAGAATGCAATGACTCAAAACAGAGCTTGAATAAATCCCATAAATCAACTCACAACCAGAAACATGCGTGTTTGAGGATGCTTAACATATATACTCTCGATACTAGATCAATAACCATACCTTATCTTTTATCAAAAAAATCACGTGTTTATAAACAGAATAGACTATAAACACATAATGACTCACAGCACCTCCTTTCTTCTAGAGTTAGACAATGATTCATGCTATTATTGAACACATAATAAAGATGCTTATTTGATCGTGCAATGAGCGAGGTCCATAAAAGATTTATGTAATAATACTCATGTAGCGAGCGTTAAGTTAGCGGATCCCTGACTATCAAAGCCTTAGGTCACTAGGCACAAAGTGCCCTAGAACTTAATAACTCGATTATTAAAGAGCCCACTCGTGACCAATTATGCTTAACACATATTTTTTTTCTTTTTTTTTCTCTTTTTTTCTTTTTTCTTTTCAATTTCTGAATGAGTGTGTTTCGCTCCATCTCATTGAACCCTAGACTACTCATAAAAATATTAGCCGGCTACTAGCCATTTGACGCCTAGCCTTATTCAAAACAAGCAATGAAATCCAAGCTTTTCTCCGGTTTAAAATTCAGTGTTCTTTTATCATTACGAGAGTAGCAAAAATTCTAAATATTACCAAGTGATTAAATTCAACAAATAAAAAAGTATGATCATGATCTAGCTCCACATCAATCTTATAAGACTTGTGAATTTTTTTCCTCTAGCATGCAAATCAATTCATTAAAACTTAAACAACCCTCTATTCGTCATCACTACACTCAAATTAACATCAACTTATCAGATAGCAACAGCTCAACCTAAGGGATCATATTATATGCATGCACATTCAACTAAATGAACTCACATAATAATACAAACAAATATGTCCTATATGAAAAATCATGCAAAAATATGAATGAAATACAATGTAACATGAATCTATATGAATCTATATGGACACACACAAACTAATCCTTACATCATCACCTCCAAACTTAAAATTTTCAATGTCCTCATTGAAGGTAATAATAAGGATTTCAAGGCATACCCAGTTAGCGGAAGGATCACCCTCTTCGGGTGGAGGATCATGTGGCCAATCAACCTCGACACCAGTGTCTCGAAAAACAGTATCGAGAGCGTGTGTCAAATATTCAGCAAAACATCGGGGGATGCCATGCATAACCTCAATATTCCAAATCAACCTTCTATACTGCGCATCACCAAGACCAAACCTATCAACTGTCTGAGGTGCACGAGAGGGACCATTTGTAAGCACGGGAGGAATCGGCCGGTCACCCTTTAGATTGTCATTGATATATTCCAACCCCTTGTCAGGGGATGCACCTAAGAATGCATCACTCAAGTGATCTGGTAGTGGGTTGAGCTCAAGTGTGGGAGCTTCTTCAATAGACGGCTCGAGACGCTCATAAGAAATTTTCAGCTCTGCTAACCCAAGAGAATCGAATGGCATATCCAACTTCCTCTTCCACGGAGGTGCATTCAAAACCTGCAGTTGCTCTGCTCCTTCTTCATCTTCACTATCAGATTCCCCTATTAAGGATCTCTCTAAGGTATCTAACTTTGGCAATTGCTCAAGCTCCGAATTCATGACAGAGTCGACCCGCTCTATTTCAAATCACTGCTTTTTATCTGTGGGTAACTTTATTGCCTTGAACACATTAAAAGTGACCTTCTGATCTTGAACCTTCATCATAAGCTCTCCCTTTTGCACATCGATCATAGTTCAGCCTGTAGCCAAGAATGGTCTTTCCAAGATGATGGGAATCTTCTTATATTTCTCAAAGTCTAGAATGACGAAATCAGTAGGGAAGATAAGCTTATTAACCTTAACCAAGATATCCTTCACTACTCCTCGCGGATAAATGATGGAACGATCAGGCAACTGCAAAGACATGTTCACAGGTTTTGGATCAGGTAGTCCAAGTTTCTTGAAAACGGACAAGGGCATTAGATTTATGCTAGCTCCCAAGTCACATAAACACTTGTCGAATGACAGATTGCCAATGGTGCAAGGTATCATGAAGTTTCCTTGATCTTTAAGCTTAGGAGGTAGTTTCTGTTGCAGAACAACACTGCACTCTTCCGTTAGAGCAAAGGTTTCCAACTCCTCAAGTTTTAGCTTCCGAGAAAGATTATCCTTCATGAACTTAGCATAGCTCGGCATCTGTTCTAGAGCTTCTGCAAAAGGTATGTTGATATGCAGCTTCTTGAAAACCTCCAAAAATTTGGCCAATTGCTTGTTGAACTTATGCTTTTGAAGCCTTTTAGGAAATGGAAGAGGTGGATAGACTTGTTTATCCCCTGTATTACCCTCAGGAGGATTTTTTGCAACCGTTTTCTTCTTCGGTTCCACCTCGGAATCCTTCTGCACAACTTTTTCAGCTGCAATCTGATTTTCTGGAATTGGCAAGGGTGCAGAGGCACCTGCATTCTGGCTAGAATTTACAGACTCTTCGTCTTGCTGAATTTGAGGGCTTACGACCTTTCCAGACCTCAAGGTGATGGCGTTCACCTCTTCTTTAACTTCCCTCTTGCCTGGATTGGGTTTTGTATCACTAGGAATCATTCCTGGTGGTCGATTCAAAAAGGCGTTAGCAATTTGTCCTATTAATTCTCCAGAGTCTTGATAGAAGCAGCCTGGCTTTGGCATATAAGAGCCTGGTTTATGCACATAAGCCTCAACTCCTCCATTGATTTTTTATTCGAAGATTGACCTGCACCTCCATGAGTTTGTTGTTGAAGTTGGAGTTGTTATCTTGGTGCAAATTGTTGCTAAAAACCAGGAAGATTGAACTGATTATTTCCAAACTGCTGGAACGGCTGTTGTATCACATTCTGATTGTTGCTCCAGCTGAATTTAGGATAATTCCAGTTGTCATGATGATAAGTGTTTAGAACTGGTTGTTGCGATCTCTGAAAATTGCTCACAAACTTAGCTGATTCACTAGACATAGCGCATTGCTCCGTCGCATGTGAACCTGCACACAGCTTACAAACACTAGTTATCTGATTAATACCATAGTTAGCCAAAGAATCAATCTTCATAGACAATGCCTTTAGTTGAGCAGTGATAGTCGTAGCTGTCTTCACTTCAAGAACTCCTGCTACCTTACCCTGTGGAAATCTCTGGGTTGGATACTGATATTCATTAGCAGCCATCAGTTCAATTAGCTCATAAGCTTCATCATAGCTTTTAGCCCATAGAGCTCCACCTGATGCTGCATTGAGCATATATCTCGAATGTGCTCCCAACCCATTATAGAAGCAATTTATCACCATCCAGTCAGGCATTCTATGATGAGGACACTTTCTAAGCATCTCCTTATAGCTCTCCCAAGCTTCACATAAAGATTCACCTGATTGCTGCGCGAACTGAGTAAGGGCATTCCTGATTGCAGTTGTCTTTGCCATAGGGAAGAATTTAGTGAGAAACTTTTGAGCAAGATCTTCCCAAGTAGTAATAGGACCATTTGATAGAGAGTGTAACCAACTCTTAGCTTTATTCCTCAGAGAGAATGGGAAAAGTCTCAGTTTTATGGCATCTTCGGAAACATTATTAAACTTGAAGGTGTCGCAAATCTCGATGAAATCCTTAATGTGCATATTGGGATCTTCCGTTGGAGCACCCCCAAACTGGACTGAATTCTGCACCATCTGAATTATGCCAGGCTTGAACTCAAAGGTATTAGCTGCGATAGCTGGCCTGACAATGCTAGATTGAATGTCATTGATCTTTGGTCGAGAAAAATCCATCAACGCTTTCATTGCTGTTGCCGGATCTCCCATTGTAATGATTACTTCTTCTTCACTTTCTTTTTCTACTGCTTCAATAGTTACCTTAAGAGATTGCGAACGTTTTCGCATACACGCTCTCCCGAGTACCTGAAACACAAATGAGTAAACCGTGAAAGTAAAAGAATCTGAGTCAGTGAACTTTAACGACCACTGATGTCAAGCACATAAACTAAAATTTAACACCAAGTCCCCGGCAGCGGCGCCAAAAACTTGTTAAGGAGAAAACACGCGCTAAAATTACATGCAAGCATACGCGATCACAAGTAGTATAAGATATAAATCGAAATCATTCCCACAGAGACTGGTTTAGGTTAATTTTAGTTATGCACTTATGCAATAGAGTATAGTTATCGTTTAATGCTAAGACAAGTAACATATGTGTTAATTATACTAATTAAACTAGCAAACATTAACTAAGAGAATATAAAAGTTGAATTACTGATATGAGAATAACATGGGATTCTAACTTCATTAAATACTTCATTCGAAGTCATTGTTCTTAACCTTAGCATGCAATGGTGATGACAACTAATCAGATAACACGAAACTAGTAAACGACAACTTTCGTTATACAAATACCCTATTACCAGACATCCACAAAAGAGATAGAAGCTGAATAGACACCAATTATGCTTAGACCCTATATGTCTATAGAATTTGAAAACATAACGGTTTAATGCGCAAGTTATCTATCATGATTACATAGGTCAAGTAAGATGGTTAAAATTACCTACGAATCATGCATAACAATTATACATGAACCTATGCTAGCATGGCAAGTTCTAAACCTCTATATTTACTTTCGCTTCAATAGAGATTAACACACTATCTTATATGTTAGCTACGCACATAAGACGAATAAGCACAACCAATACTAGGATATCAATCAATCACCACACACCAAGATATTGGAATAAATTAACTATAGAAATCCATAAGTAAATCCGTTGTAACCACATGACAACGATTAGTTCATAATCGAACTCATCGTCACCATAGGTTCCAATGAAAACATGATAATAAACAATACAAGAGTACTAGGGTTCAAATACAAATAAAAAACAAGCATCTGAAGTACAACTATAATGAAGAATACAAAAGTCTTCTTCTCCGTAGCCGTCTTATGCTCTCTAGGTCTTCTTTTTGCTCTCCCTGATCTTCTCGTCGTAAAAAACATCTGTTTATCACTATATATAGGCCCCTAGTGGACCTGGACTCTTAAAATCATCAAATTCCACTCAAATCAGGATTCTGGGGCAAAAAGGGCAGCGCGGCCGTGCTCAAACCAGCGCGACGAAAAGCGGCGTGGGCGCGCCAGGAAGTAGGGCGGCCGCGCAGGGTTTTCGGATCTTTCTGCTTATTCTTCTTTGGTCGTATCTTGAGTTCTGCTCGTCAGAATTAGGCGATTTAACTGCCCACGCAAAGCTAACGAGATTATCTTAAAATTAAAAATGAACTAGGCTTCCAATTCTTAGCTATTTTCAGCATATTTCCTTGAAAACCACCTTTCTTCATTTAACTGATGCCTGAAATGCAATAACACAAAAATATATCAAAAATACCAATAACTTGAGTCCGAAACACCAACTTAAGTTTGTAATGAAACGTTCCAAGTAGAAATAAAATTCGCTTATTAGTGATCCATTGAGTATTTCATCTATATCAAAGTATTCAGGAATTTTCGAGTAAGTATGAAAATTATTCTAAGTGGACAACATAAGGTTACTCTTAATAAAGTATTATCCTTATTGAACATAGTTGTACTTAAGAAATAATTTCACACCTTTTATATTAGTATAAGTGACTAAGGATAAATATTAATTAATTAGAGGAGTTCTAAATAATTTCACAAATACTAATACTTCATAATTAGTTCATAGCTAACTCTTAACTAAATATCATTAACTGATATAAGTCAAAAATTAGTACACAACTAATCATGCTACAATCATGATTCTGATTTCAGTGAATTCTTGAGATATATGCATTGCTAAATTCACTAAAACCAAAATCTCATAATTAATTTGTAACACATAAGTTATAATCAATATACTAGATATCAACTGTTGATAGATTTATTTATAATCAATCATGCTGCTTATTTACTTTAAGTTAGTTTGAATTATGGAACAAATAAAATCATTGAATTGATTCAATTTCCATTATCCAAACTACCCAAAATAAATACTAAATAATTAAATACTAAATATCTATGAGTTAGATACTAGCACTTAAATATTTATGATTATCCTTGAATAATTACCAATAGAATATATGAGTTATACACATGGAAATCACTTTCTGGATAATTAGTCATGTTTAGAAATACTTTCTAAGCATATAAAATATTGAAATTTTTATACACATAACTTAGAAAATACTTCAACTTTCAATATATTTGTGATTTTAGAAATAAGCATTGATTACTTAGAACAAAAATTATAAATAATATCACTAATACTAAAAGTATCACGATTATTCGTACAAGATACAAATAAATATGTTGCATATTATTTTAATATAATTTAAATTATGAGACTGATATGGAATGGAATTGTCAATAATCATAATTTAAATCAATTAAAATAATATTCAAACTTAATGTTATAATACTTAATCACCACAAATGTATATGACATTGTAATAATGATAATCAAGATAGTAGCACTAGATACGAGGTACTGGATTACTGATAAATTCACAAGTCCTTTAAATGTTGAAGATTTAATACTTGTGAACTTGTATGAAGAATTCCTTACATATGGTATTTTCAACTGATATGCAATGAATGATATCTTACAAACCAGTCTTGAAAGATTAACTTTAACAAGTGATTTAATAAGTGTTTCTGCAAGTGACTCTTTGACTAAAAGACATGCTCTCTAAAGTAATGATACCTCGTGTGAAGGTGCCTTGTCATAGAGTGTTCACATAGTTGTTGGATTTGAAGTTATATCATTACAAGAAATCAATCTTATTCCACGAAGTTGACAGCTTCCTGAGATGCTTTTCCTGTCACTTAAGTTGACAGCTTCAGAGAAGCTTCTCCTGTCTTTCTTACAACCTATGTAATCTATATCTGTATAGCCAAACATGTTAAGCATAATATCTTTAGGGTAGTTTACTCCCAGAGTTAATAGTCCCTTAAGATATCTAATAATCTTGTTAATAGTTGTACGATTGGATTCTCTAGGATCCACTTGGCACCTTGCACTTTGGCATCTTCTAAACATTATATCACTACACATATATAACATTATCTTTGTGCCTAGAGATAAGAGAGTTATTAATATGACGACTCTACTAGTTCATATTTAACTGTAACTTCAGTTAGAGTGCCATACCATGTCCTTGACGATTGCTTGAGTAGTATACTAGTTCATACCAACCTGAAGTGAGCTTGTGAAGAAGATCTATACAGAGTCCAATAGATATGCAACCGCAAAGTCCATGAACTGTTGTGCATTGACTTCTTCTTTTGACTCACCAACCAGGAGTAGACTTGTACACATCTACTAGAGTCCAATTCCAAGTTTAAATGTGCATCAGGTGCCTGATATGTCGTAATATCCTCAAGTCTCGTAACTGGTGCTTTCTGTCAGATTCTGCTTCCTGATAATAACCTTGCATCCAGTTTTTCCTTGTCCCTTGTAACAATGACATTGTCACCCAGTTTTGACTTCTGGTTATCCATGTACCAATTACCAAACTATCATTTAGTTTGGATACCAGCTTCCCTATAATTTGTTTGCTGACTGATTGAGTTCATCTTGATTTACAATCACCCAATCAATACGGATCTATCAGAGCTTCTGTAACTTTCTTAGTTTCTTTTTCATATAAAAAACTGGAGAATTAATCATTCACACTCATTAGCCATTCTAATCATTACTCCACCATCTGGATCACTTAAGAACTAGACTCTGTGAATAATATTGACATCAAACCCTTTGTCTCAGCAAATATGTTCTTTAGTGTCCTCTGATTTTCAATGTGGCGTTGTGTCTGACTAGTTGATCCTTCTATTTCTCCCCCTAAGCTGTTGTTGGGATTTCCTGAAAATCCTTACCCTTGATGGCTAGCTTCATTAAGATAATGGGTTGTGTATTACACTGCCATTCCACTTCTTAGATATGAATCATCAATACCATTAATTTCTCCTTTAACAGCTTGGAGCATAGAGTTGTTGAATTATGCACTTAGACTGTCTATAACCTTTTTTTGATCAACCACAAACGCCCTGTAGGTTGTAGACTCCACTGAGTAGCCATGAAGAATATCCTTACAAGTCTTAGCTACAATTGCTAAGATCTTCAAACAACTAAAAACATTTCATTATTTGCTTATGTAGAATATTCTGTCCAAACACTTTCAGGTTATCCAGTGTTTGCTTCTATTAGCCATTAACTCATTAGTGGTATTCATGTATACATCCTGATCGAGGCTTGATCTTACTTGTTGCAGACTGTGTTGAATGCTTCAGCCCTTTGGTATTTAGAAAGTCTTGACTAGCTTGACATTGTCCTTGTTGCTTTAATCAAGTTACGGTTCTTCCCTTGTACCACTCCATTATGACACGGAGCTCCCAATGCTGAATATATCTCAGAATGTTCTTGATGTTACAGATATTAATCAGAACTGCTTCTTGAATTCAGTCCTATTATCTGATCATAAGATCATTTCTTTTACAGTTGCTTCCAGCTTGATCTTCTGATATGATCAATCACCATCTGTGATGTCTTGTCTTGAGAATGCATAAACAACAACTTTGTTTAATAAGAGTAGTTAACCACCATCACTAAGGTATATATATACTTTGATGTGATATTGTCTTTGACTCCTCTTTTTGACATGCCTCACATCTGTCATCTTCTAAATTCCAGATGAGGCAGTCCTCTCACTAACCCCTTTTCACAAAAGAGTTCCTTGAGATGATGTTTAAGGGTGAGAGCTTCTAATGTCATAGCTAAACTTTTGTCAGATGAAGCTTTACAGTAGAAACCGTTGACTTCAACTTTCCTGAGTTTCTAGTTCGGCTACGAGCATATTCTTTCCTTACTCTAAGAAGAGCAAGCTTCTCAACCTTCCTGCTTGAGATGAAACACTAATCCTTCATTGAATTGACATTTGTCCTTTGATGCAGAACTGTCTGATAAGAGGATTTTTATCTTGATACTCCAGCAAGAAAGATGCTTTAATTGTTATCAGTGACACCAATGATTAGTTGTTATCAGTGACATAAATTATTGAGTCCATGATGACATCCCTTTTTCTGTTTAGCTTGTCCAGTAATGAAAATCCTTGCTGTCATCTCCAAAGATTATTGACGGGATAGCTTTTGTCAACCACATTTGAGTATGAGGCTCTTTCTATGATCATATACCTTTAGTATGAATTATCAAGAATACATATGAATCAATTAACCTGTTATGTCCCACTCACAAATGGATTAAAAGTTCTTGGTACCCAACTTTATTAGTTTGGGTCCAGATGGATTAGATATTTTACTATAAAAAAAGATAACAACAACTGCAACCTCATCATGCTAATTCTTATCTTTGACTGACCATTTTCTCCATTTTAATACCCGTGAAAAAAGTGTCTCTAGGCTAGGAGAAAAATGATTTCAACCTTACATAAGGAGGACTAGCAGTCTTTGCCCTATTGTAATCCTAAACATGCGTTTTCTACAATTAATGCAAGTACTAAGAGATGCATTCATGGCATAGAAATAAACAAGCATTGAATTAAGAATACATGGCATTCATTCAGAAACATTACGCATAAGAATTAAGTAAGATATGCATGATACGGAACAAACAGAATTAACAAATAAATCACTAATTCTATCTAGTCCAATCTTGTTGATGTATCTCATCTAGCTATCTCAATCCAAATATAAACTAATACATCTTAACAAACAATTCAGATCAAAGGAATAAATCTCAATATAATAGGATACAGGAGATAAGCATAAACAAAGGTCTTATATGTTGGAAAACATATATCTCACTAAAGCAATTAATCATGTTCAAAAAATATTTTAAACACATATTTAAGATCATCTAAAGTAACATGCACAAGTTAAACATCAATCCTAGTTACCAGAAAAATAATCTAGTGAACTAGTTCAACATGATCTACGTGTGATACTATCATTCTTGTGCGAGTGTTAAACATTTAAACACTAAGATCTTATCATGCATTGAATATTGAGAGCAACAGTGGTTCTAGAAATTGAAACTTGAGATATGTGAGTTGGACCATCTCCAGAGATTGTTGTAAAAGCAACATATTCATGATCTCCCTTCTCGTCATCTGATCCATCCCAACTCTTTCCCGTGCACTATAAGTTTTGATTGGCTGCTTTTATAAGAAAACATTCCACCTTTGTCTCAACTCTTCAACTGTATCCCTACCCATCCTTCTTTGTCAAGCTTCTTATTCTGTTTTAGCAAAATCCCTGATAGTTACTTGACACATATTGCTTGTCAGAACTATAACTAATAAATCTTGTTTATGTCCCAATCTCAGTCTTGTAACCACCTCTTGAATTGAATCTGTAAAACTCTCTGCTTCGGAATAGAAACACTGCTCTGACGTCCAGTCCCTCGAGTACTTCTACCTGAGCTTCCTCTGATTCAGCTATCAGTAACTCTTACATTCTGTCCCGAGGTTCCAACTATACTGCATGTAACTGAGATGTTTGTATGTCCCCACCATTCTCTCTGACCTCCACAATTCCTGCCTATATGATCTCATTAATTCCCGGATAAATGTAGCACTGGTACAAACCACTGCGTGACTATAAAATCTGGAATCATTATAGTTGTCTTCAAAATCTTCGAGAAAAATTGTACCCATAGAAATTTCATTCATTTCCTACATTTGAAAATCCAGTGGTATCCTTGGGAGTAAGCCTTTGAGGAAGTTTCACAATTTTCTTTTGTAGGTCTTTAAATTAAAATCTTTAATTTACTAAAATATTAATAATAAATTAATTTAGTTAAATTTATAAAATAAATTTATTTAAATTAAGTTCATAAATAAACTTATTTAAATTAAATTAATAAAATAAATTTTCTAAATCAAATTTTACTAAATAAATTTATGTAAATGAAAAATTAATAAAATACATTTATTTAAGGATCCTCATTTGTGTATCAATAAGTCTGCTTTGATACCATTTGTTAGGTCTCGAATTATCGTAGAAGGGGGGGTTGAATACGATAATCACTAAACTAAAAAATTCTTTCGAATTTTTTTGCGGATATAAAATTTAATGTCCGGTTAGTGGTTCTGTGTTCTTGAGGTGAATAGTGTTTGAGAATATAAAATGAGGAACATAAGATATTCGGGGAAATATATATTCATATATAAATCCGCGAGGAGTGTTGCTAAACTCCGGTAAATAAATTAAATGGCTACAATCTAAGAACAACAAAGTTTCTAACTTCTACAAAGATTTACAAATTAAATCTTATACAATGATCTAGCTTTTGTTTGTCTAAGGATTTAATTATCGGGTAACATTTATAATGCCCCTATGAATATACAAGAGTTAAACGGGGTATTATAACGTTACTCCGGTGAGAAATTATACGGATATACAATTTGCTTGAGCTTCTCTGAAAATATTTGCTTCTATTTTATCAGCTCTCTTGTTGGAGAAGAAGATAAACATTACAAGTAAATTGCATCTGCTGCTGAGTGTAATATTTATATCAATTCAAAATATGTGGCTAAAACTGAATCATAAAAATTAATTGATAGTACAATAAAGATGTGGTTGAGGAGTAACTTGCGACCAGGTACAATTCTGTAACTTGCGATTAGAGGGGAGTTGCCTTGCATTTCCTAACCTGCGACTAACAAAACCAACTGGCGAATGTCTTGGTTTCTTTATTTACTCAATTCTAACTAGCAACTAACTAATTACCATCCCTGTTGCTTGGTTTCCTTTATTGTTTATTTGATTTTTTTTCCTTTTTTCTTTTGTTTTCTTTATTTCTTTTGTTTTCTGTTTCTATTTTCTTTTTCCTTTTCTCTTTTCTCTTTCCTTTTCTTTTCTTTTTGTTTTTCTTTTTCTTTAAGTTTAAATTGTAAATAAATTAATTTATAAAATAAACTTATGTGACGACTGAGAATTTTTCGACTTAATTAAGTCAATAAAGTATGTTTTATGTGATGTGATTATAATTATGTATTTAAGTGTTGATTAATTGTCTTTGCTATATATTAGAATATAGGAGCGTAAGTAAAAATGTTCCAATTTAAAGAATCAACTTAGGAGTTAAGCTGTGGTGTCGGGCCGTCAGGTAGAACGTAACCCTTCCTAATAATGATAAAAAGAATATAAAATGGGAATTGTGTGTGATTGAGTGAAATGAATGTTTAAATAAAGTATTTCGTCCTAAGTGACGTGTCGGTCGATAGTGATAATGAGAAGCGTAATCGAAACGCTGAGCGTCGGGCCGTCAGGCTGAACGTGACCCGATACGCGTAAAAAGGGATAAAGAATTAAAGAAGGATAAATTCTATGATCAAACCTGAGTCGTTATGTGATCGTATATGTGTGATTGCTTGTCTGTGTGCATGACTATGTGCTCTGTGACATTTTTATGAATTTAAAAGGAATTATTTGATTTAGATAAAGGTTTATTTAACCTTCGCGCATTTTTATAAAATTATCTAAGTAAGATAAAAACATGGGATTTATTTTGTTATCTTCATAATAGTCCTAGGGACTTTCTAAAAATAATGAATGGATTTATTTGGTAGACATTGTATTTTAAATTGATTTTTATGTGGAAAAATGTTATTATTAGCACGAACTTGCGAAAATCATATAAAATCAACCGTTCGTTAAAAAGTCTATTTTGAGTAATGGTTGAAAAGCTAATTTCATGATCTACGTATTAAAATTATCAATTACAATAATTTTTGACTTTCTGAGAAAGATATATTTTATATTTGATTTTTATCTTAATTAAGTAAAAAGAAAAGGGTTAATCAAACAAAGGAGGGAATTAGTTAATTACTAAAATGCCCCTGCCCTCTAAGCTTATATAAACTCCTATCCTCCTTCTTCCTCTCTTTTCCACCCGGCCACACTCTCATTCTCTCTTTTTCTCTCATCTCTCTCACTCTCGAAGCTCTCTCTTCTCTCTCTCTCTATTCCACTCGGTATATCACTCTTCTACACTTGATTTTTTATGGATTCTTCCATGGAAATTTATTCTTGTTCCATATATGAGCTTTAATCCTATTGCATGTATAGTTTGATACTTGCATGTGGGTTGTGTGTGTGTGTAGGTTCGGCTATGCCGAATTGTTGCTTTATAAGATTGATTGTGATTGTGGTTAAGGCCGAATGATCTATAGTACTTAAAAGGGGTCAATTCTAATTTAGATGCTTGTTTTGATCATAGAGATTAATTAAGGATTGTATGTGAGATTTTTGCTTAATTGGATATATTTGATTCGAATTAAAGTATAAAGAAATGAGGAGATTTATTTGTATTATCTATAGTTGTCGTGTCGGTTTAAAGATGACTTTAGGATCGATACTGCAAGTTTTGCCGTTTGTTTATTCGTATAAGAATTTCTAGTAAAAAGAGCTATGTGTACTAATATAAAGTATGATTTGACTTCGAATGTGATAAGGATGTTTATAAGATGGTGATCGAGTTTATAAAGGTGTAAAAAGTTAAGAGTAAAGTTATATGTCGTGTGATGTGCTATGTTCTTATGTGTATAAGCCATATTCGTATACTCGGGTCAAGAATATAACCGAGTTATCATATTGAGTGATCGTTCCGGGAACGAGAGTTGAGAACTGATTAAGATTTTGGATTTTATTATAGATTCGGAGCATGAGGGCATTCAGGCTAGGAAAGGAAAGGGTATACTAGGTGGCAGTAGTTCAACCTTCAGGAAAGCAAATTCAGGCAAGTAACTCTCATTACTTGTAAAAATGATTATAGAGAGGTTATTGTTCATACCATGTAGAGTATGGAATTGTTACTTAATGAACCCCTGTTAATGACTTGAGATAACCTGTGTTCGATCTTGATAAACTGTTATTGATAAGCTTACTGATTCAACCCTTTGGTAGCTTGTCCTTTCTTTTCAAGTTATTTATTAAGCCATAAATTGTATTGAACCCTATAATTATCCTTGCGAACCCTATTTAATGATACCTTATTTCCTGATCGCCCTATTGATCCCTAAACAGATGTTGATCCTTCTAACTTAAGTACCTTGTTATCCTTGTTACAGAATCCTTAAGAATTGTTCCTTGTTTATCTTTGAATCACTCCCTGAACTCTGTTTTCTTAAAATTTGACTTAAGAATGAGTTTTGACTCGAAAGAGTCTGAATGATTTCATATTCTTGGTAATGATAAAATGGATTTTAGAAAACCTATTTGTTTTTTTTCCAACTCAAGGTTTTCCAAACGAATTCCTGATGGATTGGATTGGGACGTAAGAGGCTAGTGGGACTAGTCCAGTCATGGTAAGAGGCTAGCGGGGCTAGTCCAACTTAAGGCTGAAATTATGCTGATTGGTACCTTAAAGACCGGATGGAGGTCGGTACGGGCTGATCACCCGTATTATAATGAAATGGAAAGATAAAGTGATCCAATCAAGGGTTTTAAATGATTATTTAAAAGGGAACTGGAACTTTTGTTCAGTAAATTGATTCTTAAAAATGAATATGGTTTATATTGTTTTGAAAAGAGTTGATTGTGTTAACATGGAGCTTAAAGCTCGAGAACCCTGATTTTAATCTATAGATCATAAAAATTTGATTCTATATAGTGAAGTATTGTTGCTTTCTTCTTTCTGAAAGATCTATTCTGATCCTTTAATGATTTGTGATGAATGTCGGCTTTCGTCCTGCATTGCGCCTTGTTCCTTGAAAGCCCCACATTATCCTTCATAACCTTTCCTTAACCCAAAAGATAGAAATCTGCCACCTAGAACAAATAAAGTAGAATGCCCTGAGTTTGGTAAAGTATATTAAGAATTTGATATCGCAGAACTACTTTATAGTTACTTGCTGAGTTTTATACTTATATATTTTGTTATAATCTAACCATGGCAGTTAAGCAGGAAGATGGCCAGGCATAGGCACACTGCTCGTAAGAGCGTACCTGGTGGTCCCTATCGTGTTGAGGGCTTCCGGTTGCCAGAGCAGGTAGTAGTATTTTTGAGTGAGCGTGTGCCTAGAAGGAAATCTGTAAAGATACAATGGGTTATCTGTCGGTTCCCAGCCGGAATCGATATTGTTTATTTAATAATATTTTGGGGTTGTAAGTTATATTTTATGATTGGTAGTGGTAATCTTGTCTCATAGTTTATCCTGTTTGATCCTGTTGGTATTAATCGGGGTTTATACATATTTAATTATTAGAATTAAGGTGTGTGGATCCTCATTTCCTAACCCCGAGATTGAGGGCGTCACAAGTTGGTATCAGAGCTAAGGGATCTGGTCCCTGAGATAAGTTAGGAATAATAAAACGGGGGTATTTTGGGTATACGTATATCGCGAGAGAGTTCGACTCATATAGAGTTGAGTTAGACTATTAAGTATAGTCTAAGGTAAG